>NC_045610.1:30422977-31047977 GCF_009762305.2 Zalophus californianus
ACCAACGAATTCCTGGGAGCTTTGAAAAATCCTGATGTCTGGGCTGAAGCCCACAGCCATTAAATGGGATGGCTGGGGGTGGGACCTAGACATCAGTATTTTTAAAGCTTTCCAGAAGTATCCCACGTCCAGGGCGGGTTGTTGATCACAATTTTTTATCAGTAACAGTTCAAATGATGTTAATTCTTACACTTAATCCAACACATAACATCTATTAGGTATTATAAAAACACAAAGAGTAGGAGATATGTCTGAAATACTTTACAGGTATAAAACACTTTACAAAACAAAAAGCAATTTCACATCTCATTTCACCTGCTCATTAGCCCCATTACTCATGGCCCTGTTTTACAGAGAAAGCTGAGGCTCAGAAAAGCTGAGTGCCTTGTGTGATATAATACAAGCAAGACGTGGAAAACAGGATGCCAGATGTGGATTGTGTCTTCTATAATAGTACCCCAAAACTTAGAAAGTTCTTTTGCAGTCTTGCAGAGGGTATGTGTGGGTTAAATTATCAGCCAAACTGTATAGATGGGGCAACTAAAACTCAGAGGTGGTGTAAGATTTGCCCAAGGTCACACAGTTTAGACTTGAACTCTTACAACTCCTACAGTGAACTGACTTACTAGGTAAAACATATTTTCCCCCATTTACTGTCCTTAAAGCCCCTTTCCCTACCCCTTGCTCATTGTGAACCAAGAGTCCACACACTGGTTTCCTTAGGGTGCATCTGTGCATGCTTCAAGAGGCTCTGACCTGCAGCAGGACCTCTGCCCACTGCTCACTTCAGCTCCTACACTTGTCATAAATCTCCACAGCTCTTACCATTGGGTTCCCTTCCTCAGCTGCGGACCCACTTAAACACTGTTTTGGGTCGAATTGTGTGCCCCCAACCCCAAAGTCCTAAACCTCCTACTCAGAAACATAACCTTTAGAAATAAGGTATTTACAAATGTAATCAAGTTACAATGAAGTCATTAGGGTGGGTCCTAATCCAATCACTGGCGTCCTTAGAAAGGGAATTTGGAAACAGACACAAAGAGAGAACACCGTAAGAAGACACAGAAGGAAGATGGCCATGTGAAGATGAGAGTCAGAGCTGGGAGACATGCTGCCACAAGCCAAAGACTATCTGGGGCTACCAGAAGATGGGACAGGCTAGGAAGGATGCTTCTCTAGAAGCTTCAGAGGGGGCATAGCTTTTCTGACATCTTGATTTTGGACGGCTAGTCTCCAGAAGTATGAGACAATGAAAGACTATTTGTTTCAGGCCATCTAGTTTGGGTAAGTTGTTAAAGAAGTTCTAGGAAACTAAGACAGTGTACTGGCAAAATGGTTCAAGTCCAGCTACCTATTCCCTTCTCCACAGAAAACCAATACCTCTTTGACTCCCTAATTAGTTGTGTAGAAAACTAATATACTAGGTTTCTGTGACTGCCTACAATCACAGACTGCTCTAAAAAATCTCCTGCCTTCAGAATTTTCCAAGTGAGAAATAAACACAAAGATGCATATTCACTTCCATCCTCAAATTTCCTGGCATAAAAATCAGCCTCTATCAAAAATGACCCCATTGTGCTTAGCTCTCTTGGTAGCAAGGGAGTTGTCCTATGAGATCTGCAGTTAACAAACATCTAGCCAGAGAGTGGGATGCTAAGCTTCATTTCCTAAGTCTTATCTTATATCCTGCCCACCAAATTCAGTGTTCTTCCTCTATACACCAAAGGGATGGATAATGCTATGCTTAGATCTTTTTTTTTTCTTGCCATTTTAATCCTTTGCAGATGGTTGGTTACCTTCATCTTCATGAGACATTCAATTCACTGGGGGGGGGGGGGTGGTGGAAGGAAATGAAATAAGTTACCCAGAGTCACTGTTTCTGGAAGGTCTGCTCTAGCTGTGGGCTTGTTTGTGCATCTACAACTGCCAGCCCTTTACACACACGTGCATCTGTGCCTTCCTGGCATCTGTCCACGTGCCAGAGGAAGCCCAGTGAAGCTATACTTGGACTCATTCCCTTCTTGAGAAGAGAGCACCTTCCACCTACTCCACACCCAGGGATCCCTCCCCACACAGTTATCTCTGTGCTTACCAAGCCACAAAAAGCTCCTCAGACGATGAGTAGAGAAACACTGGGTTCAAACTCCACCTCTGCTGTGTGCAGCCAACTGTGTGACTTCTGGCCAGTTGCCTCTAACCTTTCTGAAGCTCAATTTCCTCCTCTTTCACACTGGCATGATCCCACCTTATGGGGTTCTAGTGAGGGCTACCATGATTGTAAAGCACCTAGTCCAAGGTAAGAAATCACTTATGGTCTTTCTCTTCTTTCTTCCTCACCTCCATCCTGGTACCCTGTGAGTACAGCAGAGGGAGGAGGACCACGCCTGGAATTAGACAGAGCTTTATTAAGTGATGCTCTGTGAAGAGACAAGGCTTGTGGGCAGACACAGGGAGAAGTGCTGTAACACGTGGTCTCTGAGACCACATGTAAACATGTGTTACAGAAGGTGGTGTCATATATTTTTAAAAGCCCATTTTCATTGTTCCAATGAAGTGTTATACACAAAAGCAGAAATATTATAGACACAGAGGTTTAGAATCTAACATGAGGAGATGCATTGTTTTCACAGCTGTAAAGAGTGGACTTTTTTTTTTAAAGATTTTATTTATTTATGTGACAGAGAGAGACACAGCACGAGTAGGGGGAGTGGGAGAGGGAGCACGAGTAGGGGGAGTGGGAGAGGGAGAAGCAGGCTTCCCGCCAAGCAGGGAGCCCGATGTGGGGCTCAATCCCAGGACCCTGGAATCATGACCCGAGCTGAAGGCAGACGCTTAATGACTGAGCCACCCAGGCGCCATTGGACTTTTTTTTTAAACCATACTACCTCCCTCGGGTAATTCAGAAGCTTGCCCTGTTACCTCCATTCCAGAGATTGCCAGGTTATGTTGTAGCACAAAGATGAGTCTTTACCTTCCCCTGGCAGCCAGGTGTTAAGTCATCACTGGGGGGCAGTAACATCTAACACTGAATTCGCTATGACCTCATCAAACCACTTCACCTTTGCTTTTTCCTACTGCTTCTCTACATCAAGCATGCATTTCCTCAGTACAAAACAGAAGCAGCCTTAAGCCTGTCTCATCCTTATTTTGCACTGACTTGGAGAATCACAGAATTTGTAAAAGAAGGGAATGGCCATTTCTCAAGCTCTAACCAAGAGGCTTCTCAATGGGCTCTGAGAGCTCAAGTTCAACCTGGCCCTGGCATGGATGAAAACGTAAGCATCTAATACCCTTTGTAATTAACTAAGAGTCATGTACTTGGACCAATTTATGTTTTTCTTAAACAAGGAGAAAAAGGACAGTAAAAAAATGTATGCACTTGTGAGGATATAGCCAACTTTCCCTAGGTAAGCACCATCTGGTTCTCTAAACAAGCTTTTTCTTCATTCCGCTTTCACTTTCTCTCCCAGATGCCTCTCTCCCACTTCCATATTCAACTGTACACCCAATGTGGGATTTTTTTTCAAGGAACCATTAGAAAAGGAATGAAAGGAAGATGCAGAAATACTGGAAGGGGCTGGCAATAATAGGAAATCTATGTCATGCTCCGGGTACAATAAGGAATCTACAGCTGTGGATCTCACGATGTTCCCAGAGGGAACTTAATGGAGCTGTAGGTAGGTCCCAGAGAACTTCCAGGTCATTCCTGGCTCCAAAGGCTTGACTATCTTCAGGGAACTGGGTTAAATACAAAACCCAGATCTGCCTATCTCTACAATCAGCAACCAAGTGACACAGAGAATGTCTAACAGCTAATAAGTGTTGACACCAAAAGCTTCCCTCTTTACCATGAAGTAGCTCCGATTACAGATTATTGCCACTTGAGACTTGGACCTTAGAAACTTTGTACTGCAGTATTGTCAGGTGAGCTGGGAATGGAGCAGGAGATGAAACAAGGGACCAGAGTTGCTGGAGGTCCCATGATGTCCAGTGTCCATGGGGCTGTACTTGTCTCCATCTTCATTTTGGAAAGGGCTGTACCAGCAAGTCGCATCCAGTCAGTGAAGGCCAGAAATAGCCTGATGGATACGACCACTCTAACAGCTCAGGTGGGCACACTCTCGAGGGTCTTATTCAAAGCAAGAAAACCAGGTCAATAAATGGGTCACTAGAGCTAGGGTCTTCAGAATCTGGACTAGTGAACTAGACAAGTGAACTGGCTGGACTAAGGAAAGGGCATCAAAGCTGTAGTTCTAGTCTGTGCCTTGAGTGAATACAGGGAAAGGCGTTAGTGAAGGGGGCTATGCTCCAAACTTAACCTGATTCCTTGTGGTCATTAATTCTGCCAGTAGTTCTCAGATGTAATTAGTAGCAAGCAGTGTGGGAGCCCCTCAGTCATCAGGAGTCATTGAATCTTGGGTCTGAGCATAACATAATACCAGCCTGGGATGGGAGTCATGCTGCATTATCCATTTCCATCAAGAATAGCTCAGGGAGCTGAGCCTGCAGCTGGGGAGCATCAGCAGAACCAGCTGTGACCAGCTGGGAACCCAGAAGAAGTGAAAGCAAGTCTAAGGCTAATGCAGCACTGAACAAGCTGTATCTTTTCAGATGCCCACAATAGTTACCATACAGGAGCTCCCTCGATAACTGCCAGAATTGGAATCCACTAAAAATAGCAGTTCCTGGGGCACCTGGGAAGCTCAGTTATTAAGCATCTGCCTTCGGCTCAGGTCATGATCCCAGGGTCCTGGGATCGAGTCCCGCGTCGGGCTCCCTGCTCCGCGGGAAGCCTGTTTCTCCCTCTCCCACTCCCCCTGCTTGTGTTCCCTGTCTTGCTGTGTCTCTCTCTGTCAAATAAATAAATAAAATCCTTAAAAAAAATAACAATTCCTACCACAGGGAATTAATATATGACACCAATGTGCAGAAATGAAGCAAGAGGAGACTGGAAACCATCCTTTCACCTTGAAGCAAAAATCCAAAGCTACTGGTTATTTCCTTCCTAAGCTTCTAATTTATATCTTTACTTTCAAATTTTGCTTCCTCGGTGAGTAAAAAATATGCGATCATGAGACAGCAAGGAGAAAAAAAGACGTATTTATGGAGAAACCTTTAGCTCCATATTGTTGTAAGTATTTCCCAATCTCAAAGTTTTAGTTATGGGGGGGAGTGGATATTACAGGATGAGTTTTATTGCTTCTCCTTTTTTTAATTTTAATTATGCTAATCACTATACATTACATCATTAGTTTTTGATGTAGTGTTCCATGATTCATTGTTTGTGCATAACATCCAGTGCTCCACGCAGAATGTGCCCTCTTTAATACCCATCACCAGGCTAACCCATCTCCCCACCCCCCTTCCCCTCTAGGACCCTCAGTTTGTTTCTCAGAGTCCATCATCTCCCATGGTTCGTCTCCCCCTCCGACTTACTCCCCTTCATTCTTCCCCTCTTGCTATCTTCTTCTTCTTTTTCTTTTTTCTTAACATATGTTGCATTATTTGTTTCAGAGGTACAGATCTGTGATTCAACAGTTTGTACAATTCTTAGCGCTCACCATAGCACATACCCTCCTCAGTGCCTATCACCCAGCCACCCCATCGCTACCACACCACCACCACTCCAGCAACCCTCAGTTTGATTCCTCGGATGAAGAATTCCTCATATCAGTGAGGTCATATGATACATGTCTTTCTCTGATTGACTTATTTCACTCAGCATAACACCCTCCAGTTCCATCCACATTGTTGCAAATGGCAAGATCTCATTCCTTTTGGTGGCTACATAATATTACATTGTGTATATATACAACTTCTTTAGCCATTCATCTGTCAATGGACATCTTGGCTCTTTCCACAGTTTGGCTACTGTGGACATTACTGCTATAAACATCGGGGTGCACGGACCCCTTCGGATCCCTACATTTGTATCTTTGTGGTAAATACCCAGTAGTGCAATTGCTGGATCATACAGTAGCTCTATTTTCAACTGTTTGAGGAACCTCCATACTGTTCTCCAGAGGGGTTGCACCAGCTTGCATTCCCACCAACAGTGTAGGAGGGTTCCCCTTTCTCCACATCCCCGCCAACATCTATCGTTCCCTGACTTGTTAATTTTAGCCATTCTGACGGGTGTGAGGTGGTATCTCATTGAGGATTTGATTTGGATTTCCCTGATGCCGAGCGATGGTGAGCACTTTTTCATGTGTCTGTTGGCCATTTGGATGTCTTCTTTGGAAAAATGTCTGTTCATGTCGTCTGTCCATTTCTTGATTGGATTATTTGTTCTCTGGATGTTGAGTTTGATAAGTTCTTTATAGATTTTGGACACTAGCCCTTTATCTGATAGGTCATTTGCAACTATTCTCTCCCATTCTGTCGGCTGTCTTTTGGTTTTGTGGACTGTTTTATCCAAAGGCATCCAAATCGGCAAAGAGGAAGTCAAACTCTCACTCTGTGCAGATGAAATGATACTGTATGTGGAAAACCCAAAAGACTCCATTAACAAAAGAAAGAACAAGAATTTTTATCTTGATGTGCAAAAGCTTTTTATCTTGATGAAATCCCAATAGTTCATTTTTGCCCTTGCTTCCCCTGCCTTTGGTGATGTGTCTAGGAAGAAGTTGCTGCTGCTGAGGTCGAAGAGGTTGCTCCCTGTGTTCTCCGTTAGGATTTGGATGGACTCCTGTCTCACGTTTAGGTCTTTCAACCATTTGGAGTCTATTTTTGTGTGTGGTGTAAGGAAATGGTCCAGTTTCATTCTTCTGCATGTTGCCGTCCAATTTTCCCAACACCATTTGTTGAAGAGACTTTTTTCCATTGGATATTCTTTCCTGCTTGTCAAAGATGCGTTGACCATAGAGTTGAGGGTCCATTTCTGGGCTCTCGATTCTGTTCCATTGATCTATGTGTCTGTTTTTGTGCCAGTACCATACTGTCTTGATGATGACAGCTTTGTATAAAGCTGGAAGTCTGGAATTGTGATGCCGCCAGCTTTGCTTTTCTTTTTCAACATTCCTCTGGCTATTCGGGGTCTCTTCTGGTTCCATACAAACTTTAGGATTATTTGTTCCACTTCTTTGACAAAGGTGGATGGTATTTTGATGGGGATTGCATTGAATGTGTAGGTTGCTCTAGGTAGCATTGACATCTTCACAATGCTTGTTCTTCCAATCCATGAGCATGGAACGTTTTTCCATTTCTTTGTGGCTTCTTCAATTTCTTTCATGAGTATTTTATAGTTTTCTGAGACAGATCCTTTGCCTCTTTGGTTAAATTTATTCCTAGGTCTCTTATGGTTTTGGGTGCCATTGTAAATGGGATCGACTCCTTGATTTGTCTCTCTTCTGTCTTGTTGTTGGTGTATAGGAATGCCACTGATTTCTGTGCATTGATTTTATATCTTGCTACTTTACTGAATTCCTGTATGAGTTCTAGCAGTTTTGGGGTGGAGTCTTTTGGGTTTTCCACATACAGTATCATATCATCTGCAAAGAGTGAGAGTTGGACTTCCTCTTTGCTGATTTGGATGCCTTTGATTTCTTTTGTTGTCTGATTGCTGTGGCTAGGACTTCTAATACTATGTTGAACAGCAGTGGTGAGAGTGGACATCCCTGCCGCATTCCTGACCTTAGGGGAAAGGCTCTCAGCTTTTCCCCATTGAGAATGATATTCGCTGTAGGTTTTTCATAGATGGCTTTTATGATGTTGAGGTATGTACCCTCTATCCCTATACTCTGAAGAGTTTTGATCAAGAAAGGATGCTGGACTTTGTCAAATCCTTTTCTGCATCTATTGAGAGGATCATATGATTCTTGTTCTTTCTTCTGTTAATGTATTGTATCATGTTGATTGATTTCCGGATGTTGAACCAACCTTGCAGCCCAGGGATAAATCCCACTTGGTCATGGTGAATAATCCTTTTAATGTACTGTTGTATCTTGTTGGCTAGTATTTTGGTGAGAATTTTTGCAACCATGTTCATCAAGGATATTGGTCTGTAATTCTCCTTTTGGATGGGGTCTTTGTCTGGTTTTGGGATCAAGGTAATGGTGGCCTCATAAAATGAGTTTGGAAGTTTTCCCTCCATTTCAATTTTTTGGAACAGTTTCAGAAGAATAGGTATTAATTCCTCTTTAAATGCTTGGTAGAATTCCCCTGGGAAGCCATCTGGCCCTGGGCTTTTGTTTTTTGGGAGATTTTTGATGACTGCTTCAATTTCCTTAATGGTTATAGGTCTGTTCAGGTTCCCTATTTCTTCCTGGTTCAATTTTGGTAGTTGATACTTCTCTAAGAATGCACCTATTTGTTCTGTTTTATCTAATTTGCTGGCATAGAGTTGCTCATAATATGTTCTTATGATTGTTTGTATTTCTTTGGTGTTGGTTGTGATCTCTCCTCTTTCTTTCATGATTTTGTTGATTTGGGTCATTTCTCTTTTCTTTTTGATAAGTCTGGCCAGGGGTTTATCAATCTTGTTAAGTCTTTCAAAGAACCAGCTCCTAGTTTTGTTGATCTGTTCTACTGTTCTTTTGGTTTCTAGTTCATTGATTTCTGCTCTGATCTTCATTATTTCTCTTCTCCTGCTGGGTTTAGGCTTTATTTGCTGTTTTTTCTCTAGCTCCTTTAGGTGTAGGGTTAGGTTTTGTATTTGAGACTTTCTTGTTTCTTGAGAAAGGCTTTTATTGCTATATACTTTCCTCTTAGGACTGCCTTTGCTGCATTCCAAAGATTTTGAACAGTTGTGTTTTCATTTTCATTGGTTTCCATGAATTTTTTAATTCTTCTTTAATTCCCTGTTGACCCATTCAGTCTTTAGTAGGATGCTCTTTAGCCTCCATGTATTTGAGTTCTTTCCAACTTTCCTCTTGTGATTGAGTTCTAGTTTCAAAGCACTGTGGTCTGAAAATATGCAGGGAATGATCCCAATCTTTTGGTAGTGGTTGAGACCTGATTTGTGACCTAGGATGTGATCTATTCTGGAGAATGTTCCATGGGCACTTGAGAGGAATGTGTATTCCGTTGCTTTGGGATGGAATGTTTTGAATATGTCTGTGAAGTCCATTTGGTCCAGTGTTTCATTTAGGTCTTTATTTCCTTGTTGATCTTTTCCTTAGATGATCTGTCCATTTCAGTCAGGGGGGTGTTAAAGTTCCCCACTATTATTGTATTGTTGTCAATGTGTTTCTTTGCTTTTGTTATTGCCTTATATAATTGGCTGCTCCCATGTTAGGGGCATAGATATTTATAATTGTTAGATCTTCTTGGTGGATAGACCCTTTAAGTAGGATATAGTGTCCTTCCTCATCTCTTATTACAGTCTTTGTTTTAAAATCTAATTTGTCTGATCTAAGGATTGCCACCCCAGCTTTCTTTTGGTGTCCATTAGCATGGTAAATGGTTTTCCACCCCCTCACTTTCAATGTGGGGGTGTCTTTGGGTCTAAAATGAGTCTCTTGCAGACAGCATATTGATGGGTCTCATTTTTTAATCCAATCTGATAGCCTGTGTCATTTGATTGGGGCATTTAGCCCATTTACATTCAGGGTAACTATTGAAAGATAGGAATTTAGTGCCATTGTATTGCCTGTAAGGTGACTGTTACTGTATATTGTCTGTGTTCCTTTTTTTTTTTTTAAGATTTATTTATTATTTATTTTGAGAGAGTGAAAATGAGAGCGAGAACATGAGGAGGGAGGGTCAGAGGGAGAAGCAGACTCCCCGCTGAGTAGGAAGCCCGATGCGGGACTCGATCCCGGGACTCCAGCATCATGACCTGAGCCAAAGGCAGTCGCTCAACCAACTGAGCCACCCAGGCACCCCGTCTGTGTTCCTTTCTGATCTATGCTGTTTTTAGGCTCTCTTTGCTTAGAGGAGCCCTTTCAATATTTCTTGGAGGGCTGGTTTTGTTTGCAAATTCCTTTAGTTTTTGTTTGTCCTGGAAGCTTTTTAATCTCTCCTTCAATTTTCAATGAGAGCCTAGCTGGATATAGTATTCTTGGCTGCATATTTTTCTCGTTTAATGCTCTGAAGATTTCCTGCCTGTCCTTTCTGGCCTGCCAGGTCTCTGTGGATAGGTCTGTTGCCAATCTAATGTTTCTACCATTGTAGGTTACATATCTCTTCTCCCGAGCTGCTTTCAGGATTTTCTCGTCTCTGAGACTCGTAAGTTTTACTATTAGATGTCAGGGTGTTGACCTATTTTTATGGATTTTGAGAGGGGTTCTCTGTGCCTCCTGGATTTTGATGCCTGTTTCCTTCCCCATATTAGGGAAGTTCTCTGCTATTATTTGCTCTAATATACCTTCTGCCCCTCTCTCTCTTTCTTCTTCTTCTGGGATCCCAATTATTCTAACGTTGTTTCGTCTTATCGTATCCCTTATCTCTCGAATTCTGCCCTCGTGCTCCTGTAGTTGTTTCTCTTTTTCTCAGCCTCTTTATTTTCCATCATTTGGTCTTCTATATCGCTGATTCTCTCTTCTGCCTCATTTATCCTAGCAATTAGTGTCCCCATTTTTTATTCCACCTCATCAATAGCCTTTTTGATTTCGACTTGGTTAGATTTTAGTTGTTTTACTTCTCCCGAAAGGGTGTCTCTAATAACTTCCACACTTTTTTCAAGCCCAGCTAGTTATCTTTAAAGTCATGATTCTGAACTCTAGGTCCGACATCGTACTAATGTCCGTATTGAGTAGGTCCCTGGCTGAGGGTACTACCTCTTGTTCTTTTTGCTGAGGTGATTTTTTTTGTCTTGTCGTTTTGTCCAGAGGAGAATAGATGAATGAGAGAACAAAATGCTAACAGGTTAACAACGTCTCCAGCAAATATACTCTAAACAAATCAGAAAAGACCTGAAACCAGGGGAAAAGAAAGGGAAAGAAAGAAAAAAGAAAGAGAAAAAAAAAAAAAAGAAAAAGATAAAAACAAACAAAAACAGAACAAAACAAAAAAGCAGAATATGCTCAAATATGATCAAGCTAGTGTATAGATCAGTGCCACACACTAGATTTTGGGCATATTTTTGTCTGTTAGCAGAAAGTGCCTCTTAATATTTTAAACGAAGAAAGACTTATACATGTACAAAATAAGGGCTGATACAATGAAGGGATGGAAGATGACTGTAAAGATGAAAATTATAAAAGATTTTATAAAAGGAATTGATAAGATAAGAAGTTGTTTGAAAAAAGAAAGAAGATTAAAAAACAAAGAAGAAAAGAAAAAAAAAAGGGAGAGAATGTGATCAGGCAGGAGCATAGAACAAAGCCATACACTAGTGATTTAGGGTATATTTTGATCTGTTAGAGGAAACTGTATCTCAAAATTTTAAAGAGAGAACAACTTATATATACATGCCAAAAATAAGGGTTAACTACAATGAAGGGATAAAATATGACTCTAAAAAATGAAAAATAACTTTTTTTTTAAAAAGGGATTGAAAAGATGTTGGTTGAAAAAGGGAAAAAGAAAAATTCAAAAAAGGAAAAATACAATTAAAAAAATCAACTTTGAAAAACTAATGAATCATGGTAAAAAAAGCCATGAATTCTATGTGCAGTATTCCCCTAGCGCTGGAGCTCTCCCGTTCTCCTTGATCGTTAAACTTGGTCTTGGGTTGCTGGCTGATCGTGGTGATCTTCTGGGGGAGGGGCCTGTTGCCATGGTTCCCAAACTTCTTTGCTGGAGGTGGAATTGCCCTGCCCTTGTCAGTCCAGGCTAAGCAAGCTGCTCGGGTTTGCTCTCAGGAGCTTTTGTTCCCTCCAAGCTCTCGGTACAGCTTTGGAGGACCAGGGCAGAAATGGTGGCCTCCCAATCTCCACCCTGGAGGAGGTGAGAACTCGGGGCCCCGCTCCTCAGTGCGCCCCCAGAGAAAAGCAGTCAATCACTCCCGTCTCCTCAGTCTCCCTCCGCACTCCGTGCTCACCCGGCCTGTGACCGAGTGTTTCTATCTCTGGCACCCGAACCCGTGTGCAGTCTCCAAACACAGCAGATCCCTGCGGTGCGCTCCCGCGCCGCTCCTCCCGGGGGAGGAAGGGGAGTCTCCCCGGCTCTGCTGCTTGTTGGGTTCCTGCTGGAGGAGCAGTGGCCCGACTGGGCCGCAGATCACAGTCTATGGCAACCCCAAGCTGAGAGCCCGCGCCTCGGCTCTGTCTCTGCTTCCGGCTTCCCCGCTCCAATACCTGGGAGCTCTGCCGCACTCAGGCACCCCCGGTCTTTCTGTGACCCCGAGGGTCCTGAGACCACACTGTCCCGTGAGGGTTCCACCCCCCGCTTAGCCACTGGAGCGACGTCCCTCAGCAGAACCGAATTCTAAAAGTTCCGATTTTGTGCTCCGCGGCTCTATCACTTGCCAGAAGCGGCCGATGGAGGCCCCTTCCCCCTCCGTCTATCCTCCTGAATATCGCCTCGGATTCACTTCTCTGCACGTCCTACCTTCCAGTAAGTGGTCGCTTTTCTGTTCAGAGAGTTGTTGCTATTCTTCTCTTCGATCTCCTGTTATGTTCGTAGTGTTCAGAATGGTTTGATCCCTATTCAGCTGAATTCCTGAAACCAGAAGAAACCCAGGTCTCCTACTCCTCCGCCATCTTGCTCCACCCCTCTGTTGCTTCTCCTTCTTAGAAAATTTAACTTTCATCACGTTAATTGTAAAGACAACAGAGTCTATCTGAGTAAGAATGAAAGTCAATGTTAAAATTTATCAGGAAAACAGAATAAATATCTGTAGTACTAGGGTAAAAATTCCAACAGGGTATTGTAGCTACTTGTAGGAAGGAAAATTAAATTCTATCCATTCTTGACCAACTCCACAACTGACCTTTACGAGCTTTAGTAATTTAACATTATATTTCCCAAATACAATGGTATTTTATCCATTAGAATATGAAATCCAGGAGGGCCAGGAATTTGGTCTGTTTTATTTACTGTTGTCTTTCTAGTGCATAGAGCATAGTAAGTACTCAGTAAATATGGTGAATCAATGAGTTAATTCAGGAAGTATTAGAGAAACTAATACCCATTTAGGTGTTTCAACAAGGGCTCAGCTTGTTCCCAGGACTTCATCATCACCTTCTTCTTCCTTCCACTCTATCATGGGGGCTCTGGGTTTACTGAAAACCAGAGAAGGGCTCTCTGTGCCCATTCTACAGATGAGAGTGAGGCCACAATATTCCTGGGAATACTTCAGAATGCACAAAATCAGGAGCTGTGGATAGTCACAGGGCACAATTCCCCTTCCAGCTTCTGCCCTTGATCACAAACAGCAGAATGAAAGGATATGCTGCTTCCCTTTAGGACCTCAGTTGTTACTTCAATTGATTTTTACCCTCTTTCTAAAAACCGTGTTATCACAACCATGCTCATGGTTAATACCATCCCTGAACTATTTCTGTTGACAAGGAGGGCCACTGTGCTACTTTCCATACAAGGGTAATCATGCCCGTGACTTCTTTTGGACTTGGATTCTTGCAGGTTTTTCAGTCACTTTTGTCCAAGAAGAAAGGGCATAGTCAAGGTGTTGATTCTGCCAAACTCAAACATCCTGAAATGTTTGCCAACATTTGGAATTTGACAAGATTCCCAAGGACATTTGGCTTTGGTTCCCCTTTTCCCCTTAACTGCTGAGCCCAAACAGAAAATGTAATCCATCTACTTCACAGTCATTTTCCCAAAACTCATCCAAATTCTCCCTGGTAAGCCTATTAGATGTCTTTGTCTTCATGGGCCTAACACCTTCCTTCTCACGTTTTATTTCTTGGAACTAGGAAGCAGACAGAGCCAAGAGTAACAGGACTCCGTTTCAAACACAAGACACAATCTGTAAAATCAGGTGCTGGGGGTGGAGGGTCAACAGTCTCACTCCCAGAATTACAGCTGTGACACATCTGAGGGGGAATTAAGAGAGTCTCTAGAACAAATGTACCCTTGGAAGGCCAGAGAACACAACTAAGGATAGATCCTCTCCAATCCATATCCAGCAGCAACTGGGGGCCAACACCTTACCACAGCTCATGGTGAGAAAGCTGGAAGCAGAGATTCCACTAACTCCTGTTGTTTGGTGGTGGTCATATTCTGAACACTGGACTTGGAACACAAGAAGGCCTACAAGATCCACCTAAGACCTTTTTTTTAAATTTAATTTTATTACATTAGTCACCACACATTACATCATTAGTTTTTTATGTAGCGTCCCATGATTTATTGTTTGCATATAACACCCAGCGCTCCATTAAATACGTGCCCTCCTTAATATCCATCACTGGGCCAACCCTTCCCCCAACCCCCTCCCCTCTAAAACCCTCAGTTTGTTCCTCAGAGTCCATAGTCTCTCATGGTTTGTCTCCCCCTCTGATTTCCCCCCCTTCATTTGTTCCTTCCTACTATCTTCTTGTTTTTAATTAACATATAATGTATTATTTGTTTCAGAGGTACAGGTCTGTGATTCATCAGTCTTACACCATTCACAGCACTCACCATAGCACATACCCTCCCCAATGTCCATCACCCAGCCACCCCCTCCCTCCCACCCCCACCATTCCAGCAACCCTCAGTTTGTTTCCTGAGATTAAATATTCCTCGCATCAATGAGATTATATGATACTTGTCTTTCTCTGATTGCCTTATTTCGCTTAGCATAATACCTTCTAGTTCCATCCACATCGTTGCAAATGGCAAGATTTCGGGGGTTTTTTGATGACTGCATAATATTCCATCATATATACACCACATCTTCTTTATGCATTCATCTGTTGACGGACATCTTGGCTCTTTCCATAGTTTGGCTATTGTGGACATTGCTGCTATAAACATTGGGGCACACGTACCCCTTCGGATCCCTACATTTGTATCTTTGGGGTAAATACCTAGTAGTGAAATTGCTGGGTCGTAGGGTAGCTCTATTTTCAACTTTTTGAGGAACTTCCATACTGTTTTCCAGAGTGGCTGCACCAGCTTGCATTCCCACCAACAGTGTAGGGGGGTTCCCCTTTCTCCGCAACCTCACCAACATCTGTCCTTTCCTGACTCATTAATTTTAGCCATTCTATGGCTCTGAATCTAAAAGTAAAATAAAAATGGGTCAAAGTCCTAACTCCTAACTAATACAGCACCTACTAATTTTGTGACCTTGGGCAAGTTCCCTAATATGTCTCAACTTATGTTTTTCTGTTGTAAAGAAAGATAATAAAACCTTCCTGGCATATTTATTATAACACTTAGGTAAGACTATAAAGCTTAGCACAGTACCTGGCATTTGAAAAATACTCAATGACAGCTATTTGTTTTATTAATGTTGATTTTTTATAGTAGCTTTATGGAGATATAATTCACATACCATACAATTTATGCATTAAAAGCATACGCTTCAATGGCTTTTGATCTATTTACAGACTTACCCAACCATCATAATCATCAATTTTGGAATATTTTAGCATAACAAAAATAAACTCCACACCCATGAGAAGTCATTCCCCATTTCCCCCCAATCATAGGCAACCACGTATCTTCTCTTTTTTTCTACGGATTTTCCTGTTCTGAGTATTTCATACACATGGAATGATGCAATACATGATTCCTTGTGACTGACTTCTGTCACTTAACAGTGTTTTCAGGGTTCATCTGTGTTGTAGCAAGTATCAGTTCATTTCTTTTTATTGATGAATATTATTCCATTGTGTGGATATACCATATTTTACTCATTCATTCATCAGTGATCAAAAATTTGGATTGTTTCCATTATTTGGCTATTATGAATAATTCTGCAATCAACATTCATGTACAAGTTTATGTGTGGAACTGTTTTCGTATTTCTCTGGTAGATCTTCCGGTGATGTAAACTTTATCCTTTAAAAAAAAAAAAGATTTTATTATTTATTTAAGAAAGAGAGAGAGAATGAACACTAGCAGGGGGGAAGAGACAGAGGGAGAGAGAGAGAAGCAGGCTCCCCACTGAGAGGGAGCCCGATGCTGGGCTCCCTCCCAGGACCCTGAGATCATGACCTGAATCAAAGGCAGACCCTTAACCAACTGAGCCACCTAGGCGCCCCTATGTTTATCCTTTTGAGGAGCTGTAGATGTTTTCCAAAGTGCCTACACCATTTTAAACTCCCTTGGCAGTATAGGAAAACTCCCAACTTCTCCCCATCCTTACCAACACCTGTATTGTCTTTTTCATTACATCCATTCTAAGTGGGCATGAAGTGGTACTTCACTGTGGCTTCGATTGGCATTTTCCTGATGGCTAATGATGTTGAGCTTCTTTTACATGCTTATTGGCCATTTGTAGATCTTCTTGGGCTAAAGACCTCTTCAGATCCTTTCCTATTTTTTAACTCGTTTTTTGTCCCTTTGTTATTGAGTTGTAGATGTTCTTTACATATTTTAGATACAAGCCCCTTACCAGATATTTATAATTTGCAAACACTTTCTCCCATCCTGTGGGTTGTCTTTTCACTTTCTGGATGATATCCTTTGAAGTAGAAAATTTATTATTTTGATGAAGTCCAATTTATCTACTTTTCCTTTTGCTGCTTATGCTTTCAGTGTCAAACCCAATGTCACGAAGATTTTCCCCTATGTTTTCTTCTAAGCATTTTATAGCTTTAGCTCTTACATTTAAGTCTTGGATCCATTTTGAGATAATTTTTGTATATGGTGTGAGGTTTGAGTTCAACTTCATTCTTTTGCATGTGGATAGCCAGTTGTCCCAGCACCATTTTTTGAAAAGATTATACTTCTCCCTTTGAATTTTTTGGTACCCCTGTGGAACATCAGTTGATCATAAATGAGAAGTCTTATTTCTAACTCTCAATTCTAATCCATTGATGTACATGTTTATCCTCATGCCAGTACCACACTGCCTTGATTAATGTCAATTTGTAATAAGTTCTGAAATCAGAAACTATGAATCTTCCAACTTTTTTCTTCTTTTCAAGGTTGTTTTTCTATAAACAAGATCATATCACCTGCAAATAAAGACAGTTTTACATCTTCCTTTCCAATCTAGATGTCCTTTATTTCTTTTTCTTACCTAATTGCCCTGGTAAGAACCTCCAGTACAATTTCTGAACAGAAGTGGCAAGAGCAGACAACCTTGTCTTGCTCTTGATCTTAGAGGAAAAGCTTTTAGCCTTTCATCATTAAGAATGATGTTCGCTGTGGGATGTTCCTGGATGTTCTCTATCAGGCTGAGGAAATCTCCTTCTATTCCTAGTTTGTTGAGTGTTTTTATCATGAAAGGGTGTTACTGTTAATATATAAAACTGCAGCTGTTCTCTTTTTTCCTTTTTCCTCTCTTCTTTCCCTTTTTTGATTTCTTTCCAGAGCCTGGTAGGACACCAGGATGACATCAGGAAAGAGGAAACCACGGGCTGCCGTGCACCCATTCCCCGAAGTGCTCTAGGAGCAAGCACCTGCCACCTCCTTCCTCCCATCTGTACTCCTGAGCTAGTGGTGCCCTTGTTGCTCTGGCACGAGTCACATCCCTTCCACTTCAATCTGCTTTGCTGGCCTACTGTCTACTGGTTCTGGGTCCCTGGCTTCCTGTCACTCTTCTTCAGGGTTCAGATCCCTTTTCTACCTCTTTCCAGGAGCCCTAGACTACTTTGGCAGCCACTGGTGTTTGGAAAGCTAATGGCTGTTTTCCAGGCAGTAGAATTTCCTTTTTATTCCTGCACCAGTTTGATTCCACAAATATTTCATGAGAACGTTTTAATGCCACACAGTTGTGCTTGCTTGATCCTGATAATATTCACAATAACCCCATTGTATTGTTCTTAGTTTGGTCCCATTTTACAGAACAGAAAACAGAGGCTCCATGTGGCCAATTTGTCTGAGGTTACATACATAGTAAGTGGCAGAGCCGGAATTTGATTACAGTCTGTCTGGAGCAAAAGAGAGGAACATGCATATAGTTGTAATTACTAAGACTGAACTCAGGGCATTAGTTGCCATATTGAAATAGCTAGGAAGAACTAGGAAAGTGGTACATCTCTTTCCAAATACAAGGCTTCTGTTGCTCTGGCTTTTGCCAACTTGTCCAGACCTATCTCGCAAAAACACAGGCCCACCCATCCAACACATGCTGAACCACATCATGCTATCTCTCTATTGCTGTACCTTTGGATATGCTGTTATCTCTGCCTCAAAAACACTCTCTTCTACCCAGCTGCCAACTTCTAGATGCCTGACCAATTCCTATTCCTACTTTAAGACCCAATACAAGAATCACTTTCCCTGGGAAGTCCTTCGGATGCACGCTAGGCTGTGCCCTGTTATATCCCATATATACCTAGCCACAGCACTTACCACGTTTTTGTTCTCCTCCCTCTCCCCATCAAAAACCAATAAACCATGAGTGCCTTCAAGGTGGGGCCATGGTTCACTCTAACCTGCCTCCCAGGATAGTTCCTGGCCCAATTTCTTTTTTAACTTATTGAATCTTTAGGATGATCCCCTATAAATAGATGCTGTCTCTGGTAGAAGGTTTAAACCGTCTCTCTACTGAAATAAATTAACAGTTGGGGCTTTTGTTCCCTTCCATTCTGGAGAATCTGAATCTTAAACCAAGGGGCTCAGGCCTATGAAATTTGAACTTAAAACAGTAAAACCACCTTTCCACAAACACAACTCACAGTCATAAGGTCACCATGAGGAAGACCTCAGGAAAGAGGATAATCCAAAGGAGGAAACAAATGGTCTCACTTTAAATACAGAGCAAGAGCACCCTCATGTTCTTAGGTACTTCTCAACACCTAGGGATCCACTGTCAGTGCCAGAGACCACTTTTAGATTAAATAGTACAACCATCTCTTTCTTCAGCTACTAAACAAAATGATAATTTTACTTCTAACTCAAAGCCAACTCAGTGAAAAGACACCACCTACAAGGTGTTTTTTGAGGCTCTTTGTGGCAACTGAGAGAGCAAAGTTTTAATGCAGCCCCTTCTGCTTTCTCCTCCAAGAGAAAGCTGTGAGGTCAGGCCCAGGATGACAATGTCTAACAGCTCCCAAAAGGTTCTTGGTCTTAATCCTTGCCAATTTCCCTCCAAGCCCTGGCACATCTTGGGCTGAAGGCACACATGTTATTTTCATTTAGGCATGAATGCTGAACCACTGGGTATTTTTCCCCCCCTGGGCTTTCTGTTAACTGTCTACAAAATGTGGTTTTAAGATATATTACCCCTGGTCATTTATCTAACAGACCATATTGCGATCTGTAAGCTCCATCCTTCTTGCAGCTTTCACATTCTATTAAAATGGGATCTCTTACCAGGAAATTTACTCAGACAGGAGAGTTCATTTGAGGTTGAAACTGTAAAGTGGCCAATTATCTCTCAGCCATTGGGTACATTCGATCTTTACCCCAAGCTTTGGAAATAAAGACAACATTTAGCAAACGTTCTGCTCCAAAGCTAATGTTTTGGAAAGAATAACAGCATGTTGGGAATAAATTACATGGTCTTTAGTGCATTTTAGTGTTATTGCCTGTTAACACGCAGTGTGGTGTGCCAACTCATGAGAGAACTCCACTCTTCTAAGAAATCGATTTCTGAATTGTTGAGTTTATGGCGTCCGTGTTATATCGTTGAACAGACTGGGAGTACAGGAGACTGTGTCTGTGGAATCTGACCTAGGGGATCTATGAATCATAGGTTGTCCTTCCATTCTGATAATATCCACACCATTAGCACACTCCGGGTAATGACATTTGAGGCTTTTCATCTAGGACTATCCAGTTTCCTACTTCGTGGGTTATACTGATCCTAAGACCAGGTAATCTAATATACCTAATACAAGTAACAGTTTAACCTTACTCAAAGTCCTATTAGGTACAAGGTCTTTTGCCAGGCTCTTTTGAAGGACAGTAGGATGCTTAAATAGATCTCTGATTCCATTTCTGTGAAACATCCTGAATAGGCAAATCCAAGAGACAAAAAGTACTTTCCCGGTTTCCTTGAGCTGGGAGGATGGGGCATTGGGAATGCTGGCTTAAAGGATGTGGGGTATCTTTTTGGGGGTACTAAAAATGTTCTAAAATTGATTGTGGTAAGGGTTGCCCAAATCTGTGAATATACTAAAAACCCTTGAACTGGAACTTTAAATGGGCAAATTGTATGGTATGTGAATGACACCTCAATAAAGCTGTTTAAAAAAAAACAAACTTTCCCTCACAAAAAGGAGGGAATGTTAATAATAATAATAATAAAAGGAAAGATGTTAATAATGAAAACACAGAAAACTAAAGACAGGTACCACAGAATGCTAAGGAAGATCCAAAAACTCTCTCCCAGCTTTGGAGGATTTTCTTTTTCCTGGGACCATCGCAATCTCTTTGGTGCATGTTTAGGTTCAGGGGATAGGAGAGAAGGCCTTACAGGAGAAGAGACCTTCTGATAACTGAACAGAACTGAAACCCATGGGAACACAGCAAAAGATGTTCTGGCAACAGAAATACCAGACTGGGGCCCCTCAGTGAAGTCCCTGTGCAAGTCGGTACCTCCCTTACAGCTGATCACAAGCAAGGTATTTTATTTCAAGGGGAAAGGAGGGAAGGGTGATTCTACATCAGGCTGAGAGGCAGCTCCTGTTACTGAGGCCTCTCTATTCTAAAGAGAACTTTACCAGAAGAACACTATCCCCAAACCCATTCAGCCTCCCATATTCCCAGGCAAAGGGCCCTGGCATCAGGGCTGTGCACAAAGTAGATCAACCAGAACCAGCCCTGTAGCAACTTGTAAGCTAAAATACTACTCCATGAACAGATGACACAAACCTATTTTCAGGCCACACAAGCTGTCATATAATTTCTTCTTCTGTATGAAGAATTTCTATTTCATGCCTACATGATTTATCTTTTATTGGAGTAAGCTTATTTTATTTAAAAAGGTCCATCACCACCTTCACCTTCCCTGAAGTGGCAGGCCCCTCTCTGCCACCATTTTTTATTCCCCCAATTTCCAATATTTACTAAAAATCAAATTGATCAGGTATATTTAACATGCAAAATTCCAAATATTTTTAAATGTGATACTTTTTAAACTTTTAAACTAACATTTAAACAATTTAATATTTAAACAACATTTAAATGACAAATTGCTTTCATAGGTCACAATAAAGTGTCAAGTAATGTCACACATTTTTTTAAGATTTTATTTATTTGTATATAGAGAGAGAACGAGTGGTGGGGAGGGGCAAAGGGAGGGAGGGAGGGGGGGAGAGAGAGAGAGAAAGCCGAACACCCACCGAGCAGAAAGCCAGACTCAGGGTTCAATCCTAGGACCCTGGGATCATGACCTGAACTGAAGGCAGACGCCCAACCAACTGAGCCACCCAGACGCCCCACATGCAACTATTTTAAAGAAAATTTCATCAAGAGATTTTTCTACAGGAGTATGGATATGTATTCCAGGTTTGGTTTCCTCACTAACTGGGACCGCTGCTTCCTCACTCTGACAATCAAGACTTGCCACCATTTTTTCTGTTCTTGGTTTCTACATTTACTAAGCTCAGGGTTGAGTTAAAGAGATGTTGCACCACGGGCAGAGAGCTCAATCTTTCCTCTCCTCTTGGAAAGGGCCTGTAACTGGGTGATAGTTCTGCTAGTTCCATACTGGAGTTCTTCAAAGCTTGTGGGTCAAACTCAGCTGAGTGATGTATTGCCACCCTCACTCCTCTGATTCCCATTTCCCTGGAAGAACCAAGGAGAAAGAGCTCTCTTGTCCAGTGCTTGCCACCATCTGCCTTACATGACAATGGAAGCATTGGCTTTGGGAAGCTGCCAAGTTTCTGGTGTGGGACTTGAACCCTTGGCCTCCCATGCAAAAGTAATGCTGCTACCAGCTGAGTGACACAGGCCTATTTCCTGAGTCAATGAGTGAACAGATCCAAAGGTATGCAAGGAATTTCTCTCCCCTCCAGCCTCACCCAGCCTTGGCATGGCTGCTGGCATCACCAGAGGTGTCCACTCTTGGGAGCAGTTACTGGGCCATTGCCAAGCTTCCACAGCGCAGAGCTGTTTGTCAGCTCATTAGTGCATTTCTTCACCTTCGGTTTTCCTAACCAGACAATAACTAGAAGAAAAACTCACTTTAATGAACAATTTGACCCTTTTTTCCTTCCTCCCTCTTCTCCCATATGATAGCTGTTTTATTTTTTTTTAAAGATTTTATTTATTTATTTGACAGAGAGACAGCGAGAGAGGGAACACAAGCAGGGGGAGAGGAAGAAGCAGGCCTCCCACCGAGCAGGGAGCTGGACACGGGGCTTGATCCCAGGACCCTAGGATCAAGACCTAAGCTGAAGGCAGATGCTTAACAACTGAGCCACCCAGGCGCCCCACAGCTGTTTTATTTTTAATGGGAGCCATTTGTAAACAAATTTACATTTCCTTGATTTTTAGGCCTTCACCCTCTAGTATAGTTATGAATAAGCTCACACTCTAGAATGGAGATAAAAATATCAGGATATCAATGAAGAGAAGACAGGAAAAATAGGTTTGTGTCCTCTACACATCGAGTTAGCTTCTGAAGAAATGTTTTTAAGAAATATGGGCCAACATGGAGAAACACTCTCTTTTACAATTACAGTCACATAAAAATGGATGATATATGGGTGGAAAACTAGTAAGGGTTATAAAACCTAAAGTAGAATGTCAATATCCTTCTGTTGTTATAATAGTGTTTAAATAATGTCTATTTATTGATTTTATTTTATTTTATTTTTAAGTAGGCACCATGCTCAGCGTGGAGCCCAAAGCAGAGCTTGAACTCATGACCCTGAAATCAAGACCTGAGCTGAGATCAAGAGTTGGACACTTAACCAACTGTGCCACCCAGGTGCCCCATGTCTTTTATTTTTAATGAGGAGGAAAGAAAACAGTGTAACAAGTAATACACACACATGAAGTAACCCTGCTCCTTTAGTTTGGTGTGTTAATAACTGGATATAAAACTAATCCTCAATCTGCCATTCCTCTTCTTTTTCCCTTTCTCCCTTGCCAGGCATAACTCTGTTCTCAATCACTCTGGGAGTAGCTGCCACTCCCAGATTCCCTGTGGCTGCCTATTCCCCTCATGCAAAGGAGTGACAACCCTCATGGCTGCAGGGGACTCATGACTGACTCTCTTCCAGAAGAGGTGTCTGAGAACTCTTACTAACAAAAGGTCCTTTTCATATCTCAACGACAGAGGTGTGGATTACCAAAGGCTTGGCTAGGCATCCACATCTCATTCTCAGTTTACTCCTAATAAGATGAAGCGGGAAGAACTTACTGACACAGGTAACTGGCTTGGGCATCCAAAACTCCAGGCCAGGTAAGGTTGCATCTCAATAATTCCCATCATTTGCTTTGCAGTCTGTCTGCAATTTTCCTAAGTCACCCCTAAAACATGGAGGTAAGAGTTGGGAATTCTAACTTTGGTTGAATGGATTCCATTGGCAATGTTGTCAGTCTGACCTTTTTTTTTTTTTTTAAGTGCTCATCTCATACTTTCTCATGAAGATCCAGGGCAGGGGAAGAATGCAATCCACTATTCCTACGTGGTATGTTTATGTGTAGCTATTATAACAAGCTATACTGACAAATGCCTAGGCTCAAATCTTAGTGCTATCATTTTTTAGTCTGGACTAATGCATCATCTTCCTTCTTTGTAATATGGGGGAAATACTGGTGTCTACTTCATATGGTTGGTGTGAGGATGAAATGAAATGATGCTTATGAAGTGTTTTCATGGTGCCTACTCTATAGTGAGGAACCCAATAAATGTTAGTAGTGTTAGTCATTACTATCATCATCTTTATTATACTGTCCCTCCATTCTTTACTTTATCCACCTCAAAGTGAGCTACAAGTAACTGGATGTAGCAGCAAGCACACAGAAACTGGAGATCCACAGAAAATGGATCTCTTCCATTCTACTAGCTGAGTAATGACCTTTGACAAGTTATTTTGCACATCTGAATCTGCGGCCACATCTATAAAATTCAGATAGTGACACTCACCCCCAGAGGGCTACTGGGAAGATCCAATGTAATAAGATACAGGAAAATGCTCGATGCATACTAAGTGCCCAGTAAATAATGGCTGAATCAGGACTTAGGTTTAGGTCACTCACCCCGCTTATCCCTTTTTAGCTTAGGTCTGCAACTAAAGAAGACATCCCACTCTCCTCAATGCCACTTCCAGCAAAGAGCAGGACAGGGAGCCAAAGCATTAGCAAACTTTTGGCAGGCACTGGACAAGGAATGTGATCACAAGACCACCGTGCAGAACTTTGACAACCGAATGTGCAAATTATGCTATTCAAGCTGGAATATCACCCAAGTGTGTTTTGGAACCACAGTGACCACATCCCAGCTGGACTGGGGAAGTGAAGCTGTCCAGCCAAGGGTTTTATTATTTTTATTTAAAAGTGTGAATCATCAGAAAATCAACCCTCTCCAGCCAGGTGCTGTATTCAGATTCCACACAACATCTACTTCTTTGGCAGCTGAGAAAGGGGAAAGTACCTATGAGAATTGTTCTGGGAAGATTTCAGAGGTCAACATCTTAGTGGTTCAACCAAGGTAACTTTGGAAATATCCTCTAAATTCTCTAGGACTCTGTTTCCTCATGTATAAAATAAGATAACAACAGGAAATGCTGTGTAGGTTGTTGTCAGGACTAAATGTGTGAAAAATGCTAAAAAGAGAGCATCGTACATAGTTTAAGTGCCGGACGTGTATTTGCTACAATGATAATGATTACTGGACTAGGGCATTTGGGACTTTCCAAAGGCATCACATTTTCACCTCTGCTGTCATAAGCTTATATTCTTTTTGGAGAAAAAACTTTGTATATAACAAATGAAATGATAAATGGAGCTGTCTGAATACATGACAAACTGAACAAGATCCCTATTGTCTGGGTGACTGGGAATAATTCTATGTTGGAGAAAATCTTAGAGCTGAGCCTTGCAGGAAATTTAGGAATCAAAGTCATGGACAGGAGGGAAAGGGCATTATATGAAGGGTAAATAGCTTCGTAAAAACTGTCCAGCCTTCCCGGATGTCTTCAAAGAACTCTGGCAGCTTGGTTGTAACTTGACCCACAAAAAAGAAAGATCCACCGTTTTCAGAATTTGCTTAAACTTCTTGATTTCACCTGCTTCATGCATCAACCCTTGCTTTCACTCTTCTGACCTCTCTGCCACTAACTGTCATGGCCTAGCTACTGTTTTAACCTGTTGTTGACCGTTAGGGCAAAACATGGTTTGGTCATTAAGTTTTTTACTCCAATTTCCCTCCTGACTATGGTTTCCTCTAGGAGACTCTCAGGGAATCATTCCTGCAGATGAATCCATGTCTCTGGAATCCTGTTTCCAAATACGATATCCACAGGGAGCCCCTCTAATGAGCAGATTGTGGGTAAGCTGTCACAGGCCCTGTCATGTTTTAAGGACAACGAATAAACAGATCAAACTCACTCCTGCAATCAAGGCAGTAGAAGGTAATAAAAGCTTGTTAAAGTCATACTCAATGAAGGAACTTCCTAGAAGCCCAGACCATTCAGCACAGGACCCCCCTCCCCCAAATTCTGACAGTGGATGTGAAACCAGGGCTCTGGATTCCACAGATGGATAGATTCTCACATATTCCCAGAGATCTTCCCTGATGACTCTTATGTAAGTTCTACCACTGGTTTGTACAGTTGTTCCAGCACTCAATTACAATGACTTTGCTTTCTGCTTTGGGTAGTGTATATTTGCCAGCTGGAAGGTAAATTTCAAGGTAGTAATAGCTTCACTGTTTTTTGTTTTTATGTTTCTAGAAACCTAAATTCTGCACTTGGTATATACAGGGAAAACACACACACATACTCTATGAGAACAACAATAAAAGCAAAACCAAAAACACTTTGAGGTTCTCTGATTTTGAAAAACAACATGAAGTCAGAAGTTTTAGATTCTAGCTCTGACCGTACAGCCTGCTAGCTAAGACATCTAGGTGTATTACCCAATTTTCTAAACTTCCTTCCACAGCTACAAAATAGAGATTATGAGACTAGTCTTGTTTACCCTAAGGAGAATCACAGTGCCAAGAGATAATAGATATAAAATCATATCTAGAGAACCTTTTCAAATAAAGGAAAACTAAAACTGAACTCAATCTCAATTTATAAAAGGTTTTGTTTTATTTGTCTGTTTAAGGTAAAAGAAAAAAGACTTTTATGGGAGGAGGAAGAAAACATGGAAAAGATAGCCACTGTTTTGAGGACTAAAAGAGAAGAATTCTAATGTTATGTTTTTCATTTCAGAATTCTATTTTCTTATTTAGAGACAGAGAAGGGAAAAAGGTAGAATATTATTTTGTCTTTTTTTAACCCAAGGTTGGAGGAAACTGATGATGCAGGATTCAGGGTTGGCTGGGTTTCTGCTCATTTTGTATTGCCTAGATGTTTCTTAGACACTGCTGCTCATCAGGTACTGAAGGGAAATATGTTGGAGCGGTTGCCTGATATTGGATTGGCTGCACTCTATTATTTTTAGCTGACCTCTTAGAAACTATACATTAAATGTGCCAAGGGAAAATGTACAATCCTTTGTTCTGATGAAGTATAAGCTTTGGCTCCTTCTAAGACTGACCTACCAGGGTTCTTTGTGTTTCCCTCCTCTTCAGACATCTTCCTTTAGGACATTTTATTCCCCATTAGTGGTAGCAGGATTAAGGTCTAGTGCAATGCTGACGAAAGCTTTGAACAGAGAAAAGATTGCAATTCACTGGCTAACATGAGTGATTTGTGCCAATATCCAAAGTTTGTGAGCCTTGCGTTAATATGACTCTCTAATTATCCCTTGTACTCCTCATAATTAGGATAGGGCATACAGAGTCTAGTGGCCAGTGCAGAAAAATGAACCACAATCTTGTGAATGCCTGCTTCCTGCCAGACTTTTCTAGGCCTTCTAGGTTAAGCCACTTGATTTTTGCAATAGTGCCTGAGCCACATACTGTTACCTCTTTTTTTAGGATGAGTAAACTCATGTTAAATAATTTGCTCAAAACCACATGGCTGATAAGTGGCAGGGAATGCTTCTGAGAGGAGATGAGGTTAACCAAGTTCTGGTAGAGGTGAGATGCATCACCTAAGGAGTAGGAAGGGCATTTTATGTATGAGATTTGGCAGTACATGGGTGAAAGAGCTTGGACCAGAAGACAAAAGATTTAAATCCCAAAATGTGTTCTAATACTTTCTGTGTAACCCTGGACAAATCACTTCGCGATCTAGGTTTTTAGTTCTCTACCACATACTAGAACATAGGAAATTCTAATAAATTGTAGTTACCATCATCATCGTCATCATCAAAACCATTACTCTTACCAATACTAGAATTATCATTGTCACTAATACTTTATTTACTCTTAGCATTTTAGGAGGATATAAGCTAGTGGCTATAAAAATGTCTTGTACCAAAAACAAACTAGAAGCAATTTAAGAGTGTTGCAATTTATTTTAAATCCGAGGGAAATGAAAAATATAATTTTCAAATATAATAAATTAAACGCAAGGTAACTGCTGTGTACTTCAGAACTGTCTTGATTCAAGTCTTAGCCAGAGGTTTAACTCTTGACAATGCTGAAAGATTTAACTGAACATATTGATAAAAAAAAGAAAGAAAAAAAAAGGAAACACATTTCACCAACCTCTCCAGGCCATGATATTTGCATTTATAAAGGTCAGCTATATATTTATTGTTCAGTTAATCATTGGCTTCATGTGGAAGCTTTAACAAGTTTAGTCAAATTTCCTAAAGGGCATTCCATCAAAAAGGAGGGGATATTAGTCAGAGATTAAAAAAAACAAAAAACAAAAAAACAGGGTTTTCTTAAATATATGATTAGGGAGAAAAACAATAAAGATCCAAGGATTCTTTCTACGGCCAGAGGAGATAGAAGGGGAAGAAGACAGTCCATCTTCCACCAAAACTGTATATATGGCTCTGACACATATGTTAGTCTTGCCAAGCCCCAAGTGAGAAAGGAATAGACGCTAAGACACCTAGAATGTTGATGACTAGTTCCTGCCAGTAGAAATCTGTGAGTTGTATTAGTTCTATAAACACTTCTGAGAGTTCAAGCATTAATGAACAATTAACAGCTGCTATTAAACTTGGTGGTTTCTAAGTTGCAGTCACAGTGGTGATGCTGACAATAAAAAAATCACCATAACCCATCAGCATGTATTTTATCAATTTAGGATTACACTACTGTTCAAAGCTCATTTTTGTAGACTCCATTATAGCCTAACTCCTATATCAAAGGAAAATTCTGGAAATCAAGAAGAGACCACCACCATCAAAATCACTCTCCCCCTCATAGCTATTTTTCACATGTTCTGATATACTTTGTTTTCCCACAGATGTATATAAATTTCATAGAGTTGATAAACAAATTGTAATCCATTTGTCAGCCCCTCTCTATCCTTCTCTACCAGAAGGTATACAGATAGTATAAATTGTGCCACCAAAGATATACTGATAAGAGAAATATGATTATGTCACTTCTATATTTAAAAACCTGTGGAAGTCTCCCCTTGCTTACAAAATAAAATAATAGCTCACCAGTTGAGTGTATAAGGCCTTTTAAAAATCCAACTCTAATGGAACACACTTATTTCCCATTATTGACACAAATACTCTAATCTCTCATGGCAACACATCTACCACATTCCTGCATTCTGAAGGTCTCTCCTGTTTTGTTTGTTCATGCCATTACTTCTTCCCAAAATTCCCTCCCCCATTTACTATCTGCTTGTTCAACTCCTACTTACTCTTATCCTCTCCTAAACTTCTCTGGGCAGATCAGTTGCTCCTTCCTCTGGATCTCCAAAACGCTTTTAAAATATTTTAACAGAACAAACAGCAGTTTTCATTAATATGCTTTTAATTGTTACACATATGTCTGAGAGATCATTCCAGGCAATAACTGTGTCCTCACGCAATGCATAAAGCTTAGCAGGTGCTTAATTAATACATGTTAAAAGATACAGTGGGGAGACCTGGGCGGAGCAAGATGGCGGAGGAGTAGGAGACCTGGATTTTGTCTGGTCTCAGGAATTCAGCTGAATAGGGATCAAACCATTCTGAACACCTACGAACTCAACAGGAGATCGAAGATAAAAATAGTAACAACACTCTGAACAGAGAAGCAACCACTTACTGGAAGGTAGGACGTGCGGAGAAGTGAATCCGCGGCAATATTCGGGAGGATAGACGGCGAGGAGGGGGCCTCCGTCGGCCGCTTTTGGCAAGTGACAGAGCCGCGGAGCACAAAATCGGACCTTTTAGAAGTCGGCTCCGCTGAGGGACGTTGCTCCAGTGGCTAAGCGGGGGGTGGAACCCTCGTGGGACAGTGTGGTCTCAGGACCCTCGGGGTCACAGAAAGACCGGGGGTGCCTGAGTGCAGCAGAGCTCCCAGGTATCGGAGCGGGGAAGCCGGCTGCAGAGAGGGAGCTGAGGCGTGGGCTCTGAGCTCGGGGTTGCCATAGACTGTGATCTGCAGCACAGTCGGGCAACTGCTCCTCCAGCAGGGACCCAACAAGCGGCAGATCCGGGGAGATTCCCCTTCCTCCCCCGGGAGGAGCGGTGCGGGAGCGCACCGCAGGGATCTGCTGGGTTTGGAGACTCCACACAGGGTCGGGTGCTAGGGATAGAAACGCTCGGTCACAGGCCGGGTGAGCACGGAGCGCGGCCGGAGACCGAGGAGACAGGAGTGACTGGCTGCTTTTCTCTGGGGGAGCATTGAGGAGCGAGCCCCGAGTTCTTGCCTCCTCTGGGGCGGAGATTGGGAGGCCGCCATTTTCACTGTCATCCTCCAAAGCCATATGGCAAGCTTGCAGGGAACAAAAGCTCCTGAGAGCAAACCCCAGCAGCTTGCTTAGCCCAGACCAACAAGGGCGGGAAAATTCCGCCTCCGGCAAAGACATTTGGGAACCACGGCAACGGGCCCATCCCCCAGAAGATCAGCACGAACAGCCAGCAAGCCAAGACCAAGTTTACCGATCAAGGAGAATGGGAGAACTCCAGTGCTAGGGCAATACTGCATATAGAATTCATGGCTTTTTTTACCATGATTCATTAGTTTTTCAAAGTTAATTTTTTAACTGTTTTTTTAATTTCTTTCTCCATTTTTCACCCAACATCTTATCAATCTCTTTTTTTAAAAAAACATTTTTTATTTTTCATTTTTAGAGTCATATTTTATCCCTTCATAGTAGTTACCCTTATTTTTGGCGCATATATATATATATATATATATATATATATATATATATGTTGTTCTCTCTTTAAAATTTTGAGATACAGTTTCTTCTAACAGATCAAAATATACCCTAAATCACTAGTGTATGGCTTTCTTCTAGTGTCCTGCCTGATCACATTCTCTCCCTTTTTTTTTTTAAATCTTCTTCTTTCTTTTTTCAAACAACTTCTTATCGTATCAATTCCTTTTATAAAATCTTTTATAATTTTCATCTTTACACTCATCTGCCATCCCTTCATTGTATCAACCCTTATTTTGTACATATATAAGTCTTTCTTCCTTTAAAATTTTAGGAGGCACATTTTTCTAACAGACCAAAATACGCCCAAAATCTAGTGTGTGGCACTGATCTATGCACTAGCCTGATCATATTTGATCATATTCAGTTTTTTTGTATTGTTCTGTTTTTGTTTTTAATCTTTTTTTTATTTTTTTCTTTCTTTCTTTCCTCTTTCTTTTTTCTTTCTTTCCCTTTCTTTTCCCCTGGTTTCAGGTCTTTTCTGATTTGTATAGAGTATATTTGCTGGGGACGTTGTTAACCTGTTAGCATTTTGTTCTCTCATTCATCTATTCTCCTCTGGACAAAATGACAAGATGAAAAAAATCACCTCAGCAAAAAGAACAAGAGGTAATACCGTCAACCAGGGACCTACTCAATATGGACATTAGTACGATGTCGGACCTAGAGTTCAGAATCATGACTTTAAAGATACTAGCTGAGCTTGAAAAAGGCGTGGAAGTTATTAGAGAAACCCTTTCTGGAGAAATAAAAGAACTAAAATCTAACCAAGTCGAAATCAAAAAGGCTATTAATGAGGTGCAATCAAAAATGGGGGCACTAACTGCTAGGATAAATGAGGCAGAAGAGAGAATCAGCGATATAGAAGACCAAATGATGGAAAATAAAGAGGCTGAGAAAAAGAGAGAGAAAAAACTACAGGATCACGAGGGCAGAATTCGAGAGATAAGCGATACGATAAGACGAAACCACATTAGAATAATTGGGATCCCAGAAGAAGAAGAAAGAGAGAGAGGGGCAGAAGGTATATTGGAGCAAATAATAGCAGATAACTTCCCAAATATGGGGAAGGAAACAGGCATCAAAATCCAGGAGGCACAGAGAACCCCTCTCAAAATCAATAAAAACAGGTCAACACCCCGACATCTAAGAGTAAAACTTACGAGTCTCAGAGACAAAGAGAAAATCCTGAAAGCAGCTAGGGAGAAGAGATATGTAACCTACAATGGTAGAAACATTAGATTGGCAACAGACCTATCCACAGAGACCTGGCAGGCCAGAAAGGACTGGCATGAGATATTCAGAGCACCAAACGAGAAAAATATGCAGCCAAGAATACTATATCCAGCTAGGCTCTCATTGAAAATTGAAAAAGAGATAAAAAGCTTCCAAGACAAACAAAAACTAAAGGAATTTGCAAACAGGAAAACCAGCCCTCCAAGAAATATTGAAAGGGCTCGTCTAAGCAAAGAGAGAGATTAAAGCAGCACAGATCAGAAAGGAGCACAGACAATATACAGTAACAGTCACCTTACAGGCAATACAATGGCACTAAATTCATACCTTTCAATAGTTACCCTGAATGTAAATGGGCTCAATGCCCCAATCAAAAGACACAGGCTATCAGATTGGATTAAAAAACAAGACCCATCCATATGCTGTCTGCAAGAGACTCATTTTAGACCCAAAGACACCCCCACATTGAAAGAGAGGGGGTGAAAAACCATTTACCATGCTAATGGACACCAAAAGAAAGCTGGGGTGGCAATCCTTATATCAGACAAATTAGATTTTAAAACAAAGACTGTAATAAGAGATGAAGAAGGACACTATATCCTACTTAAAGGGTCTATCCAACAAGAAGATCTAACAATTGTAAATATCTATGCCCCTAACGTGGGAGCAGCCAATTATATAAGGCAATTAATAACAAAAGCAAAGAAACACATTGACAGCAATACAAAAATAGTGGGGTACTTTAACACCCCCCTGACTGAAACGGACAGATCATCTAAGCAAAAGATCAACAAGGAAATAAAGACTTTAAATGAAACACTGGACCAAATGGACTTCACAGACATATTCAGAACATTCCATCCCAAAGCAAGAGAATACACATTCTTCTCTAGAACCCATGGAACATTCTCCAGAATTGATCACATCCTAGGTCACAAATCAGGTCTCAACTGGTACCAAAAGATTCGGATTATTCCCTGCATATTTTCAGACCACAATGCTTTGAAACTAGAACTCAATCACAAGAGGAAACTCGGAAAGAACTCAAATACATGGAGGCTAAAGAGCATCCTACTAAGGGATGAATGGGTCAACCAGGAAATTAAAGAAGAATTAAAAACATTCATGGAAACCAATGAAAATGAAAACACAACTGTTCAAAATCTTTGGGATACAGCAAAGGCAGTCCTGAGAGGAAAGTATATAGCAATTCAAGCCTTTCTCAAGAAACAAGAAAGGGCTCAAATACACAACCTAACCCTACACCTAAAGGAGCCGGAGAAAGAACAGCAAATAAAGCCTAAACCCAGCAGGAGAAGAGATATAATCGAGATCAGAGCAGAAATCAATGAACTAGAAACCAAAAGAACAGTAGAACAGATCAACAAAACTAGGAGCGGTTCTTTGAAAGAATTAACAAGATTGTTAAACCCCTGGCCAGACTTATCAAAAAGAAAAGAGAAATGACCCAAATAAACAAAATCATGAATGAAAGAGGAGAGATCACAACCAACACCAAAGAAATACAATTATAAGAACATATTATGAGCAACTCTATGCCAGGAAATTAGATAACCTGGAAGAAATGGGTGCATTCCTAGATGTATCAACTACCAAAATTGAACCAGGACGAAAGAGAAAACCTGAACAGACCTATAACCATTAAGGAAATTGAAGCAGTCATCAAAAATCTCCCAACAAACAAAAGCCCAGGGCCAGATGGCTTCCCAGGGGAATTCTATCAGACATTTAAAGAAGAATTAATACCTATTCTCCTGAAACTGTTCCAAAAACTAGAAATGGAAGGAAAACTTCCAAACTCATTTTATGAGGCCACCATTACCTTGATCCCAAAACTAAAGACCCCATCCAAAAGGAGAATTACAGACCAATATCCTTGATGAACATGGATGCAAAAATTCTCACCAAAATACTAGCCAATAGGATCCAACAGTACATTAAAAGGATTATTCACCATGACCAAGTGGGATTTATCCCTGGGCTGCAAGGCTGGTTCAACATCCGCAAATCAATCAACGTGATACAATACATTAACAGAAGAAAGAACAAGAATCATATGATCCTCTCAATAGATGCAGAAAAAGCATTTGACAAAGTACAGCATCCTTTCTTGATCAAAACTCTTCAGAGTAGAGGGATAGAGGGTACATACCTCAATATCATAAAAGCCATCTATGAAAAACCTACAGCGAATATCATTCTCAATGGGGAAAAGCTGAGAGCTTTTCCCCTAAGGTCAGGAACACGGCAGGGATGTCCACTCTCACCACTGTTATTCAACATAGTATTAGAAGTCCTAGCCACAGCAATGAGACAACAAAAGAAATCAAAGGCATCCAAATTGGCAAAGAGGAAGTCAAACTCTCACTCTTTGCAGATGATATGATACTTTATGTGGAAAACCCAAAACTGCTAGAACTCATACAGGAATTCAGTCAAGTAGCAGGATATAAAATCAATGCACAGAAATCAGTGGCATTCCTATACACCAACAACAAGACAGAAGAGAGACAAATTAAGGAGTCGATCCCATTTACAATTGCACCCAAAACCATAAGATACCTAGGAATAAATTTAACCAAAGAGGCAAAGGATCTGTACTCAGCACACTATAAAATACTCAGGAAAGAAATTGAAGAAGCCACAAAGAAATGGAAAAACGTTCCATGCTCATGGATTGGGAGAACGAACATTGTGAAGATGTCAATGCTACCTAGAGCAATCTACACATTCAATGCAATCCCCATCAAAATACTATCCACTTTTTTCAAAGAAATGGAACAAATAATCCTAAAATTTGTATGGAACCAGAAGAGACCCCGAATAGCCAGAGGAATCTTGAAAAAGAAAAGCAAACCTGGCCGCATCACAATTCCGGACTTCCAGCTCTATACAAAACTGTCATCATCAAGACAGTATGGTACTGGCACAAAAACAGACACATAGATCAATGGAACAGAATCGAGAGCCCAGAAATGGACCCGCAACTCTATGGTCAACTCATCTTTGACAAAGCAGGAAAGAATATCCAATGGCAAAAAGACAGTCTCTTCAACAAATGGTGTTGGGAAAATTGGACAGCCACATGCAGAAGAATGAAACTGGACCATTTCCTTACACCACACACAAAAATAGACTCCAAATGGTTGAAAGACCTAAACGTGAGACAGGAGTCCATCCAAATCCTAAAGGAGAACACAGGTAGCAACCTTTTCGACCTTAGCCGCAGCAACTTCTTCCTAGAAACATCGCCAAAAGCAAGGGAAGCCAGGGCAAAAATGAACTATTGGGATTTCATCAAGATTAAAATTTTTTGCACAGCAAAAGAAACAGTCCACAAAACCAAAAGACAACCGACAGAATGGGAGAAAATAGTTGCAAATGACATATCAGATAAAGGGCTAGTATCCAAAATCTATAAAGAACTTATCAAACTCAACACCCAAAGAACAAATAATCCAATCAAGAAATGGGCAGAAGACATGAACAGACATTTTTCCAAAGAAGACATCCAAATGGCCAACAGGCACATGAAAAAGTGCTCAACATCGCTCGGCATCAGGGAAATCCAAATCAAAACCTCAATGAGATACCACCTCACACCTGTCAGAATGGGTAAAATTAACAAGTCAGGAAACGACAGATGTTGGCGGGGATGTGGAGAAAGGGGAACCCTCCTACACTGTTGGTGGGAATGCAAGCTGGTGCAATCACTCTAGAAAACAGTATGGAGGTTCCTCAAACAGTTGAAAATAGAGCTACCATACGATCCAGCAATTGCACTACTGGGTTTTTACCCCAAAGATACACGTGTAGGGATCCCAAGGGGTACGTTCACCCCGATGTTTATAGCAGCAATGTCCACAATAGCCAAACTGTGAAAAGAGCCAAGATGTCCATCAACAGATGAATGGATAAAGAAGAAGTGGTATATATACACAATGGACTATTATGCAGCCATGAAAAGGAATGAGATCTTGCCATTTGCAACGACGTGGATGGAACTGGAGGGTGTTATGCTGAGTGAAATAAGTCAATCAGAGAAAGACCTGTATCATATGACCTCATTGATATGAGGAATTCTTAATCTGAGGAAAGAAACTGAGGGTTGCTGAGTGGTGGGGGGTGGAAGGGATGGGGTGGCTGGGTGATAAACATTGGGTAGGGTATGTGCTATGGTGAGTGCTGTGAATTGTGCAACACTGTTGAATCACAGATCTGTAGTTCTGAAACAAATAATGCAATATATGTTAAGAAAAAAGAAAAAGAAGAAGATAGCAGGAGGGGAAGAATGAAGGGGAATAAGTTGGAGGGGGAGACGAACCATGAGAGACGATGGACTGTGAAAAACAAACTGAGGGTTCTAAAGGGGAGGGGGCTGGGGGAATGGGTTAGCCTGGTGATGGGTATTAAGGAGGGCACGTTCTGCGTGGAGCACTGGGTGTTATGCACAAACAATGAATCATGGAACACTACATCAAGAACTAATGATGTAATGTATGGTGATTAACATAACAATAAAAAATTTAAAAAAAAGATACAGTGGGGAATCTTCCTTTCTTTTTGGAATATATACTTATTTCCCTTTAGTCATTAATTCAACAAATAGGTTTTTAAAAACAGTATCTACTATGTGTTAGTCATTGAGCAACATCCATGACAGAAATCTGCAATTTCTGCCAAAGCATCACACTGAATCTAAAGTAACAGGAACCAAGTGAGACCACTTTAAGTAGCTTTTATGCAAACATTTTAATCTGTCATGCTCCGCTCCATGGGTGAAGGAACTGTAAATGAAGTATTTGGCTCTCAGAGAGTTACAGCACAATTCTTGGCTCACTTTGATAAATATTGATCTTGTATAAATTACTCAGGAGAGGCAGTCGATGGTTCTCTGAGCAACACACACAACCCCCACTCCCCTTTATGCAAAGACATAAATCATTTATGAATAGAGCCCTACATGCTCTATGAATAAGACCCTTGGATTCCAAGATGACTGATACTCAAGTATTTTTCTCATTTGAGTGCAGACCTAATTTAAGCAAGCAGTCAGACTACATGAAGTTACAATGCCCTTTTGTTCACTGTAAGGTGAGAGATGCATAATAGGCTTTCAAGGGTGAACATCGTATGTTTTAAAATAAACACCATTAAATGCGATTGCACATTTGTGCCTTTAATAAAGCTGATTGTGAGGGGATAACTCTTTAGAAAAATCTCATGTCATGTTCATTCAATTTTAAGTTTTAGTCGCTGGTGGAAAGAGGAGGGTTAGCTCATGTATGTGTATGGAATTGTAGAGAATTCATTTTCTTTACTACAGTTGAATCAAGCCCTTGGTTTCATCTGGAAAGTTGTGAATAGCACAATAAGGGGTCTGTGTGTGGTGAGGTGTCATTAAAGTAAAGAACCAAAGGGCCGCAAACACTGGTTTTCAGGGATTCTTGTGGTAAGATTAACAATGAGAGTGTTTACCCTCTAGAGACTTCATCATTGAAGGCACAAGAGGGAGGATAAAGAGACAAACTGACAAATAGGTTCTGGTGTCTTGGCAGGAGCTGGAATTTGTCATCAGAGCTCACACAAAGGGGCAAAATGCTGAAACATCTTGGGAACAGTAAAGGAATGTGACTTATGGTTTTTGGTACCTTTATTTATGGGACTTTCCCCACCTTGAATGATTTTTGCCCTCCAATTCTAGCTTCTGCACATTCTATGCACTGTTGTCAGCTTCATTCACAACTTAAACTGCATATAACCCATGACACAAGAGATCCTATTTTAAAGCAATTGATGCCAAAAAATCTTTAATGAGGACTCAGAGACATATATTCAGGGAAGATTATTGCAGAATTATCTACAAAGGAGAATACGGAAAACCATCTAAGTAAATGCCCACAGTAGAAGATTGGTTAAACAAACTATGAAACATTCCTACAAAAGAATGAAATGCAGTAGTTACAAATGCAGCAGGTGAATATGAATGTACCAAATACCAGGTTGTCCAAGTTGTATTGAAGATAAAAAAAAAGGGGGGGGATGCTTAAGAGTATTTACAGTATGATTTCTTTTAAGCAAATAAAACCACCATAGTGTATATATACATACACAGATAGGGTTTATGATGGTTGTATCTTGGGAACATAATTAGAATAAGAAGGGCAGAATTTTCCCTTCTTACATTAAATACATTTGTATTAGTTGAATTCATTAAAATGTATAAGGGTAATTGCTTGGTTTGGTTTTGGTAACTGAACAGAATTTTTTAAAAAATCTTACTTGTCTTTCAAATCCAAACTCAAATACCATCTTATCTAGGGGTGAATTCTCCCATTTCTGCAATGCAGAATTTTGTACCAATTTTGTAATATTTGCTGCACACTGTTGCAGAATTATGGAGAGAGTACCTAATTTGATACCAGAGTTCAAATCCAATTGTGCTACTTTCTAGTGGTAGTGTAATCTTGGGAAATCAAATAACTTCTAAGCATAAATATTTCTTTCTACAAAATGAGAGAAACAATATTATGTCCACAGGATCCTTAGGAGTTGCAAAATAAGAGGCATTAATATACTATGCGTTGTATATTAATACACAATGATAAACATTGTGCACTTATTTTGTGCAGCTTATGTCAATTCCCATGAGAAAAGGGACCACTATATTCATTAATTTACTTATGCACGCAGAATGAGAAACTGTTGTGTGTCAAGCACTGTGCTAAGCTCTAGGGATACAACAGTAAACAAGAAAGACAGTATCTCCTCCCACATGAAATTTAGTTAAGTAAAGAAATCACAAAAATAATCAGACAATCACCAACAGTGCAGTAAGTGTTATAATAGGCTATTCAAGAAACTCTGTAGAAAGTAGTATTTTCAACTGAGATCTGGAGGATGAATAAGCTTTAACAGCCAGAGAAAGTGAAAAGGAATCGAAGAGTATGTCCAGGCGAGATAATAGACAAGTGAAAATATGAAATAAGTCCAGCATGCTGGCACTTAAACAGTGAGGAGAGAGGACACAGAAGATGTGGTCTCACACCTCCCTGACATGCCTCCTTTATTCTGGAGAGGCTCACTCTCCAGAATAATCAGTGGGGACTCACAATATCCTAGAATTTAGAATTTAAACATCTTCTAAGCAACTAATTCCACAGACGCTGGAGGATAAAGGGTCTGAGACTCAAAAGAACCAGCATCATCTTAGTACTTATCCAGAAACCCAGAAGGCTCCTCCAGGAGACATGAACCTACTCAACCTTCTTCAGAGCTAGGTCACAGGGCCAAAGAAATTTTCTAAACTGGGTATTCTGGGAGACGGAGCGGATGGAAGGGTGAAGGTGATGGGGAGATGCATGTTTGTTTATTTGGAGTGGGAGATATGTCAGGAACTGGTTAGATACATCAACTCAACATACCTTTGGTGTAATTAAGGGTAAAGACTCAGAGAGAGGGGATGTATAAGCCTCCAAATCCCAGGTGCTTAAAAATCAAGAAGTTTCTGACTATAGAGAAAGCTCTTGCATTAAGACAAATACTTGGAAAAAAAAAAGTATACTGTATGTGAGTAACGTTATACAAAAACAAAGAACCAAAGGATTTCAGGGCTCAAACAGGCTTCTGAAGTCACCTGGCTATCTCTCTTGTTTTATGGAAATAAACTGAGACCCAGGGATGATGAATTCTACTCATTCATCCATGCAAGCACCATGAATCATCTCTACTAGGTGCTCCCAGTCCTATATGCAGGGAACTCAAAGATGGAAGAGTTGCTTTTCTCTGGCTACATGATGGCTAGTAGTAAGCTCTTTAAGGTATCTTCAGATATGACACAATACAGTGGAAACAGCAAGAGTCAAAAAGACAGTACTAAACTTGTTCTCAAAGGAAGTATGGGGCTTTCACAGGCTCAAAGGGGGAAGATACTGCAGACAGAGCAATCAAGACACACAGGCAGTAGCATAAGCAGACTAAATGAAGACAGGAAATGACAACAAAGCATTTACAACCACAGCAGCAATTTTAGACCACCTGGTCAGGATATGAATGGCACTTCCTTAACATCAACCCCATACCTGAACAGAAAGGAAACTTGAAGGTGATGGATAAATTCACATCTTCTGATCCCGTATTTGCTAACCCTAAGCATCACTAATACATTATGAATTTGAGTTTCTAGGAATTTTATTTTCCAAAGGCTAAAGGAAGAAAAAGGCATGAATGTGTGTTACCCACTTAATTCAGATTTTTAAGGAAGGAAATAATGGTATCTGCAAGGTAGATAAGTGGAAGGAGTGGTAGTAGAAGTGGGGCAGGATGCATTTTAAATATGCCTGCTTATGTACTTAATTTTATTTAGTTTTCACAATAACTTGGGGTGTGAATATGATTACCCCTATTTCAGGGATGAGAAAAATCGAGGCTCAGAGACATTTAGTGACTTGCCAGGGGCACAAAGCCAATCGGTGCTGGACTCAGTTTGAGTCCTACCTAGTCCATCTCCAATACAAGTGTTCCTTCTGTTACATGATAATTTCTCCCAAGAACCCAGGGGAAAGAGGCTGCAGTATCCTGAATTACATTAAAAGTAAAGCAATATAAACAATTTTAAAAAGGGATATGTACAATTCCATGACTGAAGACTATAAAAGAAATATAGCTTGTGAAGGATAGGTAAGTTTTCCCCTAACATTTTATTATGAAAATTTTCAAACATACAGAAAAGTTGAAAGAATTATATAGTGAACACCCATCAACCCACCACCTAGACTGTACAATTAACAAACACTGTGCCGTTTTTGCTTCATCAAGACTGGTCTTCTTTTAAAAAAGTAAAATTCTGACTATGTAATCACTAACAATTATAAGTATAATAATAAGTCTACAAAGGGTTATAAAAAATGTAAATACTAAACCATAAGTTCCATGAGGTCAAGAACCATGTTTGTTCGTTTATCTCTGTATAACCAATGCTCAGCTTGGCTCTTGGCACAGAGTTGGCCCTTGACACAGAGTCGGCCCTTGACAAACCTTTACTGAATGAATGGATAACATAATCCCAGTGAGTAAAAACAGGCTTCACCTAAGAAGCTCCTACAGCATGTCCTCTGATAAATGAATACTAGAGGAGAAAATGTTCTATAGTTGGAAGGAGCCACAATTCATTGGGAATCAATGTATCAGAGGAGTATCAGTTTGGGAAAAGCAAGAATAAACTGAAGCTAGCTTTTCTGCATCTCCCAACACACACTGCACCAGGATGTGGAGGTTAAAACTAACATGGTAAAACTCATGAGAGATTAGTGTGAAGTCATTCATTTCAGTGAAGGATCATTACACAAGTACAGGATGGGGCAACTGTTGCTAGACAGAATTTATATATTAAAATTCGGAAGGAAGGTGGAAAGGGAATTGATTATTATGAGCCAATAGTATAAATATATGGCAAAAAAAAAAACTATCTGCCAGACTTGGACAGTATGAGGGAGTGGGGGTGGGGAGGGAGCATAGATTATAAGAAGTAATAGTACCACTGTACTCTCAGTATTCCTCTCAACACAAGGAGCCATAACAGTGCTATTCAATAAACTAATATGTCTACAGGAATAGAGGAGGTGGTTTTGGTGAGAAGGGGTCAGAAAATTATTGTAGTTAGAATCACTAAAGGAACTGGGGATGTAACATACAGCATGGTATCCATGGTTAATACTGCTGTGTGTTACATAGCGGGTTGTTGAAGGAATGGATCCTGAGGGTTCTCATTCCAAGGAGAAATGGTTTTTTCTTTTCTTTTTATTGTGTCTATGTAGGATGATGGATATTGGCTGAGCCTGTCATGGTGGTCAATTTGCAATCTACGTAAACCGAGCCACCACGCTGCACACCTTAAATGTGTATGGTGATGTATATGCATTGTTTCCCCAAAAAGCTGGGGGGGAAAAGGAACTTGGGATGTTTAGACTAAGGAGGACAGAACAAGGGAGAATATGATAATGATCTTCAAGTATCTGAAGGGCCAACAAAAAAGGAAGTAGAGATAATGGTCTCAGATGGCACCTAAGCTGACTACATATACTCACATTTATGGATATAAAATATACACATAGTCACATTTTATATTTTTAAAATATGCAATAAAATATACACACATAAATACATTCATCGGGATTCAAACATAAGGGCTGAAACATAAGGACTATTAACACTTCATGGACCAGAAATGAAGAGAACATAGATGAGAAAAATTGCAGAGAAAGCCGCAGGTCAGGACTCATGGGAAGAAAGCATTTGTCAAGGATAGGGACACAACAAGGTAACCCAAGTTCAGAGGTAGGCTACCTCTGATATTTCCCACAAGAGGAGGAGAGCAGCCAGGCAGGTTAAGCACCATCTACCCCCCACCCGCTATATTCACACACCCCAGAAATGGAGGAATCTGCCTCCAGATTCCAATGGTGAATGTGGGAGCTTGAGACAGACAGTCAGGGTGGCTCCTAGGTGCTGCTGCTGCAGGAGACCATGTGATGGCACCAGAGGTCCTGCCACACCCACTGGAAACTGGGTAGAGAAAGGATTATAGCTACAGCTTACACACTGCCTCTCCAGCAAGCAGAAAGATGAACTTGGCAATCTCAACTACAAAGATGAGCACAAAATGAAGAAACACCAAATAGCCAAGACAATTTCTGAGCATGAAAGGAGACAATTCAACAAACAAAACTTATACCTGAAGGAAAAGAGTTCATGGGGCAATTAGAGCAGGGCTTGTGGAAAAAGACTATATAGGTTCTTTATTATTTCTGGGAGTAAAGCTAAGTAAGGCCAGTAGATGAAAGTAGCAGGAAGTTAGACTTAAGCACAGTGTGAAATAAGAACTTCTCAAAAACAATGTTCATTCAACAATGAACTTCAATAAAGCACATACAGCTCTAGCCTTGATTCCATCCTATATGGCATTTTTATCAAATGCTTAAGTAAAGGCACAAAAAGATAAGTTACCAAAACAGAGCAACTTAGCTTAAAGAAAAAAAAATGGTTAGCCAACAGACTAAAATTAACTGGCCCAGATCCCAGGGAACAGGAATAAATAACCTATAATCACTGGGCCTGGCATACAGTAGCCTACAATAAGTATTTGTTGAATAAACTTAAGCACTATCAGGGCAAATACATGTCCATCTTCTTCAAACATGAATAAGTGTTCAATATTCAGACACAGCGAGTGTTGACTGAGTTTTCATTCTAGTAGCAAAGCCGCTAATAAATAAACATATAATATAAATGCAAGTGGTCATAACTGGCACAAATAAAAATTCAGATGGGTAAAGCGATAGAGAATAATGTGCAGTTAGTTTTGAGTCATTTGTTTTGTTTTGCAGCTGAGAGAGACTACTTTAGAGAAGGAGACATCTGAGCAGAGGCCTACACAAAGTGAGGCAGTGTTATTAGTTATCTGCTGCGTGTAACAAATTACCCCAGAACTTACTGGTTTAAAACAAAACCTTTACTATATCTCCATATTTCAGAGTGCCTGCACCGGGGCATGGGTTAGCTGGTTATGGTGTCCCTGGCTCGGCAGCTCCTGCAAGGCTGCCATCAAGATGTCCTCTGGGACTGCAGTAATTGCAAAGCCCGACAGGGAAGGATCTGCTTCCAATCTCACTCTGAAGGTTGTTGCAGGATTCAATTCCTCCCAGGCTGTTGGAAAGTGTCTCAGTTCTGACCAGCTATTGGCCGAGAGCCCACCTTCAGTTCTTTGTCATACCAGGCTCTCCATAGGGTAGCTCACAAATGGCAACTTGCTTCATTGGCAAAAGTGTGCGAGAAGAGCTGGAGAGAATAAGCAAGAATGAAGTGACAGTCTTTTATAACCAAAGGTTTACATGACATCCCATCACTGTTGCTACTCTTCAGAGAAAACCTATTCTATTCTATCCCACTCTTTAGAAGCAAGTCATTAGGTTTAGTTCACATACAGGGCAGGGGGGGAGGATTACACAAAGGTGTGACTACCAGGAGGTAGTGATCATTGGGAGCCATGTCAAAAAGCTGCCAACCATGGGCAGAGCACTGTATACAGATCTGGGGGAACAGCATTCCAGATGTTGGGAATAGCAATGCAAAGACCAAGGCAAATTTGAGGTGGAGAGAGAAGGCTGGAGAGAAATAAGAAAAGGAGGTAGAGCTTGAAAAGCAGGCAGGGGCCAGTTCCTAGGTCACATGGAACTGTTCAGGTCTTGGCAGTCTGGATTCAGCTATGAGCGGTAAAGAAAATTCCTTGGAGAGATTTGAGAAGAGGTTAAACTAACCTTTCTTTTATGAAATCGTGGTGGTAGTAAATGGCACATTCTATTCACTTATTTGTTTGGTTTGATTTACTTTTAACGACCTTTCTGAGGGGAAGCTGGCAATACCATGTCAGTTGGTTTCTATATTAAAAAATTATTTTATTGGTTCCTAACCACCCCGAATCTGACAAACTGGTGATCTATAAGATGATTCAAAATCATAACTTTTCTGGCACGTGAGCTCCTCTTTGCTGCATCTGGGGAAGGAGGATGCATTAATTTATTATTATCATCATTATTTACTATGATTCTGTGATTATTCACTGCAATCAACTGAGCCTGTCCCACTGCAACTTCAAGCAGAAGTCAGGGAACACAGGGAGTCGGAGGAGGAGCGGTACAGTGGAGGTGATCCGGACTGTGTATGTGGAGCCACGGGGGCAGTCCACCCACGGCCCCTGAGCGTTCAAGGAATGGAGGGTCTACTTCCTCCCAGAGAACGAACACACGTAAATTGCTGATTCCTTCTCCCGAGTCATCTGGGTCAGTTAATCCCAGCACAGGGCTGCCAGCTGAGCTCTTCCCTGGCCAAGCTGCTCCGCTTTGAAATTCTCCCCCAGGCTACCTCGCCCAGTGATGTCAGCCAGGGTGAGCGCCCTGCCAGGCCTCCCCTCTTACAAGATGATGTGCAAGGGGAAATGCACACTGTTTGTGCTCCGGAAACATCTGGTTGATCCGCTAGTCCTCAAGCGGGTCCCTGGCTGTTTTATAAGTTAGGGGAACAGAATAGGATGGGAAGACATGGAGCTTCAGTGATTACCCAACCCCGACAGTGAGTTACAAGCTGAAAGGAGATGTGAGGAAACGGCCTCCCTGGCAGGCCCTCTCCAGGGACCCGGCACCATTGCCGCACAGTCACATTTCCTAGCTTGTAATGGAAAACAAATGCTGTTTACAAGAGCTTAAAGTAGCTGAAATGGGAATGTGAGCCAAGGGGTATATGGAGGGTGAACTTCTACTTGAAAGCTTTCAGCAGTCCAGTAATTATTCAGTACCAGGCCTGAAATACAGGCTCCTGATGAGGACATTATTCTCTTTCCCTTGGAAAATGAAACACCACATTCATTGGTAAGCAGAATCCATGACCACTTAAAAACAGATCCAGCCCCTTGTAAGCTGTCTGACAGAAAACAAAAGTTGCTGTATGTCCTTCACTGAGCTCTATACCGTTTTTGTCCTGCTTGGTATCCAATGGCTTTTTCTCAGTTTATGAACCACTAGAGAAATCAGGTAAAATAGATAGGAGAAAATGGACTTGGTGTGCTGCCCCTTCCCCCCAACCAACCTCCATACCTGTCCCTGGGGGAATACAGTTTTTCTGAACATTCAAGATTCTGGCCTGCAAATGAAAAGCTCCTCTCTTCTCCTTCTGCTTTACCTCCTGCCTCTCCCCCCACCCCCCAGTTCAATCATTAAGACCTTTCCAGTGCGTGGACTTTCAGATAGTATAAGTCCTTCAAGGGTGTTGAATCCAAATGGGTAGCAAAAGGGATTTTTTTTTTAAATTTTAAGTAATAAAGCAAAAAACAAAAATAACCCTGAAAGACAAAACAATTCTAGCTTTAAAAAATTTCTGAAAGTTCATTTTTTCTCAAAGCCCACACTTCGGTGAGAATTAGGTGGAACACAGGATTAAGCATAAATTTTTTGGTGCCCTTCTTTCTGGCATAGTGGTCAGACTGAGATCATGGGGCTTTAGGGTTGTTGCTCCACCACGGATTCATTCATTCCTTCAGCAGAGGCTGAGTAATTTTTGCATTCTGTATATTGAGAATATAGTTGGGAACAAGACAAGGTTCCCTGCTCTCCAGTCTTTATACATGAACAAAGGTGAAATGATCTAATGTATGCAAAGTGCTACGCCTGTGCCTGACATTTCATAAGCGGTCAATAAATGGTAGCCCTTATTAGCTAATACCCCCAATTGCCCATATCTATCTGTTTCTCACTCCCTGGCCTCTGCTTTTGTCTGTGAAGAAAATCCTCACTAAGTTTTGTCAAATTTCTGTCCAAATGCAAGATTTATTGTAAGAAATTGGCTCACATGATAAGGTAGGCTGAGCTGTCCCAAGAAAATTCTGGAAACTAATTTTAAGTAGACATATCATAAAATATAGTTATTGTAGAAAAGCTCACTTATAAACTTCTGTCTTACTTAAATATACTTAATCTACTTGTTCATCACAATTATGTTTAGATTACTCATGAAAATTTCAGGAGACATGAAACAGCTAACCATCTAAAGTTACCTTTCTTGCTGACAAATGCTGTGACAGAATTTGATGTGAATTTAACATGAGCCTATTTGACTCTTAGTAAACTGAGGTGGAATAAAAGTATTATACTTAATACTGATAACTCTGAAGACATTCCTGTTTTAATTAAGCCAATAAACTTAAACTAGCTTTTATTTCCTGAGGGCTGTCCTAGATCATGTGAACTTGCAAAATATTTGAGTTAGTTTCTATATTTCTGAGAGTATATTTATATAACGCCTATTGTCTTTAAACCAATTAAGTTGAACTCTTTACAAATTAAATTTGGCAGGTCAAAAACAGAACTACCCTACAATCCAGCAATTACACCACTAGGTATTTACCCAAAAGGATACATGCACCCCGAGGTTTATAGCAACACTATCTACAATAGCCAAATTATGGAAATAGCCCAAGTGTCCACTGACTGATGAATGCATAAAGAAGATGTAGTATATATACACACGGACTATTACTCGGCTATAAAAAAGAATGAAATTTTCCCATTTGCAATGACATGGATAGGGCTACAGAGTATCAGGCTAAGCGAAATAAGTCAGTCAGAGAAAGACTAATACCATAAGATTTCACTCATACGTGGAATTTAAGAAACAAATGAGCAAGGGGGTAAAAAAGAGAGAGAGAGGCAAACCAAGAAACAAGACTCAACTCGAGATAACACACTGATGGTTACCAGAGGGGAGGGAGGTGGGGGGATGGGGAAGATAGGAGATGGGGATTAAGGAGTGCACTTATGATGAGCATTGGGTTATGTGTGCAAGTGTTGAATCACTATAATGGATGCCTGAAACTAACATCACACTGCATGTTAACTGGAATTTAAATAAAAACTTTTTTAAAAAACTAAGTTTGGCGATACCCATCAGAGGTACAAAAAAAAAAAAAACCTGCCCATGTATCTATAGCATACATATATAACTAGACATAAATACACAAATAGTTTGAACAGATCCTACAGCTTTCATTTTAAAATTTTAGCCATGAGACAGGTATCAAACGCAAAAGTTTATGAAAGGACACGGTTTATAAAAGGACAGCTGGATCCAAATGGTGTTTCTGGCAGATGGAATAAGCTTACCTGCTCAGCTAGCTTTTTATTTAATATGAAAGAGACTTTTAAGATTTTTCATAGATCTAGCTTTCAAAATAGCCTTTTCTTTTTTCCTCTCCTGATAAAAATTGTCTTGGTTCCTGGAAAAAACTGCCTAAAATACTTACATCACAATAGGCACAGAGGAAAAATGCAAGTTCCATCCAGACGGATTCTTGTTCCCTAAGTCCAGATCTTTTACAATATCTGCAAGCCTTTTGAGATGAATACAGGAGGTTTAGGGACTGGTAAAAAAGATAAGTGGATTTTGAATTGTTTTCGGAACCACATTTTTGTTCTGATAAAGACTCATTTGTAAGATAAGCAAAACTCCTTTTAATTCCTCAAAGAACTGAGTTGCATCCTGAATGATATGGAGACTGCTCCACCCATCCAACTACATTATCCTCAATTTGCATCTTTATTTCAGGGAGAAGACTTTCAACGAAGGTGAAAATCAAAAGATCCCTATGTTCTAGATTCAGAGCTGTGTGTCTTTGAAATGTTCTAGTGAGTCCTCACACAAGGTTCCAGAATGTTCTTCATTCTTTCTGGGTCCATAGTTTCATTTACCATAGGGAGAAGGCCTAAAACACATTTCCTGTCAGGCTTTGAATACCAGCTTCCAGTTTGGCCAATGTCTGACCACAGGACTACTTAAAATAGAAGAAAAATGAAAAAGGAATCCCTTTGAAGATCTTGTCAAGTTTCAGCATTGGATAGGCAATAAATTTTCCCAGCACTAATGAACAACCCCATAGGGACAAGAGGCAAGGTACTACCTTCCAAGATCCACAGCCACGCCTGGCGGAGCAAGATGGTGGAGGAGTAGAGACCTGGGTTTCGTCTGGTTTCAGGAATTCAGCTGAATAGGGATCAAACCATTCTGAACACCTACGAACTCAACAGGAGATCGAAGATAAGAAGAGTAACAACACTGTGAACAGAAAAGCGACCACTTACTGGAAGGTAGGACGTGCGGACAAGTGAATCCGAGGCGATATTCAGGAGGATAGACGGCGGGGGAGGGGGCCTCCGTCGGCTGCTTCTGGCAAGTGATAGAGCCTCGGAGCACAAAATCGGAAATTTTAGAAGCTGGCTCCACTGAGGAACGTCGCTCCAGTGGCTAAGCGGGGGGGTGGAACCCTCGCGGGACAGTGAGGTCTCAGGACCCTTGGGGTCACAGAAAGACCGGGGGTGCCTGAGTGCAGCAGACCTCCCAGGTATTGGAGCGGGGAAGCCGGGTGCAGAGACGGAGCTGAGGTGCGGGCTCTCAGCTGGGGGTCGCCATAAACTGTGATCTGCGGCCGAGTCGGGCTACTGTTCCTCCAGCAGGGACCCAACAAGCAGCAGAGACAGGGAGACTCCCCTTCCTCGCCCAGGAGGAGTGGCACGGGAGCACACCGCAGGGATCTGCTGGGTTTGGAGACTCCACACGGGGTTGGGTGCCAGAGATACAAACGCTCGATCACAGGTCGGGTGAGCACGGAGTGCAGCTGGAGACCGGGGAGACAGGAGGGACTGCTTTTCTCTGGGGGCACACTGAGGAACGGGGCCCCGAGTTCTCAGCTCCTCCGGGCGGAGATTGGGAGGTCACCATTTTCACCCTCATCCTCCAAAGCTGAACAGAGAGCTTGCAGGGAACAAAAACTCCTGAGAGCAAACCCGAGCAGATTGCTTAGCCCGCACACAGAAGGGCGGGGCAATTCCGCCTCCGGCAAAGATATTTGGGAACCACGGCAACAGGCCCCTCCCCCAGAAGATCAGCATGAACAGCCAGCAAGCCAAGACCAAGTTTACCGACCAAGGAGAATGGGACAACTCCAGCACTAGCGGAATACTGCACATAGAATTCATGGCTTTTTTACTATAATTCATTGGTTTTTCAAAGTTAATTTTTTTAAATGTTTTTTTTTAATTTTTCTTTTTCCCTTTTTCAAACAACATCTTATCAATCACTTTTTAAAAAAAAACATTTTTTATTTTTCAATTTTAGAGTCATATTTTTATCCCTTCATAGTAGTTACCCTTATTATTGGCATATATATATATATAAGTTGTTCTCTCTTTAAAATTTTGAGATACAATTTCTTCTAAGAGATCAAAATATACCCTAAATCACTAGTGTATGGCTTTGTTCTAGTCTCCTACCTGATCACATTCTCTCCCTTTTTTTTTCTTTTTTCTTTTTCTTTTTAAATCTTCTTTCCTTTTAAAAACAACTTCTTATCAATTCCTTCTATAAACTCTTTTATAATTTTCATCTTTATACTCATCTGCCATCCCTTCATTGTATCAACCCTTATTTTCTACATATATAAGTCTTTCTTCCTTTAAAATTTTAGCAGGCACTTTCTTCTAACAGACCAAAATATGCCCAATAGCTAGTGTGTGGCACTGCTCTATGCACTAGCCTTATCATATTTGATCATATTGTTTTCTTTTTTTGTTTTGTTCTGTTTTTGTTTGTTTTTATCTTTTTCTTTTTCCTTTTTTTTTTTTTTCTCTTCTTTCTTTCCCTCTCTTGCCCCTGGTTTCAGGTCTTTTCTGATTTGTATAGAGTATAATTGCTGGAGACGTTGTTAACCTGTTAGCATTCTGTTCTCTCATTCATCTGTTCTCTGGACAAAATGACAAGATGAAAAAAATCACCTCAGCAAAAAGAACAAGAGGTAGTACCGTCTGCCAGGGACCTACTCAATACTGACATTAGTATGATGTCAGACCTAGAGTTCAGAATCATGACTTTAAAGATACTAGCTGGGCTTGAAAAAACGGGGGAGTTATTAGAGACACCAGTCTGGAGAAATAAAAGAACTAAAATCTAACCAAGTCGAAATCAAAAAGGCTATTAATGAGGTGCAATAAAAAATGGGGGCAGTAACTGCTTGAATAAATGAGGCAGAAGAGAGAATCAGCAATATAGAAGACCAAATGATGGAAAATAAAGAAGCTGAGAAAAAGAGAAACAACTACAGGATCACGAGGGCAGAATTCGAGAGATAAGCGATACGATAAGACAAAACAACATTAGAATAATTGGGATCCCAGAAGAAGAAGAAAGAGAGAGAGGGGCAGAAGGTATATTGGAGCAAATAATAGCAGAGAACTTCCCTAATGTGAGGAAAGACACAGGCATCAAAATCCAGGAGACACAGAGAAACCCTCTCAAAATCCATAAAAATAGGTCAACACCCTGACATCTAATAGTAAAACTTACAAGTCTCAGAGACAAAGAGAAAATCCTGAAAGCAGCTCAGGAGAAGAGATCGGTAACCTACAATGGTAGAAATATTAGATTGGCAACAGACCTATCCACAGACACCTGGCAGGCCAGAAAGGACTGGCATGATATCTTCAGAGCACTAAGTGAGAAAAATATGCAGCCAAGAATACTATATCCAGCTAGGCTATCATTGAAAATAGAAGGAGAGATCAAAAGCTTCCAGGACAAACAAAAACTAAAGGAATTTGCAAACACAAAACCAGCCCTAAAAGAAATATTGAAAGAGGTCCTCAAAGCAAAAAGAGAGCCTAAAAGCAGCATAGATCAGAAAGGAGCACAGACAATATACAGTAACAGTCAACTTACAGGAATACAATGGCACTAAATTCATACCTTTCAATAGTTACCCTGAATGTAAATGGGCTAAATGCCCCAATCAAAAGACACAGCCTATCAGATTGGATTAAAAAACAAGACCCATCAATATGCTGTCTGTAAGAGACTCATTTTAGACCCAAAGACACCCCCAGATTGAAAGTGAGGGGGTGGAAAACCATTTACCATGCTAATGGACACCAAAAGAAAGCTGGGGTGGCAATCCTTAGATCAGACAAATTAGATTTTAAAACAAAGACTGTAATAAGAGATGAAGAAGGACACTATATCCTACTTAAAGGGTCTATCCACCAAGAAGATCTAACAATTGTAAATATCTATGCCCCTAACGTGGGAGCAGCCAATTATATAAGGCAATTAAAAACAAAAGCAAAGAAACACATTGACAAAAATACAATAATAGTGGGGGACTTTAACACCCCCCTAACTGAAATGGACAGATCATCTAAGCAAAAGATCAACAAGGAAATAAAGACTTTAAATGAAACACTGGACCAAATGGACTTCACAGACATATTCAGAATATTCCATCCCAAAGCAACAGAATACACATTCTTCTCTAGTGCCCATGGAACATTCTCCAGAATAGATCACATCCTAGGTCACAAATCAGGTCTCAACCGGTACCAAAAGATTCAGATTATTCCCTGCATACTTTCAGACCACAATGCTTTGAAACTAGACCTCAATCACAAGAGGAAAGTCGGAAAGAACTCAAATACATGGAAGCTAAAGAGCATCCTACTAAAGAGTGAATGGGTCAACCAGGAAATTAAAGGAGAATTAAAAAAATTCATGGAAACCAATGAAAATGAAAATACAACTGTTCAAAATCTTTGGGATACAGCAAAGGCAGTCCTGAGAGGGAAGTATATAGCAATACAAGCCTTTCTCAAGAAACAAGAAAGGTCTCAAATACACAACCTAACCCTACACCTAAAGGAGCCGGAGAAAGAACAGCAAATAAAGCCTAAAACCCAGCAGGAGAAGAGATATAATCGAGATCAGAGCAGAAATCAATGAACTAGAAACCAAAAGAACAGTAGAACAGATCAACAAAACTAGGAGCTCGTTCTTTGAAAGAATTAACAAGATTGATAAACCCCTGGCCAGACTTATCAAAAAGAAAAGAGAAATGACCCAAATCAACAAAATCATGAAAGAAAGAGGAGAGATCACAACCAACACCAAAGAAATACAAACAATTATAAGAACATATTATGAGCAACTCTATGCCAGCAAATTAGATAACCTGGAAGAAATGGGTGCATTCCTAGAGATGTATCAACTACCAAAATTGAACCAGGAAGAAATAGAAAACCTGAACAGACCTATAACCACTAAGGAAATTGAAGCAGTCATCAAAAATCTCCCAACAAACAAAAGCCCAGGGCCAGATGGCTTCCCAGGGGAATTCTATCAGACACTTAAAGAAGAATTAATACCTATTCTTCTGAAACTGTTCCAAAAAATAGAAATGGAAGGAAAACTTCCAAACTCATTTTATGAGGCCAGCATTACCTTGATCCCAAAACCAGATAAAGACCCCATCCAAAAGGAGAATTACAGACCAATATCCTTGATGAACATGGATGCAAAAATTCTCACCAAAATACTAGCCAATAGGATCCAACAGTACATTAAAAGGCTTATTCACCATGACCAAGTGGGATTTATCCCTGGGCTGCAAGGCTGGTTCAACATCTGCAAATCAATCAACGTGATACAATACATTAACAAAAGAAAGAACAAGAATCATATGATCCTCTCAATACATGCAGAAAAAGCATTTGACAAAGTACAGCGTCCTTTCTTGATCAAAACTCTTCAGAGTAGAGGGATAGAGGGTACATACCTCAATATCATAAAAGTCATCTATGAAAAACCTACAGCGAATATCATTCTCAATAGGGAAAAGCTGAGAGCTTTTTCCCTAAGGTCAGGAACGCGGCAGGGATATCCACTCTCACCACTGCTATTCAACATAGTATTCGAAGTCCTAGCCACAGCAATCAGACAACAAAAAGAAATCAAAGGCATCCAAATCGGCAAAGAGGAAGTCCAACTCTCACTCTTTGCAGATGATATGATACTGTATGTGGAAAACCCAAAAGACTCCACCCCAAAACTGCTAGAACTCATACAGGAATTCAGTCAAGTAGCAGGCTATAAAATCAATGCACAGAAATCAGTGGCATTCCTATACACCAACAACAAGACAGAAGAGAGACAAATCAAGGAGTCGATCCCATTTACAATGGCACCCAAAACCATAAGAGACCTAGGAATAAATTTAACCAAAGAGGCAAAGGGGATCTGTACTCAGAAAACTATAAAATACTCATGAAAGAAATTGAAGAAGCCACAAAGAAATGGAAAAACGTTCCATGCTCATGGATTGGAAGAACAAACATTGTGAAGATGTCAGTGCTACCTAGAGCAATCTACACATTCAATGCAATCCCCATCAAAATACCATCCACCTTTTTCATAGAAATGGAACAAATAATCCTAAAATCTGTATGGAACCAGAAGAGACCCCGAATAGCCAGAGGAATCTTGAAAAAGAAAAGCAAAGCTGGCGGCATCACAATTCCGGACTTCCAGCTCTATACAAAGCTGTCATCATCAAGACAGTATGGTACTGGCACAAAAACAGACACATAGATCAATGGAACAGAATCGAGAGCCCAGAAATGGACCCTCAACTCTATGGTCAACTCATCTTTGACAAGGCAGGAAAGAATATCCAATGGAAAAAAGACAGTCTCTTCAACAAATGGTGTTGGGAAAATTGGACAGCCACATGCACAAGAATGAAACTGGACCATTTCCTTACACCACACACAAAAATAGACTCCAAATGGTTGAAAGACCTAAACGTGAGACAGGAGTCCATCCAAATCCTAAAGGAGAATACAGGCAGCAACCTCTTCCACCTCAACCACAGCAACTTCTTCCTAGAAACATCGCCAAAAGCAAGGGAAGCCAGGGCAGAAATGAACTATTGGGATTTCATCAAGATAAAAAGCTTTTGCACAGCAAAAGAAACAGTCCACAAAACCAAAAGACAACCGACAGAATGGGAGAAAATAGTTGCAAATGACACATCAGATAAAGGGCTAGTATCCAAAATCTATAAAGAACTTATCAAACTCAACACCCAAAGAACAAATAATCCAATCAAGAAATGGGCAGAAGACATGAACAGACATTTTTCCAAAGAAGACATCCAAATGGCCAACAGACACATGAAAAAGTGCTCAACATCGCTCGGCATCAGGGAAATCCAAATCAAAACCTCCATGAGATACCACCTCACACCCGTCAGAATGGCTAAAATTAACAAGTCAGGAAACGACAGATGTTGGCGAGGATGTGGAGAAAGGGGAACCCTCCTACACTGTTGGTGGGAATGCAAGCTGGTGCAACCCCGCTGGAAAACAGTATGGAGGTTCCTCAAACAGTTGAAAATAGAGCTACCCTACGATCCAGCAATTGCAGTACTGGGTATTTACCCCAAAGATACAAATGTAGGGATCCGAAGGGGTACGTGCACCCCAATGTTTATAGCAGCAATGTCCACAATAGCCAAACTGTGGAAAGAGCCAAGATGTCCATCAACAGATGAATGGCTAAAGAAGATGTGGTGTATATATACACAATGGACTATTATGCAGCCATCAAAAGGAGTGAGATCTTGCCATTTGCAACCACGTGGATGGAACTGGAGGGTGTTATGCTGAGTGAAATAAGTCAATCAGAGACAGACATGTATCATATGACCTCACTGATATGAGGAATTCTTAATCTGAGGAAACAAACTGTGGGTTGCTGGAGTGGTGGGGGTTGGGAGGGAGGGGGTGGCTGGGTGATAGACATTGGAGAGGGTATGTGCTATGGTGAGCGCTGTGAATTGTACAAGACTGATGAATCATGGATCTGTACTTCTGAAACAAATAATGCAATATATGTTAAGAAAAAAAAAAGAAGATAGCAGGAGGGGAAGAATGAAGGGGAATAAGTCGGAGGGGGAGACGAACCATGAGAGATGATGGACTCTGAAAAACAAACTGAGGGTTCTAGAGGGGAGGGGGGTGGGGGGATGGGTTAGCCTGGTCATGGGTATTAAAGAGGGCACATTCTGCGTGGAGAACTGGGTGTTAATCACAAACAATGAATCATGGAACACTACATCAAAAACTAATGATGTAATGTATGGTGATTAACATAACAATAAAAAATTAAAAAAAAAATCCACAGCCACTCCCAAAACAATTGCCCTGAGAGTTGGAAACAGTCGGCAGGATCCCAGCCACAAAGGAAGAACAACCTACATTTCTGTACAGCCATATTATCCGGGTCCCCAACCTGACTGTCACCAGCCAAGTTCTCAGGACACAAAATGAGACAAACAAGAAGGCAATAGCTGTCCCTGGGAGGGAAGGTTTCGACCACCAATGAGTACCCGAAGTACACGTTAAACAGTCCCAATTTAAAGACCTTACTCTTACAAACTTTTTGCTTGCCAATCTGAATTTAGAAAGGAAGGGACAACGTGAAATGCTGCCTTTTTCTCTCACCCAGACACCACAGACATAGATGGAAATGGGAGGGCTAACTTTGGTCAGAATTCTTACCTTCCACGGGTTTCTGCCAGTTTTCTCCGGATCCCACCTGCAGGCTCTGGAGTGAGTGGGGTGTCTCAGCGAGTCTCATCCTGGCCACCAGAACCGGTGAGTAGGAGTAAAAATAGCTTTCCCTCTGCCCTTTAATGGTGAGTGCCTGCCTCTAGGGCACCTCTTAAGTGGAGAGGCTTATGTAGGTTAAAAGTTCTCCACTGTGGCCACAGTAACTCAAGATTACTTTCGGTAAGACTCGCCCGCTTGTTCAGCCTCAGAACATTTTATTCACCTGAGGCCGCACGAAGGCGCCGGTTCGTGCCCTGACCAATCTGCTTTCTAGGCTGGACCCAGTCCGCTCCCATCCGGTCCGGCTTCTAAAGGGTACCTGGCCGGCCCCCATCCGGTCCTACTTCTAAGCCGACCCGGTCCGCGCCAGCCAGGTCCGGCTTCTGAGTGGGACCCAGTACATTCCCAGTTTCGAGGACAGACCTAGACACCTCAGGCCTGCTCCGTTTTCTGAGTCCGGCCCAGTCTTCTCAGACTAACTCAAGGTTCTAAGCTGGACCCAGCCTGCCCCCATCCCGTCCGGTTTCTAAGCGGGATCCAGTTGGCCCCCGCCGGGTTTGGTTTCTAAACGGAACCAATCTGCCCACCGGGTCCGGCATCTAAGCTGGAGCCAGTCCTCCCCAGCCCGGTCCGGTTTCTAAGTGGGACCCAGTGCCTTTCTGGTTTCTAGGACCAATACAGGCCGGCTCAGAGCCGCTCCGTTATACGTCCGGCCCAGTCTTCTCAGACGCCGTGAAGGGTCTAAGTTGGACCTGACTCCAGTCTTTTCTAGTTCCTAAGTCAAACCCAGGTACCTGGTCCAGTTTCTAAATCAGAGCCAGTCTGACTCCAGCCGGTGACTGGACTCAGTCCAGAGGAAGAAATGCTCAAGTCAAGTCTGAAAGCCCCTCACGCAAAAGCTGCAGAGCCAGGATCCAAGAGGAACTTAAACCTCCAGAGGCAGCGGGAAAGCCACAAGCTCAGGGGGCGCAACAAGTAGGTGTGCCTGGTTGCTCCTTGCCCCGGTGGGCTGTGGAGGGTCTCCTTTTGTTTCCTCTTCTAACCAGAGCTGTTGAAAGATAAACTGAGGCATATTAAAACGTTTAAGAGCCTCTTTGAATAAAAATCAATTCAAATTGGGCATCATCCAACCTAACAGAGAGAAAGGAGCTCTGAGGAGCTGTACAAAATAAAAGATAAAGGCAGAAGGGAGGGAGAACAAGGAAGTTATGCTAGACAACAAAGCAGGTTGGTTATTTGTAAGGTCACTTTCCTTTAAGGGATGGCAGGGGGTTATCAGGCAGATTACCTAACTAGTGCTGATCAGGTGATTCCTGACTGGACTCGTTTAAGAGTTCATTTCTGGGCAACCGTAACTGTAATCAAGTTAAATCGTCGTTTGGTTAGTGGGGCTTAGCATAAGCAATTCCATTTTGGATCTGTTGTCTTTTTTTTTATTGTATTTTATTATGTTATGTTAGTCACCATATAATATAGTTTTTGATGTGGCGATCCACGCTTCATTGTTTTCATATAACACCCAGTGCTCCACGCAGTACGTGCCCTCCTTAATACCCATCACCTGGCTAACCCATCCCCCCACCCTCCTCCCCTCTAACACCCTCAGTTTCTCAGAGTCCATCGTCTCTCATGGTTCATCTCTCCCTCCAATTCCCCCCCTTCATTTTTCCCTTCCTTCTCCTAACGTCTTCCATGCTATTCCTGATGTTCCACAAATAAGTAAAACTATATGATAATTGACTTTCTCTGCTTGACTTATTTCACTTAGCATAGTCTCCTCCATGGTGATGTAAAGGTTGGGTATTCATCCTTTCTGATGGCTGAGTAATATTCCATTCTGTATTTGGACCACATCTCCTTTATCCATTCATCTGTTGAAGGGCATCTTGGCTCTTTCCACAGTTTGACTATTGCAGACATTGCTGCTATGAACATTGGGGCGCATATGGCCCTTCTTTTCACTACATCTGTGTCTTTGGGGTAAATACCCAGGAGTGCAATTGCTGGGTCATAGGGTAGCTCTATTTTTTATTTTTTGAGGAACCTCCACACTGTTTTCCAAAGTGGCTGTACCAACTTGCATTCCCACCAACAGCGTGAGAGGGTTCCCCTTTCTCCACAACCTCTCCAACATTTGTTGTTTCTTGCCTTGTCAATTTTTGCCATTCTAACTGGTGTAAGGTGGTATCTCAATGTGGTTTTGATTTGAATTTCCCTGATGGCTAATGATGATGAACATTTTTTCATGTGTCTGTTAGCCATTTGTATGTCTTCTTCGGAGAAGTGTCTGTTCATGTCTTCTGCCCATTTTTTGACTTGATTTTTTGTTTTTTGGGCGTTGAGTTTGAGAAGTTTATAGATCTTGGATACCAGCCCTTTATCTGTAGTGTCATTTGCAAATATCTTCTCCCATTCTGTGGGTTGCCTCTTTGTTTTGTTGACTGTTTCCTTTGCTGGGCAGAAGCTCTTTATCTTGATGAAGTCCCAGAAGTTCATTTTTGCTTTTGTTTCACTAGCCTTTGGAAATGAATCTTGAAAGGAGTTGCTGTGGCCGATGTCAAAGAGGTTACTGCTTATGTTCTCCTCCAGGATTTTGATGGATTCCTGCCTCACATTGAGGTGTTTCATCCATTTTGAGTTTATCTTTGTGTATGGTGTTAGAGAATGGTCGAGTTTCATTCTTCTGCATGTGGCTGTCCGTATTTCCCAGCACCATTTATTGAACAGACTGTCTTTTTTCCATTGCATATTTTTTCCTGCTTTGTCAAAGATTATTTGACCATAGAGTGGAGGGTCCATATCTGGGCTCTCTATTCTGTTCCATTGGTCTATACGTCTGTTTTTGTGCCAGCACCATGCTGTCTTGGTGATCAGTGCTTTGTAATAATAGCTTCAAATCGGGGAACGTGATGCCCCCGGCTTTGTTTTTCTTTTTCAACATTTCCTTGGCGATTCAGGGTCTTTTCTGATTCCATACACATTTTAGGATTGTTCCAGCACTTTGAAAAATGTCATTGGAATTTTGATTGGGATGGCATTGAGGGTATAGTTTGCTCTGCGTAGCATAGATATTTTAACAGTGTATATTCCTCTGATCCATGGGCATGGAATGTTTTTCCATCTTTTTGTGTCTTCTTCAATTTCTTTCATGAGTGTTCTGTAGTTCCTAGAATATAGATCCTTTACCGCTTTGGTTAGGTTTATTCCGAGGTATCTTATGGGTTTTGGTGCTATTGTAAATGGAATCATTCCTCTAATTTCTCTTTCTACAGTTGTGTTGTTAGTGTATAAGAAAGCAACTGATTTCTGTGCACTGATTTTGTATCCTGCCACATTCCTGAATTGCTGTATGAGTTCTAGTATTTTGGGGGTGGAGTCTTTTGGGTTTTCCACATAAAGTATCATGTCATCTGCGAAGAGAGAGAGTTTGACATATTCTTTGCAAATTTGAATACCTTTTATTTCTTTTTGTTGTCTGATTGCTGTTGCTAGGACTTCTAGTACTATGTTGAACAATAGTGGCGAGAGTGGGCATCCTTGTCATGTTCCTGATCTTAAGGGAAAGGCTCTCAGCTTTTCCCCATTGAGGATGATATTCACTGTGGGTTTTCATAGATGGATTTTATGAACTTGAGGAATGTTCCCTCTATCCCTGTACTCTGAAGAGTTTTAATAAGGAAAGGATGCTGTATTTTGTCAAATGCTTTTTCTGCATCAATTGAGAGGACCATATGGTTCTTCTCTCTCTTATTAATGTGTTCTATCACATTAATTGATTTGGAATGTTGAACCACCCTTGCATCCCAGGGATAAATCCCACTTGGTCGTGGTGGATGATCCTTTTAATGTATTGTTGGATCCTATTAGCTAGGATTTTGTTGAGGATTTTGGAATCCATATTCATCAGGGATATTGGTCTGAAATTCTCCTTTTTGATGGGGTCTTTGCCTGGTTTGGGGATTAAGGTAATGCTGGCCTCATAGAATGAATCTGGAAGCTTTCCTTCTGTTTCTATTTTTTGAAATAGCTTCAGGAGACTAAGTATTATTTCTTCTTTGAATGTTTGATAGAATTCCCCAGGGAATCCATCAGGCCCTGGACTCTTTTGGGAGGTTTTTGATCACTGCTTCAATTTCATTGTGGGTTATTGGCCTATTCAGGTTGTCAATTTCTTCCTGTTTCAGTCTAGGTAGATTATAGGTTTCCAGGAAGGCATCCATTTCATCCAGGTTGCTCAATTTATTGGCATATAGTTGTTGATAATAATTTCTAATAATTGTTTCTATTTCCTTGGTGTTAGTCATGATCTCTCCCCTTTCATTCATAATTTTATTAATTTGGGTCCTTTCTCTTTTCTTTTCGTTAAGTCTGGCCAGTGGTTTATCGATCTTAATTCTTACAAAGAACCAGCTTTTAGTTTCGTTGATCTACTGTGTTTCTGGTTTCTGATTCATTGATCTCTGCTCTAATCTTAATTGTTTCTCTTCTAATGCATGACTTAAGCATCGTTTGTTGCTTTTTCTCTAGTTTGTTAGGTGTAAAGTTAGTTGGTGAATTTGGGATTTTTCTATTTTTTTTTTAGTGAGGCTTGGATGGCTATGTATTTCCCCCTTAGGACCACCTTTGCAGTATCCCATAGGTTTTGGACTGATGTGTTTTCGTTCTCATTGGTTTCCATGAATTGTTTTAAGTTCTTCTCTGATTTCCTGGTTGACCCAAACATTCTTGAGCAGAGTGGTCTTCAGCTTCCAAGTGTTTGAATTTCTTCCAAATTTTTTCTTGTGACTGAGTTCCAGTTTTAAAGGATGATGGTCTGAGAATATGCAGGGAATAATCTCAATCTTTTGGTATCTCTTGAGACCTGATTTGTGACCCAGTATGTGGTCTATTCTGGAGAAAGTTCCATGTGCACTCGAGAAGAATGAGTATTCTGTTGTTTTAGGGTGGAATGTTCTGTATATATCTATGAGATCCTTCTGGTCCAGTGTGTCATTCAAAGCTCTTGTTTCTTTGTTGATTTTCTGCTTAGATGATCTGTCTATTGGTGAGAGTGGAGTATTGAGGTCTCCTACAGTTAATGTATTGTTATCAATATAACTCTTTTTTTGGTTAACAGTTGGCTTTTGTAGATGGCTGCTCCCATGTTGGGGGCGTAGATACTTGCAATTGTTAGATCTTCTTGTTGGATAGACCCTTTAAGAATGACATCGTGTCCTTCTGTGTCTCTACAGTCTTTAGTTTAAAATATAATTTGTCTGATATAAGAATTGCTACCCCAGCTTTCTTTTGAGATCCATTGGCATGGAAGATGGATCTCCATCCCTTCACTTTCAGCTTGGATGTATCTTTAGGTTCCAAATGAGTCTCTTGTAGGCAGCATATGGATGGGTCCTGTCTTTTTATCCAATTTGCAACCCTATGCCTTTTTATGGGAGCATTTAGGCTGTTCACATTGAGCGTGATTATTGAAAGATCCAAATTTATTGTCATGTTGCCTGTGAAGACCTTGTTTCTATAGATTGTCCCTGTAAATTTCTGTTCTATATCACTCTTGGGGTCCTTCTCCTTGTATAGAACCCCCCCTTAATATTTCTTGCAGGGCCAGCTTAGTGCTCACATACTCTTTCAGTTGCCGGTCTCGGAAGCTCTGCATCTCCATCCATTCTAAATGACAGACTTGCTGGATAAAGTATTCTTGGCTGCATGTTCTTCTCCTTTAGTACCCTGAATTTGTCTTGCCAGGCCTTTCTGGCTTGCCAGGTCTCTGTGGATAGGTCTGATGTTATTCTGATGTTCCTCCCTCTGTACATAAGGAATCTCTTCCCCCTAACCGGTTTCCTTGATTCTAAGATTTGCAAGTTTTACTATTACATGCCAGGGTGTTGGCCTGTTTTCCTTGATCTTGGGAGGGGTCCTCTCTGCCTCTAGGGCATGAATGTTTGTTTCATTCCCCAGATTAGGGAAGTTCTCAGCTACGATTTGCTCAAATATATCTTCTAGTCCCCTCTCTCTCTCCACCCCCTCAGGGATCCCAATAATTCTGACATTGGAACGTTTCATGGTGTCACTTATTTCTCTGATTCTATTTTCATGGATTCCGAGTTGTTTTTGCCTGACCTCCTCTTTTCCCTTTTTGTCTATTGGTCTTCTAAATCACTAATTCATTCTTCTGCCTCGCTTACCCTCGCTGTTAGATTATCCGATTGGATTGGATCTCATCGATAGCCTTTTTAAGTTCCGCCAATACAGCTTTCATTTCTGCCCTTAGAGACTCTGTGTTGCCATTAATCAATTTCTCCAGTCTGGCTTCCGTCTTCACAGTTGCTACCCTGAATTCCATCTCTGACAACTTGGTTATAGCTGCATCCATTTGTAAATCTGTGGGATAAGTCATAGTCTCTGAGTCTTTCCTATTTTGGGGGTTCCTCCTCCTAGTCATTCTGTTGAGGGGTGGTTGAGGAAATGTATAGAGTCCAAATTACTGACCACAACCCAAGCAAGATGCACCTGTTTTCTAGGGACCTTAGGGTTGCTGGCCTCTTGTTTTCCCAGCCTATCTTCTGGGGGAGGGGCCTGCCACACTGTTTCTCAGGCAACCCTGTTTGGGCAGATTTGCCTTGCCCCCTGTCGCGGGGGATGGGCTCAGTGGAAACTGGTTTTGGGGGGCTTTTTTTCTCTGGCAGCTTTCCCTGGCAGGTTTCAGCGTCTCTTCCGTGAGTCAGCAGAAGAAATCATTTCCAACCCTCTGCCTCAGAGCAGTGAGATTGCAGTCTGTTCTTCAATGAGCTCTCCAGGCCACACTATCTCCGTTTCTGTCTGTGCTGCTATAAACTGCAGCGTCCTCGGTTGTGTGCCCCTCAGCAGTGCTCGCAGTCCTCACCTTCAGGTCGGGGCATGTCTCTGCCCTTTGTGCCTCTAAAACCACCAGCCGCCCCCAGTTTGCAGGTGCGGCCCCATCGCTCCAGGTTTCTGTCCAGAGGGCTGCTCTAAAGTCCTCTCCCCATTGCTACTGGTCTGCGAGTCTGTGCCCTATCCCCAGCGTGGGAGGCTATCACTCACTGGTGGTATAGGATCCCAACGACCAGGTTCCCTCCCCCTTCCATTTATCCTTCAATATCTGCCTGCGGAATCACGGCTCCCCACTTCGTACCTTGAAACCAACCCCTCCGATATTCTGTTTGTAGAAATCTAGATCTATCTTCTTACATCTCAGGCTGATTTCGTGGGTGTTCAGAGTGGTCTGGTAGATATCCAGTTCAATTCCAGGGACCGGTTGGAATAGGGTCCCCTGCTCTTCCGCCATCTTTTCCCTTCAGCAAGGTGTCTGTTGTCTTCTTTTAACAGCAGTTTGCCACAAACTCCTAAAATACTACGTTTTCCTTTCATATGCTGGTGATCACTTTCTCTCATTATCATGAATTGTGCATGTATGTCACCTCCTGTCTAGACTGCTAAGTCCCTAGTGGAAGAATCCGTTTTACCTTTATGGCCTCACTAACACTGAACCTGGCTTATCATGTTAATTCCACTTAGTTGTTCCATTATTATATCTTATGAAATAGAATACATACAATGTTTACCCATGCAGACACATACAAAAATACACTTGGATTAGCAATATAAATAATTTTTCTGAAGCCCTCCCTTTTGGTTAGTTCTAAACTCTGACAACCTAAACAGTATTTCTGTCTTCTCAAGAAAGAAAAGTTCTTGTTTTGTGGCTGGGGCGGAGTGCAGAAAAAGAAACTTTGGAGAAACAGGTCTGCTTATACTTTTGATGCCTTTCCTTTTTCTCTCCTTCTACTGGATCTTGAAATGGTTCTGCTCATGTGGGCTGCATGATGCGGCCAATTGGAGGGTATGTCATATACTCCAGAATGGGCCAGGAGAGACAGACGGGATGTGCGTGGATGTTCCCTGCCTCTCTTTTTTCTGGTTAGGCTTCAGGGGCTGATGCTCCACTTTGGAACCTAGATTTGGGTGTGGGCTACTCTGCCTGCTGCCTGCTGGTGAAGAGGGTTCCACGTGACAAGTCTTAAAGCACCGCAGAGAATACCCCCATGATGGTGTTGGAGGGACTGTTAAGAGATGGTGAAGAAAGAACCATGGGGCAAAATGAGCAGCCATTATGAATGAATAAACTCATCAGGTCACTGCTGATGTTAGGTCAGTCCTTCAAAGCTTATTGGTGTTCTAGATATAAAGTCGAAAATCATGGCTCTCTCAATCACCCATTGCCCGTCTACTTCAGACCTGGCTGAGATGCCTCTCCTTCACACCCATTGCTTCAGCCATACTGGCTTTGGTAGTTCTTCACATGTGACTGGCTCTCCTGCTGGAGGAGCTTTATGCCAATGGTTCCTTCCATGCAGAATAGTTTTCTCTCCAACCTTCATGCAGCCAACTACAACATATTCTTCCCTGACCCCTCAAACTCAGTTCCCCCAGTTTTACAACATCTGGCACCCTTCACTTGCCCTTTGTCAAAGCTCACCAGTCTTTTAACAGACTGCCCAGTTTCTTCACTAGACCATTAGCTCCTTGAGGGTGGACACCAAATCTGCCTCATTCATCACAGGAACTGCCATGTCTGTCCCCTTGCCAGGTGGACACCAGACTCATGATATTATCTGTTAGGTGAAAGCATGTCTCAACGCTTCTAAGGATAATTCTCTGAGCTGACTGGGTGGTGCTACCAGAAACATGAGAACTGAATGGGTTCTTTCTGCTTTGTCTCTCCCAAATCCAGCTGGGAAGTAGGAGGTTTGAAGGACAGCATTGTAGATGGGGACTCTGGGTGAGGACTCTCACTGTGAAATAGGAACATTTTCAAGGGAACAGACCTTTTGCCAGAGCTCCTCAATTCCAGTGTGGTTAATAACTTAATTGTTTTGCAGTGTGAATAATTCACCTGTGGAAAAAAATTAGCTCCAACAGTAGTGCTGCTTTTTGCATTAAAATCCTGAAATCCTGGGGCACCTATGTGGCTCAGTTGCTTACTGTTGATTTCCACTGACTGTTGATTTAGCCTCAGGTCATCAACTCAGGGTCATAAGATAGAGCCCTGCATCAGGCTCATTACTGGGTGTAGAGCCTGCTTAAGACTCTTTCTCTCCTTCATGTGCCCCTCCCCTCTCTCAGGTGCTCTCTCTCTCTCAAAATAATAAAGATTTTTGAAAATCCTGAAATCCTGACTAATCTCAACTGGACTCCGTCCAGACTGTGCCATTTCTATTAACATTAAAAAATAATCTAACTAAAAAAAATAAAAAATAATCTGTAACTACACCAGCAAAGCCTCCCCTTAACAAATAAAGGACCAGTGAGAACCTTAGGAATCTAGAACCCCCCTCTCCCAAAAAATGATGACTTGGTGAAATAATTGGACCTGAATTAAATTATTAAATAATAGTAATGGTGGTTTAATGTAATCAAATTAAACCTCCATATCTGGATGGGTTTGGCCTTCTGGGTGTGTCATTTGGTCCATCTTCTCGAAATCATTTAGTCACTCATTTGCCTACTATACAGTCCCCTAGGGGGCAGTAATCAAAGTGAAATAACTCTTTCTACTCACACAGAGCTTATTGTCTATTTGGAGAGACAGGCATGGAAAAAATAAGTGAACAACATTTACTTTCAAATTCCAAAGGATACACCCAGCCCTGTGGAGAGGCACACCCTGAGGAATCAGGTACAACCTCTGAAGTATCTGTTCTACATTTTCTGCACCTCTGGCATTTACTTACCGACTCATGGGTTCTCAGTTTCCCCCATAACCTCATATTTTAGTGCTGTGTAAACTGTCTTTTCCAAATTAGCACACATAAATGCCAAAGATTCAAAACTCTAATTATTGCAAACTTTCTTTTTTTATAACTACTTTACTTAGACATGCCATATTCGTAGTGTTCTCGGAGTTCTTAGCAAATTCTCAAACACTGTTTAACTGTGTTATGCAACCATAACACTGTCATGGTTGCATGATGCCAATTCATGTTGATTCTGTGCTCAAAAACTGTAATTGTAGTACTTGTGTTTCAGTGACTCTATACATAAAATTTCAACCTGACCCTCTTTACATAGATTTAGATTTCATTTATCTAAAATTAAATGCCAACTACATTACTGATAGTGATATTTTTAAAAATGGTAAATGTATGAGGTAGTCAGTTATTTGCATAAATCTATCCATATGACCACAATGACTGGGGAAGGGACAGGCACATGGTTGAGAGAAAGTCATAGGATGGTGTGGGATCTACTGGAAAGAAATTGTCTTTTTTTGGCTCAGCATGAGCCTGGGAAGATGTACGCCTACCTTTTGCTGTCAGCAGCGGTCCTGCCAACAGACACAGCCCAACATCAAAGATAACCTGAAGACGAACGTAGTCAAATTCTAACGTCAGTTTGAGTACCTGTATCAACCCAAACATGAGGCCACTCTACAGCTGGTCTTGCATGCTAAAATTCTTTTTTATGTTCAAGTTCATTAGTTAAGGTTGGATGTGCCTTGCAAACAAATGAGACCTTACTGATTCTATCTCACAGAAGGATCAAAGTAGAAAGAAAGCTGCAAGCAGGACAATTTAAGTTCTTCTGTATTTATTGGTATTCAATCTGTTTTTCCCAAAGAGAAGACATACAGTCCGACATAGCCCATTTTAATAAATCCTCTGCTTCTGGATTTACATCCTGAATTTCTACGACCTCTCATCAAGGTTCAGTACCATCACACACAGTGGTTAAAATTTTTCCCTGAGATCATGAAGGCTGTGTTTTTAGCCACAGAATATTTTGCCTTACCAAAATTCAGGAGAAAACAGAAAACTGGAAGTCTTTTGGTAGTAGAAGAGGCAGGCAACTTAGGTAGAATCCCTGAGAAAAAGGTGTAGAGTCAACTAATCCACTAACTAATATTTCCCTGACTGTGAACTATTATCCATTCAGTGTTGCTAAACATTCTAGAAGGGGAATACATTTTATTATCTAGAAAGACACTTTATTACAGGGCTGTGTGCAGAGCATCTTGACTTTTGCTAGCTGCCAGAGCCATCACGATGCCTCAGTTTCCAATAAAGTGCAGAGTTAGTATGAGCAACCTCTCCTCAGTGGCATGTGGGAAAGAGAAACCCAGACATGGATGATGAGAAGAAATGGTTATCACATTAAGTGCTTAGGCCTCCAGTGTTTTTTCAGAATGGTTTGAAATCAAAACAGCTCATGATCCTCCACAAGTAGGAATGGCAGAGAGACTCACTGGATTATCACCTCAAACCTCAGCCAAGTCAGTATACCAAAGCATAAGGGAAATGGCCATTAGCCCATGTCTTCCAGTGCTGGTGCACGGAGAATCCACTCTGAAGGGGATGGGGCTCCCAGCAGCCCCTCCTGGGTTGCGAGAAGCCACATTCTGGGAAGGAGCCAGCTCTCTGGGATCAGTTGCTCTTGGATGGTTCCTCACCCACCCATCTGCCTAAAATGGCACAATGGAATGACTGTGTTCTCAATTGAGGACTTCCCTCTTTAAAGATAAACAAGCACAAGTTTCCCTAATCTGATCCATATTCAACAGTGGAAGAAGGCAGCTAGTCCCAGGGTGGGGAGTGGGAAAGGAAGCCAGGCGTCAGGCAAACACACTCAGGGACGACATGCTGGATAGCTTGCAGGGCTCTGAAGACGGAAAAGTGAAAGGAAAGCCGAGCATCAGCAGGCTGTGGCACTTCCAGATCATCATTCCATGGACACACGATCCCCCCTCTTAGGTTTTCTTGAGGTAGTTCTGACAGGCTTTCGCCATGTCCTTCAAGAAGTTAGGAACGCCATTCTGCAAAACAAAGGACACCATCACTTCTGTGTCCTTATGGTCATTTCTCCCGATTCTTTGGGATATGGCAAAGGTAAACAAACATGACTCTGAGAATAACAAATATGACAATAGGGCCCCTGTCCGATTTCTATAGAACATGGCCACAGATGACAGAAGACCCAAGGCACAGGTGACACTAGATAGCAGGGGACACTGTTGTGTATCTTGGCTTTTCCTAGTAAAAAGCTAAGATGATTCTGAGACACCATTTTTTGAAAAGAAAAAACACAGGAAATGGGATTGGGTTGGGCTATGGGATTCTAACCCAGGAATCAGAGAAAGGACTTCTTTTACAGAATTAGGAAACGGTGAGGATGTGGGGCAAAGGGCAGACTATGTTATTAGTTAGTGCTGAGCATTGTGCAAGACACCGCCTTAATTTACCACTACTCTACAGGGTGGTAATACCTGTCCCCATTTTCGAAAGGGAAGAAATCAACAGCTTCCCTAGATTATACAAACAGAAGCTGGAGCAGGACTCAAAACCACATGTGTTTGACTCAAAGCCTGTGCACTTTGCACTCTCCCAGGGAATGTGCTGAGCCCTCCCACCGGTAAGTAGCCCTCCTACAAAGCACTGAATGGTTCCCATAAAGCCAGGTTCTCTGGGGGTCTCTAGTGATCTGGCCACCACTGCAGTCTCCTCTCCTTACAGAGAAACAAAACAACAATAACAAAACTGGAGGCTTCCAGGCTTGGACACGTCTGGTTGTCTCTCGAGCCAGGTTGGCCTGTCATAAGCAGACACAGGGTCCAAAGGCACCATTTTTCATTTTTCCTACAAGGAGCAGGCTTGTATCCGGAGGATGCAGAGAGTGATCCTGGCAGGGTCTTGCTGGCAGGGAGGGTCTAACATTCCAGCTAAGGATTCTTCTCCTCTGTCCCAGCCTCTACATCCTGGATGTTGGCAACCTCAGTCCTAACTGTAGTGACTCAACCAAGCTGCTTCAATAAAAGAGCTTCATTAGGCTTGAGACACGGTGTCTCTTCAGCCTGACAGCCCCGTGGGCTAAGTCAACATTTGTCAAACACACTTCCCCCTCCTGCCTCCTGGGATCTCACCTTGGCGACCCAGTTTATGAGCCAGGACGGAATCTGGCCACCCGGGTTATCGAAGTAATACATGAAAACTAGAAGGGAAAGAGAGGACAATTCAGGAGGAGAAAAAAAATGTTAGAAATACAACAACAAACCCTGCAAAGCTTCTGCCTCTATCTTCAGGCCCCCGAAAGTAAGGAGGGAGGCAACACAGATTCAGGAGGACTTCTGTCCTCTGCCTTGCCTCACAAAATACATATATATTTATATTATAATATATATATTTATGTTATACACACACACACACACACACACACACACACACACATATTTTTGAAAACATAGCCACAGGCAGATTTTGCTGCTACTTATTAAATGCCTGGGAAGTGCTAGACACTTGGATATAGTCTCTCATTTATTTCTATCGGGGCGCCTGGGTGGCTCAGTCCTTAAGCGTCTGCCTCCTTCGGCTCAGGTCATGATCCCAGAGTCCTGGGATCGAGCCCTGCATCAGGCTCCCTGCTCCGCGGGAAGCCTGCTTCTCCCTCTCCCATTGCCCCTGCTTGTGTTCCCTCTCTCACTGTGTCTCTCTCTGTCAAATAAATAAATCTTTAAAAAAAATTATTTCTATCATTAATTATCAGTCCAAAGGAGTTGGTAAAATTAAACCCCCACTTATAAAGGACAACATGGAGACAGAGCAATTAGGGTGGCATGTCCAAGGTGACAGATCTGAAAAGCTTCAGAATTACGATTCAGAGGTTACCTCACACACAAGGCCACACTAATTCCCATACAACAAGTGGCTGGCTGCCCCCACTCTGCTCACAGCTTTTCTCCGTGCAGGCTGGAACTCAAGGCAGGCAGGTCCTGAGTCGGCTGAGCAGGAGGTGCATCCTCAGGGGCAGTCGTGCCAGCCCTCTTGCCCCACCCCACCCCCAGGCCCAATGTATGTATCCCCAGGACTAGCCTGAAGTGAATTTTTAAACTTTCTGGTTTGATTTCCTCGGGATAATGCAAGAGTCAATAAAGAATGGGTTGAGTCAGATTTAACCATCTACCATGCACTCAAGCCAGGTTTCTGGGGGTGAACTGAATCTCCCCAGGTTTTGATCCCTTGTTTGTTTTACAACCGTGCCCATTCTCTGACCTCAGGGAAAAAGCATCATGCATTTTACATGCCTAACAATCAGCATGGCCTACGTATAGTGGCCCCAGCTGCTTTGCCAACATGCTCCCCGGCTTTACCTTTGCTCCCCTTCTTGCCATCACTCTCGATCGCTAGGCTCTGCTTATACTGATTCACCCGGACCACGTCAGACCTCTCAGGAATCTGCGGCACAGAGGTGCTCTGGGCCAGGACCACGTGGATCTTCTGCCCGTCCATGTCCAGGTCTCGCCGCTGCCGGATGTAGACATACTATACTGCTAGTCAAGGCATGATATCAATGCCAGCATTTCAGATGGGTGGAAGGAAACCCCACGAGCCAGAAGCAAAGCGAGATGATTCTATTTCTCCCACCTGGCACTTGCTCCCTAATACTGTTCCTTTATTCCCTGCCCTGTCTCCCTACCTGCACTGCAAGGTTGTACCCCATACAATTTGATATTCTCATTTGACAGCATGCATTACCTACCTGTGAATGATTCCTTGATGCTTTCAATTATACGGGGAAACCACTCCTCCTTTCTCTAAGAAGGCACTGTGAGATATTAGAGGACTGATCACTCAGCAGCAGTGTGATTCTGCATTAGTTACTCAACCTTTCCGAAGCTAAGGGGGTTAGATTCCCCAGCAGGCACGCCTGGTGGGGGGCACTGGAGAACGACTGGGGCAGAATAAGTACCCCATAAACACTGGGATCATTCCCCTTTGTCCTGTCCTCCCCCAAAGCTCTAGTTAGTGACCTCTATGCACAAAGGATGGTCAAGCACTGTTACTTACACCTAGTGGTCAGAGGAAGAAACATTGGTACCTGAATATTTGGTAAGCAGATGTCCTCTCTGGGTTAACGCTGGTTAACCACCCAGAATAACAAAGCCATTTCATCTCTATAAACACAGAGCACTCACTATGTCTATGGTACTGCAATAGGGAAGATAATTTACTCCTAAGAAACAATGAGAGTTACCATTTACTGAGCCCTTACCATGTGCCTTACATATAGCATCAGTTTTGATCCTGTAAAGGTCCCTGTGAGTTTGGTGTAGGTATCCTCATCCTACAGATGACAATATTGAGGCTCAGAGAAGTAAAGTAACTTGCCAAAGATCCCATGGCTCAACTGGAACCGGAGTGCAAACCCAGATCTGGCTCCAAAACCTAGTTAGACTTTCATAGCTGGACAGGCCTCAGCAGAATTTTAGGTTTCACACTAGAAGGGATTCAAAGCCTAAACAATAAAAAATAAAAATAAATAAATTTTTAAAAAATCACTCTATAACATAATATCCTCACTGTAACAGCAACAATGATAGCCCCATGCCACCACAGAGTCTCTGCAGCACCCAAAGGGGTCCAGGCCTCACTCAGGCACCCTGTGGGATGCGCTACTGACCCCGATTCTACGGACTGGCAAGTAAAGTTCTTAAATGTTTTCGGGGAGAAATGATGTTGCTTTGGCTCTGGCTTTCTGCCACCAAGATCTTTCACTTCTTCCTCACAGCAAAAGTTATCCCACTCTCTCCCAAAACTTGCTCATGTGGCAGATACCACCTGACACTCCATTGAGGAAAAACCAACCTGATATATTGATTAAAACTTGGCAGAGGTCTTCGAAAGGTTGGAAGGTCCAGCCTACCATACGGCATATGACCAGAGAACCACTGGTTCACTGAGGCCCAGAGAAGTGAAGGGACTTTTCCAAAGTCACACAACAAATCAGAGAATGAGCTCACATTCAATCTGGGATCTTTGGCTCCAAACGAATGTTCTTTTCCACTACACTATTCTCTGTTCTCAAAAATTTAACCACTAGTGGAGAGAAATGCATATAGAAAGATTAAGAAACCCATTATCAGATTGTGTGGTATTGGAAAAACAATTATGTAGAACTTGAAGTAGGCCCAAGTGTCTACCCCTAAGACCTAACCAGCAGTGTCACAGTGAGGTCAGAGAGATGGGATCATGCCCTGGTCAAGGTCACCATCTCTGGGAATAGCTGGACATGGGTCCCGAACCTGCCTCTGCCACCCACGAGTTGTGTGAACCAGAGCAAAGTTCTGGACTTCTCTTTGCCTCAGTTTCCTTGACCATGAAATGAGGATGATGATACTTCGCACAGTTGTTGGCAGGATCAGGGAAAACCACATAAAATCTAAGGGTTAGAGTAATCCACAATTTGTTGAAATACATACCATATGTTGTACAAAGTACCTAGTAGTATGTAAGCAAGAAATAAACCCTTTATGGAGTTTACAATCTAATTGGGGCCAAGGAAAACACATACACTTAGACACAAAAACACATACAAACAATATACATAAAACACAGCCACATGCTCCTTCTCTTTCAAGAGAATAATTATTTAGGAAATACAGACTTATACAAAGCTAAGGCTAGAAAAGATCCCCGTGATCATCCAGTTTGGTGTTTTCCAAACTCTTTTTTTTGAATCCACAAGACCCTTTGTTGAAAGGATCTTCTATGGAAATTCAGTGTGTAACATACTCAGCTGCTGTGATTGAAGAGGACAGTGAAGGAGTGGAAATCTCACCTATCAGTCATCCTGCCCCCACCCTGCCTGTCCTTCAAATTTCCATCCCCCTTCCTAGGCTAGAACTAAGAGGGCTTCTTAGAACCTTGGAGTGTCAGCTAAAACTCCCCACATTCCATTCAAATGTTTTAATGATAAATGAGGGTAAGAAACATACACCCAGTATCCAGAGCCAACAGTCAAGTAGGGATCACTGTGGGGTCAATAAAACAGGAGGCGAGATGAGGAGAGCTGGAAATTGGGGGCCTGGGGTCCAGTCCCCACTCTGCCACTAATCATCTGTACATATGCCTCTGTCACTTTACCTCTCTGGGTGCCCACTTCCACCTCTAGATTGAGGGAATGTATTTTTGTTTTCTAAAGACTGTATTTATTAATTTGACAGAGAGCGAGAGCAGGAACACAAACAGAGGGAATGCGAGAGGGAGAAGCAGGTTTCCTGCTGAGCAGGGAGCCCGATGCAGGGCTCTATTCCAGGACCCTAGGATCATGACCTGAGCTGAAGGCAGATGCTTAACACTGAGCCACCCAGGCACCCTGAGGGAATGTATTAAACACTCTTTATAAATAATTCTTTCCAGGTCCCCAATTCTGTGGTCCAACAATTTCAAGCCTTAGAAAACTTCTCAGGAAAGTCTGAGCTGCCCTCCAGTGACCACAATCACAGAGGCTCCACATGGTCAGGCCCAGACATCACACACCGAGGTCTCCAAAAGTCACACAAGAAGCAACAGTTTTAGCAGATGCCTTTTAAGAATCAAGAACAATGCTGTCCACACCTGCTGGGCATGCCACCATTGGGCAATGGCCAAAGGGCACAAGAAACACTTAGAAAGCCAAGTAGGAAGGATACATCTCTGTTGGACATAGGAAAGGGGTACTTCACTTGCCAGTAGACCACGGTTTTTCCATTGCATTCCTTTTCATAGAGTTCTAAGGTGAACAAAAGAAGTTAATGTATCTGGAAACTTCTCGGCTCCAATTAACAAGAAGCCTAGGTACGATGACCTCTGAGGATATGATAACCCACTAAGAAGGCACAGAATTCTAGAAAAAAATCAGACAGATTCATTAATGCTGAAAGTTTGTTGCCCAAGGGCAGAGTCTAGTAGACATAAAAACACGGTAAAAAAGAAAATAACTCAACAAAATGTGTCCATTGTATAGCATAAGCAAGATTCTCAGAATGCAATAAAACAAAATCAGGCATCCAAAAATAGATGTTCAGGTTTTAAAATCAGGGCAACCACCAGATGTCACTAGAATCCCAATAGTTTTGCTTTTGAGACCTCTCCTTAGATTGCTTCACCTTTTACAGCTAGCCTGGGACTGAGTCACCCAGTCTAGTGTGTTCAGCTGGGAAAAGAAGGTTCCAGAGAGGGCAGTGTCCTTCCTCAACAGCTAGGAAGTGACATAACTGTGGCTAACCCTGAGTGTCTTCCTTCTCTCCTGTTTCTTTACATTTTACCATAGCTACAATGACCAGAATTCTTAGTATTCCATCATTCTACTGTGTGCAAATAGCAGCTGACTCTCAGCTGGAAAAAGCAAAGAAATCAATGACATACACACCCTCTGACCCCGAGCTGTGCTGTAAGCTTCAAACCAACCATTTAGAGAAGGAGCCAAGCCAAGGCTGCTGAAATAACCATGAGAACCCCTTGAGGAGCTCCTGATGAAGGAAATGCATTATTTAATCCAGCTTTGGAAAGAAAATCTATTAGAAGCAAGGTCATGGATCAAAGATCTTGCCAGGGCATTGGTGCCACAAGAGGCTAAAGACAGCCTTTGAGAGGAAGGGAAGAAATGGACATGTTACCTTTGCACGCTCAGCATCATCTCCCCTTTCCTGGACCAGCAATTTAAATTCTCCTTCAGGGCATCATTGTTTCCCTCCTCCTGACTATGTGGTTTAAGCAGAGTCCTTAAATTAAACTCAGCATTAATTTCTGGCTGGGAAAATGAGCAAGACATGGCCCAGTGATTTGTTCAGGGATAGTGCATCTGGCCAGGGTCTTACCTTGTCACTCTAACAAGTTTGGGCCAAAAAGTGGTTCAGTAAAGACTCTCAGGTAACTCACAAATATCTAGAAGGACCAGAGTTAGGCTTAGAACTTCAGGATTATTCCAGAGAAGGCAAACTACTGCTGTGACTAGATTAGACATGATAGCATGAATGGCTGATGCCAAGTACCAAATATCGGAGGCACTAGAGTGGTCTCTCCCAAAGTCAGATACCTTAGCCCTACCATCACCAAAAAATTGATTGTGATGCTGCCTGCTTGCTCATGTTGTTCTCTCTCAAATTGAAGCTGCATGTTGTCTTATTGGCAACATCCATATTACATCACTGAACCATGGCTGCTAAGGAGATTGGGACAGAGAACATCTGGCTTCTCCTTTGAATGGAGGAGCATCACAATTCACCCTAGATAGGAAGGGCATTTGAAAACACTAAGAGACCAAAACCATGACAAACATCCACATGATGCCATGACAGCAAATTGTGGGACTCTGGCTGCCATGAGTAGGAAAGTGGAATGCTCATTCCTGTTCCTGTGGGTTATTTATATGGTGAGACTATAAGTCTGGATCATCTGGCGGCCATCTTTGCCATGACATAAGAATCTGCCTGAGAATTAGGTCAACTCAGGAGAAAATGGAGTCCAGATGGAGAAAGCATTTAAACATTGGATGCAGTGTCCTGGAAGTCAGAAACCCCTGGACTTTTCAATGGCATGAACCAATAAACTCTTTTTCCTTTTCTCACACTGGCATTTGTTAATTTCTTATTGCTTGCAACCAAGGGTCCTGACTCTAGCAAGAGTCTTTCAGAGTTGACACACCCCTGGGCTCGCTCTGCAGTTCTAGTCCACTGTGACTGAATGACAGAGGCCACTCCCAGCTCTGAGTGACAGGAGGATCACCTCTTTCAAGCCTTTCATAGCTGTCCATTGCTTTCAGTGTCAAATCTAAGCACTGTAGCCTGGTGGCCAGACTGGGCCCCTGGGGATCTGGACCTTCCTCCCACCCTAGCTCTAGATTCTGCTACCCCAACAGTCCAGTAAAACCAAATTGCTCAGTTTTTGAACATGCCAACTGTTTCTTGCCTTCCTTGCTTTACTCAGGCTGTTCCCTGGGCCTCAAATAGCCTCAAACCACTCACCCCCTCACCCTCTCAGCTTCTCACCTATATGCATTCTTGTTTTGTGTTTTTTTGTTGTTTGTTTGTCGCATTCCTGTTGTTTATAAAACTTTGATTCAACTTCCAAAACAAAGCTTGGATACCACCTCCTCCAAGAAGCCTTCTGTGACTACCTAGATATATGGGATGATGACAAACTTATAGTGAGAAAAAAGTAGGCCTCGGAGCAAACTGGAGAGTGGCATCTGAGAGTATGCAAGGAATCACAAAGGCATGTTTCAGCCCAGCACTTAAGACTGTCTTGCCAAAATTAAAAATAAAACACAGTAGAAATTAAACCTGTTGCTTTCTACTGGCTAGAATAACAATAGATTCTACTTTCTAGATGATTTTTTAAAAAAATAATAGGTGTCACTCACCTTTAACAAACTGGTCCCACTGTTTTCTGTAGTCTAAGTCCATATAGACATCTGCAAGAACAGCCGGTGGGCAATTGTCCAGAACACCAAAGACTTTATACTCATAAAGTCCAGTCTGCTATAAAAACAGAACAGGCAGAAACAACCTCTTGATTCCCAAACTGAGAGACAACTGGATTACACAGCATATGAAAAACTGTTCATGCAACACCATTATTGACTACATCCTCTATGGTCTTGGTGACACAATGATGACAAAGCAGATGAGGCCCCTGCTCTAGTGAGTCTTATATTTGCTTGTAGACATTGGTGGTGGTAGTGGCTATAAATGCTATGTAGGTAATCTGAACAGGTTATAAGAAAAGTTATAAATTTAGTGGTGCCTGGTTTGGTGGCGTTTCCTATATAATTAGGTGGTCAGGAAAGGCCTCTATGAGAGATAACCTTTATGAGAACATCTTATTTTAAATATAGAAGAAGCCAGTCATGGGAAGATAAGTAAAACTCATTCCTGGTAGGGAGAAGGCCCTCTGGTTGATGGACTGGCATGATGAAAGAAGAGAAAGGCACAGCATCCAGAGAACTATGGATGGGGGAGAGTGGTAGGAGCTGAGGTCTCAGAGGTAGTGGGGGCCAGACTCCAAACGGCTTTGTAAACCAGGGTAAGGGATAAGGATTTTTTTCTAACTACTAAGGAAAACCAATGAGTTACTTTAAATGGAGATAATAATAAATAAAAAGATGATTCTTTCTGCTTGGTAGACAGTAGATCATAAGGGAGCAAAGAGATGGATTTGAAAACCAGTGCAATGGGTACAAATAAGAGATGAAGGGGATCTGAACAAGGAGGTGCGACAGTGATGGAGAGAGAAGCCCAGTGATTTAGGGATATATTTAGAAGTACTGTCGACAAGAAGTGCTGGCAGACTGCCTGTGGGTAAAGAGAAAGCGAAGAACTGTGTCTTAGAACCTCTGCTTGAACAACCAGGTAAATGGGAGCTCCATCCTCTGGGGAAATCAAGAGTTCTACTTTTGAGTTTCAGATGCTTATTACACATCCCAGTGGGAGTGTCATATAGCAGCTAGCAATCAGGGGACAGGTTACTATTTTAGACATCCACAGGGCGTAATGAAACCCAGCACATAGTTTTTATCAATTCCAAGACAGAATTTTTCAACAACTTCTTCCTTTAACTTAAGAACCAGTAAATAAAAGAAGAAACAGCAGTGTCAAATCACATTAGTCCCCTTAATTCAGAAAAAACACCAGAGGGGGGGCGGAGCAAGATGGCGGAGGAGTAGGAGACCTGGATTTCCTCTGGTCTCAGGAATTCAGCTGAATAGGGATCAAACCATTCTGAACACCTACGAACTTAACAGGAGATCAAAGAGGAGAGTAGCAACAACTCTCTGAACAGAGAAGCGACCACTTACTGGAAGGTAGGACATGCGGAGAAGTGAATCCGAGGCGATATTCGGGAGGATAGACGGCGGGGGAGGGGGCCTCTGTCAGCCGCTTCTGGCAAGTGATAGAGCCGCGGAGCACAAAATTGGAACTTGGAGAAGTTGGCTCCGCTGAAGGACGTAGCTGCAGTGGCTACGCGGGGGGGGTGGAATCCTCCCGGGACAGTGTGGTCTCAGGACCCTCGGGGTCACAGAAAGACCGGGGGTGCCTGAGTGCGGAGGAGCTCCCGGGTATTGGAGCGGGGAAGCCGGCTGCAGAGATGGAGCCCAGGCACGGGCTCTCAGCTCGGGGTTGCCATAAACCGTGATCCGCAGTCCAGTCGGGCCACTGCTCCTCCAGCAGGGACCCAACAAGCGGCAGAGCCGGGGAGACTCCCCTTCCTCCCCCAGGAGGAGCGGCGCAGGAACGCACCGCAGGGATCTGCTGGGTTTGGAGACTCCACATGGGGTCGGGTGCCAGAGATACAAATGCTCGGTCAAAGGCCGGGTGAGCACGGAGTGCGGCCGGAGACCAGGGAGATGGGAGTGACTGCTTTTCTCTGGGGGCGCACTGAGGAACGGGGCCCCGAGTTCTCAACTCCTCCAGGTGGAGATTGGGAGGCCACCATTTTCGCCCCCGTCCTCCAAAGCTGTACCGAGAGCTTGCAGGGAACAAAAGCTCCTGAGAGCAAACCCGAGCACCTTGCTTAGACCAGACCGACAATTCAGCCTCCTGCAAAGACATTTGGGAACCAGGGCAACAGGCCCCTCCCCTAGAAGATCAGCACGAGGTTTACCGATCAAGGAGAATGGGAGAACTCCAGCGCTAGGGGAATACCACACATAGAATTCATGGCTTTTTTTTACCGTGATTCCTTAGTTCATCAAAGTTAATTTTTTAACTGTTTTTTTTTAACTTTTCTTTTTCCATTTTTCAATCAACATCTTATGAATCCCTTTTTTAAAAAAATTTTTTTATTTTTCATTTTTAGAGTCATATTTTATCCCTTCATAGTAGTTACCCTTATTTTTGGCATATATTTATAAGTTGTTCTCTCTTTAAAATTTTGAGATACAGTTTCTTCTAACAGATCAAAATATACCCTAAATCACTAGTGTATGGCTTTGTTCTAGTCTCCTGCCTGACCACATGCTCTCCCTTTTTCTTTTTCTTTTTTTAAATCTTCTTCTTTCTTTTTTCTTTCTTCTTCTTTCTTTCAAACAACTTATCAATTCCTTTTATAAAATCTTTTATACTTTTCATCTTTACAGTCATCGCCATCCATTCATTGTATCGACCCTTATTTTGTACATATATGTCTTTCTTCCTTTAAAATTTTAGGAGGCACTTTTTTCTAACAGACCAAAATACGCCCAAAATCTAGTGTGTGGCACTGATCTACGCACTAGCCTGATCATATTTGATCATATTCTGCTTTTTTTGTATTCTTCTGTTTTTGTTCTTATCTTTTTTCTCTTTTTTTCTCTTTCTTTTTTCTTTCTTTCCCTTTCTTTTCCCCTGGTTTCAGGTCTTTTCTGATTTGTATACAGTATATTTGCTGGGGACGTTGTTAACCTGTTAGCATTTCGTTCTCTCATTCATCTATTCTCCTCTGGACAAAATGACAAGACGAAAAAAATCACCTCAGCAAAAACAACAAGAGGTAGTACCATCAGCCAGGGAACTACTCAATACGGACATTATTACGATGTCGGACCTAGAGTTCAGAATCATGACTTTAAAGATACTAGCTGAGCTTGAAAAAGGCGTGGAAGTTATTAGAGAAACCCTTTCTGGAAAAATAAAAAAACTAAAATCTAACCAAGTTGAAATCAAAAAGGCTATTGAGGAGGTGCAATCAAAAATGGGGACACTAACTGCTAGGATAAATGAGGCAGAAGAGAGAATTAGCGATATAGAAGACCAAATGATGGAAAATAAAGAGGCTGAGAAAAAGAGAGGGAAACAACTACAGGATCACGAGGGCAGAATTCGAGAGATAAGTGATTCGATAAGATGAAACAACATTAGAATAATTGGGATCCCAGAAGAAGTAGAAAGAGAGGGGCATAAGGTATATTGGAGCAAATAATAGCAGAGAACTTCCCTAATGTGAGGAAGGAAACAGGCATCAAAATCCAGGAGGCACAGAAAACCCCTCTCAAAATCAATAAAAATAGGTCAACACCCCGACATCTAAGAGTAAAACTTACGAGTCTCAGAGACAAAGAGAAAATCCTGAAAGCAGCTCGGGAGAAGAGATATGTAACCTACAATGGTAGAAATATTAGATTGGCAACAGACCTATCCACATAGACCTGGCAGGCCAGAAAGGACTGGCAAGATATCTTCAGAGCACTAAACGAGAAAAATACGCAGCCAAGAATACTATATCCAGCTAGGCTGTCATTGAAAATAGAAGGAGAGATCAGAAGCTTCCAGGACAAACAAAAACTAAAGGACTTTGCAAACACGAAACCAGCCCTCCAAGAAATATTGAAAGGGGACCTCTAAGCAAAGAGAGAGCCTAAAAGCAGCATAGATCAGAAAGGAACAGAGACAATATACAGTAACAGTCACCTTACAGGCAATACAATGGCACTAAATTCATACCTTTCAATAGTTACCCTGAATGTAAATGGGCTCAATGCCCCAATCAAAAGACACAGGCTATCAGATTGGATTAAAAAACAAGACCCATCCATACGCTGTCTGCAAGAGACTCATTTTAGACCCAAAGACACCCCCACATTGAAAGTGAGGGGGTGGAAAACCATCTACCATGCTAATGGACACCAAAAGAAAGCTGGGGTGGCAATCCTTATATCAGACAAATTAGATTTTAAACAAAGACTGTAATAAGAGATGAGGAAGGACACTATATCCTACTTAAAGGGTCTATCCACCAAGAAGATCTAACAATTGTAAATATCTATGCCCCTAACACGGGAGCAGCCAATTATATAAGGCAATTAATAACAAAAGCAAAGAAACACATTGACAACAATACAATAATAGTGGGGGACTTTAACACCCCCCTCACTGAAATGGACAGATCATCTAAGCAAAAGATCAACAAGGAAATAAAGACTTTATATGAAACACTGGACCAAATGGACTTCACAGACATATTCAGAACATTGCATCCCAAAGCAACGGAATACACATTCTTCTCTAGTGCCCATGGAACATTCTCCAGAATGGATCACATCCTTGGTCACAAATCAGGTCTCAACTGGTACCAAAAGATTGGGATCATTCCCTGCAAGTTTTCAGACCACAATGCATTGAAACTAGAACTCAATCACAAGAGGAGAGTCAGAAAGAACTCAAATATATGGAGGCTAAATAGCATCCTACTAAAGAATGAATGGGTCAACCAGGAAATTAAGGAAGAATTAAAAACCTTCATGGAAACCAATGAAAATGAAAACACAACTGTTCAAAATCTTTGGGATACAGCAAAGGCAGTCCTGAGAGGAAAGAATATAGCAATACAAGCCTTTCTCAAGAAACAAGAAAGGTCTCAAATACACAATCTAACCCTACACCTAAAGTAGCTGGAGAAAGAACAGCAAATAAAGCCTAAACCCAGCAGGAGAAGAGAAATAATAAAGATCAGAGCAGAAATCAATGAAATAGAAACCAAAAGAACAGTAGAACAGATCAACGAAACTAGGAGCTGGTTCTTTGAAAGAATTCACAAGATTGATAAACCCCTGGCCAGACTGATCAAAAAGAAAAGAGAAATGACCCAAATCAACAAAATCATGAATGAAAGAGGAGAGATCACAACCAACACCAAAGAAATACAAACAATTATAAGAACATATTATGAGCAACTCTATGCCAGCAAATTAGATAACCTGGAAGAAATGGGTGCATTCCTAGAGATGTATCAACTACCAAAACTGAACCAGGAAGAAATAGAAAACCTGAACAGACCTATAACCACTAATGAAATTGAAGCAGTCATCAAAAATCTCCCAACAAACAAAAGCCCAGGGCCAGATGGCTTCCCAGGGGAATTCTATCAGACATTTAAAGAGGAATTAATACCTATTCTCCTGAAACTGTTCCAAAAAATAGAAATGGAAGGAAAACTTCCAAACTCATTTTATGAGGCCAGCATTACCTTGATCCCAAAACCAGACAAAGATCCCATCAAAAAGGAGAATTACAGACCAATATCCTTGATGAACATGGATGCAAAAATTCTCACCAAAATACTAGCCAATAGGATCCAAGAGTACATTAAAAGGATTATTCACCACAACCAAGTGGGATTTATCCCTGGGCTGCAAGGCTGGTTCAACATCTGCAAATCAATCAACGTGATACAATACATTAACAAAAGAAAGAACAAGAATCATATGATCCTCTCAATAGATGCAGAAAAAGCATTTGACAAAGTACAGCATTCTTTCTTGATCAAAACTCTTCAGAGTAGAAGGATAGAGGGTACATACCTCAATATCATAAAAGCCATCTACGAAAAACCTACAGCGAATATCATTCTCAATGGGGAAAAGCTGAGAGCTTTTCCCCTAAGGTCAGGAACGCGGCAGGGATGTCCACTCTCACCACTGCTATTCAACATAGTATTAGAAGTCCTAGCCACAGCAATCAGACAACAAAAAGAAATCAAAGGCATCCAAATCGGCAAAGAGGAAGTCAAACTCTCACTCTTTGCAGATGATATGATACTTTATGTGGAAAACCCAAAAGACTCCACCCCAAAACTGCTAGAACTCATACAGGAATTCAGTCAAGTAGCAGGCTATAAAATCAATGCACAGAAATCAGTGGCATTCCTATACACCAACAACAAGACAGAAGAGAGACAAATCAAGGAGTCGATCCCATTCACAATTGCACCCAAAACCATAAGATACCTAGGAATAAATTTAACCAAAGAGGCAAAGGATCTGTACTCAGAAAACTATAAAATACTCAGGAAAGAAATTGAAGAAGACACAAAGAAATGGAAAAACGTTCCATGCTCATGGATTGGAAGAACCAACATTGTGAAGATGTCAATGCTACCTAGAGCAATCTACACATTCAATGCAATCCCCATCAAAATACCATCCACTTTTTTCAAAGAAATGGAACAAATAATCCTAAAATTTGTATGGAAGCAGAAGAGACCCCGAATAGCCAGAGGAATCTTGAAAAAGAAAAGCAAACCTGGCGGCATCACAATTCCGGACTTCCAGCTCTATACAAAGCTGTCATCATCAAGACAGTATGGTACTGGCACAAAAACAGACACATAGATCAATGGAACAGAATCGAGAGCCCAGAAATGGACCCTCAACTCTATGGTCAACTTATTTTTGACAAAGCAGGAAAGAATGTCCAGAGGAAAAATGACAGTCTCTTCAACAAATGGTGTTGGGAAAATTGGACAGCCACATGCAGAAGAATGAAACTGGACCATTTCCTTACACCACACACAAAAATAGACTCCAAATGGTTGAAAGACCTAAACGTGAGACAGGAGTCCATCCAAATCCTAAAGGAGAACACAGGTAGCAACCTCTTCGACCTCAGCCGCAGCAACTTCTTCCTAGAAACATCACCAAAGGCACAGGAAGCCAGGGCAAAAATGAACTATTGGGATTTCATCAAGATAAAAAGCTTTTGCACAGCAAAAGAAACAGTCCACAAAACCAAAAGACAACCAACAGAATGGGAGAAAATATTTGCAAATGACATATCAGATAAAGGGCTAGTATCCTAGAGATAAATTTTGCGGTAGAAGGTATTACCATTTTAAGGTTCTTTATGCTTTTTATAAGCCTTTAAGAAGTTTGTACTAATTTATACTCTTGCCAGTAGCACAGGAACATCTCAAAAGGACTGGGTACTGTTGTTAATACAAATAATTTGATAGGAAAAAGCATGAAACTCAGCTTGATTTGGACAAAGTTTTTATTACTGATCTGTACGATCTCCTTAAAATTAGAAATATAAACTTTCTGCATATATGTCTCTAAAATTACTAGTACTTCAGTAAATGATTCCAAATAAGTTTACTTAAGAGGTTACTGGCTTTCCTGAAGCTCCTCCAGAAAACCATTTCTAAGAATGTCTCATTTCTTTATCATGTTGTAAAACACAGTGTATACTTTTCTAATGCTCCATTTATTAATAAAATAAAAATTATTCAGTGGTAGAGAATCAGTAATCAGTGTAGAGTACAATGACCAGAAGAAACAGAAGATGTGGCATAGCATACAGTAGCTTCTTTCTTGCTAAGAGAACCTCTATGGCAATGAACACAGCTAACTTCGCAGGACTGAATATGGATGTTTGGAGCTGTAGCAGCTATTTTGTAATGCAGAGGTAACAAACAGGAGGAGGAAAAGTAAAAAGACCCAAGCGTATTACTGGCATCACTGATCAGCTACACCAGTGCCAGCAACTACTGACCTCTGCCCTACTTGTTAAGTGAGAAAAATAAACCCCTTTAAGTCACTGTTAGTACAGTTTCCTGTGGTATTGCAATGACACATATAAGAGAGGAAGCTTTGTGTCATAAGATTCATATTTATATTGTGCGTCACGTGGGTATTTACCATGTATGCTCAGACCACCCTTCAGAGTAAATCTGTCAATCTAGAGCACACCATACCAGATAAATACCAAAAAGTCTTAAAGATATCCTATTCAAACTCAGAAAAGAAAAAGAGAAAATTGACCTGTAGAGGAACATAAATGTGGATTACACCAAGCATCTCGTCAGAAACCAGCCATGTAGCTTTTATGAAGATGGTGTCAAAGGCTAAGAAGGAAGCCCCCTGCCCCTCCCAAAGCTGAAGCCAAAACAAAGGCTTTGAAGGCCAAGAAAGCGGTGCTGAAAGGCGTCCACAGTCACAAAAAAAAGAAGATCCGCATGTCACCTACATTCCAATGACCCAAGACACTGCATGTGCGGAGACAGCCCAAATATCCTCAAAAGAGCGCCCGCAGGAGAAACAAGCTTGACCACTATGCCATCATCAAGTTCCCCCTGACTACTGAGTCAGCCATGAAGAAAATAGAAGACAACAACACACTTGTGTTCATCGTGGATGTCAAGGCCAATAAGCACCAGATCAAACAGGCTGTGAAGAAGCTCTACGACATTGACGTGGCCAAGGTCAATACCTTGATCAGGTCTGATGGAGAGAAGAAGGCATATGTTCGACTGGCTCCTGGCTATGATGCTTTGGATGTTGCCAACAAAACTGGAATCATCTAAACTGAGTCCAGCTGGCTAAATCTAAATATAAATTTTTTCACCAAAAAAAAAAAAAAGAAAGAAACCAGCCATGTAAAAAGAGAGTGGAGTAAAATATATACTATACTGAAAGAAAAAAAAAGCCACCAACCTGGAATTCTATATCCAATGAAACTGTCCTTCAAAAGTGAAGGAGAAATAAGTTTTTCAGACAAATAAAAACTGAGGGAATTCATCATCAGCAGACCTATTATGGAAGAAATGTTAAAAGATGTTCAAAGGGAGGGAAAAAATTAGATAGGTCAGGAACTCAGATCTACATTAACATAGAAAGGACCTGTTTTATTGATTTCAAGCTTCTTGAAGGTATGAACTTTGTCTTACCCATCAGGTATCACCAGGGCTTAGCATAATGCCAGGCACACAATAGGTCCTAAAGACCACTTGAATGAGTACATGAACAAATAATTTGGAGTTTTCTTTTCATTAACCCAAAAGTAGCTATGGAAACATGTCTATCCTAAACTAAATGGCAAGATAAGGTTGTTAGGTCTATCTCTAAGCTTTTCTGGGTCTTAAAAACACAGTAAAAGTCCCAGGCTAAAATTCAAAGGTTTGTATTTGCACAGATGCTCCCTTTCTTATAAAAATATATTCATTTGCACAATTTCCCTGAAGGATAAACTAGCCTCACAAAATAATGTCAGGGGACGGTGAGCTTGTGAAGTAACAAACTATTCCCACGGGAGGCCCACTAGAATTCCCCTTCCCCCCATACACAGTGACTCTAATGTCAAGAGCAGGTCGGAAGACCAAGCAAGAACCATATTCCACTCCACACTGCTCCAGTTCTGCCCCTGGTTCACCCTGATATTGGTATGGTATCATGTCCAAGGATCCAGAATTGTCCAAATCCTTACTTCCCCTCTCAAAGTGTCCGCAAGGCCCCATGACAATCAGAGTTTTGTTTTATTAATAGTCACCTCCCGTGAACCCCATGTAGGAACTTGGTGAAAGACAAGATGAGGCATGAAGCTTGGCTTATAGCCAGAGACAGAGTTGGGGGGTCTTACTCACCCCTCTCCCCTCAGCCCCCCAATTTAAATCTTGGGACCAACATTCTCATACAGCCTCCTACCACATGCTCATCCTGAGAGAGAAGTGAGGAGAGGAAGACCTGAGGCTCTGACATATCCATCCCACTGTGTGCTCAGGAAGATGGAAAAGGAGAGGGAGAGAGAGAGACAGTATGAGCAAGAGAGCAGAAGAGCTAGTCTCCATCTGTAGCAGGTAGAAGAGTGCCACACATGGGTGCTTGGCATTCAGACACGGCAGCCCTGCCCACTAGTGAAATATGGCTTGATAAGTGTCTTAGGTTCAGTAACTGTTCTATCGCTCATGTCGGTAACTCCTCTCAGCAGAGAGGCAGAAGGCTGAGAGAAGGGGGCCGAACCATCCTATAATCTGGGAAAGAAGACACTCATGACGCAAATCCGTTTATCTCACCTGTGGGGGTAGTACTGGAAACTTTTCATTCATTGAGGTAAATCTGTTCTCATGGGAGTTAAATCTGTATTTCCCTCCTAACAGGCCTAAAGGCCTGTTACCCAGCCTGGCTAAACACAACTTTCCCAAGAGTGCCAGGGTTTTCTGTTTCAGTCAGTGCACAGTATTAAAAAGAACAGTTCCTGGAAAAGAACTGTCTGCTCCTCACCACACTCTTTGATTAGAAGACCCTATTAAGGACAAAAGCATAATGCAGGCAATCCCTTCTCACAGTGCCAGACATTCAGATTTAAAAATATTAAGTTAAACCATTAACCAGATCAGCTCAGACCACTATTTACTTGGTCTAAATTGAGGATGTGAAGCTCGGCAGGCTGGTTTCAGACTGTCTGTTGGCATGTCACAGGGTCTTTTGGGATCGTTAACACAGCACAAAGCTCCAACAAGATCTGACTGTAGATCACTGGGAATGCTTCTGTAAGTGACCTGTGGCCCTTCTTTACCAGGGGGACTTCTCAGCACAGCTCAGAGGTCAACATTCACTCCCAAGTGGCCCTAACTTAAAAATCGGGAAGAGTGAACCTTCAAACGGACATTGCTTTTGTCTTACAATATTCCTTTTTTCCACTCTTACCTTTCCGTTTCTACAGCTTCTCTAGGGCACTCCCCTCATCTCGACATCAGAACCCCCGCCCTCCGTCTCCCAGCACCATGCTGGATGCTTCCCAAACATCGGTGATACTCAAAGTATAGTCCCTGGACTGGTAGCTTCAGCATCACTTGGTAACTGATTAGAAATAAAACGTAAACAAAAGAAGAAGAAAAAAATATAATGCAAACTTTCATGCCCCACACCAATCCACTGAACCAGAAACTGGGAGTGGGGTCTTGATTCTGAATTTTAACAGGCCCTGTGGGTGATTCTGCTGCATGCCGAAGTCTGAGTACCACACTGCCATATATCATTTCATTTCACGATTGTTGAGAGGTCAATATCATCCTGAAAGTTAACTATTGTCCTTGTTTTGAAAATGAGGAAGCTGAGATTTCATCAAGAAAAAGTAACTTTATCACCCTGCTAATAAGTGGGGACTGGCTCCTGGCTACTCTCCAACCCTAGCTTTACCCCAGTCCTGTACCCTTCTGGCTCTTCCTGGAAAACAAGGCAAGCTCGGCCTGGCTCAGGGACTCCCACTCACTGTTCCCTCTACTACAATGATTTAAAACCCAGCATGTCCACCTGAATCTCATGGGAAGCTATAACATTAAAAACAACAACAACAAATCATTTTATTATGAAACATTTCAAACACACATAAAAGTAGGGAAAACAGAAGTAGATCAACCCCTATAATGAAAGGGGAGTTTTTCAAAAGGACTACCCAAGCCCCAACCCAGATCAATTAAACCTCGGATTCCAGGATAGGGCTTGGTCATGTCTTTGGAGCTCCTCAGGTGATTCCAATGTGCTTGAGCTTTGACAAACACTCTCTGGCCATTTCTCCTCCATATTTGCATGGCTATCTCCCACTTCATTTCTATCTCCACTCAAATGTTACCTCTGCAGGGGCAGCTCTCCAGATTCCCTTATCTAAAACACAACACATCACCCCTGGCCACCACTGCCATACCATCTCTCTATCCCTTCATCCCACTTTACTTTCTTCATAGCATTTTTCACCCAACATTTCATTATATACTCTGGGTTTGTTCTCATCAGTGAATGTCATTCATTGTTTAAGAACTCATTCATTGAAACAGTAGGTGCATCTTCCTGTTCACTGCTTATCCCCAGTGTTGTGAGGGCAACAGCACACGGGAGGCATGAGATGAATATTCTCTGAATGAAAAACTGAATGATAGTGGAAATAGTGGAGATTTTAACCCAGGATGATCTGCTTCCAAAACCCATGTTCTTCCCATAATACCACGTGGCAGCTCTGGGCTAGCTTTCCTTAGTCTCCAGAAAGAGAAAGTAGTTCTTGCCTTGAAGCAAGCTGTAAATTTGGTGCTGAGCTTATCAAAGCAGGCTGGTTCATGTTCAGTTACTAGTTCTGAGGTCTTGTGTGGCTCACTTCACAACTCGTGGTCTTATTTCCATCCGTAAAATAGGAAAATAAGCCTGTTTTATCTTCCAGACTGGTTTATAGGGATAAAGGAAACTTTTATGTGACAGCATTTTGTAAATTAAATCACCATATCAAGGTAAGTTATTAACATTACAACATGAGGAGGAAAAAAGAGAGGATGGAAACAGAGCAGGCAAACAGAGTAAAGAAATGAACGGAAAAGATGAGGGTGTTGGACAGAATGGTTTCAAAGAAACTTTCAAAGTCCAAAAATTCTGTGATTTAATAGAAAAGGAGAAAATGAAAAAGTATCAAAATACTATATATCAAAAGTAGCCATCTGTCCAAGAACATGATTCAGAATTATTTGTCTACCAAAAAAAAAAAAAGCTACAACCTTTTTAAATTTTAAAATATAATTTATTTGTTACAGTGGAAAACTCAAATGCCTCTATACTTATTTCAATCTTTTCAAAACATGTAATAATAGATGACATCAGAGCTCACCAAGGACCAACATAAATGGCTATACATGATCCAGATGTAGGACTGGCTTTATTACAATGGGGATATTCATCTACAGAATATGGTCCTCGGGGCACCTGGGTGTCTCAGTCCATTAAATGTCTGCCTTCGGCTCAGATCATGATCCCAGGGTCCTGAGATGGAGCCCAACATCTGACTACTCAGCGGGGAGCCTGCTTCTCCCTCTCCCTCTGCTGCTCCCCCTGGTTGTGCTCTCTCTCTGTCAAATAAATAAATAAAAATCTTAAAAAAAAAAAAAGAATATGCTCCTTCCACAAGTCATGATAAATACTTTGATAGAGAGGGTCCCTTTCGCATGGGCACTACATGTAAACTTACTGCTGCAAAACTCACGTAATCCAAGAAGATTTACCAGATTACCAGTCTCACTTTCCCTTTATGGGTCTTACAGATGCCAAGAAAAATTAGAGTAATTAACAAGAAAATGGGGAAAGACAGAAGGGGGGATCAAGGCACTCATCTCAATAGAGTTGAAATCTTTAGATGGCTATTAAGAAATAGGATGAATGAAGCAGAAAGATATTGATGGGGGTGAGGCAAAAGCCTTAATGCAGCACCTTCGAAAATTAGGGAACCCCTGGTGGCCCTTCAACATTAAAGGGTCCCAGATAAGTCCACTCTGTTTACCCCAGTTGTTGGAATTTAAAAAGCCAGAAAGCAAAGATGTCAGTAAGAAACCTCACCTGGACTCACCTGCACAAATGGTCAGGTAGATTAATCGAGATGAAGATTGATGACAGAGGGGCCCCAGTCTTCTGGTGTGACCCCCCAGTTGGGGACCTGAGGACCCAAGGCCATATGCACTCAGGTGGGTAAAATGGTTTGGGTGGGTGGAAGAAAAGACACATTAATGGTAACAGGCAGAGTGGATTAAACACCACTGGACCATAAGACAGATAAAGGGCTTTGCGGCAGATAGGTGCAGGTCTACAGAGAGTGTGGGACAAGTTGATTTCACATTTGATAAGGTGTGGAATTCAGATGAAAAGTTTTCCTAACTAGAAATTAGAGGGAATTCCCTTCTGGGAGGAAGGTAAAACATGGGACTCGAGTCAACCTGGAAAGAAAATGAGGCTTTAGCAAAGTGGGCCAGGCAGCAAATAATGCTGGAAAAAGCTAGAACCCAGTAAGGATTCTAGGGAAGGGCTCATACCCTGACCCAAGAGGGCCTCTTGACATTTAATACAGATGGAAATCAAAGTGGCCCTAGATGGCCCTTCAACCTAGCTGCTGAGGCTCAAGGGCACACCTACTGGAATCCCACGGCCCTTTAAACTTAGAGAAGTTATCTGGGAGTACCTGTAATTTACATCAGTGTACCATGAATGCCTTCATCCCTAGAACAGGTTGAAATAAGACATATAGTATGGTTAATAGGGGTGGGAACCATTCTGAAGACCACTCATGTCCTCCCCACCAGAGAGAAGTGGGCCTGCTACATAACAATACACAATGAAAACAATACACAGTACAAAGCCAGTCACTGTCTCAGCTCACAGACACAAAAGCAAAAGAGCACAGGTCCATTGGAGGGGTAAAAGGTAGAGTGGTCTGGGTTGGCTAGAGGACAGGGGGTAGTGCAGATGAGTCAGGGACATAAAGCTGGAAATGTAAGTTGGGACCAAACTAGTTTAGTACAGAAAGTCAACAATTTCTGACAGTACAACTTATAATTTTTCCACTTTACAAAAGCACAAAAGCAATATGCATTCAGTAGAAACTGTACTTTGAATTTGGAATCTCGATCTTTCCCAGGGCTAGTGAAGTGTGATATGGTACCTTCTCCTATTGCTGGGCAGGGACAGTGAGCCACAGGGTCAACAACTGATACAACTGTTCTGCACCCATACGATCATTCTGTTTCTCACTTTCAGTACACTATTCAATAAACTACATGATATTCAACACTTTAGTATGAAATAGGCTTTGTGTTAGATGATTTTGCCCAACTGTAGGCTAATGAAAGCATTCTGAGCACGGTGAAGATCACCTAGGCTAAGCTATGATGTTCAGTAGGTGAGGTGTATTAAATGCATTTTTGACCTATGATATTTTCAACTTATGATGGGTTTATCAGGATGTAAACCCATCATAAGGTGAGAAAGATCTGTATAGCCTACCTGGAAGCATTTGCCTTCTCTCAGAGAGGGAACACAGGAAGGAGCCTATTTACGGCACAGGTCTGGAAGTGGACAGCTGAGCTCTGATCCTAATTCAAACCCTCAGCAATCAACCTGTCCACATACTCATTTTCGTACAGGTAAAAAGGTGATAATTACCGTATCTTACATTAAGACTGACATGAGGCTACTAGGTATTTATCCAGAGGATACAAAGTGCTGATGGGAAGGGGCACATGCACCCCAATGTTTATGGCAGCATTATCCACATAGCCAAAATATGGAAAGAGCCCAAATGTCCATCGACTGATGAATGGATAAAGAAGATGTGGTAAATATACACAATGGACTATTACTCAGCCATCAAAAAGAATGAAATCTTGCCATTTGCAACAACATGGATTGAACCAGAGTGTATTATGCTAAGCGAAATAAGCTAGAGAAAGACAAATATCATGATTTCACTCATAAGAATTTAAGAAACGAAACAGATGAACAAAGGGAAAGGCAAGGAAAAATAAGATAAAAACAGAGAGGGTGGCAAACCATAAGTCTGTAGTTAAGAGAACAAACTGAGGGTTGCTGGAGGGGAGGTGGGTAGGGGGATGGGCTACATGGGTGATGGTATTAAGGAGGGCACTTGTTGGGATGAGCACTGCGTGTTGAATGTGAGTGATGAATCCTTAAATTCCACTTATGAAACCAATAATACACATACATATTAACTATTAACATAGTTAATATGTTAACTACTTTGAATTTAAATAAAATAAGAATTAAAAATAAAAAGACTGACACGACGATTCAGTACCTGTAAAGCACTTAAGCAGTGCCTGGAACATAAGAAAGCATGCCACGGGTGAGCTATGACACTAGTTACTCTTAGCATTAATTCCGCAACCAACAGTGCCACTGAAAGGGGAGTGGTAAGACCACAGCCTCTCCTTCAGGGGCTTGAGCAGACTGTAACGTGTAGGAGGGAAGGGATCAGGAGGGAAGGATCAGATCCTGAGAAGGCCAGGAAACTAGTTAAAGAGGTCACTGCAATTCTAGGTGAGAGGTACCATCCAAAGTGGCAGCCACAAAGGAAAGAAAAGGGAAGGGAAGGGGGCCAGACATCAGCCATGTCTGAGCAGTCGCATTGACAAAACCTGGCAAAGGCCTGGATGTGGCTGGTAAGGAAAATGGAATAGTCAGAAGAATAAAGGATTTTGTCTGAAAAGATGTCCACTTTTGCACCAAGGCAACAACTGAAATTACACTCAGAAATGAATTCTGCCTGCTCTAGGCTGTGAGCTTTCATCTTGTCACACCCAGTGGCTCTGCAGCACACACGTTCAGAATGCCCCCCTACTCCTCTGCCAGGAAACCCTGATTTCACTTACCCTGCCTAAGGGTGACTTTTTAACCCGTGTGCCACGCAGTTGCTACCACACAGTGTAACTGATGACAGATCTCAGGGGCAAGGCAATCTTTCCACCTGGATAGCTAGCTACCTGGTTTCAAAGGCGTCCGGGAGCGCCTTGCTTAATAACCAACTCCATTCCTTCAACCCTTTAAGTTCATCTTTCTCCCTAAAGCTTCAGACTAAATTATGAAGTGCACCTTGCAAAGAAGGGGCGGCTGCGAAAAGAAACAAGCCACTAAAATGAGATGATAGTAGCTCCCTTCTCAGGCACGCTGCTCCCCACTCACACTATCACCCTGCACACCCACCTAGTCTCCGAAAAGCCCAGTCTCCTCTCCTCCTGTATGCAAACCCTAAGGTTCGTCCTACACACACACACACACACACACCCACACACACACACCCACACACACACACACCAGCGGCACCCACCCGGGAGGGGGATCCACGTCCCTTGCACGCAAGTACAGGGGGCCAAGACTCAGCCGACCACATTTTAACTCTATCCTTAACTTCCAACAGTCCACTCCCACCTTGGCCCTCAGAACCGAGGTTGAAATGGATGACCTCCCAACCAGGGGGCAAAGTCAGCTGCAGGCACTGCCCTCGTGCTCGCTCCTCCCAGCTCTGCGTGACTAGCTCAGGCCCTGACTTCCAAGGCTACAGCCCCGCACTCCCCCCCGGGAAGCTTGGCCCCGGCGAGCGACAGCTCAGCGTCCTCCAGAGGGCCGGAAGCTACCTCGTCCAGCCGCCTGTAGATTTTGAAGCCTTCGTGCTCCAACAGCAGTTGCCAGTCGTTCCCTACCCGCCCGAACTGCTGGAGCTCCTCACAGGCCTTCTGGAACTCCTCCCCGGAGAAGCCGCCACACGCATGCTCCATCTTTCCACAGCCCAGCTCCTCTGCCTGCAGGGGAGGCCTCAGACCAGCTGCGTGTGTGTTCGGGGGCGGGCCGAGAGGGTGGTCCAGCGTGATTGGCAGGGAACAAAGGCGTGACGGGGAGCTGTTGGGACTTTTGGCGAAGAAGGAGCCTAGAGGGAGGCGTGGTCACGGAGGGGCGGACGCAGGGAGGTGGGCGGGGCTGATCGGGAGCAGCCAGGGTGGGAACGGAAGTAAAATCAGAAAAAAACTGGACTTGATCTGCGGTAAGATGGAGGGGCTGGGCTTTAAGTGAAGAGGCTTCTAGACGGGACGGAAGGGAAATGGAAGAAACTAATGTCACCTCAGAAACCTCTCCAGGGCCCATCTCATACTCCTCCCCACCCGCATACCCTCCAAACTTGCTTGGGTGTCTGTCCCTCCTTTACCTTCTCTGAAGAAGGCAGGGAAAGAAAGTCCCTGAGGCGATGGGTACACTCTGGAGGTGAGATGGACAAAGCAGATATGCTTGAAAATCTCAAGCATGCTAGATGCTAGCATGAATGCTATTCAAGGGTCAGATGCTAAAACTGAATGTTCAAAGGTCTTTTTGTTCCCCCAGGTCCTTTGGGTATTACTGTATGTCCTACCAGCACACTGTATTTGGCTTTGGATAAAGGAGGTAGTTTAAACAATATAACATGGGCGCCAATAAATTCTGAAAACTCATGTTTCCTAATCTGTAAATGGGGTAAGAACTGTGCAACCAATGTGAATTGAGGAAGTGACTACGTAAAATAAACACAACATGTTTGCACATGTTTGGGCAATGCCTATCAAAGTAACTAAATGTTCAATAAAATTTTCCACTTATTTTACATTACTGTATTGAAATGTTTCTCCTTCTAAACTTAAAGACTTGAACCTGAGGACAAACTATGTTCATGCCAATTTCCAAGAAGTGAAATAAGATCAGATGTGGCAGCATAGATAAATTACTCTTTTATTCAATTCAGTGCTGGTTCTGTCTTGTTTTATGAGGATGAAAGGAGGGATGTGGTATTTTCCTAGACTAAATGCACAAGAGATTAGAGACATACTTTCCTACTGTTTTTATAATGCCTTTTAAGTTCTCTCTTCTTTATACAAACTGTAGTAAAACTAAAGTGCAATTGCTTGAATAAAGCAATTTCATCAAAACCCATGGGCTATGAACTATTTTCAAATATCTTCAAGGAATCCCATTATAAAGGTATGCTTTGATGAAGCTGCACCTTTATCACTGTATAACAATAGATTAATGAAAACAACATGAGAGTGTAAATGACACTGCACAAGATATGACATATAGGGCAGAAATTCAAATTGCATGCATCATACATGTTTAAAAGTGTGTTTACCTACTAGACTCGGCAAGTCAATACACATATATATGGGTATGTTGAGATCTATACCATGTTTGCTTTATTATAGTTAATAAAGGAAAGAATCATATTAGCAAATAGCTTTTATTTGGTGCAACCTCTGAGGTCTAGAAAACACTTGGAGAGAGGTCTAGATCAGCCTGTTCTCCTTTAGCACTTGCCTGTTTTAATAGGCCATCCTGTTTCCTTTGTGAAAACACTCTCTTGAGGAACTTCCAACAACATGACAGCTGAAGCTCCTGGCCCCAAACATGGAAATTCTGGGCAAAATATACCAAAAATAGTCTTAAATATACAGTTTAGCTGAAAATAAAGCGTATACACCAGATTTCAGAAAGGCAAGAGAGAATGAAAGCCAGGGACACATGCACATTGGATATCTTTAGAAGGGATTGACTACCCCCCCCCCCACCCTACACACCCCCACCTTGTTTCTCAGTGGAGGAACCTCCTTCCTTTAGAATAATACTCTTGGCGTCACTCATTGGCTCCTTCCTTCTCGTGAGAAGAGGGGTGATTTATGAGTTTAAAAAAAGGAACTGCTAGGCATGTCTGGATCAAGCCCTTCTGGCTGCTCCTTTCTGGTACCTCTCCACTTATAGAAAATGTGCATTCTCATCTGCCCTAGGTTATACAGTAAACTCAAGAGTGCAGGCTATACTACTAGAATTGAGACTTTCCCATGGTGTCTGTGCCTGGAGGCCAAGTTTGGTTATAGGCAGTGTTGTAATTCCTTTGTTGCCTCTATTCTATAAACTGCTTCATTGTAGTAAAGGTGAAATGCTCATTTCCATTGTCAGACTTCCCCATCTATCTAAATGGATTCAGAACACAGGTGGGGAAGAGAGGAATTTGGAGTTTCCTAAGTTCCAAACAGACAGAAGCTCTAGGGGCTGGGGCTGGGGTTCTAATACTCACATAGGGACTGAAGACATGCCAGTGGGCGGTAAGTGGTGGGAGGTTGGATGGGGGACTCCTTCATAAAGCCTGGATCCCTTGGGGTACCTGGGTGGCTCAGTAGGTTAAGCATCCGACTTCTGGTTTCTGCTCAGTTCATGATCTCGGAGTCCTGAGATCAGGCCCTGAGTTGGGCTCTACATGCTCCGGGTGTGGAGTCTGCTTGAGATTTTCTCTCTCCCTCTGCCTCTCCTCTCCTCCCTTGCTCCCTCTAAAGAAAATAAAAAATAAAGCTTGGATCCCTCAAGATCTGCCCCTTCCATTCCCAGGAAACCAGAAAGTCCCCAGCCCATACACCATGGAGCCCTCAAAGAAGCTCATGCTTTTCCTGAAGCCTTAAGCGGAAAGAAATAAAAAGACAAGTGGGAGAAACTGAACCCCAAATGTATGCCAGAGGTGGGACCTAAATTCATGTTACCTATACTGTATAGGAGCCACAAAGAGATAAATTAACACCAAATCTGATTCAGGGCCATTGAAATGGATCCTGTGGGAATTAGAGCCAGGGACACTTTCACAATTGAGATACATGGAATTACCCAGGAGAAAACAACACCCACGGAAGATGCATATACACTAAGTGAGTTATGAAGATTTGAGGAAACAACTCTCCATGTGAGAGAGTTAGCAGATGTGCAAACAGGACTATCAGAACCAAAGAACTACAGATAACAACAGGCCAATATGAGTAATTTTCAATATGCATTTCTGACAACTAAAGCGATGAAGGTCTAGAAACGGAACACTAAGAAAAAGAAATGAGTTGAACAAAGAACCTTCTGCAAATGAAAATACAATAGTCACTAAAATTAAAACTTTAAAAGAGAGGTAAAATTGTTCCAGAGAAATAAAGGGATAAGAAAGTGACTATGAGGCAATTCTCTAGAAAGCAACAGGGAGATAGAAAGAAATGGAAGACATGGAGGCACCTGGCTGGCTCAGTCAGAGGTGCATGCGATTCTTGATCTCCAGGTTGTGAGTTCGATCCCCACATTGGGTATAGAGATTACTTAAATAAAATCTTTAAATAAATAAAATCACAATGAGATACCACTATGCACCTACTGGAATGGCTAAAACTAACAAGACTGATCAAAGCAAATATTGGCAAGAATATGGAAGAAATAGAAATTTCATACACTGCTGGCAGAATGGAAATGATAAAAGCACTTTGGAAAATTGACGGTTTCTTTAAAAGTTACAGGGTGCCTGTGTGGCTCAGTCAGTTAAGCATCTGACTCTTGATTTCAGCTCAGGTTATGATCTCAGGGTGGTGAGATTGAGCCCTGCATCAAACCTCACAAACTCCTATTAAACATTCATTAAAATTGATGATCCTGTAAGCCACAGAGGATATTTTCAACAAACACTAAAGAATATATATCATTCTTTGATGACAATGCAAAAGCAAAAGAAAGAAAAAAGAAAAAAATAGCTAATCCCTGCCCCCATATATTTGAAAACTAAACAAACAAAACAAATACGTACTTATTCTAGGAACCTAGCCAGCAATTAAGCCCCTGCATCAAATTCCTTTCTGCTTAAAACACCTTGGAAGAGTTCTTGTTTTCTGTCCTTACTCCTGTGTGATATCTTATTCATAGATTAGGATATTTAATATTTTAAAGAAGACCATCTCTATCAATTTAAACTATAAATCCAATGAAATTTAAACCAAACTCCATTAAGAGCATTCAAGGAACTTAACACACCAATTCTAAACTTCACAGTAAAGGTATAGGAATCAAGCAATTTGAAAAAGTAGGAAAGCAACTTTTTAAGGTGTGTGGGGGAGAAAGCTGCCCTATCAGATATGAGGATAATATAAAGAAAATATGGTAATACTGACTAGGAAAAATAAATAAATAATGAAACAGCTTTTCATCTAAAAAATACATACACACACTGAAACTTAGCATGTGAGAGAGAATGGACAATTTAAAAAAATAGTATCGGAGGCACTGTATGGTGATAGGTGGTAGCTACACCTGTGGTGAGCAGAGCATAATGCAGAGACTTGTCAAATCACTACATTGTACCCTTGACATTTATGTAACATTGTGTGTCAACTATACTTCAGTCACAAAAAATGGTAAAGAAAAAAATGATATTTGAACAATGGACTATCCTTAAACAAAAATGAAATTCCATTATCATATCATATACAAATGTGAATTACAGATGTTTAAAGAACTAATTGCATAAGGCAAAATGTTGAAATTTTCAGAAGACAATATAAAGGTAAACCTTTATGACTTAAGAGTTAAGAAAAGATTTCTTAACTCTTAAGAAATGAGTGGGTGGGTGGGTGGGTGGCTGGGTGGCTCAGTCGGTTGTCTGACTCTTGATTTTGGCTCAGATCATGATCTCAGGGTCGTGAGATCAAGCCCAGCATTGGGCTCCACACTGGGCATGGAGCCTAATTAAGAATCTCTCCCTCCCTCCCTCTGCCCTTTCTCCTCTCTCTCTTAAAAAAAAAAAAAAAAGATTTCTTAAAAACATAAAATAGCACAAACCATGAAAGAAAACATTAACTGATCTACATTAGAAAGCAAAAACTCCTGTTCAACTCACTATAAATAAATCAAAACCCAACACACAGATTGGTAGAAGACATTTGTTACATAGACAACAAAGGATCAGTATTGATTATATACATGGAATTCCTATAAATCAATAAGAAAAACCCATATAATGCAATTGAAAAATATGAACAGGGAAAAAATCCAAACAGCATATAAACACGTGGAAAATTGTTTAACTTCCATAATAACTGGGGAGATGCAAAATAAATCACATTTCATTTCTATTAAATTGTCAAAAACTTAAATAGTAGAAGTTGGTAAATATACAAGGAAATGAAAGCTCTGACATAAAATGTTCTAGTTAAAATGTAAATGTAAAAACCGACTGGGTGGCTCACTCGATTAAGCATCTGCCTTCGGCTCAGGTCATGATCCCAGGGTCCTGGGATCTGAGCCCCACGTTGGGCTCCCTGCTCTGCAGGGAGTCTGCTTCTTTCTCTTACTCTCCTTATGCTCTCTCTCTCTCTCATAAATAAATAAAATCTTTAAAAAATAATAAAATATAAATTGTAGTTTGAAAAACAACTTGGGAAGACCTACTAAAATTGAGTATCCACATACTACCTGGCCCAGCAGCTCCACTTTGGTGAGTGTACCCCTGAGAGAACTGCTAATATTGTGTTAAGATACACATTGTTCTAGTGGCAAAAACATTGGAAACAACATAAAATATTCACCAAACACAGAATAAATAAATTGTGGTATATTCATTTTATAACTTTTGAAATAAAAAAAAGAATCTATTTGTATATTATGGATAAATCTTGAAAACATATTTGAATGAAGAAAGCAAGTTGCAGAAGGATGTACAGAGTAAGAAACTTTATAGCGTTTAGTCTGAAAACTTAACAATGTGAATGGGAGGGTGTCTGGGTGGCTCAGATGGTTAAGCGTCTGCCTTCAGCTCAGGTCATGATCCCAGGGTCCTGGGATCGAGTCCCGCATCAGGCTCCCTGCTTGGAAGGGGGCCTGCTTCTTCCTCTCCCTCTGCTGCTCCCCCTGGGCTTGTGCTCTTTCACTCTTTCTGTCAAATAAATAAATAAAATCTTAAAAAAAAAATGTGAATGGGAAGGGTTCATGTTAACTTCAAAAGTAGCTGTACCATTTTATTTCTTTAAAAAATTATGATGCAAATAAGGCATGATATTAATATATGTGCTGGGTAGTAGGTTCATGAACGTTATATTATTCTCTGCACTTTTCCATATTTGAGATTTGTGTAATGTAAACAAATTAAAGAAATAATTCTAATAAAGATATAATACTATCATTCTCATTAAAAACAGAAGAAAAAGAAACACACTATTCTGGAACACCATGTAAAATGAATGAGTGAGTAATAAATGTTCACAAATGCCTAACTTTGCACAGAGAACAAATATAGATTGCCTGTTGTGATTGATCAGTGTCGTGTGTGTGTGTGTGTGTGTGTGTGTGTGTGTTTAATTGTTTAATTGGGAGACTAAAAGTATATCTGTCCTTACTTACTAGTAAAAGCTGCTAGGCACCACGCAACTGAGAAGAGAACGAACTACAGGGTATCATGGATAAAACAAATGGGTAAAGATCAGAACTTCTCACTTTCCGTAGGGATGTTTTTTACAGTATAGAACGAATTTGGTTTGTGGATTTCCAAGACAGAGTCATGGTCACATGACTTTTTTGCAATCAAAAGATTGGCGTTCCAGTCACTTTAAGAACCAGGCAGATCACTTTAATTTTTTACACCTATTTTCTCAACAGTGATATAAAAATAATACCTATCCCTGGATTTGCTGAGAGGATTACAAAAATAATACAAATGAAAGCACTCTGTAACGTGAAAGCGGACCCTTATGGAATGTATTCTCTCAATAGTTACTGCTACATTCTATAGCTGAGTTGAATTTAATCTGTCTCTATGGTGGTCCAAATCAGTTTACTTCTTTTCTATTTGACTTGTACTGTTGAATGTCTGCTCCTACGAAAATGCTCAAGAGTTTTGCCTTGCTAGGGCAGTGGAGAAGCAGAATAGGATGATGACGCTGTTACTGGGCTCCAAAGCTTATAAACTAACAACTGTAAGTAGCTTAATAATAGCTTAAGCCTGCTGAGTACTCATTATGAGCCAGAAACTATGCTAAGTGTTTTCATTTAATCCTTGCAATACCCCCTCTGAAATCAGTTCCATTATGATCTCCAGGTTTTACATGAAGAAACTGAAGTTTAGAGAAATGAAGTAACTTGTCCAAGGTCACATGGATAGGTCAAAGGCAGAGTTGAGGCTGGGAGCCAGTTCTATTGGGTATGAGAGCCTACTTTCTCATACCTGCGTCACCTACTACCAACATAGGATCTATAGACATGAAGCAGTGAAAATAGCTGCTAACTCAATTATATCTGTAAGGGTTTCCACTCTTAAGAGACTTTTTATGAACCATTCTAGCCATAAAACTATAACATTTAATGCCAGGAAAGGATTTAGATATTGCCTTTAATTTGTTCTCGTTTATGAATTCATGTACTCACTTCTTTGATAAATACTGATCATTAGTAAATATTTATCAAAGAAGTGAGTACATTAATAGATAAAAGAATAAATTAAAGACAATATCTGAATCCTCCTTAAGTATGAGTTTTTTTAGAGATGATTTTATTTATTTATTTATCAGAGAGAGAGCACAAGCAGGGAGAATGGCAGGCAGAGGGAGAAGTGGGCTCCCTGCTGAGCAAGGAGCCCAGTGCAGGACTCAGTAGATCCCAGGACCCTGGGATCATGACCTGAGCTGAAGGCAGACACTTAACTGACTGAGCTACCCAGGCGCCCCTAAGTATGAAATTTTTTGCTTTTATGGCCATAACAGCAATTGTAGGGTACAAAGAAGTAAGACGCAAATTCTCATCCTTAGCTTGCCATCCTCATGAACACATGAACAGTTAATTTGAGAAATTATTTTACGTATGTGTTATATATTATCTAGCCCACCACTTTTACTTTATGGAACCAGTTGCCATACTGTCTTGGTGACTAGAGCTTTGTAATATAGCTTGAAGTCTGGAACTGTGATGCCTCCAGCTTTGTGTTTCTTTTTCAAGATTTCTTTGGCTATTTAGGGGTCTTCTGTGGCACCCCTTTTATTTTATAAGAGATAATTAGAATAAGAGAATGAAGGCATAAAGAGATAATATCCTGGATAACCACCTGGTTATTTGGTTAGTCAAACCATTGTCACAGATCCATACAGACTGAAGGCTCCTAGTCAACTTAGCCTGCTAACATAAGGAAAATAAGACATACAAATGAGGTATTAAGAAAAATGAGTTTAGGGGCACCTGGATGGCTCAGTCTGTTAACCGTCTGCCTTTGGCTCAGGTCACGATCCCAGCGTCCTGGGATCGAGCCCCGCATCCGTCTCCCTGCTCAGCAGGGAGCCTGCTTGCTTCTCCCTCTCCCACTCCCCCTGCTTGTGTTCCCTCTCTCACTGTGTCTCTCTCTGTCAAATAAATAAATAAAATCTTTAAAAAAAAAAAAACCTTCCTTTAAAAAAAAAAAGATGAGTTTATAGTTTTGCCTATTGGGACAGATACTGTATGTGAGCTTTATTAAAACTGACAGTTCAGAAAACCGGGTGTTTGAATTCTGGAAGGGATCAGAGAATAAAGTCTTCAACCACCTTCCTTCCAGTAAAGGGATTCCAGAGATGAGTTGGAAGTATTGTATTTCTCAATCCCTTCCGCTGCCCTGACTAATCACTGTAGGGGATCTGAGTTCAGCACTAGGGCGTTTCAGACAAAAGTTTAGGGTTTCACTTGGGCTGTGGTGACCAGGCTGCGCTCTGATACTCATCAGCATAAACACCGCGGCCCTTTTTTTCTGCACACCTGGAGTCCTCTCTCAGAGGGCAGGTCTCAAGTCTGGGTCAGAAGCCTCGCTGTCTTCTCCGGGAATATAGACTGAGTCCTTCGTGAATTCAGACGACCTAGCTGAGGCCAGTTGCACCCGGGCAAAGGACTCATTCAGGTCACCTCTCCTTGCCGCCATCTCCCTACGGTGGCGTGCCCATCAGATCTTTCTGGAAGTTTGAAAACCTCCTACTGATACTGCTTTCTTTCCTTCAAACCCCGCGCAGTTAGTCAACAGTTTTTGCTGTTTATACTTTCCAGATAGCTCAGGTTTGTTTACTTCTTTCTATCGGCACTGCCCACTCTCGCCAAGGCCACCACGGCTGTTCCCCTGACGGCCCAGTGCTCCTTCCACGACCCCCCCCCCCCCCCCCCCCCCCCCACGGAGAGGCCCAGAGCACGGTAACACAATTCTGCGTCCGCTGCTCCGGGCGCTCCTCTCCTGACAAGCATCCACGGGCTTCACATTGTGTAAAACAACATTCCGAGTTCTCACCCCAGCTTACAGCGTCCTGTGCCGTCTGACTAGCCCTTCCTGGGCGCCCGGGCCGCACCTTCCAGGTTTCCCCTCACTGCCCTCCAGCCTGCCGGTCCCCAGTGTCTGGGGTCCAGCCACATGTCCGCCCTCCCCACACTCCTCACTCATTCCCATCTTTCACGTGTCAGCCTGAATCTTTTCTCCAGAGAATCTTCTTCCCCAGCCTCTTTTATGTGCTCACTCAGCCTTTGGCTTTTCTCTTTTTTCTTTTTTTTCTTTTTCCTGTACAAAATTGATTTCCAGGGGTGCCTGGGTGGCTCAGTCCGTTAAGTGTCTGACTCTTGATTTCGGCTCAGGACATGATCCCAGGGTCGTGAGATCGAGCCCCGTGTTGGGCTCCCCAATAGGCCTGGAGCCTGCTTAAGATTCTTTCTCTTCCTCTTCCTCTAGCCCTCCCCCCTAAAAAAAAAAAAATGATTTCCACTTGTGATTGGACCCGTATCCCAGTGGGGGCAAAAGGAAAACAATAAAAGGTAAACAAATAAATGCTAATTTCTTTCTAGCACTGGTCTTGATCTGTAATTAGCTGAGCATCTGTCTCCTCCATCAGAACATAAACTCAACATCTAGACGTGTCCATCCCTCTCACCAGTGTGTCCCCAGTTATTAGAACACACCTGGTATGTAGACATCTGCTGAGTGAATTAATCAAGGAATTCTGTTGCTCTGCATTCTGATATTCATTATTATATGATATTCGTCTATTCAGTATCGGAATATATACACACATATATATGAATTGTATGTGCATATATTCTGTTGATCTTCATATATATGTGTGTATATATGTATAAATATATATAAGTGTATATGTATAAACTGATCACCACACTAAAGTCTTTTGTTAGTTCCATTCGTTTTTAAGTTGTTCTCAGTTTTCTGTATAGACAATCATATTGCCGGGGGAGGATAAAAGGATAAATTCACCATAGCTTTTCCAAAAGCTATACCAATTATTTTCCTATTTCATGTTATTAAATGGACTAGAACCGTGGTTTTCAAAATGCCTGAGGAGATACCTCCATCCTTTCATGGGAAGGGGGCAAACTAGCAGGTCAACTTCCAGTCCTCCATCCCTGCTTCACAAGTAAGAGCTAAGCTTTTGCTGGTTTTCCTTATTGGAGCTCTGCAAAAAAAAAAAAAAAAAAAAAAAAAAAGTTTACAAAAGGAAACTTTAAACTATGCCTTCACTATTCTTGAGTTCTTTTTTTTTTTTTTTAAGGCTTTTATATTTATTTGACAGCGAGAGAGCACAAGCACGAGCAGGGGGGGAGGGGCAGGCAGAGCGAGAGGGAGAAGCAGGCTCCCCAACGAGCAGGGAGCCTGATGCGGGCCAATCCCAGGACCCTGGGACCATGACCTGAGCCTAAGGCAGATGCCCAACTGACTAAGCCACCCAGGCGCCCCTATTCTTGAATTCTTAATTTTGATTAATCCTCAAAGTCCTATAAATATTGAAGACTGGCATTTAGTATTAGGGAGAATTGCTTGGCTTGTATTTCTCTCTAAAATACATATTTTAGACTCTTGTAAGAGCCTTTGTTCTTATGGAAAGTTTGTTTTGTCTTTCATGTTCAAGAGCTTTGCCTGGTTATACCTATAGGCATGTGTCCCATTTACTTTCAGTGAACCATTTTTAAACTTTAAACTCAAGTATTTATTTAGCTCAAAAATTTCTTCTTCTGTTGCTCTTATTTTTGCTTGTGTTCTCGTGGTTCCAGTTCCTGCTATGGAATTCCTACTTTGCACAAACTACATCTTTCAGACTCCTTCTTATTTCCTATCTTTTTTCTCCCATTATTTTCAATTATTTATTAGTTCCTGTGAGTCTTGAGAAAACTCTCAAGTTTATCTTCAGCTTCCCACTAATTGGACTTTTCTCAGTATAATAGAGGATATTCATCCCTTCATTGGGAGTTGAACATGGCAAATATATTTCTAATTTTCACCCGGGCTTTCCAGACCTCTGATTTTTTCTTGTTCATGCTGTCAACTCTCATTCTGGAGATGAAATATCTTGAGTCTTGAGTCTTATTGGGAAAAAGACTTTAAACCTTTCTAAAATGTTCACTCTTTGCTTATGACAAATATATTTTAATACAATTTAGTAGAAAAGCAGAAGCAGTGCAGGAAATGGAAACAGGCAATAGAAATATTTAACAATATAGCATATTGAGATCTTGGGGACTGGTGTATCATTTTTTGCCCCTAATATTAATTATGAAGGATTATCAATTTTTGCTTTGGCTTCTGACCTATCTTCATGGGCAATATGGGGCATAAGAGTAAAATTTTAAAAAAACAAACCAACCCGGAATCAGAAAAGCTGAAATCAAACTGTACTTTATAAACATATAAAGGTATTATGGGATATCCTTGCAATGGAACACGAGGTAGCCATTTCATGATCCATTTTATTGACATGGAAAGATGTTTACCATAAACAGTGCTAAAAACAAGTTTGTCAAAATTATATACAGCATAATTCTATCTTTGTAAGAAAAATAACATACATCTTATGTAGAGAAAATAGAATAAAGATACAGCAAAATGTTGATAGTTCTATTGAAGGCAAAGTTAACAATTTGATTTTTTATTTTCTATTTATATTTATCCCTATTTAGTTTTTACATTATGACTAAGTTTTCCTGGTATTATTAAAATTGAAAAAAGAAGGCACCGTGATTCCTTGAAGTGGTAATTTGTGTGTTAGGACTTTTCAGTCGTGGGCTGGGGAAAATTGTGAAACTTTTGTTCGAGTTAAATTTGCTAATGCAATACACACATGCAGTCGGCAGAGGGCGCAGAGGAGTAAGAGAAGGAAGTGAGGTGAAAGAGCTGGTTTGTAGCCGGTTTTATGGTTTCGTAACCTAAAGGTTATTTTGATATCCCTTTCACTCATGTATCCAAAAAATTTTCAAATTTTCGCGATCACTTATATTGCGAAATGTTTGGCATTTATGTTATCTGTAGAGTCAAAAATGTACTCCAAGTGGGTAAAGGGAATAAAAACAATGGTCTATTTTATGCCAGGCACTGACACATACTTTATATACTGTCGTCTCCTATGAAAAATGTAGGTTGATAAATTTCATCCGACATTGTAGACAGATTAACACAACCTTGATAAGGTTTTAATTTAAAAAAAAAAAGTCCACAAAGTTTAGAGATACAAAATCTCACAGCCATAGACCACTTTATAGTTTATTAAGTGCTTGCAGATTTATAATTTCATTTTATGCAACATTCTGTGAAATAGGTCGTGTTTTTAAAGATGAAGAAACAAACAGGTTAAGTGGTTTATGGAATGTGGTGGCAAAGTTAGAGATTCTCCCCACCAGGTCTGTGAGTCTGGGCATACAGTTTCCACTATGCTGTTTCCCTAGTAATCTAGAAATCTTCAGACATAATTAACATCTTGGCCCCAACTGGGCAAACAAATGATATGAGCAATAGTTAATACCAATACAAATCAAAGAAGTATATTCTTCCTTTTTTTTTTTTTTTAACAGGATTTGACATTATAATTCCCAACTCTGGTTCTTGGATTAATTAATCTAGGTTTGGTGTTTTCAACATGCTGATTTGGAGACATGCTTTCAAAATATGAAAAAATAAAAACAGTGTCGTGAGATTATATCCTTTTTTGTTTTTTTGTTTTTGTTTTTGAGCAACAGTACTCTTTCTTTTAAGAAACCATCATGACTATGGATGATGGTGGTGTTCTTTCTTTTTTTTCTTTTCCTGTACTTGTTTAGCAAAACCAAAGTTTGAAATCCTATGTCAGTCTCTCTCCACCCACTGTAGTTTTTTACTCATCTGAGTCCCCAAGGAAGCACCATTGTTTTGATCAGCAATGAGCAATCCTAGACTCTCAGGTTGCAACAGGCTGCCAAGTTTCTTAATAAAACCATCCATGAGCTCTTCAGGTAAACTAATAGACAGGTGCATTTATATTGCAAGTTTTCCAAAATTCTCGAATAGAAAACATTTTAGTGGCTAATGAGCACTGCACATTTTCTCAACAGCTGTCTTCTTACAAACAAATCCTGGTAATCTGCCTAAGAAGTTTTTAAAAGGAAGTTGTAAGGAAAAAAAAAAATCAAGGAATAGAATAGAGCTATTTTCAATTTGCGTGAAAAGAATTGTCCCTTGGGGGTGAAAAAAACAAAACAAAACCTTGTTCATCCTTCTAAACCATGTGCTACTGTAGACCTAGAAAAACAGAGCTCACTATTTTAAAAACATCTGTCACCTCTTTCAGATGAGACATCCCCAAACCCTGTATTGAAAGGAAATTATTTTAAGCTTAAAGAGAGGATCACAAAGTATAGGAAAAGATGGAAAATAAAGATTAGCTGTGATGCATTAAGAAAGCAACAGAATGATTGAGATTGACTTTTTGAGATCGTAAGAAGCTGCAAAGAGAATAGTAATGAGTGAGTCCCCTGATCTGTTCAGGCTTCACTGTTCCCAAGTTGAAAATGAAAGAGCTAGACTAGATGATTTTCAAGCCCCCCTTGCAGCCCAAAGGATATATGTCTGGCACTTTGTGATTCATTTGCATAGAATTTTACAATTTGTCAGTGCTTTCCGTTGCCTCCAAGTTCAGGCCATGAAATGGTTAATGGAAAGCCCCAGCCAGCTGCTGGTGGAGGGGAGCTGGTGGTGGCAGAGTCCACATTTCCCTGCAACAGGGGTCCTTCTTAGCTGAATTCAATCTGGAAACTAATCCCTTCTGCTTAAAGGCGGGAGCAAGATATACAAACCAGCCCACCACAGTGCTGGGAGAACACAGAAGCCACAGTGATGGAATGCCCAGAATGTAAAAGGAAGTCATAAAGGAGGTAAACAGAGAAGGAGAGAGAGAGAGTGAAAGAAACAGAGAGAGAGAGAGAAAGAGAAGCCTTTCTTGAAGATAATGAAATAATCGAAGAGGCATTTCATAGTGTGTATTAGAGGGAAAAAAAATCATCCTTCAGAGTGGATGAATCTCCCTACTAATACTGTGAATCCTGAGCAGTTGCAGATGTAAAACCTGTTTAATTTCCTACCACTGATATTAAAGGTCAGCATACCGGGAAGCAGCCATCTTAGCACAAAGCAGAAAAGAACCAGAACCAAATGAGGGAAACCAGAGCACAGAGATGCTACCTGATTTGTCTGCAGTCACCACATTTTAAGCAATAGAGCCGACCAAGATAAGCTAAAATCTAGGTCTTCTGACACCTGGCACCTCAAAGTTTTGCTGCGGAGGAGATATGTATTATATGCCTACTGTATGCACTGGGTGTTATGCTTTGGCACAGGGGTCATGAGGATAAATTTTGTATAGCCCCTGCCCCTGAACTCTTAGACTCTCAGAAGAGATAAACAAGCAAACAGCTACTTTCTACATAATTTGGTGAGGACTATATGTAAGTAGAGCCGTGTTCTCAATCTGGTACAATTTTGCCCTCAGGGGACACTTGGCAATGTCCAAAGACATTTTTGGTTCTCAGCTCAGGGGTTGCTACCAGCATGTAGAGGGCAGAGGCCAGGGATGCTGCTAAACAGCTTGCGATGAGCAGGTCAGGCCCTCTACAAAAAAGAATCATCCAGCCGCAAATATTAAACATGCCCAGCTTAAGAAACCCTGGCTTCGAGCAGGATGTGGACACAGTAGAAGGGAACTGAAGCCTACCTGATCCGAAGATGGAGGAAGACTGGAAGGGATACTTGAGGTAGTCAGGAAAGAGGAGTACACATCATCCTGAGTCTCTACGAGAAGGAACCAGCCAGTCGTGAGGAACATGAAAAAGTGTGTTGTGGCTGTAATCTGTGACTTGATCCAACCTGAAGCAGAGGCTGGAGAGGAAAGGGCTTTGTGCTTTGTGTGTCATGCGGAGGTTCCAAACTTTAACAAACAAAGAGAAACCACCGATGGGTTTTATCCAGAGGAGTAGTGTGGTTAGGCTCAAATACTCGATGGCTTGCTATATTAGCGTCAAGCAGAGGATCTCAAGCTTCATTTGGGACATGTATAAAACAATGCAGATTCCTGACCTTTCAAAGACATACACCTTCACATACACACACATGCACACCAAATATCCCAAGGCTGTCATGCAGTAGGTCTGGGCTGGAACCCAGAAACCTGTATTTTTGACAAGTACCCTGTGCGGTTCTGATGCGGGGAGTCCAAATCCTTGCTAGGGTACAGAATATACTTGATGATGCTAAGACCATGATCCCACCACAAAGAAAATAAAAAGGAATTTTAGAAAGAGAGGAATATATAGGCTATCCTTTTCTCAGTTCTAATCCATAAACCTGAGAATGTGAACTGGGAACACTAGGAATCCACTGGGTCACACAGCAAATGGCACAGCTGCTCTTTCTGGATCCTGTGGCCTGGGAGGGGAGAAGCGCGAACGAATTGCACACTCCATGTGACACCCTTTTGGCAGCTTCTGGAAAGCCCAGTTGCTTCTACAAAACCTGTCAAAATTCTCTGTCCCAGAGCCTCATTGGTATAGCGGTCCCTGCTTCCTGTTCCCAGAGAGACTCACCCTTAGGCTTTCCTATCAGTCCTCCCTAACACCAGGTGCTCCTGTGTCCTGTCACATAAAACCGTGAACTGAGGTCTCCGACTTACGTCATGTCATGTCAGTTACAGCAGAGGAAGGCTCCCCAAGTGGGAATTTGGACCCCTGCTGCTTGACTTCCAAATTCAATTGACTATTTATCTTGTTATTGATCTCCTTGGACACCCCACACTCCCTACTGCACTGGCTTTGGATCAGCAAGCGTGGAAATTAGTGTGTGATCGCTGCAAACCTAGAATTTCTGACTGGAACTGAAGAAAACCTTTGCACTGCGGTCAGCCTCTGAGCCAGATGTCTGTGACTCTCTTCACTGGGAAATAGATGAATATCCACAGTAAGAGGTCAATGGCTTTGCTGACAGATGCTGAACCAGGGACTTTTTTTTCTTTTCTTTTCTTTTCTTTTCTTTTTTTTTTTTTTAAAGGCTTCCTACAGCTGTTCTGGTAGCTTGGGTGATAGGGTTAGCAGTTTCCCCCAAGCTGTCTTGTCTAAGTTCTCAGATATTATGAGCCCAAATTGGATTTTTAAAAATAGAATAAAAAGAAAGAATAGTAAAAGATCTACAGATGGGACCCTGAAGTCCGACAGACAGAACTCTGAAAGAGAGGAAAGAAGATTCAGATCCAAGTTTCCTGATTTTCTGTTCATGGCTGTTTTCATTGCACAACCAGAGTGGAGAGTCAGAGATGTTCATTTTGTTGTGGAAGGGATCCAAAACCTTACCCTGTGACCCTAGGAAAAAAGATCAAGTTAAACTGGAGCTATAAAGAAAGTTTTCCAAACTAAGTTTAACTTGGAAAATAAATACCAAGAAATAAGGGTAGAGAGGTTCTCCTGAGACTCCTGAGCCCATCAAATTGGAAGTCATCCAAAGTTATTGATGGCAGATTTACCCACCAAGCGCAAGTGGCCAGTTGGAGTTGAAAGTGAGCTTGGGTGCCCTTCAAGACACAACAGAAGAAACATTGTGTTCTCGTTCTGCGGTCACACCACTGTCTTGGGATCATTAGTTTGACCAAGCTTTACAACTGCTTTTACAAAGACAATGATGCCTGTTTCCTGTATAGTTTATTTAAGTAAACAAAAAGGAGACAGCAAGGTACCATCTCCTCTCTGAAGCAAAACTTTAAAATTTTTATCTAAAGAAAGAAAGCAAGAAATCTGTTCTCTGCATTGTTCCATAAGATAAGCTCATAAGATAAATAGTTCTATTTTGAACTAAGTTCAGCTGGGCAAATGGCTCCCTTTCCCACTACCCACCCACGTTGTGGATATCAGATTGTGAGTGGATTAAAATATTTTCAAACAGTTTCTTGAACTGGCCCTTCTCTCCATCAGTGGCCCCCACAGAGTTTCTATGGGAAGCTGATTGTGTGTTTCTTCTGGCAAAACAATCATTTCAAAACTCAAGAGTTTATTTTGGATGAAGTATAAACTCCTTGTGAGCAATAGAAAGTGTGCACATCAACTGAACACAGAAACAATATTGCACAGGGATTAAGAGGGAAACTTTGGAGTCAAACGGGCTTTGATTCTAACCCTGGACTCTACCATTTTCCAAACGGTGACTCCCCCAGGCAAGTCCCTTCATCTCTTCTTTTGTATAGTGGGACTATTTGTGGCATCGACCGCCTGGATTATCTGTGAGTATTAAATGAAATAATAAATCTATAAAAGGTGTATAGCATAAGGTAAGTGCTCAGTAAATGTTTGTTTATTATTAGGTGAAGCCTGTGGCTGGATCTACATGGTACCTACCATCCAAAGAATACTGAAAAAATGCCAGTAGTAATTGAATAATTAATGTACTTAGCACTAAATAGCAGGTCACTTTGAAATTTTCCATTTGAATAATGTTCTGAGTTCCCAAGTTTATATTTGACTTCAATGTACAGTCATTCTTTTATTTATTTGTTCATTTATTTGGCAAAGACTTTCTGAGCATACACAATTGCTGATACTATCCTTGAGGATGTGGGAGACTTTCCAGTCAACACGATCTTGGTAAACCCCAATATGAAGGCTTGCTTACATTGCATAAGGACCAAACATGACATTTCTAAAGAAATCCACAGGGGACTTGGACTGCTTTTTTTTTTTTTTTTTCCATTAGCTCAGGGGGAACATAAAATTAGTTCTTGGTAAGACAAAGGCTGTTCTCGACCTGTGATATGGGGAGATTGGAACTTCCTTATGTAGTCTTCTACATGAGTAGTCCCTTGCTTGGGGTAGTGATCAATGCAGGAGAAAACACTTTCATTCCCGGAAAACATCTGTGGGGTGATTTTCTCATGGTGCACGGTTGTACAAAAGGAATTGCTATTTATGTTCTTGTATTCACAAAGTTTAAAATTGCACTTTAAAATGGGATCAATATATTCTTTGCATATAGTCAGGACAACCAAAGGCTCAAACTGGAATTCTTAAAATAATTGACTTTCTTGTTGTATGAAAAAAAGTTAGCAATGTCAAATCATGTGTGTATATTGTACACGTGTCAGCAATTGTGTGTATATGTATAGAATGAGGTAATTATAAATTCATTCATAATTTTAGAGGCAAATTTACCTGTGAGCTACTAAGGACATTATTTGGCAATTCAGACAATGGTTCATGAATTAGTAGGCAGGCAATAATGCCTCTCCACTGGAGAAGTGGCCAGGCATGCTAACAAAATTAAGCGTGCGTCCTCCACCCTAACTGCTCTTTGTGCTGGCCTTCTATTTCTGGTGACAGTATCACCAAGCTCTTAATTACTTAGGCCTTAAAACCTTACAATTCCCATATGGTGATTAACATAACAATTAAAAAAAACCCTTACAATTCCCTCTCCCTTGATCACCTCTCCCACAGAAAATTCACTGCCAATTTCTGCTGATTCTGTCTACTATGGTGTCTTTAGACCTGCCCACATTTCCTAATATCAGGCCCCTAGCACCTTTCACCTGGACAGTCACAGAGATTTCCTAACTGGTGTCCCAGTCATACATACTCTGACTTCCCACAAGTAGCCAGGCTTCTTGTGATAATGCAGAGAGCTGACCATGCCATTCTGCTCAAAAAACACATTGTTCTCAGAATACAGTCCCAACATGACACTGAGGCCATAATCTCACCATAAACGCTTTCCAGTCTTATTCAGACTGCTGTCTGTCCCCGGTGCTCTACAAGTCAGCCACACAGGCGACTCCAAGCTCTTGGCCAGGACTCGCACTTTTCTGAGCTATGTTTATATGCATCCTTCCACCTAGACTCACCTTCTCTCCTTCCCTACTTATAATACTCTCAACGTCTGCCTGCCATCAGGCGTTCCCCTCCCACTCATGCCAGGCTGACTTAATTTTCCCTGGGCTTCCCATAGCAGTTTGTTATTCCCTCTAGTAAAAAGGTTACTCACATAGGTTGTTTTGTGGCTTTCCTGTCCTAGGCTATGAGCTCCCTGAGAGCAGAGACCATGCTTTGTTTACTAGATCGTACCTTCTCAACTAGAACATTAAACAAATCCCTGGCACCTGAGAAGAGTATAGTAAATACCAGTGGAACTTAAATGTTCGTGAAAGCACAGGAATGGCCTGGGTGACATGTGAAATGTCCCTACTGCCATAGCATCTGGCACAGGCTCCACTGGTACTAGGCCTGTGTCTCAAACCTCCCCAGATCTGCTTAGTAAGAAGACAGCTCGATTTCAAAACCCAGATGCATATGAGGCAACACGCATGGTTTCATCATCCTAGAAGCAATAGGTATGCCTTCTCAAAACACTTTTCCAAAACTAAACCTAGTGAGACTATGTCATCCTGAACCCAGGAAAATGGGACTTCCTCTGAAGTTAGGAAGAGACACGCAACCTCATAAATAATACTACACAACAGTCTTCCCAGCACAACACAGGAAAAAGCAGCGCTTGGGCTTGAATCCTGGTTTACCTCTCTCCCTAGTAGTAGCCCAATTTGCTATAACTCTTTACCTTCGAGGTGCCTCATCTTAGGGCCCAAAAGAATAATAATACATAAATACAAAGGATTATACAAGATACATGGGGATGTATCAGGAACACAGCAGTTTCAACATATATTCGGATTTTGAAACAAGAAAATCATTTCTCATCTGAGGCTGGAGTGCCCATTAGCTCTTGTTGAAGTGAGAGGTGATTTACTCAGCCCTCCCTAAGGTTCCACTGTGTCATTTGATTTAGCAACTCTGTTTTTTTATGTTTATATGATCGTTCATAGTTACTCAGAACAAAATGGGTAAGAGAATGGTGACCAGGATGTGTATCTAAAAGGTGTATGTTTTCCTTTTTATACTCACGTGGACTTCATGAGTTTCTGGTAGCTGGAAATTGACCAGCAAATAGTAAAATATGTACTTATATCTAAGGCATACCCACTGTTCCTCTTGGTGCTATCAGATCTCTCTATTTAATGTCCTAGAGCTCAAAGAAAAGTGCCTGGGGGTGGGGAGTGGTGTGGGGGAAAGCAGTAATAACATGACCTGTTATCCAAAATGAACACACAAGCACAGATCACTTTCCAAAATGTTAGTGATTTCAGAACATAAACGCAGACACACCCTTAAAAGAAGCATTGGAAAGGAGAAAAACTGGCCAGCTTCCCAAACCTCACTGAATCCAACTGGACTGGGTGATGACCCAGATCAAAGGCATGCAGTGATTGGATGGAGTGCCAGAAGGAACTGGCATCTTCAGAGCTGCTGGAAATTAGCCAACCGAACCACACCAAGCAAAGGCAAACTTAAAGCAAATATGGGCTAGTAATTGAATACACACGGGGGTGCTCTTCACAAAATGCAAAGTGTGTGTGTTCCCAAAGGAGCAATTTCCAGGTCTTCAACAGGATAAAGTCAATGGCAAAATCAAAATGCCCCCCTTTCCAGCCCAGAGACTGAATCTTGGCTTCTATCGAAGGGAAAGGGGCGAAATCTCTTCTTTGTCATCACCATCTTCCCTGCCCTCCTCCACTTCTGTATCCCCTGCACCTAAAGAGCTTTGTTTCTAATCTCATTTCTGAGTGAAATAAGATTTTTTTCAAATTTGGGGAAATTCTCTCCAGACTAGCAAGCTCTGCTGTTTATGATGCCTTGGTGGGAATGTTACATGTTGCAGGGTGGTTTCAATTTCCCAGCACCAGACTAATGTTGAAGCCTGGAAATGAGGTGCTGATTAGGAGTTCAGTTCCTCAGAGATGTGATTTTCCAGTAAACCATCATTTCCATGGTGCCTTGCCATCCTCTGATGAAGAGCGCAGATAAGACCACTACTGACTGGGGCTCTAGGGAAAGGGTCCACACAAGAAACTACATGCCATTTTCACCACGAATCCTCCTCTTCAATTACTCCTCTTCTTACATGCATATTAGGATGCAAGAGATTAGTTTACATCCCACTCCTCATGCCCACATACCTCCTGAACCCCACACCTGCCTGGAAGTATAGAACAAAGATGACAAATTCTTTTCTGCAGGTTCCAAGTAGGACAGAGGAGTATCAGGATGGGGGCTTTGGGTAGGGAACATCTTGAAAATGAAAGCCTGAATGAGGCTATAAAGAGAGTAAAACAAAGCAGGACATTCTTTTCAAACTTGGTTCCCTTTTTAAAAATATGGATGACATTCTCATAGAGGGAAACCGAACAAAATGCAGCGGCACTTAAAGGATTTCCTCTCTCCAAGTTTTCTCCGGTCCCTTAATTGTGTTTAAGCCTTGTTGAGTACTTTGTTTACAGTCCCTAGTGTGGTGATTTGCATCCCCCTCTCTGGGTTGCTGTTGGCTGAGGCAGGCAGCTGTCTCAGTCGGATTCTGGCTGGGAAAGGTAAGAATCTTTGCCTTGTTTTTTGAAAGATCTGGGAGAAAAATGTTGAATGCCTACCGAGGTGTAGTAGGGGCTGGTGGGAGGCATTGACTTAATTCATGCACTGGAAGCTTTCTGAAAATTCCCCAAACTTAAAAGAGTCTCCTGGAGCCGTGTGTTTTAAAAAGAACCCGAAAGATTTCTTTTCCCTTCTGAAAGGCTTTTAGAAAGAAGACTGGTTGCATTGTGAATAAGATTCTGCATTTGGGGGCAGGTGTCCCTTAAGGAATTCCCAAGGGGGTTTAGTATCTTATAGGCACAGAGTGGAAGCAGGTAAAAATATTCAAAGACATCAGCACTGATCACTAGGAATTCTCCCTGAATTTCAACTCGAAGGGATAAAAGTCAGTTGAAACTGCGTGTGTCCGTGAGTGTAATGATTGGTGCCTATTCTTCGTATACAACTTCTGTTTTATCCCAAAGCTTTCTTCATCTTTGTATTTATCAATACAAATCATTGGTTGTCTACTTAGAGTCTGGAGATGTGCATCTGTGTATCTAGGCATATGCACACTCTCTGTGAAGAATTAGGGTGAATGAGATGCTTGGAGCCTGGAAAGGCTGAAGAATGCTTTGGTGTTACAAGTAATGACAGACTTGCCCTCGTTCCCAGCACACAGATACACTCACTGTCCCTTATTACAGATTCAGCCAAGGGCTCACTGCGGAAAAACGGTGCCTCTGGTTTCTCTCTGGTGAAAGTTTGATTCATTACCTTTGATTTGGTAATAGGGGACTATGATCTTCAACAGGGTAGGGTGATATTGAGAGCTGCAGTGGGTTTATTGGATTATTTTAGGGGGGAAAGAGACCTATGCTAGGAGATGGAGAGGAACTGTGATCAAAGTCCACACATTGCAGATGGGAGGGATTGATGCTCTTATAAGGAGCGTCCCCAAAGCCTCCAATGTATGTAGCCAGCAGCCTCCATATCACCATCTTCCCAGGGCAATGTTGGCAAGTGCTGAAATGCCCTGGTTCTAAGCATCCTTTATCTTTGACACCAGCATTTCTCCTGGATGATGGCTCTGTCTCTTGTGGCCCCACATTTTAAAAGTACAAGGATGGCAGCTAGGAGGACCTCCAGGTAGTCAGGGTTCTCAGCACACTGGGCTCCCCTTACGTGGTGAAGTCAGACCTCAAGGACTTTTCAACTTCAGTGTTTTTTTGCGATGAAGTAGCCCTCTCTCTGACTTCCATTCTAGGAAAAAGGACTTCTGTTCCCTCCCCCATTATGACAAAATCATCAAAGTATTTTTACTAGATGCAGGAGGCTATCTTAGAACAGAAGGGAGATGCCTAGGAACATCCAAGCCCTGCACCAATAGTTAAAGCAATCTAACAACCCAAGAGGAAGAAGGGAACAAATCTCTTCCAAGATCTAATTCACATTTGTAGATTCGCCATATTAATTAAAAAGAAGTTATTAAAACTTGTAGAGATTAAAATATAGAGGATGGATAACGTTTAGCTGCAGAAGTACAGGGATGAGCTTTTAATAGTGTGCCAGTATTATCTCATTTTTCTCTCAAAAAGGCAATCTAGGGCTTTAAAATTTCCAATAGCTTATCTGTAAAAAAGTATAAACCTGTAAGGCCACTTGGGGAATGGGCAGATATAAACCTTTAACTTTATTGTTTGAGAGTGTGATGCATCAAGCCATGTCTACTTGAATGTTTAAAATATCTTGCTCCTAAAAGTGAGCCAAGGAGCAGCAGATTGGCATCAGCCAGGAGCTTGTTACAGACCTACTAAATCAGATTCTACATTTAACGAGCTCTCCACATGATTTATGTGCCCCTTAAAGACTGGGGTTCAAACTAAGGGTTTCTTTCTTTCTGTGTGACCTTTGTGAGATTATTTAACCCCTCCAAGCCTCATTTATAAACTATTTATAAACTCATTTGTAAACTAGTGAGAATTAGTGTTAATGCATGGAGACTATATGTGTCACATCCATAGTAGATCCTCTCTGTACATGACAGCATTGATGGTGATGATAATTTCAGCATTGCCAAAAGTACTTACCTCGTAGCACGAGCAGTAAGTGACCATGTTTAAATCAAGATGATTGGTTTCTCCCTCAACCATAGCGTTTGCATCCCCCACCCTCATTCCTAAGTGAATTAATATCAAACAAGGGAGGTTTTAAGCTTTGCATGGCCCCACACACATATAAATAAAGAATACTGGGGAAGCCTAGGAACGTGGATTTTTGCAGGCTTACAGGCTGAATTCAGCTGCCCCATGACTTCACAGCTGTTCTTGCTGCCCTAAAGAGTCTGTCCCTTCGGCTCTGTCCCCTCAGCTGGGTCTGCAGCGCTGACTCGGGATTTTCTTATGAAAATGCCTGATGGGTGGGAGGAAGATGTGGAGGTTAGCTGGGGAAAAAATGAGTAATGCAAAGCCGTCTACTTAGTAAATGCTGCAAGAGAAATAAAAGTAAAAGCTGGCTCCTGTCTCTGGGGACTCTAGATGATTCTGACTTATCATGTCACTGAGCAGAGTTGGGGGAAGCCAAAACTCGAAATCTGCTGGCAAGGAAGAGAACGAAGAAAAAAAAATGACAGGGAGGGGCAATCCGGAGGGGGAGGAAATAAAAAGAGAGAGAGGGAAAGACAAGCGTCATTTAGGAACAGAGGTAGAGCGAAAGAAGGAACTCCAGGATCTGAAACCAACCATACAGCACAGTATTTTTCTATCTTTTCTTTTCCCCAGAGGAGATTCTTGTCCTGTCATTTTATTGACAGACGTGCTATTACAGGCTCTTTTCGCAGAAGTTGACTGAAGAAGCTCAAGCGCTGCTGATTCTTCCCTCCCAAGTCCAGGGGCTCCCCTGGTAATGGATTGCTTTTCTCAGAGGTATGTGTATGTCGTTTGGGGACAGATCTTCATTTGCAAGTTAGCTTATGCCTCAGCTTTGGGGGAAAGACTTTTTTTTGCTTTCCGACATAATCTCAAATATCTTTTTACTGGCCTAGTAATGATACTAGGGTATCATTGGACAGCAGTGATTAATTTTGTTGACTAAAAATTATAGGCAGACAGGCAGTTCTAATATTTAGCTTCATTGCACAGGGAGTGATATGCTGATTTGGGCTTGAATTTGTTTTCAGTGGATGCTTAATACGTTCAAAGTATTAATCTCATTGAAGTAGCCTCAAGAATCTGCCTCTAAATTTCTTCAGTGACTGCAATTGCTCAATTCTTTAGCTGCTCTGTCGCTTCTCAGAGACAAAAGAGAATGACTTAACATGTCTGAACAGCAGACAAGAGCATTCACTGATTTCTCCTAGGCAGCATTTCAACCAGACGCTTTTGACCAAGAGTTTCAGATTTTGTCCTGAAGTGTTCCAGTTCAAAATATCCAGAAAGGTATATCGCAGCAAGGGCATGGGAAAATAAAGAAAGTCTAAAACTTTGCTGAAAATCTAGCATGCTTATTTTTTAATACATGTCATGGTCCGCATAGTGTTGAAATTCCTTGTTGAGTTCTATGGAAAATTTTGAACTGACAGCTCGTTACTCTAAGAGTTAATCTTACTTTAATGTAAGAAAGTACAAAATTATATCCTACAAAACTGAATCCCCCCCCAACTTTTCCTTTTTCAAATAGATTGGAAGGTATTGCCCCATTTCAGATCACAAATCCTAGTCTTATTGCTGCTGAATTTTTGCTGACCTGCAACCCCACCATGGTCCCAGGACATATGTTGCACTGTTAAATAGTTACAACAATAAAGACCTGCTGACAGTCATCTGCTATAGGAGAACCTCATTCGCACACTGTCTGCTGGTCTTGACACTGATTTGGTGGGCAGTGAATGAGTGATAGTTTGGAATGCATGTTATGCCTGAAAACATTGGCAGAGTCTAAGTTGCTATGAGTTTTGGAATGAACCGTGTGAAGGATTGTTTATAGTGTATTCTCCCCATGAAGGAGGCTGTCTTTTGGATTAGGAATGAGACTTTTCGGTGCATTTAGAGGAATGAGAAGCAATAGACAGAACGGAAAGCCTTGTAAAACATTTGTAGATCGTCAGGGTATATTAAACACTGTAAAGTGCTTCCTGCTTTTTATATCTTCCCTTTTTTATGGCTATCACTTTATCTTGGTTTTTGCAAAGAGAACGCAAACAATCAGGGGAAAAAATATGAAAGCTGATTTTCACATGCATCTGTGTCTCCTAGAAAAGACCCCAGAGATGTTTCCCCAGCTCTTCACTTCTACTTACAGAGCTCACTCTGATGCATTTACCTGATATGTTCTGTCTCCTCCACAGCTTCCACCCTGGAGAGAACCCCCAGGTCTAGTCTGTGAACCCAGCTAGGAAACATCACTAGTAAAAATGACTGAAGAGCCCATAAAGGAGATCCTGGGAACCCCAACGTCTTCCAAGCCTGTGACAATGGAGAAGAGCCCCAACAGCGAAGTGGTGGTCACCACGGTCCCCTTGGTCAGTGAGATTCAGTTGACGGCTGCTACAGGGGGTGCTGAGCTCTCCTGTTACCGCTGCATCATCCCCTTCGCCGTGGTGGTCCTCATCGCTGGAATAGTGGTCACTGCTGTGGCTTACAGCTTCAATTCCCACGGCTCCATCATCTCCATCTTGGGTCTGGTCCTCCTGTCATCTGGACTTTTTTTGTTAGCTTCCAGTGCCCTGTGCTGGAAGGTGAGGCAGAGGAGCAAGAAAGCCAAGAGACGGGAGAGTCAGACAACTCTTGTGGCGAATCAGAGAAGCTTGTTTGCTTAGGACTGAATCCCCAATGGGATATGTGGCCTGAAAACTTTCTCTCAATGTGTCATCCAGTTCACCCAGAACTAGAGTGGGAGACAATGAACGGTGCAGTGGGAGAGAATGAACGGTGCAGTGGGAGAGAGTGAACGGTGCAGTGAGAGAGAGTGAACGGTGCAGTGGGAGAGAGTGAACGGTGCAGTGAGAGAGAGTGAACGGTGCAGTGGGAGAGAGTGAACGGTGCAGTGGGAGAGAATGAATGGTGCATTGCGGCAGACCAGAGGGATGGGGGTGAATTGAGTGTGGGAGGGTAGAGGGGGTTTTGTTTTATGAAGAACCTACTTGTGTCTTCTTTAATGACAAACTTAACTCTAAGGGCTATTTCTGAGACTGAAAAATCAGCTTTTTCTCTATATTAGACATTTGAGGGGTCATGAGAGGTGCACAGCATTAGACAATGTTCAGTTCACCTTGGAAAGTAGCCAAGGAAAGATGAGAAAATAGATAGTTCTGGCACACCAGTGACCTGCCTCAAAAAAAAAAAAAAAGAAAGAAAGAAAGAAAGAAAGGAAGGAAGAAAAAGAAAAACCCACACTTTAAAGAAGATGTATCATAAAAATATATTCTGCTAAGGGTCTAAATCACCTCAGACTTTGCATCCTTCTATGAAATTCTGTGATAATTTTTTTAATAAGCTGATTCTCTGGCCTCTTTTTTTTTTTTTTGCTTTCAATAACTCATCACTGGTGGTACTTTTTCTTAAAGAATAAACTAATATTTTTTATGTTTTAACATTAGACAGTTTTAGATGATTTTAATGAGTCAGAAGTTAAAAGGTAAAAGATGTAGCTACTAAATGACATGGGGGGGTTAAATTAATATTAAAATAATCCAACCTAGCACTTTTGATGATTTTTATATAAAGTTTAATGTACATTTCATTCAAAATAATAAATACTTATTGCTGCTGAAATTTCTTAAATGCTTGTTGCTGTTGTAGTTATGTTTACTGCAGTTCCAAACTGCCCATCTTCACTTGCCTCGTTGGCAATGTCTCAAATGTATTTCTCTCGAATGGGCATGTTGCTTCTCCCTAACTTGTCTAAAAGATTTTTATTTTTTATTATATCATTCTTTTTTTTAAAGATTTTATTTATTTATGTGACAGAGAGAGACACAGCAAGAGAGGGAACAGAAGCAGGGGAGTAGGAGAGGGAGAAGCAGGCTTCCTGTGGAGTAGGGAGCCCGATGCGGGGCTCAATCCCAGGACCCTGGGATCATGACCTGAGCCGAAGGCAGACACTTAATGACTGAGCCACCCAGGCGCCCCTTATTATATCATTCTTTCATGACTTGTGAAGAATAATATTATGTTCACTACATTCTAAACAACTTCTATGCCATTAACAATTAGGAAAACAGTGCCTGGAGTCAGGCATTTTATAATGTGTTATTAAATGTGCATTAACTATTCAATCAGTTGTTAAATATTTGCTTCACCTATTTTTGAGCGTCAACTATATGTCAGGCATTGTGTAGATTCTTAGGCTGCTTAACTGAGTTAGTTCTAATACCATGCAAATAAGATCACTGCTTGATTTCTGTGGATATTGAGCTACTCTACACCCAGCTAGGACTCTACCCCAGAACGCTCGTCAGGAATATCCCTAGTTCATGTTGTTTAAACCACATGAAACTAGTATGGGAAGATAGTCAGGCATGAAGCCTTTCTTAAACCTTGGAAATGCGAAGCAAAACAAAACAAACCTCACATAGCACTTTCAAGAGAGGCATTCTCTCAAGGAATTTAATTAAATATGGCAGGAGCCCTGTGGCACTGACTGTAGCCTGTAGTTTTGTTAAGGGGAGAAGCCTTGATGGCCTCGTTTCTCCTGGCTTTGAAGGTCAGATGGTGCAAGACTGGAGTTGTTCATTATAGTAGAGTACACCACAATTATCTTAAATGCATGCACATCCACACTCCTCGGGCCAAATGCAAGTATGTAGTATCAGGTTGGTTTCAATGGGAGGGAGTCTGTGCTTTGACACGCCTCTTTTCTGCTCAGAATATTCAAAGGCTCCCCATTGCTGATGAAGAAATTTCTCGGGCAAGTGTTCAAGGTTCTCCACTATCCGATCCAAACAGATGTATCCAGCTTTCACTTCACTCCAGCCCAAAAACTCATGAGTTAGCCAGCTCAGACTATTCACCATTCTGAATCAGACTGTGGTTTCCTGCTTCCATGTATGTTCAACTTCTGTTTTCCCTCCTCCATAATGCCATCCCGTCCCTCTCTGTCTCAACGTCTCCAAATCCTGCTTCTCATTAGAGCCCCAGCCTAAATGCAACCCCTTCCTAAAAAGCCTTCCCTTTTATCTCAAAGTAATTACTCCTTTGAGAGTCTTTACTTATTTATTCCTTTTATCTCAAAGTAATTACTCCTTTAAGAGTCTTTACTTATTTATTCTCTGATGGCACCTTTCATTTTCTACCATGTTGGAGGCATAAATGTTTTATCCTCTTCCAAAGCTCCTTAAATGGGATGATGTCTTTTTTTTTTAACTCTCATGTGATGCCAAATACAATATCTTGCACAGAGTAGGTACTCAATAAATGTTTGCTAAATAAACTAAAGAATGAAAAATCAGAAAGTGAGTGGTTTATCTAGAATCACAGTCCATTTATTTTACTCTCTTAAAAGAAAATATTTTAGTTCTCAACTCTCCCCAAATGCATCATCCTACTCTGCCCTGCCTCAGCTGTAAGCAACGGGTGTAGGTGAGTATTTATTACCTTCATACTTCTCCAGCCACACCTGCCCTTCAAAATGCTTGATAAGCAAACCCATGAATGATTTCAGGCCACCAGGGGGCCTCCTGCTGCTACCTGAGTCCCAAAGGAAACACTGGAATGACAAATTATAACTGAAATGGAATCATATCTGGACATAGCAATATCTCTCCTAAATGTGAGGAGTTGGAGAAGATTCTCCACCGAGCCCACTACTACTCTCCTCCCTAAGCCACTTCACAAGGCCACATCCTGGTCCCCCTAGTCAGTAGAGGAGCCCTGTCTGGGAGCCTTCAGTCCCATTAAAGGTTTACACACCTCTGCAAAGTTTTAAGGCACAAAGATTGTCCTATGCACTGTGAATTCCAACTCCCATGAGGGTGAATTATGATATCACAATTATTTCATAATATATGTCTTTACTGGGCAAAGTTTATCTTTTCAAATGATTGATAAGCAGATATGGAATGCATACATAAGCATGATGCAGGTATATATGTATAAAAAGATAACCTGGCCCCATCCTGGAGCATCAGAAACCAGCTGTATCACCCAGCTGGATAACCCTAAACCCCACACATCCTGGGTCACACAAGGACAACTTTTGACCTCATCCTGTGCAGTAGGTCTCTACCTAGGTGAGAATCATAGCCACCCAGGTAAGTCTGTGCTTCCCACCTTGTCTTGGTTAATCTTGGGAATCTCGCCTAGAGAAGATGGTCAAGGTCATATGGATCATGCATGTGGCTGAAGACAGAGCATAAGCCCAGGAGAGCCAGATCACAAATCCTTAAACCTACCTCTTTGCACCATCACCACTCATAAACGGGGGTAGGGGGAGATCTCTTGGTCTCCTGGGAAGTATTTTGGTTTTGAACTTAGAAGATCTGATTATAAATCTCAGTTCTCCTGTTAAGCTAGTCAGATGACCTTGAGTAGTTAAGCCTCATCTTTAAAGTAAGATTAATTTTTAAGAAATGACTTAGATTTTGTAAACTATAAAGTACTACATAATTGCAAAATTGCTATTTATGGTAATATCTAATGTTAACTTTAGCCTCTTTCTCTATTTATTATCCCAACATGTCGTTAAGCATCAAGCAGCCCCCTGTTTTGGTTAATTGACTTTAATCAGTCACTTTGTTTAACCTTGGCATTATCCATAAAGACTTTCTAGACCCAAAATAATCCGAGGAAAGCTCCTGTTCCAAAGATGAATCATCACTACATTTCCTTAATATTGTTATAATTTTCAGTGCTTTCACATACATTGGAATTACTGTAAAGGTATATGTAATAGGGACATTCAATTAGGTGCCCTCAACATAAAAGAGATTAGGAGAGTGAGAAATCCTTGTTTCTCCCCCTGCACTGCCATTCAAGCCAGTTTTGTCCTAGGCTGCCCCACAGAAAGGAAGACTAAAGGCAGAAATCTAAAGAGAAACAAAAGAAGTACACTCCTAGTGCCTGGCTTTTGAGCTTCCAAGGGCATCCCAGTGATTTAGGGGTTATCTACAGAATTGTCAAGGGTAGTTTGTTTATAGTTGATTTTTACATTACTCCCTGACTTTAATACTTAATCTTGTGTACAACAGTATTCAACTGTGCCTGATGTTACCCAACATTCTCCATCACACTTTGAGGCTGGAAGGGCATGTGTCCACCCAGCTCTTTGCAAACCATGTTCAGAGAGGATAAGTGACTTGTTCAGTCAAGGTCTCACAGCCTTGGACCAAAATGTTGACCAGATATTGTAGTTATCCCAGATATACACCAAGCCATAACACATACCATTTCTAGAATGTCTCTTTAGGAAAGGAAGGCAATAAAGGTGTTCTGACATGGACTTTTGAAAAATTCTTTTTGAAGTATAACGAATATAGAGAAAAGTGTGCAATTCAGTGAATTTCACAAACCTGTAGAGCTAAAACCCAGATGAAGAAACTAAATGCAGCAGCTTCTCCAAGCCCCCCTTAAATCTACTTCCAGTCATTATCTTTCTGGGGGAACACTATTCTCACCTCTAACACATAGAGTCGTTTTGCCCATTTTTTAACTTCATATAAATGGAATCATACAAAGTGTACTCTTTGTGCCTGGCCTCTTGATGTGCCATCACTTCCAAGATTAGGTTATAAAGACACTGAGGCTTTTGCCTTGATGTTTCTCTCTCTCTCCTGCCTTGCTCTGGGAGAAGCCCTCTGCTATGTCATGAGGACATTCAGGAAGCTGTGGAGAGAGAGGCCTGTGTGGTGAGGAATTAAGGTCTCCAGCTAATAGCCAGAGAGGAGCTGAGACATACCAGCAACTACCTCAGTGAACCTAGAAGTAGATCCTCCCACAGTGGAATCTTCTGATGACTGTATCCCCAGCTGACAGCCTCACCAAAACTTCCTAAGACACCTTCAGCCAGAACCACATAGTCAGGGTTGAATTCTATGATTTTTGTGGGCCCTAGGCACTTTTGTCTCTCTGGGCCCTTTCTTTCACTTGAAAGAAAAAGAGAAAGAAGGAAAGAGGGAAGGAAGGAAGGAAGGAAGGAAGGAAGGAAGGAAGGAAGGAAGGAAGGAAGGAAGGAAGGAAAGAAGGAAGGAAGGAAGGAAGGAAGGAAAGAAGGAAGGAAAGAAGGAAGGAAGGAAGGAAGGAAGGAAGGGAGGGAGGGAGGGAGGGAGGAAGGAAGGAAGGAAGGAAAGAAGGAAGGAAGGAAGGAAGGAAAGAAGGAAGGAAGGAAGGAAAGCAAGGAGGGAGGGGAGGGAAGGGAAGGGACGGGAAGGGAAGAGCAGGAGGATGTATTTCACTTATTGCAAGAAGAAAATTGTACTGAAAGTATTGTGGGCTCTAGGGACTGCACATACTGGACCTGATGGATAAATTGGCCCTTTACTCAGCTAAGTCACTCATGGATTCCTGACCCACAATAACTGGGAGGTAATAAATGTGTGTTGTTTTAAGTTACTATGCTTTAGAGTAATTTGTTATTCAGCATCAGATAATATTGTGCTCTTGTGAAATTTCCTCTACATGACTTTTGGTGTATGTACATACACATCTCTGTTGAGAATACACCTAGGAGTGGATTTCCGGGATTAAAGGGTAGGTGTGTGTTCAGCTTTACTGCCAGAGTTTTCAAAAATGGTAAGATCAATTTATTCTTTCACCAGCACTATAAGAGAGTTCTGGATGCATTACATCATCATCAGTTTTTAAAGTATTTTCAATCTTCCATTTTAGTCATTGTGGTGGATGTAACACTCGCTCTTAAAGTATATGTTTAAAAAAAGGGATGTGGCACCAGAAGCTGGGCTCTACTAGGGCAGAGCAGGCTAGAGGTGGGAGAAGAGATTAGAGTGGAAAAATACGAATTAGATTTGGGCTTTGAAAAAGCAAAGCAGCAAGAGATAAATTCTCCAAGAAGTGCTCTGGAGACCAGAAACCAGGCTAAAGACTGAGAGTTGAGTTCTCCATGCTAACAACATTTATAGAGTGCTCGCTATGCTCCAAGTATCATGCTCTGAGCATTGCGTGGATGAACTCATCTGATCCTCAACCCAGTCCAATGAAGGAAGTACTATTATCACCTCCATTTGATAGATGAGGACATGGAGTCACAGAGATATGAGATAAATGAGATATTAGTAGAAAAAACGGCAGTTTACCTCATGAGAGAAATTGTAAACACAGAGAAAATGGGTTGACATAGAAATTTGCATTTGGTCATATCTGGCAAGAGCACACCCCCTCCAAATCCATCTACATAAGCCAAGTAATTGAGATCACACAGCTAGTAGAGTAGGGTCTGAGTTCAGATTCTAGAACCCACTCACTTATCCACCATGTTGATACTCTCTGGTACACAGTAACCTTCCAATACCTGATTCTTGAATAAATGTCCCAAACAGAAGCTGAGCAACACAGGGTCAAGAGTTTGAGCTAAAGCTAAAGAGTGAGTCAACAGTTTTGAGAAACCAGGACTAAAAAGGTAGATGATTACTGAATCATTTGCCATCTGAAGCCACGTCATCTTATAATAATAACTCCCATATATTTGCAGCATTTTGCACCTTTCAAGACACTCTTATTAGCAAACATAGGACTGACCCAGGACCCCAGCCACATCTTCTGCCACCAAATCTGGTGCTTTCATTCTCAGCCTCCTTGAGTTTCCTGTGTGGAAAATTCAAGACTCAGAATTGTCAGCCAGCCCCAGCCCAAAACTGGAGGCAGGGTATGACGGAAGTGCGTAGCAGGAAAACTTGACTTACTTTAGGGGGAATCAAAGAAGGCTTCCTGCAGGTGGTGACTTGATAAGAGCAGGACAGGTAGAGGAGTTGGCCAGGTGATAGGAGTAAGTAAGGAGAAGCAATCAGGGATACTCCCAGAGGGAACACCCAGAGTGAGTGCTGAAAGGTCATGGGGAGAGCTAGCCCTCAGCCTCTCTACCTCACCCAATCGCTATAAGGCAACAGTGAAAAAACTCCTTAAGGGGATTTATCAATTACAAAAATCTGTCCAAGCAAAGAGGCTCGATAACTCTAATATCCGTAGGATTCAAACTTACGACTAGAGAATCAAATGTTCAGGTTCTAATTGAGCAGAAATACTTCACTTTAGTGTATGAGCACTATGGGGATGGTGAATAAAAAATATTATAACTAAAATCTTCCTCCTCATCATCATTTCAATAATTATCCTCCCTGAAGATGGTGTAACACTCTGGTTAAAGGCTGGACTCTAGACACAAAGTGCCTAGACTTGAAATTCAGTTTTACCACTTCCTTGCTCTGTGTCCTGTACAAGTAAACTTGTACCTCAGTTTCCTCATCAACAAAATGGGAATATTAATGGTATACCTCATAGGGTTGTAATAACTATTAACTGAGTTAATAGATAAAAAGTGCTTTATGTCAATGACTGGTACTCAATATATTAAGTGGTACTAGCATCTATCTTAAAGTTAATTTTAAAGCATAGCTGATATGCTTTGAGGGAGTTTTATGACGTATAAAGCTACAGACGTTACCAGAAAATCAGTTCAAATGAGATATTAGTAGAAAAAAATGGCAGTTTACCTCATGAGAGAAATTGTAAACACAGAGAAAATGGGTTGACATAGAAATTTGCATTCGGTCATATCTGGCAAGAGCACACCCCCTCCAAATCCATCTACATATCAATGTTTCGTTTTCTCAGTCAGAAGCTGTTTATGGTTCACAATATTCATATCCAAATTCACATATCTCAAAAATAACCCTGATGCCATCAAGCTACCTGATAGAGGGCTGGTTAGCATTTGGACAGTGCTTTGATGTAGGCATAGTGATTTCATGTTCATTGCCTTGCTAACTCTTTCCAGAAGCTCTGTGAAATATTATCCTCATGTTGAGATGGGAAAATTGAGGCTTGGAAAGGTTAAATGGTTTGTGCATGATCAAACATTATATATATGACAGAAATAAGACTCACACCCTGATCCAGGTCTTCTGTCTCTCTCTTCCACCTTGCCCCTGCCTCGCTAACCTGGGCGTTGTAGGTTCCTATGGAATGTCCTCCCTTGGGGTTCTATGCCCCCTGGCCAGACAGCTAAGGATATTTCAGCAAGTCTTGAAATTGGTTACACTTATAGCTATGCTTTTTTGTTCTTTCTGACTGGACACAGACATTTTTTAAAGAGTTAAGGTGGTAAATTGAGATATGCATCAACATCTGAAATAAATAAATAGTTTTAAATCACGTAAAAAATATAATGTGATTATACAATGCACATTTTTCACTAACCAGCTCTTGTTGCTTTTGGGGGTTTGTTTGTTTGTTTTTGTTTGTTTGTTTCTAGATAATGGAAGCTTACATCTCCATAGAGCTTATGTTTCAAACAAGAGATTGTCTTTATCAGTGGTTCCCAAATGTCTGTCCAAGCCCTGACAACATCAGACTCACACAGAAGCTCTGTAAGACCAGGATTCAAAGGTGCTGACCTCAGAGACTCTGGTTCAGAAGACTCAAAATGGGACCCTAGATCTGTTAAAAACAAACAAAAAAACCCCAAAATATCTCAGAAAATGAAAATTAATAACCACAATATTTTTCTCTATAGATTGTTTTATTTCTCAATAAATTTATAATAAAGTAGAAGACTGGTAAGTATAGTTTTGTCAAGAGCGAGAAATCACATAATATGGCAATATTTTATTAAAATTTAAATGTGTATGCTCTTTATTCCAACTTTATTTCACTTCTGAAAACCTATCTGATCATAAGTTTTACATCTTTATATAGATGTAATAGAACTCTAAGAATATTTATAGGACCACAATACACTGGAATGTTTTTCTCTGGAATTCTATTTCTACTTTTGTATTCAGATTCTTTCCCCACTTATGTTCAAAATAAACAGTATCATTTAAAAAAATATATTTCTTTCTGCATTGACAGCATTGGCACACACTTACCCAAAAACAACCTTTGAATGAATTATGGTACATCTGTATTACATATACACTCTATAGCTAATAAAATGAATGAGGCAAATTGGTATATACTAATATTAATTTGGAAGGGTGTCTGCAATACATTATGTGAAAGGCAAATTTTCAACTAATATTTATCATATGCCATTCTTGTAAAATAAATTGGAAGTGTATTTGAGCCTGTTTAAATAAAAACTATAGAAGAGCCCATGGTGAATCTCCAAGAGGATGTCCATCATTGGAGTGTTACTTCAAGGAAAAGGAGACAATTTTTCTTTAGACTCCTCTAAATTGTTTTGATTATTATAATGAGCAAGCAATAATTAGCTTTAAAACAATATAGAATGAGGGTGACTGGGTGGCTCAATTGGTTAAGCGACTGCCTTTGGCTCAGGTTATGATCCTGGAGTCCCAGGATTGAGTCCCGAATCAGGCTCCCTGCTCATCAGGGAGTCTGCTTCTCCCTCTGACCCTCCCCCCTCTCATGCTCTCTCTCAAATAAAAATTTTTTTTTAATCTTAAAAAATAAAATAAAAGAATATAGCATGAGAGGGGAAAATAAAGTGGTACTTGGAGAAACATTACAAATAAAAATAAAGAGCTCGTTGGGGCGCCTGGGTGGCTCAGTCGTTAAGCATCTGCCTTCGGCTCGGGTCATGATCCCAGGGTCCTGGGATTGAGCACTGCATCAGGCTCCCTGCTCAGCGGGGAGCCTGCTTCTCCCTCTCCCACTCCCCGTGCTTGTGTTCCCTCTCTCGCTGTGTCTCTCTCTGTCAAATAAATAAATAAAATCTTTAAAATAAAATAAAGAGCTTGTAAGTGATTCCAGTATGCAGCCATGTTTGAGAACTGTTGATTCAAGCCAGACTGGGATCCTCTCCACTCAATCATTCATTGGTTCGCTCACTTACTTAATATTTACGGGGCATGTATAATGTGTTAAACACGGGTAGGTGTTGGAAATCCAAGCATTAAAAAGAAACATTTTGTGATTGAATTAAGAAGGTCTGGCTAAGGTAGTTCAGGCATAAACTCTCTACAAAAACAAAAAATGCCTATAGGGTCAACGACCCAATCTGTGTATTAACTACATATATTTGGATTCCTATACCTCTGGTATCAAGATATAATGGGAACAAAGTGCCTATAGTAATATGGAATAAATTCTTGTAAGAATCTTGAGTGTGAAAGTAATAGGAATATAATATACTCTATTGCTTTCCCTTTCCTTTGTATTTAATCACGAATTTTTATAGGCCATAGCCTATAGGCCTATGTGTGTTTGGTTTCCTTGCATTAGTTGTGGTACAACATTAGTAAATTAATGAATCATTAATAATTGAGACTATTCCCTCAGGAGACAGCCACCACCCTAAAAATACCCTTTGCCTACGAACCCTGAGGAGTAGTAGAGAAAACCCAAGCAGATGGCATTGAGAAAGCCCTTTGTGTGGTTTTAACATAGAATGGGCCGGCCAGCACTGAGTCACAGTGGGCCTGATACCCACTGTTCACAGGTTCCCCAGCGTTTTCATTGGGAAGTAGCCCATGTCCAAAAAAAACAGAATTACCCTTTTGCTCCATCTCAGCCTCCTATCGAGAAAAGCAAACACAGATGATTTTCCATTTCAAGTTCAAATACAGAATGGATTGCTTCTTGTTTTGCTTGACTGGGGTAGTTAATGAGAGTTCAGAGACTGGCACCCTGCCAGGCACAAATCAGTTGGGATCACATTGTCAAATGAACCCAGAAAAAGAACAGAGAGGGGGGAGGGGGTCGACCCAGAAAAAATGTACGTTTGGATAAGGCGTGACTGTGATCATTGGTATTTCAAGCGTCCAACACATGTTGCCTTTCTGTACAGAGTGGCTAGTCCAGAGCAAAAAGGGATCTTTGGAGGCAAGGTTTGTGTTGTTTCACTCCTCTGCAACCACACTCTATACTAAAAGTGCTTGCCTCAAAGGAAGGCTGACAACACATTTTAGCACTTTCACGGTTCTAACTTAATCATGGCAGGAAGCTTTTCTGCTACTGGGAGAGCAAGTTGCGTCACTAGGAACATCTGACTCCAGGATCAAGTGTCCATCACTTTGCCTAAGGTCGTTAAAAAATACTAGGGTGTCACCTTACAACATAAAGGCTTTGCCTGAGTAACAATTAAGAGGAAACACATAGCATGATAAATAATTGAACAGGTGGATTAGAGAAATGCTTTTCCTGTACAAATGAGAGGGGTGATGGACAGCTGTAAATCCAGCCTCTTTGGCCGTCTTCCTCCACAGCCCAGAGCTCTAACTGGTTGAACTGCTCTTTTTTTTTTTTTTTTCACTTTGCCTTTCTTGGTCGTTCAAGGCATCTCTAGGGCCTCATGGAATCAGACAAGCTGCAGAGAAAGGCAACACCTCAGAAGTTCCCCAGAGCGGCTTTCAAGGGCTGCCTGCCAGTGACTAATGCTGCAGGGAATCGCCCACTGAGCGGGAGAATATTGTGGATGTAGTTTGTGCAGGACAAGCTTGGCTGTGGATCAGATGGCAAGTGCGTCTGCTTGTATGATTTGAGAAATCCCCCGTTTGACTTGCTGCTGCCAAAACACCTGTGAAGCACAACCTGAGTGTCACCTCCTCAAATAGGGTCTCCCATTTGGGTATTGAGCTTGTTTTCCTCCCAGAAAAATAACATTGTTGAAGTCTCCAGAAAGGGGACAAAGAGTCCCAATTCATGGTGTCATTCATAGCAGCCCAAACAGCTTTGGTTATTGATATCCTGGAAATATTTAACACCAGAAAGTTCTCGTATCCTCAGACTGGTAACTGCCCACCAATAGATGCTTTTCCAATAGAAGACAAAGGGGAGACACAGAGAGAGAGAAGGAATGAGAACAGAGGAAAAGAACACAGCAACTTTTGCAAACAAGCCACCATCCTAGTTTCTATTTGCAGCCCAGCAGCAGTATTTGAAGCCCTCAGTGAAAATAAAACCCTCAAGCTTGGAACTCCCGCTACCACAGCATATTTTTAAATCGTTATGAAAGGAGTCTGAGCATTCAGCCTGGCAATGCCCAAGATTCTTGTGCCACTCTGTGGATAGTACTTGAGGACCACCAAGCAGACAGACCCTTGTTTTGCCAAGCTAGGACATGAAAAGAAGACAATCCATGGGATGATAAGAAAGTCAGAGGGAGCAGATGACCCAGTGTAATGATTCCTATCTTCCAAAACCGAAAAGTTGACCACACTAGAATTGCATGGAGGCAGAATTTGAAGACAAAATAGAGTTTTTTTAAAGAAGAAATTTATAAGGAAAATTTCAAACATCTAATACAAGAAAGAACGGCCTAATGAACACCCAGGTCCCTACCACCTGGCTTCAACAATTATCAACTTGTGCCCAGTTTTGGTTCATTTGTACCCTCCTCTCAACTCCCATTTACCACCAAATTATTTTGGAATATACCCAGACAACACACAATGGATGATTTAAAAAACAAACTTTTATAAGGTTTATGAACTGGCTGTAGGTTAGTTAGTGAAGCTAAATACTATAGAAGACCAATTTGGATAATTCATTTTAGATAAATATTTTTAAAAAAAAAAAGCTGAAACAAGCTCTCCCTGAACTTTCATACTAACTAAAATTTGTTTTCATACCAGTTTCATAAAACTTTTCCTGGTGGTTATCTGATGGCTAGATAGTGAGTTATATGCAAATAAACAGCAGACCTATCATCTTGCAGGACATGGAGTTTTGGAGAAACAAGGGTGGATTGTAATTGAGAAGGGTGGTGACCCCAGGAAAGGGGGCAAAATGTAGTGTGAGCTCACAGGGGGTGTGGAGGAGCATGGAGATCAGAGAGCCTCTGCGGGTTACTAAGGTTACTCCCTGGTCTGCAGCCAAAGCTGCTCTTTGATCTTCATCCTTCAGACCTTCTTATTAATATCCCCAGAGGGCTGCCCTTTCCCTCCTCACTCACCCAAACCAATTCGGAATCACAAAAGGGTAAGGAAGCTTAGGGGTGAGCATCTGAATATACTAACTTCCCTAGGCAGCTTTGTAGCTCTGTCTTCCCCTCTACTTCCACACCTCTATGAAGGGGAAAAGTGGGAGCTGAGACATTCAAAACCCCCGTGGTGATTCACTTTCAATGTATTTAGTATATGCAAATATGGAATTAGCAAAGACATAAATTATGACATTGCTTAAGGAGTTTTAGTTTTAACTGTGTGAGGATTAATCACAGCATTGATACTTTGCAGCATTTAACTTCCCCTGGACATTTTAATTGTATTTTTTTTAAAGATTTATTTATTTATTTATTTATTTATTTATTTATTTATTTATTTATTTGAGAGAGAGAATGAGAGACAAGACAGCACCAGAGGGAAGAGGGTCAGAGGGAGAAGCAGACTCCCCGCCGAGCAGGGAGCCCGATGTGGGACTCGATCCGCGGACTCCAGGATCATGACCTTGAGCCGAAGGCAGTCGCTTAACCAACTGAGCCACCCAGGCTCCCCTAATTGTATTTTGATAAATGAAAATTAGGTTATATATTATTGCTGGGTTGCATACATTCGATTCAATAGAATTTTAAAGCTCCTGTTGTGTGGAGAGCACTGTTGTAAATGCCGAGGAAATAAAAAGTTGGTCACTGGGCTCAAGGAGTTTGCAATGCAACAGGATTCTACAGGCAAGTATACACATGGCCATAAGGCCATCATAAGAAAGACAGAAGAAAAGGAAACAAATGTGAGTGGGCGCCTGGGTGGCTCAGTGGGTTAAGCGACTGCCTTCGGCTCAGGTCACGATCCTGGAGTCTCGGGATCGAGTCCCGCATCGGGCTCCCTGCTCGGCGGGGAGTCTGCTTCTCCCTCTGACCTTCCTCCCTCTCATGCTCTCTCTCTACCACTCTCTCTCTCAATAAATAAATAAATAAAAATCTTCGTTAGAAAAAAAAGGAGACAAATGTGAGTGACAAGAAATGTTATCAGCAGAGTGTGATGAAGATGCAGAGGGAAATGTCACTTATGTAGGAGAGCGGTGAATGAATCCTAAAAGTCTGTCAAGCGGGAGCAGGATCTCAATGAGGGAAATGGGGGTTGAGGAGAAGAAAGCATTTCAGGAAGAAGGAAAATTGAAAGAAAAGGGAAATATATGAGAACAAGTGGGATACGTTCAGGGAAACGCAGAACCCACGTTGGCAGGCAAGTAGGTTCCCTTTGGGGAGAAGCAGCAGGATGGGATTTAAAAGGCAAGGTGACTGCATCAACATCAAGGCAAAAAACCAAAAGCCCTCTAGGGAATTACATGCACAAAGCCATGCACAAAGCCTGAAGCAGGATTACCTGATCCCGGTTCTGACCCTGAGCGGAGTGATCGCGGAGATAAATCGCTGAGACCCTTAACTTGAAGGTCTCTGCCTATAAAGTCAGGATACAAACAGTGCCCATCTCTGGCTACTATTGTTTCATTCCCTTATCAGTGGGGTACAGTGAGGTTTCCCTGGATTGTGCAGAAGAGGAAAGGCTGTTATAGTTCATAGGATATTGGGGAGGGGTTGAATGTGGCCACTCCATCTGCTGACCCTGAAGTGAGCTGATCCCAGGCAGGTCCTCGGAAGGCTAGAGCTGCTCTAGATAAGGATAAGATTCTTCTGGAAGACTGCTTTTCTGTTGCTGATGGGACAGCAGAGTGTTGCCTGGATGGAAAAGCATTCTTGCAATCCCAGGGAGGCTCAGCCAGCAGCAGCATTCTGTGTTGACCTTGCTTGGGCTTGCTGGGGGGAGGGTACCTGCAGGGTAACTGCTGGAGAGGGACCCATGTTCTGAGGAGCCATGGCAGGACCTTCCCATTTTCAGTTAGTTTGCCTTATGACATGCGGCCAGCCCTGTCTCCATACACACCCCAGCCCATAATACAACTCCTGAGGCACTTTCCAGTTGAAAAAAAGTCTCAAAAGTAGAAAGAAAAAGGGGGTGTGGAGTGTGTGAGATGTGATGTGACCTGACAGCACTGGGATGGATGGGTCACCTCTCGGCTCCCTCCCCTTTCCTCCTGAAGGGGTGGAGTGAGAGCTGATGCCAATTTAATGGGTCACAACTGGGTGTCTCTCCCTTCCTGGAAGGCCTGGCAACATCTCTCCAACCATTGTGATTAGGAAGAAAGCATTCACAAGGATGATTATCTAATCAGGGAATTAGCCTTGGTTCATGAGACAAGCATTAGGGGACTCAAAAAATCTAATGGAAAAAAGACCCACATCAGGAAACAGCCCCAGTAATCACACCCTGAATGATTATTATACACATACACTATGAAGATTTGGGACAATTAATTGTAAATGATCATCAAATAAAATTGTCAGATATTTATCTTGAGTACCTACTCTATTAAAGATACTACCAATTTCTCCTACTTGGTTTCCTCCCTTCAAGCCACTGCACTCTTGGGTTGAATTTGCTCAAATTATGGTTTAGGGGCCATCTGATTCCAAATTCCCTGGGGTGCTTGTTAAAAGTTTGGATTTCTGAATATCACCTTACACCTATGGCATCAGAATCTCTGGGAGGCGAAACCCAGAAATATGAATTTAAAATACTTTTTATTAGAAAAATTTCAAGCATGTTCAAAAGTAAAGAGAAAAATATAATAAGCTACCACCTACTTATCACTCAGCTTTAATAATTATCAACCCATGGCCAATCTTGTTTGACAAATACCCCCAGCCCAGATTATTCTGAAGTACCAGATATCACATCATTTCATCTATAAATATTTCAGTGTGTATCTCTAAATAATAAAGAACTTTTTAAAAATCTAAATACATTTATTATACCTTAAGAAATTAACAATTTTCCTTTATATTGAAGATCTAGTCAACATTCAAATTTCCCATGTTATCTCACAATTTGGGGGTTTTTAAAGTAGATTCCACACCCAACATGGAACTTGAACTCATGACCCTGAGATCAAGAGTCACATGCTTTACCGACTAAGCCAGCCAGGTGCCCCATCTTACAATTTTTTGAATCAAAAACCAAAAAACTTCCCTATATTGCAATTGGTTGATACATCCCTTGTCTCTTTTTTTCCTCTTGGAATACTCTTGTTCCACTCTTTGCTTCTTATTTGTTGAAGAATTTGGGTTGTTTGTGCTGTAGAGTTTCCTTTGACCCCTGTAGTTTTCTTCAATATATTTAATAATGTTATATAATAATTAATTTTATAATGTATATATTTTATTTATTGGTACTTTAGTATTTACTAGTAATTACACAATAGTTATTACTTTATATTATATATTTATATTATATAATATAAAACTATTATATTTATATTATATAAAACTATTATATTTATATTAAATAATATAAAATTAGTAATTCCGTAATAATTACTAATAATTTCCTTATTAGCATTTAAATGTAAAGCCTTGACCAGATTCAGATTTGGTGGTTTTGGCGGGAATACTTTGTAGGTGGTGTGAAGTATCAAATACTTCCATCTGGGGGCGCTAAATGTCTGGTTGTCTTTTTATAATATTAGTAGTTATTAATAAACATTGCTTGGTTCCATTAACTCACTGGGGACTCTGGTTCTTTATTTTCAAAACAATCCAGATGAATTTTACACACGTTAAAACTCTAAGAATTTAGGTCTCGTCCTTTTTCCATGCTGCTTGTAGAATTATCTTACAAAAAAGTAAATGCTCCTTTGCCCTCTAATAAATTCTTCTAATAACATCAGATTGAGGCCAAGCAAGACAATCCTTCACAGTGTGGGGAGACAATATTAGTGTTGTATTTATTGTTACTTTTTTAAACTTAAATATGAAATTAGTATAATTAATGCCTCATATATGAACCCATCATAGTACTGTATAAAATTTTTAAGTAAAGGGAGGAATGCACAATCAAAAAAGGTTTAAAGATTGTTGCCTAGAAGATGGAGCCTATGGCACTGAACTTGTCGGATAGAAATCACTTCCCCAGCTTTATTTCCCACCACTCTCCTTCCCCTCACATCCTATGTTGTGGTCACACTGAGCTTCAGCCATGGCTCAGTGCAGCCATGTTCCTTCACACCTCCTTGCCTGAAGCAGGATTAAAAAATCAGTCAGCTCATGCTGACTCTGTGCCTGTATTATCCTTCCTGCAGTTCAATACCTGACAGGTCCCTTCCTATGGAAGCTTGCCATAAGTAAGAACTATTCCCTTCATGCCCTAATGGACATAGTACACATCTCCATCCTGGTTTCTAACTTTTTGAAATGTAATTGTTCTTCATATGTTTGTCTTTTGCTATGCATGACAACTCCAGTAAGCTGGGGGGCTGTGTCTTTTATCTCTATATTTTGACTGTGTATATTCCTCTGCATATTTTTAGTCTGGGATCTGGCTCAAAGGGTGTACTCAGAAACTGTTAAGATGACCAAGAAAGAGGAGGCGAGAGCTGGATATGGAAAAGCAGACTGCAGTAAGAAAGGCATTCTGTACACAGAATTAGCCTAGCAAAGAAATGCTGGTGAAAACAACAAGGCAGGTTTCAGGATATAAGTTAGGATTCTTGGGGTTGAAGGCAACAGAAACAGATCTATCTGTAAGAAGGACAATGGAATGTGTTGGAATAAGAATCACTGGCTTACAGAACCATTGGAAAGCTGGAGGATCAGGTTTAGAAAATGGTAAGAAGCAAATGTATTCCCAGGAGCCCAGAAGCAGGAAGCACAGTAGTTTTTTAGCAGAAAGACTCTAGCCAGGATGCTGCTACACCTGCCAGAGGACTCTGCCAACGCCACCACCACAGCTGTAAATGAATCCCAACTGCTCCTCTAGGTCTGTATCACGCACTCACTTTTTATTGTCCTGGATGGCAGCATCTGACTGGCAAGCCTAAGTCATGCTTATACCGTGGAAGAAAGCAGGGAAGAGATGGTGCATTTGACCCTACCTCCCACCAAGAATAATGTAATGGGAAGATTCTCCCCCAAATAAGAAGGTAAGGTGGTTGAATTTTTGGACAGTTGAAATGAAAAGTACACTTTAGAGAATAAGTGATTAAATTGACATAGCAAAGAATTCATCTAGGAGAATGGTCAGAGATCAGGCTAGAAATACAGGTAGGAACCAAGTTATACAGTTCCTCCCAATATTTCCCAGGCAAGGTAATTTCGTATTTACGCTATAGATGTGGGGGGAGGGGAGTTTTGAGGTTTATCTGTAGAGGAGTAACACTATTAAAGGGATTGTTTGGATAATTAAGGTGATCCATTTTGGAAGGCTGGATTAGACAGGAAGCCACTGCAGAAAGGGAGATCAGTTCATGAGTGTTTGCAATAGTTGAGGTTCCAGAGATTAGCCATTAATCTGCAATCCAGAAAAGTTGAGCTGGATCCTCAAATATCAAAGATAAAAGCAGATCCTAAGTCTGGATCAGGAGCCAAGCATAGCAGACTAGGAAAAGGATGAAGGGGAGAAGGGAAGCCAGGCTTAGAAAGTCTCTCCAAGGAATTTCACTAAGTGGATTGCTGCTCTCTGCACCTGTTGTTTCTTCAGTGTAGACACTAGTACATCTGCTCCCACCTGGGGATACCTTAAAGGCATCTCATGGTCTCTGCCAGGTATCAGTGAAGGGTGGAACAAGAGTCGGGCAATGTTGAATGATAGACTGATGGTATTAGGAAAAAAATATGGAGGGAAATGTGAAGGACAAGTTTGATGGAAAAGGGTGACTTCCACTAGAAAGACTTATATGTAGAGATGTTTGCAGGAAATTGGAAATGCAAGCCTACAGCTCAAGAAAAAGTAGGGGACTTTAGAGAAGGTGCCCGAAGGAACTAACATTTATTAAATGGCTGCTATAAGCCAGGCACTTTCACATCTTAGCCTTTGCATCAACCCTGACTGAGGTGATATAATTTCCCCCTATTTTATTGGTGAAGAACCTGAGGATCTGACATTAGGTTCTTCTCCAAGTTCAAACAACTATTATGCGGTGTACCCAATACTCAAACCTACATACTCTGACTACCAGATTCTCTATACATTTTAAAATCATATTTTGGCTGAATTTGGAAATTCATTGCAACTATAGACTAATGGAATGATGAGAGAAACTAAGTTAAAATAAAAGTGCCAAGAAAAAAAAAGCCAAGGCCATACAAATAGTAAGGAAACTGGTTTAGTTAACAGAAAGTAAGCTGGGAAGCTAGAGACAAGCTGTAAATATATGAAAGCCAGGATTCACAAGAAAAGTATTCATAGAAGTATTCATAAGAAAAAAATTGAGGGAGCAAAAAATTATTTACCATCTTGGAATCCAGGAGGTTTTTAAACTTCTATTTTTAGTTCTGCGTAGATGGTGGGATTTTCCTGCCTGGGCGCTTTTAGTGAGAAAGGCTAACATTTTCACAAAATATCATTACCATGATTTTTATAACAAATTCTCCAGAAGGTAAAATTAATTTAAAAAGGAAAAGGAAATAATGAAATAGAACAGTGGAATGAGAACAGTAAAGTGCCCATTTGAGTTATTAAAGGAGGCATAATTTGGACTTTTTAGTTTGAGCATAGACTGAATATTATTACTCCCAAGTACTTATCAGACAACAGTAGCCAGCCATCTCTTCTTCATCATCACCCATACTTGCTCAACCCCTTGTGGAGGTTCTTTTTTTTTTTTTTAAGATTTTATTCATTTATTTGAGATAGAGAGAGAATGAAAGATAGAGAGCATGAGAGGGAGGAGGGTCAGAGGGAGAAGCAGACTCCCTGCTGAGCAGGGAGCCTGATGCGGGACTCGATCCCGGGACTCAAGGATCATGACCTGAGCCGAAGGCAGTCGCTTAACGAACTGAGCCACCCAGGCGCCCCGCTCAACCCCTTGTAATATGGCTGCTGAAACTGGTCCCTTACAAGTCATTAGAGGTCTTCTAGTTGCTAAATCCAGTGGCTTCCCCAGTCTGTCTTCTCCAGTGTGATTCTTCATAGCAGTATCAAATGAAAATATCTTAAGTATTTAGGAGAATAGAACCAAAGGGCTTTGAGACTGATTATTTGTAGAGGGTAAGGAAGAGGAAAGAATTAAACTTGGCATCCAAATTCCAGTCTTGGAAACTGAATGGATTAACAAAAATAGGGGAATCAAGTTGAGCCAAGGCAGGATGAGCAAATGATGACCACAACTGGAAAAATCAAGTCATGTGTGTATGCTTTATCTCCTTAAGTGAATTAAAAATTCTTGAAGGCAGCAAGATCATGAGAATTTTTCTTCTCTCTTTTTTTTTTCTTTTGTAATTCCTCCTGTATCTGAATATCCAAATCTCTTTCAACATGTCCTCCCTCTGCTACCTTTTTAGAAAGGATCTTTGGTCTCAGGTTCACTCCCACCAAGAATGCCTGTACTACTGTTCTTTTGAAGACAATGTTCTTACTGTAATAAGGATCTCAGCCAATAAAGAGAAATATGGAAAGTCCCTAACTCCCACAATACCATTGCCAGAAGTCTTTAAAGGTCAATTAAAGTTTACCAAAGTGTTGTTATAGCAAAGGAGAATTGCAAAGTAGGAGAAGACAACTTCAAACCTAAGGTTAAATACTACTATTTTTATAGAACAAAGCAAAAGATCAAAATAACTTAAAATCATTATAGGGGAAGTTCCTCATGAGCATAATTTCTACTATCTAGCTAGTCTGACTCTTCTAACATTAACCCTTTCTCTCACACAGTGCTGTTTTTTGTTTTTATATTAATACTTTGCATTGCAAATGATCTTACTATTTAAGAATCCTCCACCCTTTATTTCTAGAGTACTGGGCAGGATCCATCCCATCTCTGTCCCAACCACAATAGCATAATTGCTAGAAGAACACAGTAAGTTATAGAAATTTTCCAAAGTTTCATTTATTCCCTTCGACTAATACCTGGAGAAGAGGAAGGGAAATAAGGAAGATAGGGACTTTGGCAAGACAGTTCAAGGCTGGACTTTTGTATTCCAATGGAATAAATGTCTCAGTGTGACCTTTGGTACTCCAAGTGTGGTCCCTTTTAATAGATCTTTATCAATGTGACAGCCAGATAAGCTTTCTCTTTCTTCCCAGTTTCCAAGCAAATAAATATTGATCCAAAGGCACACATGTGTGTGCACACACAAGCATATACTTCTTGCCCCCAAGAAAAAACATTGATATTTAGAAAAACGTAGTCTAAAGTCTTATGAGGAAAGTAAAACCTTTTCCTATATAAAATATAGTCTTCAAAGACCCTATCACCAGCGGGAGAGTATTCCATACATGCAGAGATGAGTCAATCCCTTTGTTAACCCCATCATCTAAACCTTGTACAGGGGCAGTGAGAGGGCTTATTAGCCTTAAATTCAAGTAATCTTCCCCTCCCCAGGATGGAAGTAGTTTGGGGTAGGGAATGGGTGGTTCTCATGGTTCATTCCTTTACACTGATGCTATAGCATGGGGAAGATATGCTTAGTATTTAACCATGGCGGCAACAGAAGTCAGTCATTTAGATGCTGGCCAGGATCTTGAAATACATATTTCTATCCCAAAATAATTTCCTTCCAGATCTTCAGGACAACTATGCGAAGTCTAAAGCTAGCTCTCCCAGCAGCCATGCTGATTATTGGGAACTTTCTAAGGACTTCTGCAAATGCCTCCCCAGTTGGTGCCTGGGCTCATAGCAGGAACAGATGTTGATTACTTAGCATCCAAAGAGAGCCCAAGATAAAATAAATGCTGACCCTGGCCCATAGATCGATTGTCTTTTTACCCAAAGGCACCTTTCCCATCTGCCAGTTTCATTAGTGGATTGTCTGCCTTTAAAATCTGGTGGACCAGGCCTATCCCATTCTGGCTCTACTTACCCAGAACTGGAAAGAATGCAACTCTCCTTCCCCCAACATTAGTATCTTTTCCTGTGTCTCTGTATTACCATAGCAATGACACATGCCTCCATCTCAATGCTGGTCACATAATATTACAGTTTATCTGCCTGCATGTCTGTCTTTCTTGCTTGTCTCTGAGCTCCAGGAGGGCAGGAACTTTTTCTTTTTTAGTGAAATATAGTTGACACACAATATTACCTTAGTTTCAGGTGTACAATCACATAGTGATTTGACAACTCTATAAATTATGCTCTGTTCACTGTAAGTGTAGGTGCCATCTGTCAGCATACAAGGCTATTACAATATCATTGACTATATTCCCTAAGCTATACCTTTCATCCCTGTGACTTATTCATTCCATAACTGGAAACCTGGATCTTCTACTCTCCTTCACCCATTTTGTCCATCCCCCTGTCCCTCTTCCCTCTGGCAACTATCAGTTTGTTCTCCGTGTTTATGGGTCTGTTTCTTTTTTGTTTGTTTAGATTCCACATATAAATGAAATCATATGGTATTTTCTCTTTCTGTCTGACTTATTTCACTTAGCATAATACCCTCTAGGTCCATCCATGTTGCCACAGATGGCAAGATCTCATTCTTTTTTATAGCTGAGTAATAGTCCATTGTGTGTGTGTGTGTGTGTGTGTGTGTGTGTGTGTGTGTGTGTACATATACCACATCTTCTTTATCCATTCATCTACTGATGAACACTTGGCTCCCTTCCATATCTTGGCTATTATAAATAATGCTGTAATAAACATAGGGGTATATATATCTTTTCTTTTCTTTTTTTTTAAGATTTATTTATTTATTTGAGAGGGAGAGAGTGGGGGGAGGGCAAAGGAAGAGGGAGAGAGAAATTCCAAGCAGAATTTGGAGCCTGGCATGGGGCTTGATCTTAAAACCCTGAGATCACAACCTGAGATGAAACCAAGAGGACACTCAACTGACTGTGCCACCCAGGCGCCCCTACACATATCTTTTCAAAATTAGTGTTTTCATTTTATTTTGGGTAAATACCCAGTAGTGGAATACTGGATCATATAGCAGTTCCATTTTTAGTTTTTTGAGAAACCCAGGAGGGCAAGAACTTAAATGTATTTTGTCATTCCTTTTCTCCTCTCCCACTCAGTACAATGGGAGGCACATATTAAGTGCTCAGTGGGGTTGGGATTGCTTTAAACTGCTCAGCCTGAGGCAATAAACAAGAATTATTTGCATGATTATTTCACCTATTAATTCAGTTTTAGTTGGGGAAAAATGGTCAAAAGTGTATTGGAAGACCAGACACTTTTACAATCTCCAAACTATTCAAATGGAATAATTTCTCTCTTTGAATTTAATCTGGTTCTCTAAATCTTTCTGGATAACCCATTAAAAGCTGTGATCTGTTTTTGCTTTTCCCCACATTCTCCTTCTACAATCAGGTTACTCTATCACCCTGAGACTTTTCTTGCTAAAGCAGCCCAAGGCCCTCATGCTCCCTTATTCCCATGTCCCCAGTGGCACCTGTTGTCCTTCCTTCCAGTCCTCAATTGTGGAGCATTGCTTTGAGAACAAAGGCATGAATTCATCGCTTTTGTTCCTTGAGGGGATTTGGAAGCACTTGGAACCCTGGAGCCTAAGTAGGGAGTTGCTTATACCAGCTGAAACAATCACAGGATCCAGACTGGAGACAGTGTTTAAAAAAAAAAGAAAAAGGAAAAAACTCTTCCCATTCAGCTGGCTCTCCATTCAGCCTGGGGCGGTGGGGGTGGCTTAGTATGTGAACCTAGCTAGCAGCAGCATTCCTGGAAGACCGGTGCATTGCTGAGCTTTCTGGTGAACTTCATCCACCTGTCATGCTGGGCCTTGGACAGGAGCCAGGACAGGCAGGAAATAATAGGCTGCAGGATACCGGTGTGTGTCAGTGGCCCCGACCCTCCCATTCCTGAGCACAGATGAGCTAGAAGCCTGCGAGATGTCACCGCGCCTCAGATGGGCTCAGGAGACCACAAAAAGACTAGTTGAGGGAGGGGGAGGCCTAGAAGGGATGACGAGCTCTCTTTAGGACTGCAGAATCATCTCTGTAGGGAAATGGCCCTGGCTCTTAGTCAGACACATCCCTTTGTTCTTACTGACCTCATCCTGCACACATAAGGCTGAGCCTTAGATCCAAAGGAGAATGTCTGCGTCCTTCCCACCTCCACATCCCCCCCTCCCCTTGGCCTCCCTAGTCAGTCACAGAACTGGCTGCAATGACATCAACTGACTAGAATTACATAAAACTTCCCTTTTCAACTCCCAGACTCCTGGATTCATATTTTGCTTTGTTTTTAATTTCCAAATGATTTCCCTTTGTCCAGCTGGCTTTCTCCCCTCCCCGCCCCTATCTCCGTCAATTTTCATTTCCTATTTTCCATTAGCAGGTTTCAGACAATGAGGTGGAAGAAACATGGGTTCTCAAGAAGCTCTAACTCATGAGGATGACCAATACTGGGCAAGTTGAAAATATTTTAGTCCAGAAACAACTCTTAGGTGCCAGGTGGGGTCATATTAAAGTAGCATCAACCTTTGTTCTGGGAAGAAAGAGGTTTCAGACAGTTCTTCCTCCTTGTGAGCCTTCTTATAGCCAATTCTACTGTGGGTGATGAAAGTAGGGAAAAACAGGCATTTACCTTCACATCTGGATGCTGGAGATGGGCCACCTACAGGTGTCATTCATAGATTTGAAATTAACAAGCCTGTAGGCCAGAGTGTCTCAAATTCTAATATGTATATGAATCACCAGGGGATTTTGTTAAGATGCTACAGGTTGGGGGGGTGGGGTGGGCCTGAGAGTCTGCACTTCTAACAATATCCCAGGTGATACTGAGGCAGCTGGTTCTCAGACCACACTTTGAGTAGCAAGGCTACACTTACCTGGCAGTTTGTTTTGGGAGATTTATCCTGAGAGAACATAGATAATAAAGCTATATTGGGGCAGGAAGTCTTCATCTAAGAAGGAGGACTGTGTAATGGAAAGAGGACTAATTAGGAGCGAGGAAACCAGGGCTGTATTCCAGGTTATGCAACAAGCTAACTGGGTACAATCTGGGTAAACTATAACCTCCCCGAGCTACAAGGAGGAGATTAAACTAGGTTGGTAAATCCCCAATGTTTTCATATTGGATGTGTGTTTGGAAGGATTTTGTCTACTAAATATATTGTAAACAACAGAATAACCCATGTGATTTTACCCTACACAAATGAATAATCTAGATTGATTCTTTTGAACTTTAGAACATGTATCAAGGCATAAACAGAAACACCCATTAGGAAACCTCTGGATTTGATGGTGTCCAACGTCCCTTCTTAACACCGACATCCTGTGATCTCTGTAATAGGTATAAAAGAGAAAGAGGGATGGATTTCCATGTGTATAAAGTATAAATTTCTATCAACAAAGGTCGGTTTGTTTATTTATTTATTTATTTATTTATTTATTTATTTATTTATTTATTAAGATTTGTTTGACAGAGAGAGAGCACAAGCAGGGAAGCGGCAGGCAGAGGGGAGAGGGAGAAGTAGGCTCCCCATGGAGTAGGGAGTTCGATGCGGGGCTCTATCCCAGGGCCCTGGGATCATGACCTGAGCCAAAGGCAGACATTTAATGACTGAGCCACTGAGGCACCCCAACAAAGGTTGGTTTAATGCTGGATATGTTATTGAGAAGGTTCAATGATGAATACATTATTGAGGGAAGATGTTGAATTTCTTTCCCTAAAAATAGCTAGGAGAGAAGAGAAAAGCATTATGCTAAGCTGTTGAAAGGACATATCTGTCTAAACGCAAGAGAAATGACTGCATATGTTCTTAGTGACACCTGCCCCATGTTTCTCAGTGACCCAGCAGGAGACAGGGGGCACACTCAAGTCAGAATGATTTGAGGAGGGCTTATTAAAGGGGCTATTTTCAAAGTTATGGGTGGATTTCCTCCATTCAAGGCTCCAAGCTGTGAAGGGAAAGCTTTTAGGGAATTCGAGGAGAACTGTGCTTTACTTACACGATTAGCAATTTCTCACAGCATTGCATTGGCACCTTTGTCGTGACTTAGGTGACCGTTCCTGTCATACATGGGTCAACCTCTGGACTTACTTTTCTGTTCGTTGTCTATCCTTGTTCCACTATCACGCATTTTAAAATCCTACAGCTTTAAAATAAGTCTCCATATATGGTAGTATAAGTAGTGTAAGTCCTCTGATTTTGTTCTTCTTAAACACTTTGTTCTTCTTAGCCCCTTGCATTTCCAAATATTTTTTGTCAGTTCCCCAAAAAATACAGCTTGGATTCTGATCATAACTGTATGGCATCTACAGATTAATTTGGGGAGAAGTTGTCACAATATTGAGTCATTCAACTCATGATTACCATATGTGTTCACATTTGTTTTGGTCTTTTATTCCTTTCTGTAAAATCCTTTACAAGTTTTTTGGTATCAAGGTTATACTGTCCTCCTAAAGTGAGTGGGGAAGCACTCCCTATTTATCTAATCACTAAAAGAATTCTGTTTCTCTCCTGCACCTTTTTTTGCAGTATTTGTTGTTGTTGTTTTAAAGGGTTTATTTATTTATTTGACAGAGAGAGAGACAGCGAGAGAGGGAACACAAGCAGGAGGAGTGGGAGAGGGAGAAGCAGACTTCCCGCCGAGCAGGGAGCCCGATGCGGGGCTCGATCCCAGGACCCTGAGATCATGACCGGAGCCGAAGGCAGACGCTTAACGACTGAGCCACCCAGGCGCCCCTTTTTGCAGTATTTGTATAAGTACTTTGCCTTTTTGTTTTTCATTCATCTTCAAATATATGAATTCTACCTGGTGCTATCTGCCGATGGTTCCCGGGGGATTATCTTAGACAATCAAGAGTTTTCCTTATGACACAGGGTGGTAGTTTGTGTTAGTGAGTTCTTTCTGCTTTCAAGTTTTCACTTTCTAAATAAAAGAATACTGCTTTTTCCCCTTATGGAGTGTCATTTATTTGTAAGTACTGCCAGGTTTGTCTGAGATCTACAGTTGTATTTTAAGTGGTATGTTCTTTAACATTTATGTTATAGAGCCTCTTCAGAGACCTCAAATTGATTTTGTCCAGTTTTCGCAATCTGAAAGGGAATAATGTACATATTTGGCTTTTCTCACTGTTCACCTGAAACTTCTCAGACCTTAAGCTACTGAACTGGTTAACCATGAACTTTATTCAGAGTTCAGTAATTCAGTTACCTAGGGAGAGAGAGTGCCCGTGGGTGAACTCCCTATTTCCATGGTTTCTGCTTTTTGTTTATTGAAAGTATTGGGTCAGGATTCACTTTCCAATGTTGCATTCCGTCTGGTCTCTAACTCAGGCATAAGTTGCAGAAGTATATATAGTCTCCTTTGAGTGGCTAGTTGCTAGCTTTCTTCTTAAGATAACTAAGGCTTTAACTGTTGAATCACAGATCTGTACTTCTGAAACAAATAAGGCAACATATGTTAAGAAAAAAGAAAAAGAAGAAGATAGCAGGAGGGGAAGAATGAAGGGGAGTAAGTCGGAGGGGGAGACGAACCATGAGAGACGATGGACTCTGAAAAACAAACTGAGGGTTCTAGAGGGGAGGAGGGTAGGGGGATGGGTTAGCCTGGTGATGGGTATTAAGGAGGGCACGTTCTGCGTGGAGCACTGGGTGTTATGCACAAACAATGAATCATGGGACACTACATGAAGAACTAATGATGTAATGTATGGTGATTAACATAATAAAAAAATTTTTTAAAAAGATAACTAAGGCTTTAATCTCAAGGCTTCTCTACTACTACTACTGAGAATAGACGGACCAAGTGGTATGTGTCTGTTCTGTCCCTTGACCTTTTTTTGGTCTCTCCTAATTACCCATTTGCAGGGGTCTCTTACTTTCTTGCGATTCTGCCTTTTTTTTTTCATGAGGAGGTGTCATAAATTAAGCTTAGAGTGAGAATACTCAGTCCCATCTGAAGTGTATCTCTTGGAGGTTCCTCAGAGTTGTCTTATGGATGGTATCACCTTTTCATTATTCTATTGGCTATTTTGATGAAAACCTGCAATGGAGAACCAGCTCCCAATGTTCCATGACTGCTTTGTACCCAGAAGTCGAGAAGGTCCTATACCATACCAAATTAATTTGTTTTCCCCATCCCCATATTAATTTGTTCATTGGCAGTATTATCATCAAATATTATTAAATACCAGCTACCATTTATTGAGGTCTTGCTCATGTGCTCAAAACTATTCCAGTGTGTTATGTTCATCTTTTTTCATGCAATTCTTATGAATAACCCTGTAAGACTGGAAAAATATAATATTCTCTCTCCCTCTCTCTCTTTTTCTCTCTCCCTTTCTCATTTTATAAACTAGGATACAGTATATACTCACATAGTGGTTAAGTGACTTGCCCAAGGTCACATGGCTATAGAATGGCAAAGGTAGGTTTTGTATTCAAATCTTCCTGACTCTACTACCTCTCCTCCTATCCATAGTGTTATAAGTTTATGACTTTGACCCATCTCCTCACCATTTTCTTCTCTGCCATTCACGCTTTTGGGCTTTTATTTTTTTAATTCACAACTTGATGAACTATGAAATGCCACTCCCTTCCCTCATGTCTTTCCATTCTAGCACCATATCTATATTGATATCAACACATGAATTTGTTCTTCCAAGTCAAAGAAATGATAGCCATGGCACAGGCCAGCAGGCTTATTCTTACTTTAGTTTTTGGCTTTTGTTGTTTTTTCTATCATGAGTTTGATCATTATAATGAGTTTTGTCATATTGATTTTTACAGTTTTGCTCTTTCTGTTCCAATTTTCCTATCTTTGATTTTTCCATGCATATATCCTCTATATTAATATCTGAAAATGATAATATTTCTGTTATTCTTCCAAGCCCTGGCATTCACAATTTCCCTTTAGAATCTTTTTTTTTTTTTAAGATTTATTTGTTTATCTGAGAGAGAGAGGGAGAGTGTGATTGCAGGCGAGCATGAGCAGAGGCAGAGGGAGAGACAGAGAAGTGGACTTCCCGCTGAGTGTGGAACCAGAAGTGGGGCTCCATCTCACGACCCTGAGATCATGACCTGAGCCGAAACCAAGAGAGGGATGCTTAACTGACTATACCACCCAGGTGCCCCCAGAATTTCTTTTTATCTTAGTTAATTTGCTCCATTCACTCTGGTGACTTAGGCAAGCAAACTTCACTTCTCTGGACTATACTTTTCTCATAATTTAGCATTGCTTTCTCAACTACCAAAAGTTTGCTTACTCTCCAAATACTTTTGTCAGTTTACTAACCTGTAAAAAAAAAAACAAAAAACAACTGATGAGAGGGGCATCTGGGTGGCTCAGTTGGTTAAGTGTCTGCCTTTGGCTCAGGTCATGATCCCAGGGTCCTGGGATCAAGCCCTGCGTTGGGCTCCCTGCTCAGTGGGGAGCCTGCTTTTCCCTCCCCCTCTGCCTGCCACTCCCCCTGCTTGTGCTCTCTCTCTCTCTCTTGCTCTATGTCTCTCAAATAAATAAAAAAAAATCTTCAAAAAAATTGATAAGAACAGCAAAGTCTTCTATTTTATAGGTAATAAATTCTATTCCCTAAATGTTACATAAATCCTATCAGTTCTGCTTTTTTTTTTTTTTTTTGGTAAGTATATTCCAGTCTGTTAAAAACTTGAGTAAAGAATCACCTTTCAATTTATTTTTTTAAAGATTTTATTTATTTATTTGAGAGAGAGAGAATGAGAGATAGAAAGCACGAGAGGGAGGAGGGTCAGAGGGAGAAGCAGACTCCCCGCTGAGCAGGGAGCCCGATGCGGGACTCGATCCTGGGACTCTAGGACCATGACCTGAGCCGAAGGCAGCCGCTCAACCAACTGAGCCACCCAGGCGCCCCACCTTTCAATTTAATCTCTCTTATAAACTATTTTTTAAATACTTGGCTTCAGAAATTACCAAGTAAGTTGCTTACTTCTGACCTTATCCCTCCTTTCCCACATATACCGGAAATCTCTTCCCATTTCCATCCTCGCTACAGTGTGCAAGAAACAGTCGATATTCTTAAAACATTCTATTTCCCCTTCTTGATAGCATACTCATACTCATCCTTATTTTTATTGAGATATAACTGAGCTATAACATTGTGTAAGTTTAAATATGACATGACTTCCCATTTTATTGCCAGGATCATAAAACTCCAAATGAATTCTTTAGCTTTGATTCATCTTTCAAATATAAATCATAGGGTTTACACCCACCTCTTTTCCTACCATTCCTATAGTTTCTTCTACCATTTATTCGTGTGAAGGCTCCCATACTCCAGTTCCTTTTAATGCGTTAAGTGTTCCTCTTTATAGTCAACCTTGTACATTGCTCTAAAATTACAACTAATATTTCTTCTCTCAATGCCTTGTGCTCATTTCCTATGTTATTTGACTAACAAATTATTACTTGAACTTGGACTTGTACTCATTATCATTTAATTTTAATTAGTGCTTTTGTGCTTCTTCTGAATTCTTCTTTTCCTCACACCATGCTACTTGACTTCTACTACCCTTCTGATTTATCTGAGGCTCAGTTATTCTTCTCTACTAGATTAACATTCTCTTTTTCTGGGTCTTGGTTCCAATTACATTAAGTCAAAGAATCAGTGGGGAACCTAGACAAACAGTTTTGGAAACAGGAGAAGAACTATCAGCCATCAAGCTGCTGTTGGAATGAATAAAATCCAGCCAATTCCCCAGCCTTATGTCTATCCACTCAAGATTTAAAGTCCTAAGAGACGAAGTCAGATTGCCCAAGCCTAAGTATCAGGTTGGTCAGAGAAAGGAGCTGATAGAAATAGCCTTCAGGAACCCTTTAAGTTTCAAATACAGTAAAGGAAGGGAAAGAACTCTATATTTATAATTCCTGTAAATTTATATAAAATGGGAGTAGGTTATTTTCCATCAGGAAATTGGGATGTTGTCAAGGAAGGAGAATGAACAGAAAGAGGAGTGAATGCAGTGAATGAAACAATGTAGGTACCCCGTATGGGCTTTTAGTCTCCTGTCTTCTCTTTCTTTTCAAATAAAGAGAGACACTCTCCATTCAGTTGGGCAGGCATTACCAGCTCAGTTTTTTTTTTTTGTTTTTTTTTTTAAGTAGGCTCCATACCCAGCATGGAGCCCAATGTGGGGCTTGAGGTCATGACCCTGAGATCAAGACCTAAACTGAGATCAAGAGTTGGAAACTTAACCAACCAAGCCACCCAGATGCCCCACCAGCTCAGTTCTTTTAACTCCCCTCTCTTGTATGCTAGATGCTGTCCCTGCTGTCCCTGCTAGCACATTGAAAAGAACAGAGATCGGGGCGCCTGGGTGGCTCAGTCGTTAAATGTCTGCCTTCGGCTCAGGTCATGATCCCGGGGTCCTGGGATCGGGCCCCGCATCGGGCCTCACATCGGGCTCTCTGCTCCACGGGAGGCCTGCTTCTCCCTCTCCCACTCTCCCTGCTTGTGTTCCCTCTCTCGCTGTCTCTCTCTCTGTCAAATAAATAAATAAAATCTTAAAAAAGAAAAGAAAAGAAAAGAAAAGAGATCTATGAACCTATAGAGCTTGTGTAAGCTCCCTGAACCTCATTTTTATCACCCATGATATTGAAACATGCTTCCTTATTTTTTGTGAAGATTATTAGTGGTAAGATACAGTGCCTGATACACAGCCTCTTGTATCCCCCACCACCTCTTCTTCAGACTATCTCCTAGGTGATTTTCACATTCATCAAGGCAGTTACTCATAATCTCCTTCCACAGAAAGCCCTCTCAAAACCAGTTCTCCACATCAGAAATGCTTTCCATTCTTATACTTCCTATGCAGATTTACTTGGTTGGCATGCCTCTGGCTGTCAGTTCTAAGAGCTAAATCTCTTCTCTGTCCCTAATGGAAACAACACAGCAGGTACATCCCCTACTTGTCACAGTGCTACTGCCCATGTATTTTTTCAGTCTAAATATCAGGTCCACCTGCTACATTTACCATGTGCATCACTCACATTACCTCCCTAAGTGACTTGTGGTCTTTCCTAAAGTCACATGATGCCATCAATTCTGCAACTCTCTTTTCTCTGAGATGGGTTCCAAATTAAGTTCAATTTATCCCTTCTAGGGCTTTATATCAAACTCCTTACTTCAAGAAAATGGATTATGAAAATATGGCCTATATTTTTCCAATGTCAGAGTCAGTGCCTTCATTCTGTAGCTAAGCAGTAGAGCAGGAGATACCTTGGGTATCAAATCCTTATACTAATAAGTGGATCTTAGTGTCTATGAATTGCCAGGCCTACTTTGGTTGTTACAGAAATTAGTAACATATAGTTCCTGCCCTCCAATAGCCTACAGTCTAGTGAGGTATAAGAGACATATGCAAATAGGTCAATTACACCACAGTGTGGTAAGTGGGAGCACAATGAAGGTGTGAGGCTGGTTGGGAAAGTTTAAAATGAATCACAAGAATGAGTGGAGGTGAACTGGACAAACAAATGGGGAAGGTGATCCGGACTGAGTGTATGCAAAAACACAGTGTTGAAAGAGATCTGAGTATGGTTAGGGAATGGGTCTTGACTACAGAGAGTTGAAGGGTTGGATGGGGTTGGGGGGGTGTGATCTTGAGACACTTAGTAAACTAATGCCTGCAAAAGAGCCACCTGTTTTATAAGTAAAATTGTACTGGAGCACAGCCATACCTACTCATTCACGTATTGTCTGTGGCTGCTTTATTGCTATGATGGCAGAGTTGGTAGTTGCCACAGAGACCATTTGGCCTGCAGAGGAGAAAATATTTACTATCTGGCCCTTTACAGAACAAGTTTACCAATGGACGCCATAAAGATGTGAAACAGAGCACAATGACCTTAGAAAGGCATACAAAAGAGTCTAGACTATTCAGAGGAGCAACAGAAAGGTTGATGAAGGATTTAAATAAGGGAATGACATGCTCATCAGATTGGTGTTTTAGGAAAACCACTTTGGCTGCATATGAAGAATGGATTAGAGGGAGCAAGACTGAAGGGAGGGGCACCAGTGAGAATATACTGCAATAATCCAGACAGGTGAAGATACACATGAACTAGTATATGCCCAGAACTGTGACAGAAGATACTTATGGAAGAGAATAATAGGTAGCATTGTCTTTTCTTAGAGTTTTATTCTGTGACCACTCTTCTTCTTTTGTTCTTGATTTCCTATGTGCTTCCCTCTCTTCCTCCTGAGTTTTTTCCCAGTGTGATCAGCCTTTTCCCTTCTTCAAACATCCTATTCATATTTGAGACTATATCCGTTGTTAAAGTCAGGCAGGTAGAGACTTCAGGAATCTGCATGTCTGAACTTCTACAGTTGTGCTGTTGCTGGTGTAGCTTATCTGTCCCCAAATCTGAACCACTGACTTATGATTTTCCTCTTCCTCCTCCTCCTATCTTAGTCTGTCTACTTGGGCCACTGGAACCTCCCAATATTTCACTGCTCACCCAAAGTACCATGTTGCTGCTGTCCCAGCATGCACCATTCACCATCAAGTCCAAGCTTTTGAAGTTGGAAACAATTATCCTAATTGTTTATGTAGAGTAAATCTGATGATGAGACAGGTTAAATTGCCCAAAGTCACAGCAAATTAGTAGAAAACCAAGTTTCCTAATTCCTTACCTTGAGCTCTTTCTAACAGTTGTAAGTTCCTGTCCCAAATTAGGGAAATAAAATAACAATCACCATTTTAGCTCTATGATAGATCACTTGAAGGAAGTTTGTAAATAGCCATGTACCTGTCCCAGCTACTTGACTATAAATAGTTTTCTTAAGAAATTCCACTGACTAGATCAATTGCTTCCTGATGTAGAAATCCAACTAAAAGTGTCAGAAACCACCTGGAATCCAATTATGAAATAAAGGAGGACTTAATACCCAGGCTGGAAGTAGGAAAATGACAGATGATACTTTAGCTTTGAAATATAAAAGGGCTATGGGATTTTATGGCTTTCATTTGGTTTTTATCTCATACCATTGTGTCCTTTAAATACCCAAGTTCCTGAGATAAATCACTCACCTCAAGAAATGACGGTCGCACAACGCTTTTGTAACCTGCAAAAATGTCACACATATTACCATCATTTTACAGTGACTTTGATATTTTACCTCTACTGCAAAAGAGTCACACATAACACAATGAAAACAGATGCTATCATTTTTGTAGGACTGAGTTTAAAGAAAGATGTGGGTGTTACTGAAAGGGTTGGTCTTTTCTAGTGAATTCCACAAGCAAGGTCTGTAGAGGACAACCATCAACCCTGGAAAATATCAGGACTATCAAGGGCATAGTTGCCAAGAGCTGACACCTAATGGACAGGATCTGGTTGTAGTAAGTAGCCCTGTCCTATCTGGCAGTCACTTGCCACATGTGGCTATTTATTTTACCTAACATAAAATTAAAAATTAAAAAAGACAAGAAATAACAAGTGTTGGTGAGGATGTGGAGAAAAGGGAACACTTGTGTACTGTTGGTGGGAATTTAAATGGAGGCAGCCACTATGGAAAACAATACGAAGTTTCCTCAAAATGTTAAAAATAGAACAGTCCTACAATCCAGCAATCTCATTTCTGGGGATATATCCAAAGGAAATGAAATCACTTTTTAAAAGAGATATCTGCATCCCATGTTCGTTGCAGGATTATTTATAATAACCAAGACATGGAAACAACCTAAGGGTCACGGACAGAGGAATAGATAAAGAAAATGGGGTATATATTTTTCAATGGGATATTATTAAGCCATGAAAATGAAGGAAAACCTGACATTTGGGACAACATGGATGGACCTTGAGAGTATTATGCTAAGTGAAATAAGTCAGACAAAGATACTGTATTATTTCACTTATATGTGAAATTTTAAAAAACTCAAAAAACAGGGAACATATTGCTAGTGTTGGGTAATAGTACTGTGTTGAAGGGGGCCAATATAGAGTTTTTTTTTTATCATTGCAGAAAGTTCTATTGGACAGTGTTGTTACAGAGAAAGGCAGGATAAAGAAATAAAATGAACTGGGCGTGGAGGGGAACCATTACCAGATTTGGTCATAGCACAAGGAATAAACCAAGGCAGTGTGGCACAGAAGCTAGGAAGAGACATGAATTCTAGCAGAATTAGATTAGTCTAGTCCATTAGAACCTGTTGATTAACCTCTCTTGCTTGTTTTTCTCCTTTATAGTGGGCAGTGATTAGTGTTACTTTCCTACGGGGTTATTTTGAGGATTAAATGAGACCTTGTATGCAAAGGGCTTGGTAGATGCCTCGCATCATATGTGCTCAAGAAATTATAGTGATTGTTCTGAGGGGTGAGGTCAATTCACCAAATAACTATTTCATGCTGAGATCTTTCCATCTAGTAGCTTGGACTTACTCACTTCAGAGTTGGGAAGAAGTCCTATCTCAAAACCCTAGTAATCTTGAATTTTTAAAAAACTTAAGTGATTATTGAGAGAGAGAGGTCAAGAGAAACACAGTTGATGAGCCCAATATCAGAAAGGATCTCCATCAGCTGCAGACAACAGAAAGTCCAAATAACCTATGACTTAAAACAGGAAGAGGTTTATTTGTCAAGGAAGTTATTTAGGTTTCTGCCCCAATATCTCTAGTGTATGGTTTCCATCCTCACAGTTTCTTTTCTTTCTTTCTTTCTTTTTTTTTAAGATTTTATTTATTTATTTGACAGAGAGCGAGAGAGGGAACACAAGCAGGGGGAGTGGGAGAGGGAGAAGCAGGCTTCCTGTGGAGCAGGGAGCCCAATGCGGGGCTCAATCCCAGGACCCTGGGACCACGACCTGAGCCAAAGGCAGATGCATAATGACTGAGCCACCCAGGCACCCCTCCATCCTCACAGTTTCATTATGTCAACTGCTCTTCCAGATACCATGTCTATAGTCCTGGAAGGATAAAATAGGCTTCACCTTTTTATTTAGGAAAGGGTGTTTCCACACACACCTTCTGCAACATCTCACTGACCAGAAGAACTCTGTGCCACCTCTCAAAGTAAGAAAAGCAAGGAAGAGAGATTTTGTTTGTTTGCCTTATATTGAACCACATGAGGTTACCAATATTTCAGCATTTTCAAGTGACAAAGAAGCAATTTCATATTGTTCAGCCCAAAAGTTGGGCACACTGCCACCCTGAACAAAACTGGGGTTCTGTTAGAAAGAAAGAAAGAGAGCGTAGACATTGGGCAGGCAACTGACAGTGTCTGCCATTAGTTCCCACTTCACACCAGGCCAAGTGTGAGTCTTGCCATCCCTGATGGTAATTGTTACATCATGTCTGAGAAAAGGGACTGAAAGTTACTCAGCTGAGAGACTGCAGAACTGGGATGGAAAGCTAGACGTTCTGTCTCAAAGTCCATGTGCATCCCACCATATTCTCAAGGGAAAAAGCAAAAATGAAAAAGCTATAAACAACACAAAATTGAAAAAACCCAGAAGGTTTGATCATGACAGGGTATGTATTGCCTGTATTAAATCATCCACACATTTTTTCTTTTAATCAGAAGTATCAGTCACAACTGGGATGAGACCAGATTGCACGTAAGTGGAGGGAAAATATATTGGCTCACTTTGTTAGAATTTAATTCAATTTCCATTTCTGTGTCTTTCCCTTGGGGGAATGGTTATCCGACTTGATGCTGAAACAACTAGGCAAGATGAGATTGTTTGAAGACAATTATTAGAAGAGAAGGTGACATCAGATTTTTTTGTTTCATTTACTTTCCCTTTTGTTTTGTTTTTATTGTTTTTTTTCCAAAGTAAGGTATTTGGATGTTAAAGAAAACAAATTCACAGAGTTAAAAATGCCTTATTTAAATAATATAAAACTACTCCCTCTCTCTGAATTATTGAATTCCATAGTTCACCTCTCATAAGATATATTTTTCCACTTTTGTGGTTTTATTATTTTATGTTGATAATTTCCCAGGTATTTTCCCTCTCTCTCTCTCTCTCTCTTTTTTTTTTTTTGCAATCTCACCCTGTGTATTCAGCTGCCTACTGAACATGCTACAAGAATGTCTCATAGGGTACCTCTGTGTCAACGTATCCAAAACTGACTTCATGATCTTTCTCCTAAACAAACAAAACATCCTGTTCCTCTTCTAGTGCATTTCTTCTAATAAGTGACAACACCAATTACCCAGTTGCTCAGACTCAAAGCCAGGAAGTTATCCTTGACTCTTCCATTTCTTCATCCCTTTCATCTCTGATCAATCCCCCAAAGCCTATCAGTACCACTTCTTAAACATTTCCCAGAAAAAGGAACCCTCTTGCACTGTTGGTGAGAAACTGGTACAGCCACTCTGGAAAACAGAATGGAGGTTCCTCAAAAAGCTAAAAATAGAGCTACCCCAGCACCCAGCAATTGCACTACTGGGTATTTACCCAAAGAATACAAAAATACTAATTCAGCGGGATACATGCTCTCTGACATTTACAGCAGCATTATTTACAATAGCCAAGAAATGGAAGCAGTCCAAGTGTCCATTACACACACATATTTACACATACACATATATATAATAGAATATTATTCAGCCATAAAAAAGATCTTGCCATTTGCAACAACGTGGATGGAACTGGAGGGTGTTATGCTTAGTGAAATAAGTCAATCAGAGAAAGACATGTATCATATGACCTCACTGATATGAGGAATTCTTAATCTCAGGAACAAACTGAGGGTTGCTGGAGTGGTCGGGGGTGGGAGGGATGGGGTGGCTGGGTGATAGACATTGGGGAGGGTATGTGCTACGGTGAGCGCTGTGAATTGTGTAAGACTGTTGAATCACAGATCTGTACTTCTGAAACAAATAACGCAACATATTTTAAGAAAAAAGAAAAAGAAGAAGATAGCAGGAGAGGAAGAATGAAGGGGAGTAAGTCAGAGGGGGAGACGAACCATGAGAGACGATGGACTCTGAAAAACAAACTGAGGTTTCTAGAGGGGAGGAGGGTAGGGGGATGGGTTAGCCTGGTGATGGGTATTGAGGAGGGCACGTTCTGCATGGAGCACTGGGTGTTATGAACAAACAATGAATCATGGAACACTACACCAAAACAAATGATGTAATATATGGTGATTAACATAACAATAAAAAATTTAAAAAAAAAGAATGGACTCTTGCCATTTGCAATGACATGGATGGAGCTAGAGAGTATGACGCTAAGTGAAATAAATCAGATAGAAAAAGACAAATACCATATGATTTCATTCATATGTGGAATTTAAAAAACAAAACAAACAAGCAAAAGGAGAGAGAGAAACCAAGAAACAGACTCTTAACAGAGAACAAACAGATGGTTACCAGAGGGGAGGTGGGTGAGAGGATGGTGAAATAGATGATGGGGATTAAGGAGTGCACATTTCGTGATGAGCACTGGGTGATTAAAATAAAAAATTAAAAAAAACCCATTTCCCAGACCCAACCAATAAATTTACAAGGTACCAAAGTTTTCTCCAGTAAAGCAAATTTTTGCAATGGTCAACTAGCTAAAGGAAGACATACTCTTAAGCTAACAAAGATGACCTGGATGAGAATGGTGTCACCTAACTTCATCACTGATGCATCGTCTCCACGGAAACCATTGGAAGACCTATGGCTGTCTCCAGACCATGAAGAACCCCATTGTTATTAAGAAATTGAAACTGAATGGTATATGTGGTGAAGAATTGAATGTAGCCTCATTTCTTCCAAAGGCAACTTCAAAAGGACATTATGGGTCGGTCTTGTTACTACTACATCCCTAGCATCTGGCAGGTGCCTGGCACATAGTAGACACTCAGTAAATATTTACTGGGAGTTGAGAAATGAATAAGAGGGGGAAGAAGTCTCATTTTAATTCTTACTATTGTAACATTTTTAATGATCATTCCAGTTTCTCACAAAAAGATTCTTCATCTGGCCAATACCTGGGACACTGAATTCAACCCCAGACAAGAGTTACTTGGATAATTCTAGGCTTACTGAGGCCTGGGATCCAATTATTGGTTCACCTCCCTGTTATTATAACCTGGCAATATGTCTTATGTAGTTCTCAAAACTGCAGTATGCAGTGGGGAGAAACCAGGCTTTGGAATCTCTGATTTGTCATTTACTAGCTTTGTAACTTTCTTCAATGTACTCGATCCCTCTGTGCCTCAGTTATTTCACCTGAAAAGTGGGGGCAACAAACAGATGCCTTGTGGGATGATTGGGATCTAATGCAATGAGATAATATGAGGGAAGCACTGAGCAGGGTTCCCAGCACAGAGCACATGTTCAGTTCATGGTATCATGCCCCTGCACTGCCTAGTAGATGTGTAGTCCTGACATCTCATAACTGTCCATCTTATCCAGGGCTGCTGCTAGTGTCTGGAAGTCACCCACCCTCTACTAATCCACCACAAAGCTCTCAACTACCAACTCATTCTTCTCAGGTTGTGGGATGGGAAGGTAGGTAGGTAGGATGGGAAAATCTGCATGGCTCTGAATGGATGGTTTTTTGATACTCTGGCCCCTGTTGTGAAGGTAATAAAAACAATCACAAGCTTTTATGTTTGTTCACCACTACACTTCTATTGCTGAGCACATTCATTCATTTATTCATTGAACATGTATTTACTGAGTGCCTTACTATGTGCCAGCAGTCTCAAGACCTTGGGGTTAGTAGTGAACAAGATAGAGTGTCCACTATCAAAAGGTTTGAATTAAAGGGATAAGAATAGATTAATAAATGAATGATGAGATTTAAAATAGTTATATGTGCAATGGAGAAATTAAAACTAAGATATGAATTAGTAATTGGGGGAGGAGGAGGTAAAAGAAGCAAGGAGACAACTTTAGAAACCTTTCAGTAGGCTAGGCTTGAGATAATTTAGAATGGTATGTTTGGAGATAGAAAAAATGTGAATGGTTTCAGAAATAAATAAAATCTTTAGAAAAAAAAGGTGTGTGTGGGGGGCGCCTGGGTGGCTCAGTTGGTTAAGCATCTGCCTTTGCCTCAGGTCATGATCCCAGGGTCCTGTGATGGAGCCCCGCATTGGGCTCCCTGCTCAGAAGGAAGTCTGCTTCTCCCATTCCCTCTGCCTGCCACCCCACCTACTTGTGCTCTCTCCTGTAAAACAGAATAATAATCAAAGAGAATGTGAAGGGAGAAGATGCTGTCATTCTGTTTTAAGATGGGAGGCACAATGTGTGTCCACTGATAGGAAGGGCCTTCAAGAGAGAGAAAAATTGGTAAGGCAGAATGTGAGGTACATGGGAATTCTGTAACTCTCTTCCCAATTTTTCTGTCAATCTAAAACCACTCTAAAATAAAAAGTTTATTTAGGGGAGGGGAAGGATGAAACAGAAGAAAGAAAGCTTTCAAGAACCCTTGAAGAAGGGCTGGTCTCCAAAGCCCAAGTGAAGGAGGGTAGAGTTGGCTGCCAGTGAATATCATTCATTTATTAGTGAATAACTGAATGAATTTTATTACATTTTAAGCTTATATGCATTCACTCACTTTTATCATCATAACCTTGGGAGGTTATTGTGATACTCTTTTTATAAAATAAGGAAACTGAGGCTCAGACAGATAAGGCTCTGGTTGAGAACAACACTCTCCATCAGCCAAAGGATTTTCAAAAGCAAAGGTCAGACTTTGTGCAACACCTGTTTGCTTGGTAAGGGACTGAACATGTTGGCTTTGTTAGGTGTAATGCAAGTAAGGCATCCCACCAGTGTTTCATGTTGGGTCTTAGTTTCCTTAGCCGCAAATTGAAAGAATACAATAAACACATATAAGGGCCTTTGGATCTAGAACTTTCTGATTTTAATTTTTTTGAATAGCTTCTTGTGATGAAGAGTGAGACGGGTTGGGAGTGTCTTCCATTAAGACAAATGTGTGGGCAACAGAGAGAGGGATCTGAGTACCACACGTTCACTACACATTGCTTGGAGGGTCTGTACAGCAACACACACTGTGTTGGAATCTTCCACATTGCTTGGCAAGATGTTGACAGCATCATCTTTGCTCTTCTGCATGTGTTCAGTGATTGTGAATAAAGATGCAGTAATGCTGAGTCAGCCTCCTTTCCCTCCTCCTGGGGAACCTCATGAGGAATAAATCAAAACTGCATGTCTACAAATGACAGGTCATTCTTGACAGCCACATGCAAGTTCTCTTAGTTATCGAATCACATTTTTTTTTCAAGACTTTATCCAGTTTCTAGTGCTACTGTGAGTCTGAAAATCTGAGAAATTTGGGAGTATCCTCCCTCCCAGATGAAAATTATATTTCTAAAACATTTTTAGTTTATACCTATCAGGCAACACAATTCCTTTATTAATTCAAGTCAATTCAATAAGCATGCACTGAGAGCCTGCTAACATACTAGATCTCATGCTAGAAATTGGGAATAGAAAGTTGCATGAGATATAGTCCTGGAACTCAAAAGACTCCGTCTGAAAGGTAATTTCCAAGACTCATTGTTGTCTGAAGAAATGGCAGCAATATCATGCCTAATTTTCTCAGCTAAGGTACCATGATGGCCTATTCCATTTGTTCCTGTGTCCCTCATTCTTTTATTTGCCAGACTCTCCCAAGATCTACCTTGCTCCCAGACTTCTAGTTGAGTTTGTCCAATGCAGAGAACATCAAGAGATCAGAGGCTGAGTGGGAAGTGGGTCAGGATATTCATTCCCATGGCTCTCCACCTGCAAAGTCACTGTTGGTTGACAGCATCCTTCGTCTGTTAGGTGGCTCTCTCCACATAGTTTTCTGTCTTAGGTCTTGGTGACTACTCCCTTCCTCTGCCCCTTTGGCCCTGGGGGTGAGTGGTACCCCTCTGTTATTAACCCTGAGTAGTCTGCCTTCATTCCTTATGAATGGCTTGGTACTGCTGCCTATGACTTCATAAGTGTTTCTTTTATTCATCACTCAATGACCTAACTGAGTGTGCCCTTTGTTTCCCATATGGACTGTGATGGATCTGCACATCCTCATTTATGTTTGCCATAATCCAAGCTCTTCTTTATTATATGCTGTGGTCCTTAGGGATAAGCTTCTTGAGATACGTGTGAGAGAGCCAGAGCAATGAGGTCAGTAGGTCCTGAGTGCCATCTCTGGCTTTGCTACTAGCTGGGGTATGAAGTCAGCCACATTAATTAACTTATTTAAACTTGTTTCTTCATTTGTAAAATGGAGATGAAAAACATCTATCTCAGGGCGCCTGGGTGGCTCAGTTGGTTAAGCGACTGCCTTCGGCTCAGGTCATGATCCTGGAGTCCCAGGATCGAGTCCCGCATCAGGCTCCCTGCTCAGCAGGGAGTCTACTTCTCTCTCTGACCCTCCCCTGTCTCATGCTCTCTCTCTCTCTCTATCTCATTCTCTCTCTCAAATAAATAAAATCTTTAAAAAAAAAAAAGAAAAAGAAAAACATCTATCTCATAGTTTTTTTGTAAATATTAAATGAATAATGTATGTATTGGATCTTATACTTCCTGGGATGGTATTTTTAGTTTTTTATTTTTTAGAGAGAGAGAGAGAGAGCACATGCACACAGGGGTTGGGGATGGGCAGAGGGAGAGAAAGAGAATCCCAGGCAGGCTCCATGCCCAGTGTGGAGCCCAACACAGGACTCAATCTCATGACTCTGAGATCATGACCAAAGCCAAAATCAAGAGTCCCACGCTTAACCCACTGAGCTACCCAGGCACCCCTGAAATAGTAATTTCTAAACAAATATTAATCTCTTTCACCTCTGGGATTCTAAGAGAGGTTTTTGCAAAACCCCATGTAGAATCCCTAATAGAGGGTAAGACACAGCTGCAAGACTTCTCCTGTAGAGAACCTTTCTTGATTGCCAACTGCAGTTGAGCTCTCATTCCTCTCAAATCCTTGGGCTCTTTGTTTGCAGTTCTCTAATGACTTGGTTCATATTTTGCCTTAAATTTCAAATATTAAATATAATATTCAATGCCTATATTTATGAATGTTGATGTTTAATGACCCCCTACCCCCATTAAATCATGCATTTCTAAGGCTAGGAATTGATTCTATGCACATTTATATCCCTAGTACCTATACAGTAGATGGTGCCTAACAGGAGCTCAACAATTTTTGAGATGACCACATGTCTGGATGAATGAAATGCATAACAACCCTAAGATGTAAAATGCTATTTCTAGTAATTTGGATTGGAAGGGAAAATTTGAGGGGCAAGGAGACCATTCAGACGACTGAATAATATAGTACAGAGAAGAAAAGATATTAAAATAAGGAACGGTCAGAGGTCATGAAAAGGAGGGGAAAACAGATTTGAGAAATGCTTAGGGAGTGACTATTTGAATGTAAAGGGTGAGAAAGACGATGAAAAAGGACATGGGACTTTATGCTTGGAAGCTGCATGTGTGGTTGTATTATTAACCAAGATAGGGAATATCAGGGCAAGATGAGGGTTTAGGTGCTAGGCAAGTGTGGGGTGGAGGAACAGATTATTCTCACCTCAACATGTTGAGTTTGCGGTGACCAAGAAATATCCCATTGAAGATGTTGGGAATATATGTATGAAGTTTGAAAGAGAGATGGGAGCTAGAGGGAGGTGATCCTCTGTGTTCAAACGGTTCGTTCAGCTTAATTTCATTTATCCCTCTATAAAGAAATTATCTGTTTCCACTCTAAACTTTAAGGTCCTTGTCTTCATAGTATTCCCAGTGCCTAGCATGTAAAAGTTGCTCAATGAGGCCAAGACGCGCGCTTCTGCGCTTCCGGCGTGCGAGTGCTTCCGGCGTGTGAGTGCGGTTTCCCACACCGTGAGCCTGTGGCGTTGGCCGCCGGCGGTAGCGACCCGTGGGCCGGTGACGTAGAGGAGGACACCTCACAGCTTATCTTCCCCAAAGAGTTTGAAACAGCCGAGACACTACTAAATTCAGAGATTCATATGCTTCTGGAGCATCGAAAGCAACAGAATGAGAGCGCAGAGGATGAACAGAAACTTTGAGGTCTTCGTGAAAACTTCAAATTACACAGCCCATTTCAGTCGTTTCAAAAACAAAGAGACCATTGCCAGTGTTCAGTGTCCGCAAACTCAACATGTTGAGGTGAGAAGAATCTGTTCTTCCACCCCACACTTGCTCCAGAAGAAGCTTCATAAATTTGAGTTGGCCTGTTTGGCCAGCCTTGCCCAGAGACTGCTGAGGAGTCAAAGGCACTGATCCCAAGCCTGGAGGGGCGATTTGAAGATGAGGAGCTACTACCGCAGATTCTTGATGATATCCAGACCAAGCACAGCTTTCAATATTAATCTCCAAATACCACTCTGCTGCTGAGGGGAACTACATCCCAAGCCCAGCACCACTGTCCTGATGTCTGGAGCTGACTTACATGGAAATTCCATTGCACTTGGGCTTCCTTTGGATAGAACAACCCAGCTTGGTCTTGGTTTAGGTTGCTATTTCAGACTTGACTATTGGACCATGATAACCTGACCCTGCCTCTGGGAAGGGTGAGGTGGGGTGATGTGCGTATAAGCTACACTGTTGACTACCACATACCATGGTTTTGGTCCCGTGTTATTTTTAAATTTTTGTTTTGTTTTAAGATTTTATTTTTTTAAGTAATCTCTACCCCCAGTGTAGGGCTTGAACTCAGTACCCCAAGATCAAAAGTGGCATGTTCCACTGATTGAGCCAGCCAAGCACCCCTTTTTTAAGATTTTATTTTTTTAGCCCCTGTGTTATTTTTGATTCCTAAGATTTCATGTTTTAATTTCAATGTGTTTGTAGTTTTTGCAACTACAGGAAACGACAGTCTTAAAATGCAAAAGGAAGAATTAAGGGGCACTTGGCTGACTCAATTGGTAGAGCACATGACTCTTGATCTCTGGGCAGTGAGTTCAAGCTCCACATTGGGCATGGAGTCTACAAGCAAAAACAAGCAAAAAACCCCAAACAGGAACGCTAAATATAAATGCAAAAGGAAGAATTAAACCAAGCCTGTACCATCATCTGAAATCCTTACAGAAAGGATGATAGTGCTAATGACTGTGAGACAGCATTGGCATCATTATGCTTAACCCAGAAGTCAAGGAGGAAGGTCACCATGGAAAGCAGTTACACTGAGGATAACTGCCAAGCATGGAGGGCCCATACATAGCCTTGAGGTACATCAGTACTTGACCTTTATTCTTGGACTGTTGAAGAATGTAGATTTGGAGGCATTGGTCCTAAAGCACTGTATTCTCACTCTTAAATTAAGTTTTTTTTTTCCTTTCGAGGACAGACTTGAAGGTTTGAACACTTTGAAGACTCCTTGGATGGGGTATCCATTCCAAACCTCTCTCTTGCTACTTAGCAGCAGGTGATCTCTGATGGGGGTGATTTGGAAAGAGGGAGCCTGCCCCTTCCTGGGCCACTACAGTGAAGTCACTTAATGTAAAGCAAGTTGGGGGAAACTCTTTAATAGCTAAACATTCTAGCTTTGTGCAGTATCATAGCCAATGAGCTTTATCCAAGGTGCAATTGTTGCTAACTGAAAGGAAAAGAAAAATAGCTAAACATTCTAGCTTTGATTTTTCTGAAAGGAAATATGCCTATTTTCTTCACAATTTGGAGATTTTTCTTTGGAATACTTGTTGGCTCCAAATGAATGCATGATCCAAAAAAAAAAAAAAAAAGGTTGGAGAAATAACAAAGTTACCTTTTTTTTTTTTTAAAGTAGGTTCCAGGGATGCCTAGGTGGCTCAGTCGGTTAGTCATCTGTCTTCGGCTCAGGTCATGATCCCAGGATCCTGGGATCAAGTCCCACATTGGGCTCCTTGCTCAGCAGGAAGCCTGCTTCTCCCTCTGCCTGCCACTCCCTCTGCTTGTGCTCATTTGCTCTCTCTCTCTCTGACAAATAAATAAAATCTTAAAAAAAAAAGTTGCTCAATGAATGATCTTTCAACTTATGAATGATTGTTGAACTTTGGGAATCATGGGCTGGGAATAGGTAATTGCATAAGACGGGGAGGAATGAGATTGTTCACTAGACTAGGAAGGAACCTCTAAGGAAGAGGTAGAGAAGCTCACATAAAAAAGATTGGAAACCAGAGACAGGAGGAGAGCCAGAAAAGAATGTTCTCTGAGTTTCAAAAGAGATTATTTTCAAAGAGGAGATTGTGGGAGTGTTAGTGTTTTTGAGATCAAATGGGATGAAGACCAAGCCCATTGATTTTGGCATTTAGAAATTAGGAAGGCATTGACGACTTGAGCAAGAATAATTACTGTGAAGATGACTTTAGAATTCAAAATGATACAGATAAGGAAATATGTGTCTTTGAGATCAAATGGGATGAGGACCAAACCCACTGATTTTGGAATTTGGAAATTAGGAAGTCATTGACGACTTGAGCAAGAACAATTACTGTGAAGATGACTTTAGTGAATTCAAAATGATACAGATAAGGAAATACATATAATGAAAGTATACCAATCTTGCATGTCATAGAAATGTAAAAAAGCAATAGAACAATAAACTATACTAAAGGAAGCTTTTAAGAAATCGTAATTAAACATATTCATAAACTGAGGGAAGGAGCCAATGAGATTAAATGAAGGTGAATATACAAGCAGGGAAGTCTGTAGGACAGTTTTAAATGTCTATACTGTTAGGATTTGTAGAAAGTATATCCCACTCTTATAACTACCAGACATGTAATATTTTTCTAGAAACCCTGTTGTGGTCATTTGTTGGCTTGTACCCACCAAAATATTTGAGCCGCTAAATCACAATAGTCAGGGACACAGAGATGTCTTTTCATATCGTGTTGTTGGAGAAAGCCGATCACCTCATAGACTCTAATGAGACTCACCACTAAAGAAAACATTCTTCATTCTAGCATCACCCCTTTTCTTGTTTCTTGTAGCATTAAGAGACTCCCAAGGATAAGCTGCCAATATAATCATCATTGACCCCTGTTTAAACACCACCACAAATAGTGGTTCAGGTTATTGCTTACATCACCCAGCAAAAGAGCATGTCCGTTGGGTTTTGAAATTATTAATGTCAGTGATTTTTAATACTATTAGGAATAATATTTTTTTACCCTAGGATCCTGACTGACTTCACATAGGTCTCTGTTCCCTCTTAAACCTTATGTTTCATCATTTGCCTGTGAGTTTATTCTACAGTATTTTTAAAGAATTGGCTAATTTTCAACATTGCTAAACTCTTCCACAATGTGTCTTAAATTTGGTTTTATAGAGAGTCAGCTTGAAACAAAAGGATATCTGAGTATTTCTTTGATAATGAACTGAATAATATCAAAAGCATACCTAATTAATATGACCATAATAAATATTTTCATAAGTGATTTTTGGTTCTCCTTTTGTGATCCAGAACAAGTTAGTAAGGTAAGATCAAAATTCTTCGGGTTTGGGGGCGCCTGGGTGGCTCAGTTGGTTAAGCGACTACCTTCGGCTCAGGTCATGATCCTGGAGTCCCGGGATCGAGTCCCGGGATCGAGTCCCACATTGGGCTTCCTGCTCAGCAGGGAGTCTGCTTCTCCCTCTGACCCTCTTCCCTCTCGTGCTTTCTATCTCTCATTCTCTCTCTCTCTCAAATAAATAAATAAAATCTTAAAAAAAAAATTCTTTGGGGTTGACCTAATTGGACTTTTTTTCCCATTTCTCTTTCTTCTGGGTAATAGGGTTGTTTTCCAACAATGTTTTATTTTGTTTACTCAAAAGTAAACCACATTAAGCTTTTTACCACTTTAATCTGTTCCAGATATTAAGTCCTATCTGAAATGAAGAGACTATTTTCTTCAACAGAATAAGGTATGGTTCATTCTGTTTCAAGTTTAGGAAAATAATAAGTGTGCACTCTCTTACTCCTAGTATTCAGTGACTGCACCCATTGCTTAATTTTTAAATTCTGAACTGGAGCATAAATTCTTCTAAAAGAAAAGTACAGTGGGTTTCAGAAGAACTTTTAGCCAATTCAGGATGACAGAACTGGGCTTTTCATAACCAGCCTGTGCTATACTAGCCCTGTTTAATTTTAGATAGTAAACACAGTCTAGAACCTTCCCCTCAGCTGCAGAGACTGGGCTAGCAGAGCACAAAGGTATTGGAAGTGAAATTTCTGGACCCGTGGTTTAAGGCTAGCTTTCAGTGAACTAGAAATTGAAACTCCTTGAAACCATAATGTAATCAACCTGCACTCTTGGGCAAGCTTCAGAATAATCAGACCTGTCATTGCTGCACAAACGTCTGCTGTGAAATGTCAGTCTTTCTATCACCAACAGGAAAGTCTACTTCCATGGTGTTTACAAGTCCAGCTTTGGAAAATCTGGTCCTAATCCCAGACTAACTTCCTCTGTGATAACTGCTAACATAACAGTACAACACAGTGACCTTATTAATAGAACCCCTATTTCAGAAATCCATCAGCTACCCAGCTGCCTCCCTTAGAGAGGCTTCTATTTATGCAGATGCCAGAGGCTGTGCTTCTGGGGACCCAAATCAGTCCACGTGGCTTCCCTCCCCAGATGAAGTGATAAATTAGACTTTGGGCACAAACTCCTCATTCTCCAATCTGCACTGTGCCTAGAAAGTATTAAAATAATTTTATCCTGGTGAAACAATGGTAGGGAAACTGGGTGAAGAACTTGTGATGGAAAGAGATAAGGAAAGCAAAACAAGTCCGCCAGAGGGATCTCTGCATCCCTATCTTAGAAGCAAGGGTTTGCAGTAAACATGAAGGGGGAATGAATTGTGAGAGAGGAGCTATCCTTGAGAATGTGCTTCCCTTAGCATACTGGGCAAACTCTTTTTTTTTTTTTTTTCCAGAGCATTAACTGGAAGGAAAGCTGGAGGGAAATTTTCCTGTCTATTCTTCTCATGAAACTGTAAGTTTCTTGACATAAGAACTGTTACATTTCTTTAATCACTAACACAACTCCTGGTCAAGTTCAGCATCCTGAACTTCTGTTCACTTTCTGGACTCCAAGGAAGTTTTCAAATTTAATATCATTTGTGTATAAAATTGCCAGTTCCTGTATAACCTCATTAGAACAGATGTACAGCTCATTAGTGAGTTAGTTGTTGGTAGCAGAAAGTACACATATCTAGCTTTGTCATCAGAGGATAATAAAAATGCATCTCCTCATTCCAGGAAATGCTCTTCCAGGCTGAAATACATTCCCATGGGTTGTGACCTAAGTCTGAAAAAGCTGATAGAAAGAGCAGGACAAGACTCACTGTGATGGTTAAAATTTTTTTTAAGATTTTATTTATTTATTTAAGAGAGAGAGCTAGAGTACGCATGAGAGAGCACATGAGCAATGAGCGGGGGCCGGGGGGTGGGGCGCAGCGGGCAGAAGGAGAGGGAGGAGCAGACTCCTTGCTGAGCAGGGAGCCCAGTACAACTGGGGGCTAGATCCCAGGACCCTGAGGTCATGACCTGAGCTGAAAGCAGATGCTTAACCGACTGAGCCACCCAGACACCCCTGTGAGGGTTAATTTTCTGTGTCAACTTGAAGGGCATTTGGGGAATGAGATTAACATTGGATTCGGTGGGTTTTGAATAAAACATTGCTATTCCTCCATAATATGAGTGGGCCTCATCCAATCACTTGAAAGCCTTCATTTAACAAGGGCTGACCTCCTCAAAGCAAGAAGAAATTCTGCAGCAGAAGCCTTTCAGACTTTAACTGTAGGATCAACTCTTTCCTGGATCTGCCAGTCTACCCTGCAGATTTTGGACTTGCCAGACTCCATAATAGTAGCATGAACCAAATCCTTAAAATAAATCTACACTTATATATATATATATATATATATATATATATATGTCACACACACACACACACACACACACACACACACACACACATCCTATTGGATCTGGTTCTCTGGAGAGCCCTGATGCACTGAACAACAGGCATATTATACAGTCTATCATCCAACCACCTCGTAGCCCATTTCCCCCTAGACTATTATACAGGAAGATTCACCATGCTGTTCATTTGCACAATGCTCTTACTTCTTTATGGATTACAGAGTAAGATTAAACAGAGAGTGTCCTCACAGACATGCTGTTTAAACCAAGTAGGGGACTAGGTGTCAGAAGACCTTGGTTCCAATTATAGCTCTGTCTCATGCTGTCTGTTATATTTACCTACCTGTGCCTCAGCTTTCTCTCTATACAGGAAGGGGTGTTCTTTTTATTCTTTAAATTTTTATTGTTATGTTAATCACCATACATTACATCATTAGTTTTTTTTAATTTTTATTGTTATGTTAATCACCGTATATTACATCATTAGTTTTTGATGTAGTGTTCCATGATTCATTGTTTGTGCGTAACACCCAGTGCTCCACGCAGAATGTGCCCTCCTTAATACCCATCACCAGGCTAACCCATCCCCCCACCCCCTCCCCTCTAGAACCCTCAGTTTGTTTTTCAGAGTCCATCGTCTCTCCTGGTTCGTCTCCCCCTCCGATTTACTGCCCTTCATTCTTCCCCTCCTGCTATAGGAGGGGGTGTTCTTAACCTGGAGCCCATGGCTGGGCTTCAGGACATTTGTGAGCCTCCTACAATTTCATGCAAACACATATATGCTTATTTTTATGACAAGATGTTTTGTAGCTTTCAAATTTTCAACCAGGTCAGTGAACTGCAAAAAAAGTCACAGTCCTCTAGACTTGTAATGGCCATAGCTCATTCCAGTTCTGAGTTATCCTAATACTCTTCTATCAGCTGCAGCTGGTTTGTGGCTTTCCCTGAAAAATGACTTCTATTTAGTACTTTGTGAGGTCATAAAGACCCTGAGCATTTACAAAATGAAAGGATTTTCTTTGTTTTCCTAACCTATGAGTATGAAGGAAGGGGGGAAAGTGAAGTAGACATTTATTTGAAAGAGATCCGTTGTTCCAAACTTCCAAAACAAGTTGCAGGAGTGCTAAAAGTTGTAGTTTCTGAGAATGGGAAACTAGAGGTCTGAGGTAAGATAAGATACTTGCTGTTGGATGCCCATTTTCCATTGTTTACACTTTTGACTATGTACATTTATTGCTTTTACTCTGTAGATATTCTTTTTATTTTAAGATTTTATTTATTTATTTGACACAGAGAGAGAGAGAGAGCGAGAGAGGGAGCGAGAGCAGGAACACAAGCAGGGGGAGGGGGAGAGGGAGAAGCAGGCTTGATCCCAGGACCCTGGGATCATGTCCTGAGCCGAAGGCAGATGCTTAACGACTGAGCCACCCAGGCGCTCCTACTCTGTAGATATTCTTTACATATCTTACTTACTCTTAAAAATGAGTCAACTAAAAACAATAGAAAAATTTGAAAGATTTGTATATTAATAAAGAAGAACAGTCATAATATAGCAAGTAAAAAAGAGTTAAAAGACTAATAGTATGTGGTGTATGATCACACTGTGTTTTGTTTAAAGATTTTATTTGAGAGAGAGAGTGAGTGAGAGAAAGAGCACGAGCCGAGGTGGGGGGGCGGGGGGCAGACGGAGAGGGAGAAGCCAACACTCTGCCAAGCGGGGAGCCCCGCACAGGGCTCCATCCTAGGACCCTGGGATCACGATCTAAGCCAAAGGCAGACGCTTAACTGACTGAGCCCCGTAATCACATTTTGAATGAAACATTACACATGTCCACAAATCTATTTGTGTGCACTGTGCCATTGGTACCTCTTACTGTGAAACTGGGGGAGAAGAGTAATTTGACTTTAGACGCTTTTATGTTTTTTGAGTTGTTCTAACATATACATCTTACTTTTATATTCAAATAATTAAAAATGTAAAAAGTAAATGTCTCTCAGTTTTATAAATATATATGTCTATTTTAATTTAAATAGAATTAGGCTTTATATATACATATTTGCATTGAATATCATATGGAAATATGAACTCTGTGTCATTCAAATAGGCTGGTGACTTATATGGTGGGTAAAAAAAATATGAAGATTTGTAGAAATTGTAGGCACAAATTTACAAAGCTCTCTGATAAGAAAAGTAGAACAGCTGAAAGAAAGAACAGGTTGGAGATGTATTTCTTAGACTTTCTCCCCTGGGGTCTATGCCTCAAAAGGAAAACTCTAGGTCTTGGAATTTCCCAAGATAACCCAGAGAGACTGCCAAGTTGAGAATGACCGCTCTTGGGGTGGGGGCAAAAATGTCTTGCCTGGACACCTCCTTATGAAGTTGAGATACATCTAGGAAGATGCTTGTTTGTCTGTGATAGCTGGGGGATGGTGAGAGCATGAGAGAGACTTCCAGCTTGAGAGGAGAGGAAGGTTGCTGGAGGGGTGACAGGCAGGGTGAAACAGGAAGCTGGGATGGAGAGGACATGAAGAGCTATCTCTGTGGCAACCGGAACTAAGGTGAGCAGTAAGTCCAGGCATGTCATTACTCATGAGGGTAGTTATAGCCTGATATTTCCACACACTGTAGTGCAGCAGCACTCTGACCATCTGGCCCAGGACACTTCAGAGAGGAGTCACTCAGGGGCAGGGCGATGTTCCCAGAAGCATTGTCTTTGAAGAATAAATCCTTAATGGACAGGGTGACAGCCATGGCAGGAAGTCATTCAAATAGGAGCAAAAGGGATCAAAGAATGTGGCTTCAGGGGACCTCCTTGAAGCCCCAGTGTTCCCAGCATCGGTTTTTCTAATAGTTGACATTCTTGCACACATCAGTGCTCAAGGATATTACCCAGTCACTTCAGTTTCCATTTTATACTACAAATTATGCCCCTTTGGATCACTCACTGGAGTTTCCAGAAGATCCAGATTAGAACATTCATGTCTAACATTCTTCCCCATTCCCGACGTTCAAAGTAAGGCAAATACATACCAAAAAGTTTCAGCTTTAGATGGTGTCTCATTTCTAACACTGGTCCACAGCATCCAGTCATATTAAGTCATTTTGGTCTTGTTTTTTCACCTGTGAATGGAAAGCAAGGTTTATTGACATTACTCCTCAGGTTTGGGGAAGTCATAATTATTACAAAGCATTCAAAGAGAAATGGGAAGACGCTCCCATTCCATCCCAACGATTTCCAGGCATAATGACAAGGATAACGGCTGTCTCCATTAATCTCCTTGTGCAGTAATTTATGAGAAGTATAATTTATAACGGGCTACAGGAGTGTGAATATCAGAGGTGTCTGTTGCCAGTGCTGTCTAGGTATCATCAACTGAAGAACTTGGAACTGAAATATTTTAGAAAGAAGGGGCGCCTGGGTGGCTCAGTCATTAGGCGTCTGCCTTTGGCTCAGGTCGTGATCCCAGGGTCCTGGGATCGAGCCGCACGTCAGGCTCCCTGCTCGGTGGAGAGCCTGCTTCTCCCTCTCCCACTCCCCCTGCTTGTGTTCCCTCTCTCGCTGTCTCTCTCTGTCAAACAAATAAATAAAATCTTTAAAAAAAAAAGAGAGAGAGAGAAATATTTTAGAAAGAAGAGACTAGACTGGTCCATCTACTACTGAGAGTATCAGGAACACCACCTGCTTTCTATCCTCATTCAACTTTCTCAGAGAACCTTCTTCACTAGAAACAACAATGCATTTCCTAGTATAAGAAATCTGCCTTAACATTTCATTCTATTTTCCCCAAATGGGAATCATCTCTGAACCTCACCTCTTTCCCCACAGCTCTTGGAAGCCCCTCACCATAGATGTGGAGCAAAGGCCAAGGCTGAACTGACCCCCCACCCCCACCCCTGCCACATAGGTCTGGCTCGTGCCAGGGCAATGGGAACCATCTGAAATAATGATCAGGGACAGAAACCAAGTCTGATGACAAGGAAACAAATCAACCAACCAGCGATTATTTCCCCAAATGAATTCCTGAATTTAGTTTTCCATTCCCGGAGGCTTTACTGGCCACAGAACAGAGGGGCTGATGTTTTTTCATTTCTCTCCTATGAGGGAGCTTAACAATCAGGACCAGAGCTGTGGTCTGGGGGAACAGAGTAGGTGGTGAAAGAGCGTTCTTAGCAGAATGAGAAATATCTTTGATCTGCTCCCGTGGCCCACCCCCAAGATGACCCCACTTTTTTTAAACAGGGTCATAGTCCCATCACAGCGCCAGCTTTGGGGACTCTCAGATCTCTTGTGGTAACACTGGAATTTTGTTTCTCTAAAACGTAGAGGGAGTGAGTCTTCTGAGAGTCTGAAGATCTCATTAGAACTCAGTAGATCTAAAAGGACTTTGATCAAGAATGTAACTTATCTGAGCTTGGCTCCCAAACATGTTTCGAAGCCTATATTCAGAAATACTAGCTTTTTTGCTTGTTTTCCAGGCACATTCAGTTTTCAACCTCTAAATCTTCTGAGTTTCTAAAAAGAAGATGTATCCCCCCAGGCACACACTGGAGAGAGAAAGAGCTCAGAGTTTCCCAGAGCTAGTAGGTGGTGTCAGTAAGAGATGAGCTACTGAGGCAGGAGCCAGAGACCATGGGTGGCTGGGAAGAAGGCAGGGTGGAGCCAGCCAGCCATTGCCCCAGGGTCAGATTCAAACAGGAACTGCTCCCCTTTCTCTGCTTGCAATTTTTTTCAAGGGTCACTTACATTACAAACCTGATCATTTATCAAAGAAAATAACATTTGTTATGGGAGGAGAAGCCTACGGTCTTAGGGCAATGCCATAACAAAGGAGACCAAAAAATGAATGCACTGGAAAAGCCCTTTGAGTCCAGCATCTTAATTTTTGCAGACAGAATTCTGAGGCACAGAGAGGGAAGGTGCTTTGCCCAAGGACTCAGAAGTGGAAAGCAAGATTAGATCATAGGTTGTCTGTTTCTCTTCTGGCTCCATGCCCTGTCCCTTCTCAGAGCCCACTCTAGTGACCCCTAGCGGGGCTCCCCAGTGGTTTCTACCTCCATGTCTCATTCTGGAAGTTTGCCCAGCTTCTCAGTGGGGTGATGAATTGATAGTGAGATTGCTACAGGAAATGTCTCGGGGCTCAGACTCATGAACCCCAAAGGAATTCATGCCTCTCAGTCATGAGGCACCACTGGACCCTAATCAAGGAGGCAAGAGTCTAAATTAAGCGATCTAGTACCAACCTCTACTAACGTCAAATTCTAAGAGGCTCAACAGCAAGGAAAGGAGAGAGAAGAAGAGGGGATGGAAGGGAGAGGGAAGGATGGCGAGAAGAGGTGAGAAAATGGAGCACAGAGGAGAAAAAACAAAGGAAAGGAAGGGATGCAAGGGGGATTACTGAATAAAAAATGGAATTGAGTGTATCTTTTTCTGTTCTTGGTTCAGGAACTCCAAAGCTGAGCATCACATGAAATCTGCTGTGTGCTCCAAGGAGCAGAAACAGACTCTGGATTCACTGCATCTAGGGATCCCATTTGCATCCTGAGCAGTCAAGAGGGCCAAGTCCTTGCCAGCTGAGCGCTCAGAGGGGGGTGGAGAGGATGCCCTCATTTCCCAACCTTTGACAGACTCCTCTCTGGACACTCCATTGATTCTACTGAGGGCGCTTTCTGATCCTGATCCAAACCCAATCAGGTTCCAACCTGAAGAAAATGCTGAAGCCATGGATTTTCTTTAGCAACTTTCCAGCCAGCAGCTCTACCAGGAAGCCTCCAAGCCTATTAAATAGAAGTTATGTTAATACCCTTTGTACGGCCAGAAGCTGCCCCCAGCTTTGCCTTGCTGAAGTCTGTGGGTGTCTTTGATCTCCAAATGGCTTCCAGATCTTATGGGAGTGCTGTGAGTGGCAGCATTCAATAAGAAATGCCTGTGGCCGCATGGACAGAAATAGCTCTAGAGGTTCAGTAGCTGCTGCTCTCCCCAATTCTGACCACTGTTCACCCTCTGGCTCTAGAATACCCCGGTGCTAGTGGGCAGAGATGCCAGCTTGAGTCCCCCGCCACCTCTGGATTCTGACACATCTGTGGACATTGGACAGACTCCCAGGAAGGACCCACCATGGATCTATTTGTTTGAGGGTCTGAGAGGACCTCTGGGAAAGCAGACAGATGTGCTTTACCAGAAACAAAGTCCCAGTATCCAAAGGGACTGGGGTTTATGAGTACAGCATCATGTCTATAATTTGGATGCTTTCCCTGTGAAGAGGGATTCTACGAGTAGTAAAACAAAACAAAATGGAAAGTTCTGTTTATACTAAAAATTGCTTTGGTAAGCCTCTGACAAACTATAAAACACAGGGGAGGGAGGCATTCCTCCCACAGTGAGAACACAGATGGGGAGGCTGTGTGCAAGATCCTAATATTAAGGCCCTAAATACTGGACCTAAAATTAAAGTCTAATATTATGTGCTGCCTTAACATCAGGCAAAATCGGGAGTAGTTGCTACCTAAGCATTTGGGTCTAAAAGTCTCTTTGGGATTCACTTACTTGGGTCTTTTCAAAGTTCATGGTAGTTCCAAGGTCTGAAGTGATACTATATATATCATTAACTGGGTATTTCATTTGATCATTCATTTAAAAAAAAAAAAAAAAGAATCTGTCCTTAGAAAGAAAACTTCTCTCAGGTATATGATTGAACAAAAAAATTAATGAAAATGACTTTAAAAATTCTTACTAAGCCTCTAGATAATATTCACAATTACTAGAGGCAGGAAAAAAGTTCACTTCAGAAGAACTGGCCATAGGTCAATTGCCAGATGAAACTTACCCACCTATAAAGTTAAGACTCAGTTCAGTAATGTATGGTATGTAAGTAATGGTATTTTTTAACCCAATTATTCTTTTTTTTTTAAAGATCTTATTTATTTATTTGAGAGAGAAAGTGAGAGACAGAGCACAAGTGGCAAGAGGGGTGGAGGGAGAAGCAGACTCCCCACTGAGCAGTGGGAAGCTGGACATGGGGCTCAATCCAGGGACTCAACCAACTGAGCCACCCAGGTGCCCCTAAACCCAGTTATTTTTAAAATAATTTTTTAAAGTTTAGTAAGCTGAATCAAAAACAACCATAATTTTTAAATAAAATTTAGAAAAACAAAATGATAAAAAAATTTAATAAAACATTTTTGCTGGTGAAAGTACTACCCAACTATAAAAAAATAGACACCTAAGTAGGAAAATGAACAAGAAAAAATAAAAATGACCAACAAACATGGAAAAAAAAAAATCAACCTCATTAGGAATCAAATGTAAGGTGAATTTTTTTTCAAGATTTTATTTATTTATTTGAGAGAGAGAGGAGAGTGAGCACGTGAGAGAAAGGGGGAGAGAGAGAGCGTGCACCAGAGGGATAAGGGGCAGAGAGAGAGGGAGAAGCAGACTCCCCACTGAGCAGGGAGCCAGACACGGGACTCGATTCCAGGACCCTGAGATCATGACCTGAGCCGAAGGCAGATACTTAACCGACTAAGCCACTCAGGCGCCACTGTAAAGTGAATTTAAATGAAACACCATTTTCCTGAAGGACGCCTGGGTGGCTCAGTTGGTTAAGCGGCTGCCTTCGGCTCAGGTCATGATCCCGGGGTCCTGGGATCGGGTCCCACATCAGGCTCCTTGTTCGGTGGGGAGCCTGCTTCTCCCTCTGCCTGCCTCTCCCCCTGCTTGTGTTCTGTCTCTCTCTCTCTCTGACAAATAAATAAATAAATGAATCTTAAAAAAAACAAAACAAAACACCATTTTCCTGCAAGTAAATTGGCAAAGTTTACAAAGTTACAAAGAGACGATGATGTTTAGAAATAAAAATTCAGAGATGAGCAAGTTCTAGATGATAAATAAGATTCTTAGGGTTTTGGCCATGGGCACTGGTGGCTGAATTGAGGCATTCAAGGAACTTAAAATCTAAGGTAGCACTTGTCACACTTCTCCACCAAGAATCCTTAAAGATAAAGCATAAAAAATGCACAGCCTTGGGTGCTGGACAGCCATAAGCAACCTGTCTCTGTTTTGTTTTTAAAATCTCCGTATAGTTACATTCTACTTCATAATCCACCTGTACTTATTTCAATGTGCACATCCCCCATCGAAAATCTTCAAATAATATTTGGCTCTCTATATATGTTATGCTTTTTTCCCCAGCTGCTTTAAGTAACCCTTGATGCACCACTGAGTGCCTTAGGGAAACATTCAAATAAGGGGGCTAGGATATTGGGAGCATCCAGGAGGATGGCAGAACATGAAGTAGAGAGAAAGAGTTGGAGGCAGATACCCACACTCAGTGAATGACAAGAGATGGTCAGAAAGTTAGTATCTGGAAGCACAGATGAAAGACAAATAATGGTGAAGCTGGATGGCATGAGGAACATGAATTTTTAGCTAAAAGTTTTAGACTCCGATCCACATGCTCCTTCCTCATCTGAAGGTACAAAGGAAAACAGGCAGCCTCCAATTTGGGGAACCGATGCCTTTAAGGGGAATCAGGGATCACTTGAGTTGGAGGTTGAGAAAATGTTCAGGTAAGATGTGGTTAATGGAGGAATATGAAATGAGGGCTTCATGGCAAACAATAAATACATTATTTCTGAGCTGTGTTTAAGACCACATTTCATGCCAGCTCATTAGACCAGCTAAGGGCAGAATTACTTATCTTAATAACCAGCTGATCTTGGAGTAAGAATGATATTTCTTGTACTTGGTGGGAAAAGGACAAGTATCTGTAGAAAAGGCTGTCTGTCCCCTGACAGGAAGCGAGTTGAAGGAATACTCTTAAGAATACTAAGAAAGTCAGGGCACCTGGGTGGCCCAGTCATTTAAGTGTCTGCCTTCGGCTCGGGTCCTGATCCCAGGGTCCTGGGATCGAACCCCACGTTGGGCTCCCTGCTCAGCAGAGAGCCTGTTTCTCCCTCTCCCTCTGCCTGCCAGTCTGCCTACTTGTGCTCTCTATCTCCCTGTCAAATAAATAAATAAAATCTTAAAAAAAAAAAAAAAAAAGAATATGAAGAAAGTAATCGGGGAGTTTCTACAGCATACAAGTAGATGGACAATTTTAATTCCAAACTCCATGCCAGACAGCATGATTGTGATCATTTTAGGGTGGCAAATTTTTGAAATCAGGTAAAACCAAACATCCACTTTGGTCATAAAACATCCCCAAAGAGCACCTGTAGCTTTTATATATATTCAACTTCCTGGTTTACCATTCAACATAAACCAGTTGTCTTGATCCTTCCCTAGTATTCTGAACTCCTACATTAACTGCCTTTTTGGAGGAATCTCAAACTTATAATGATGAAATTATATTTGAACATTATGCCAAGAACTTGATCTTCCAGTACTCCAGTACACACACACACGATGTTCTATGGGTTCTGTTTCTCTGGAGAACCCTAATACTTGGGGTGACAAGTGTCCCATTTGCCTTCTCAATCCCTAAGGATGGTTAAGGATCAAGGGTAAAGATATTCATTTAGCCCCCTATTCTGGGAGAGTAGAGGGTAAACATCAAACAGTTGAAAATTCAGGCTCCTTTGGGCATATTCTTTTGATTCCATGTCTTAGAATGCATTCTTAATCTTCTTTAGAAGTCTTTTTTTAAAGATTTATTTATTTGAGAGAGAGAGACAGACAGAGAGCACAAGAGGGAGGGGCAGAGGGAGAGGGAAAGAGAATCTCAAGCAGACTCTACGCTGAGTGTGGAGCCTGACATGGAGCTCGATCCCATCACCCTGAGATTACAACCTGAGCTGAAACCAACTGTCGGATATTTAACTGACTGTGCCACCAGGCACCCCTCTTTAGAAATGTTTTAAATTGCATTTCTTTCTTGGTGTCCCCGCATTGCCACTGAGTGAACAGAGTGCAGGGGTTACCATTCCCTCTTCAAGAAGTCAACAGAGTGAGGCTCAGGGGATGAGGAGCCACTTAGATCCAGGTTACTAAGGCAAAAATACTCTCACAGCTTAGTTCATGTACATAAGATTATGTATGCACAAAGGCAATATAAAATGCTTAAGGCACAAGTTAAAAATAAGATAGCCAGGATATCCTTGTTTTATATCATTGGAAATTATATAACATATCTCAAGTCCTTTTTTGCTGATTAACTTGACTCTTTTGGTATTACCAATACATGAATTTGCATCATATTAATCTATCAATGAGTTAGCCGCAAAATAATGGACATGTGTTGGATTGAGGAATATACCAGTGGTCCTGGAATGAACCAAGAGAGCAAACAGGAAATAATCTGAACAGCAGGAGGAAGCACCAAAGGTAGGTGAGCCTGGAATTTCCCCTGGAAGGGGTCTGCCTAATCCTTTTGCCTTAGGAGAAATGTCACATTCACATCAGGGCCTGGGAGGAAAAAGGCCACAGTTGAGAGAGGTGACATGGGAAAGAACTGCCATTTGTTGAGTGTCATCTTTGTCCCAGACACTTTTACATATATTCAGTTTTTTTTTTTTAAGATTTTAGTTATTTATTCATGAGAGACAGAGGAGGAGAGAGAGAGAGAGGGAGAGAGAGAGAGAGAAGCAGAGGGAGAAGCAGGCTCCCAAGGAGCAGGGAGCCCGATGCGGGACTCGATCCCAGGACCCTGGGATCATGACCTGAGCCGAAGGCAGACGCTTAACCATCTGAGCCACCCAGACGCCCTACATATATTCAGTTTTGATTTTCAGAACCACCTGAGTGGTTATAAAATATTACCTCTATTTTTCCAGATGGGGATGTAGACGCAGGAAGGTAAAGACTCTTATCTGAGATCACACAGTTGGTCAGTGTCATATGTGGGACTCAAACACCTCAATTCCATCCTCCTTTACTTGTCCTAATTTTGGGGGGAATAGAGGGAGTCCAACTAGCCTGTGAGTGTATCTCAGGAAGGAAGCCACTGTGTAGGGGTCCTTTATTTGAAGCTACAGTTAACAGTGATACCAAGAGGGCAGAAAAAGTGAAAACAAAGGTAGAAGCAAATGTTAGGGGGAATAGGGCAGGTCTCCAAATCTGAGAAGGGTCAGAAGTGGAGATAGAAGCCAGATTAAACATGAGGGTTGAAGAAGTGAACTGAGAAATAAAAGGGGACCATGTGCTAAGGGAGAGAATAGCAGGGTGTTCTTGGATGAATATTTTAAAGATCCTTTAGCCACAGTTAGTTTTCCTATGACCCCCTTCCTCATCCCAGAGCATGATGTGTGGCCAAACCTGCCATGTTTTAAGTTCCAGAGGTGAGTTCTTTTATTTGATCACATACTTATTTCATTAAATTCCTACCCCTTTCAGGGTTGTGCAAAGATTTAAGTTCTCAGGGGTGGGGTTCTAAGGGACTTTATCACTTAGCTACCAGCTTATCTAACAGTATACAGGATCAGATATCGAACAGTAACTATTCAGCTATAAATACCAGCTTCCTGTGTTTGGAAAAGGTAAGGAAATTCATTCATTCTACAAATATTTGTGGAGGATGCAAAAATGGAAAAGGACCATCATGGCAGTTCAAATGAAATGCTGGGGTAGTTCAGGGGAGGAAGCTGGCATTTGAGCCTGGACTAAAACCCACCCCAGCTCTTGTGTGTGTGTGTTTTCAATTTCTTCTTATAGCTCTGGCATTTGGACTGTATTATAATTATCCAGTTACTTGTCTGCCTCCCCCTAGTAAACTAAAATCTTCTAAAGGGCAAAGATTGAACTTGGTTTATCATTGATAACCCACAACTAAAAGTAGCACTCATTTTATAAATATTTATTGACTTTTAATTGATTTTAAATTAATAATCAGACCCAGAGTTCGCAAATCATGATTCCAATTAGAAAACCCAGCCCTAGGATCTGCAGTCCATGGTTTGAGACCGATATAAAAAGATAGGGTTTTTGAGAGAGTTTATGTTACCTTTTTTTTTTTTTAAAGATTTATTTATTTACTTACTTACTTACTTCAGAGAGAGAATGCACAGGGGCAGGGGAAAGCAGAGGGAGAGGGAGAGGGAGAGAGACAATCCCAAGCAGACTCCCTGCTGAGTGCAGAGCCTGACACGAGGCTCAATCCCATGACGCTGAGATCATGACCTGAGCCAAAATCAAGAGTCAGATGCTTACCTGACTGAGCCCCCCAGGTACCCCTATATTACCTTTTTGAGCAGAGTTTACACTATGGTTTTCTTGAACTTCCTATACAATTGAAAGCAGTGCCATGCACATGGGAAAAATAAAAAAGCATTTGCTAAGAACAATTGAATGATTAGACTTAGAGCAAAACATAAATTAATAGGACTTCAGAAAAGAGTTTCATCATACTCTTGCCATTTTTTTTCATCATATTCTTCTAATCCCTAACACGGAAAACAGAGGACTTGTGGACAGTGTCTACATGAGGCTTCACATTAACTTTATTTGACAAAGATGCAAGTAATGCATGAACCATCTGTGCATGAGAACCAGATGTCTCATTTGCATTTGGATTTTTCCAGTAGAAATGAACCCTTGAAGGCTTGAGAAATGCACTAAATTTATTTTAATTGACAGATGGACTTAGAATGTTGAGACAAATCATTTTCCAGGCATCCAATGCAAAGGTCAGTATGTTCACTTGAAGGAGTATAAATAACAACAGTGAAGGGCTAGGCAGTGAAGGCTAAGACTGGAAGAATCTGGAGGATAGGGAAGGTGGAAAGACTCAGACATCAGAAGAACAGATAAGATCCAATTTCAATTACTATTGCTTGAGACCATCTCATGTACCCGTTGTTGAAAAAGCAACTGCTGCACTCATTATTTCATTTACCCTTCACGCCAGCATATGGGGAAACTAATGCAACCCCATTCTGCAGATAAAGAAATGGAAGCTTGAAAAGGCTAAGCTGACTTGACCATGCACCCATGAAAGAGGACTTCAACTATCTGCATGTTGACCTCAAACCTTCTAATTGATTAAGTTCTTCTTTCCAGTTTATCTGTTATCTCAGCAAAAGACCCTGTGGGCAAAGCATCCCATAATAGAAACTGAAACTACCCCCTTAAGCCCTAAGGACTGCCCTGAGCCAGCAAGACCCCATGTGATTGACCCCCAAGACACAGATCACCCTGACCTTTACTGCCCATCAGCTTTTACCCACTGACCTTTGTCCTACATTTTCCTTATATTAACTTGGAAGTATTTTGAGTACTTTTGGAGACAGTCTTTGAGATGCTGGTCCTCTGTCTTCCGATATTGGTCTCACTGAAATAAAGTCCTTTCTTGTTTTACCACCACTCATTTCTTTGCTTTGGTTTTTGTCAGTGACAAGTGGCTGAATCTAGTCTGTTTGGGACCCCCGGAGCCAGGTGCTTTTACATCCCTGTACCCCGACTATACCCACAGCTAGCAAATCTCTGCATCAGGATTCAAACCTAGGTCTTGTGTCTTCCTGACCAATGGTCCAAAGCAGACAAAGCAGGGAGGAGCAGGCTGGGTCCCTGATGTCAATAGTAAGACTCCAGAGTCAGTCAACAAGACCAGTCCAACTGTCTAGAAGCCCCAGGTGGAGCTTGTGAAATGGCCTGCTGAAGACAGCAGTCCAGGACTCACAGATACTAAGTCTTTGAGGCTGTTAGGTAAACCCTAAACACAGAACACTAGCAGGGCAGAGATGCTACTGTCCTGGTAAAGCATTCATGTACGTTTACCCTCTGGAGTCCTGGTGATTGGTTCAGGGCAAACGGTGAGTCCAGAAATACAGAATTTGATCGGACAGTAAAGAGGAGTCAGCCCACTAGGAAAACTCAAATGATCTGTTCCATCCTGCGGTGCTTGCAGGTTTATAACGAATACACTTTTGCTGGCTCAAAATGAGCCTGTGCTCCTTTGAGCAGAAAGAGTTAACCCTCTGGGAATGAGACCGGAAGCTGAGCTGGTTAGGCTGTTAGAGAAACAGCATGTAGCTCATTGAAATGGAGAAGAAGCCTGTGGGTCGCTGTTGTTCAGCACTGGGACTAGGAAATGGTTTATTGTATGATATTCAATAAGCATTTTCTTTGAAGGAAGTGTGCTGTAAATGTGTCAAATGACAGTTAGTGACTGGTCTCTAGGGAGAGGAGATGTGTTGTGCTCGAACTGTGTTACTTGAAAAATTGAGGAATTGAAGGCTGAATCACATGGACCCAGAGCAGGTCTGATTCTTACTCCAAGAAGGATATATGGAGAATATTATTTCCTTGGATTTGTGTGGTTCTTTGTATGTCTCAAAGCACATTCATACACATCATTATTCTTATTCATTCTTGTTACTTGGCAAAGGCAAAGTATTATTCTCCCTCCCCCTTCTTTTTAGATAAAGAACAATGGCTTTTTTAGGTAAAAGAACAAAGAGAATGACTTCCCAACAGAACCGACAGGAGGCTGTGGCTGCTCATCCTCAACTTCACCTTCACGTACTGATCACTTCACACTCAATGCCAAGCATTGTGCTAAGCACTTGATCAATATTACCTCATTTAATTATCATCTCAGTTCTACGGTGTAGGTCCTCTTATGATCTCCATTTGGAAAGAGAAAAACCAGAGGCTTCCAGAAGTGAAGGGCCCATAAGCAGGAAATGACAAGCTGGGATTTGAAACCTCACAGATCCATACTCTCAATCTTTGTACCCTACTTCCCCACCTTCCCCTGCCCCAATGAGTCAGGTGCTATGACCTCTCCTGTTTTACTCACGAACAAACAGAAGCACAGAAAGATTAATAATTTGCACAAGTTTACACAGTGAGTAAATGGTAAAGCCTGGCAACAAGGAGTCTCTGTTCTGGAGGAACGTTCTGGAGTTGCAAATAAAACACCAAGAATATTAATTAAGCACGTTGGTAAAATGCACACGTTGTACCCAGGCTGGAAGTTCCTCCCCGGAAATGACTGAAGAAAGACAGGATAACAACAGGCAGGCAATGGGGACCAGTGTGTCCCTTTATAAAGGCCACCAGAAATCCCTCTGTGGCCTAAGAGGATACAGCAACAAACCAATGTACGGTAGCTGAAAGAAATAATTGTCAGAGGCATGTCATGACTTGAGAGAATTTGAAAGGAAAGAATGAGAGAGTGTAGCTATAGGGTGTCTGGAACACACATTCAAAGGCACTCTGCTAGAACCACCCAGAACAATTTTCATCCAGTTATGACTGTCATTTCCAGGAAACCCATCCCCCATCCCCCAGAGGTATGTGTGTAATGTTCTTTTTTAAACTTGAGTAGCCCAAGAAAGCAGCCATGTCCCAGGGACATGTCCTGTTCCCTCCAGCTACATCATCACACTGGCAGAGATGGAGAACTCCGAGTGGAGGACCCCAGTCCAGGTCACAAGCGAAGCCTCACAGAGTAAGGGAACTTATCCCTCGTTGACAATGCCCTGAGCTCACACTGATGCACATTCTTACTCTTTTGCTTTCCTCCTGCAAGGCTTTATTTCTCCTGGGGGAACATGACATCTTCACTCTGACAAAACATCCTGAGTGATAGGGAACCCAGGCTACAGCCCTTTAGCTGCCATGTATTTGAAGCTGACTGCTGATTTATTGGAACAAGAAGTATGTTCTTTTTCCCCTGAACCAATGATGCCAAGGTTTTCCATAATTTGAAATCACTTTATCATTTAACCAACCCCCCAAAAAAGCTTATTTGTCTCCTGATTTATGCATGATGACCCTCTTGGGATCATTTAAGGATAGAAAAGATATACTTTTATGTGTGCTCTAAGTCTGAACTCAGGAATACCAAAAAATGAAATGGCAGAAAAATGGCAATAATGCCACCATATTCTGGTTAAAATTTAGCTATACTACTTGAACTGAATGGATGAGACAGAGTCCAGTGAAAAAGGAGTTCTGGTCATCCCATCTGAGCAACTAATTAGCTGTGTAACCTTGGGCAAGTCACTTAACTTTTCTGAATCCATTTCCTCACCTATAAAATCAAAGACAGTAATATTAAGTTTACTATACTATTCTAATTACCACTTTTACAGTTTAAACCATATCCAGGGCATCTTATCTGAGCTTCTTTCATGCTATTATCATTTTACTTTTATAATTATTCGTGGTTTTATATGCATCATCTTTATCTAGGTCAAAATATCTTAATTGCTTAATAGTTGACAGAGAGATACACACACCCTACATCAATTGATCCTCACAGAAACCCTAGTAGATAGGACAGGTAGGTATTATTCCATTTTAGAAACAAGAAAAGGAGGCTCAAGGGATTTCAATAATTTCCCTAAGCTCACACAGCTAGAGTGTGGTAGGAAGTAATGCAAACCTGGCACTTCTGATTGATTGAGGCTCTGTTCCCAGGTCCATGTGTGTTTAATAGAAGGGCACAGACTTACACTAACAGAGGACTGTTACACCATTCTCGAATCCACTTCTCCTTCCACCCGACTCCCACGACCTACTACCATTCTTTATGCATAGTAGGCTCTCCCCACACACACATGCTGAATTCATTCACTCATTCTATTCATTCAATCCTTCAATATTGATTGAATGCTAGGTGCTAAGATACTATGATAAAAAACACAGGCTTGATTGTGCCTATAAGGAACTGATAGAGGGAGAAGGAAGGAAGGAGGGGAGGAAAGAAGGAAGAAATTCAGAAGGAAGGAAAAAAAGGAAGAGAGGGAGGGGAAAATGGAGGGAAGGAAAGGAAAGCAAACCGGTCATGGATATTCTTTATTTTTTTAAATGTAGATAAAATACAAAGAATTAGGTCCAGCCCAGGTCATTCTCCATAGTGGTGCCCAGAAAGTTCTTGGCCCCAACCTCAGAGTAATATTTTTATCAATACTATAATGATTTCCTAAAGGTGACTTGTTGTAGGATTTCTGGATTGCTGGGGAGGAAATGTGAAGGTGTGTCTGACCTGGCTACAGAAGGTCACATAATGGATGGCAGTGAAGTCATGGGAAGCTTGCTAGCTTCATTTTCTGTTACTTCTCTTCATCTAGATGAGAGCAGTGTTTATTTAGGAATGTTGTCCCTGCCCTTGGCTTAGAAACAAGTCATAAATTTTACAATCCTCATAGAAGATTTCATTTCTTTGTGCTTTTTCTCTTTGACATAAACTCACGGATACTTTCTCTAAAAATCAGCCCTGAGCTATGCATCAATGTTTCCAAATACATTCCATTACATAAAGTTTAACAATAACTCTGAATAATAATTTTTTTTGGCATGGTCATTCCATCCAATAGCAAGGGAAGGGAAATAACATTTCTTTTTTTTTTTTAAGATTTTTATTTTATTTTTTGACAGAGAGAGAGAGACAGTGAGAGAGGGAACACAAGCAGGGGGAGTGGGAAAGGGAGAAGCAGGCTTCCCTGCTGAGCAAGGAGACCGATGTGGGGCTTGATCCCAGGACCCTGGGGTCATGACCTGAGCCGAAGGCAAATGCTAAATGACTGAGCCACCCAGGTGCCCGGGAAATAACATTTCTGAACTCCTACCTATAGCAGGTTCTCTCCCCTTCTGTGTTTTGTTCACTGCCTTACCCTCAGTCCAGGACATAGCAGGCCTCAGTAGATATTAAATGAATGTATGAACAAATGATATTAGAGCAATACTGTGACTCTGTTTATTTTACTTAAATTACCCAGATTAGGAACTAAGAAACCAGGAAACTGATTTCCTACATTTCATGAAAATATTTATAAAATAATAAGATTGAGAATTGAGTTCTCCTTTATACAGAATGTGTTGCATTCTAATTTTTAAAAAAATTTCCTGCTTTTTAGATTATAGACATTGGCAATATTTCCTACAGGCATATTCACCATGGCATACTGGTAAACATTATGTGCCTAACCAGTAGATAGAAAAATAGCAAAGTATACATCTTCTAAGAATTTAGTGCTTGAATAGCAGGAAAAATGTGTTAACCCAAACCATGTTATAGATAAATAACTCATGCTGTTAATACTTTCTACTGATGGTGTCTAAACCTAAAGCAGTGTCATAGGTAGTCCTCTGCAATATCATATTTTTTACTGCATCCTTTGGGAAAAAAATTATATTTATTACTACTGGAAATTAGTTACTCTTATTAATGTAAATTGCATGATCAAATCCTTAAACAATTTTGATGACTAAAGGTCATAATGGCAAACTAACACCAAAGGATTTATGTGCTATAATCCATTTTGTTCTTTGACTAGCTTTGAAAGAAAGAATCTACAAGAAAGAAATTTTTTAAAAGATCATTGGGTCCCAGGATCTTTCTGGTCTTGACTCATTCTCCAAATCAGCATGTAATATTCTGGAGAATCAGAAACTCCTTTTAGAGTTAGAAACCCTTTCCTCAGAAGAATGCATGTCAGATAGAAACTTGCATGTAATCTCTCAGGATTAAATCTGGTGTGAATTTCAGGTGTCCAGATTCGAGCCTCTCTCTCCATACAATGGAGAGAAAAAACTGACAGGAAATTCAAATAGGAGGATAGACAGAATTATGCCCTCCCCCACCCATATATGTCCATGTCCTAATCCCCAGAAAGTGCAAATATGTTAGGTTACATAGCAAAGGAAAATTAAGATTGCAGATGGAATTATGCTAATCAGTTGACCTTGAGATAGAGACTATCCTGGACCCAATGTCCTTTTAAGTGGAAGAGGGATACAGAAGAGTCTGTGTCAGGGTGATGTGATGTGAGAAAGGCTGAATCAAAGATTGCTGGCTTTGAAGATGGAAGTGGGCCACAAGCCAAGGAATGCAGGCAGCCTCTAAAAGATGGAGAAGAGAAGGAAACATTCTCCTTAGAAAGGAATGCATTCCTGCCAGCATCTTGATTTTAGCCCATTTGGGACTTCTGACCTCAGAACTAGGATTGGGGCACCAGGGTGGCTCAGTCAGTTAAGCGATTGCCTTCGGCTCAGGTCATGATCCCAGGGTCCTGGGATCCCTGTGTCGGGCTCCCTGCTCAGCAGGGAAGTCTGCTTCTCCCTCTCCTCCTGCTCGTGCTCTCTCTCTCTCTCTCTCTTTCAAATAAATACATAAAATCTTAAAAAAAAAAAGAACTAGAATAATAAATTTGTGTTGTTTCAAGACACTAAGTTTGTGATAATTTGTTATAGTAGCAATAGAAAACCAGTACAATATATATTCCCTTTCCATTTCAATATCACCCTTAATCTTCCTCATTACATCAAGCTTGTCAAGCCCTTCTCCCTCAGACCATTGAATTCTGGAGTCAGAAATCTGCTCTGACGGGGGCTCTGAAGCACAACACTCCCAAGAAGGCCAGCAGGTCCACGGAGGGGTCTCTCCACTGATAATCAGCTCATGGTTTTCATGTCTAGAACTATGGGCTCTGCCCTTAATCAACTTTAGCCTTTGGTGACTCCATCTTGTCCTTCTCTGTGCCACCTCTGTTGTCTCAGACAAGTTCCAGAAAGAAGAAAGATTCTTAGTTATCAGTAGATTATTTCTTGGCACAATTTTTATCCATTCTTTTTACAAGGATCATCACCCTTCTCCTTGTCACCTCCTGGACACTCTGGAATGTGTCTGTAGGGCAGAGCCTTTGTCTTGCTTGATCTCTTTCTTCCTTCATTGTGTTGAACTTATCAACAGATAGGTTTCATTGAATTTTATTTTCAACGTTTAGACTCACAGTTCTTCACCTTCTTCCCCTTTCTTTTCCTCTGTTATCAGGCATATCTGTTTTGTTCTTCAAAGACTTCAGGGTTTTTTTACACACTTGGGAGCTTTCTTTTTACCACCAAAAAAATTCCTCACTTATGATATCAAGAAAAGAGATGCCAGATGCCATGCTTTTAAGTTCCACCTTTGATATATTTACACTTCTTTTCTTCCTCTTCCCGTAAGAATTTTATGAGATTTCGTAGGCTTCTGCAAAACATCCCTGCTTTTGAGAAATCAAAATGAATCAGTGTGTGATCAGAGATTATAGCGGATTTCATTTTACATATCACAACCTTAATTGGCCACAATGAAAATTCTACTGGCTGACTTGTCAACAAGCAAATACAAATTAGTATTACTTGATTTTTTTATTATGAGAAAATTAAAAGACTTCAGTGTGTAAGTCTTTAAAAATATTGTAAATCCAACTTCATTTCCTTATTTTGACATGCACTTGAAATGTGCTCCCAGAAACAATCTTTTTGTTTGCATTGAGTTTCCCTAAATTGTCAAATCAATTTTTCATTTTTACACCTGTTTAATACATTGTAATTTTATACATATTAACTTTAATTTTCCTTTCCACATATCACCCTTTAACTTCTAAATAGTTTATATTCTAACCTGAGCATTATTCATATTCATACAATTCATATTCAAACAATTCCCTACTGTCAGCCATAAGTTTCTTTTCTCCTTTTGACCACCATCAGTCCCAGTGACTTCATGAGCAAAAATTTCCCTCTTTCTAAAAAGTTATTATTTCTATTATTATTATTTATTTATTTTACTATTATCATCATTATTATTACTACTTTCAGCTTTTGAAGGCATAGAAAGTCTACAGACACTTTGTAATAAAATAGACTACATTCACCAATAATGCCTTCTTGACCTCCTTCCTGGGCCAAAGTCTGAGATAAAACAGTAGACAAACTCACTATCCTCACAGAGCTTGCAATCTAATGATGCAAACCCAAATCCACTTCTTTCTATGGAACAGGGATCAAGGAAAATGAAAGTAAAATGCTTTGCCTGTGATGTTTGGCACAAATTAATATTTACCATGATGACAACGATCATGGACAAATGATGAAGAAGATGATTATTCTCTTGCTGTAGAGGGTACAGCTGTAGCCACAGGGTATTTAGATTACCAGCTCCAAGATTTTCTTTGGAACAGTGAAAAAGGTTTGTATACTTCTGTCACACTTCCATGAAAGCTTAAGCCCCAGAATCAGATGGACCCGAATTCAAATCCTAGCTCCACCCCTGACTAGCAGTGTGACTTTAGGCAGTTACTCATTTTCAAACCTTATTTGTTCTCATCTAAAAATTGTGTATAAGAGTTTTTAATCCCATAGGGGTTCGGTGAAGATTAACCATGAAAATTACAGTGCATTCAGTACAAAACTTAGGATCCAATAAGTGTTTAATAAATATTAGCCATAAAAAACATTAGTATCATTTAATTCCAGATTAAATTCTGAAGCCTTGGTCTTCCAGGATGGGAAACATAACACAAATACTCATTAAAGAGGTGAGTGCTTTTATTTGTGTGTTTGTTCTGCAGGAGTATGAATTGAAAGCAATTTCATAGCCAACAGTATTCTGAAAGATTAATTTGGAGGCACTGTTCAGAACAAACTAGAAGGAGTTTAAGAGGCAGGAGAACAGTAAGAAAGCCACAGACATCATAGAGATCTAAAGTTATAAAGGTCTGTATTGATGAGCTTTTACTCAAATTGGCTTGATTGTGTTAAGTATTTCAGGACATTCTTTGAATTTTTCTTTTCTCCTGGTTTCCTTGATTCCATGCCTTACTTGCATAGCCAGACAAAGGCCGATAAAAATGAATTTTGACCTCAATCTCTGTCTTAGTCTGTTCAGGGTAGTATAGAAAACTACCATAGACTTGGTGGCTTAAAATTACAGAACTCTATTTCTCACAGTTCTGAAGGCTGGAAAGTCCAAGATAAGGCACTTGCATATTCAGTGTCTGGTGGGAACTCTCTTCCTGGCTCATAGAGGGTCATCTCCTCACCCAAGGGGCAAGAAAGCTCTCTGGATCTCTTTTATAAGGGTACTAATTCCATTCATGAGGGTTCCACCCTCATCACCTAATTGCCTCCCAAAGGCTCCATTTCTGAATATCTTCATATTGGGAATTAAGACTTCAACATATGAATTTGGGGGTGCACAAACATGCACTCTATAGCACTTCATTTTTATCAATTGTCCTGGCCCTTTTTACTTGTTACTTCAAGTATTTTGTTCTTCCGTTACTTGTGTGGTTCCTGTGTCTATTATTAACTAGGTAATAAGATACAGACCCTGGAGCCAAGACCGTCTCCAGGGTAGAAACTGAAATCAAAGTCAAGCAAAATGTGCAACCAAATCATGAATATGAAGGGGCCAAGCCAAGCAAGAGATCCCGGGTACTAGGAAAGAGGACAAGAATCTGAGAAACAAGAACTTTTTTTTCATGGCTGCATTGTCCATTTAACTGAACTAAGATCAGAGAGTGCAATGATTTGCAACAGGCATGGCCTTGTGGAGCTTATACTCTATGGGGCAGGCAGGCACCAGTCAAATAATTGTAAGATCGAACCAGGGTAATTCCTACCGGAGTGATATCCCCAGAGCAATGCAAGAAAGATTTGACCTGGTCAGGGAAGTCATGAAAGGTTTCTCTGAAGAAGGGACAACTGAACTGAGATCTGCAGGATGACCACTGACTCAGGTTGAAATAAAGGGCATGCCAAGCCTCAGGGGCAGTCTTCCAAATCTCAGGTGCTTCTTATAAGGCCCAGTGGAAAGTGTGACTGAAGTTGCCTAGGACCCTAAGATGCTCAACATTCTTACATTTGAACTCCTTTGGCTTTGTCCACTATTCTTCCCATGGACTTCTACTTTCTGAGTATAGCAGGTCAGAATTTGTCCTGTGTCCCTTCCAAATCTTGGTGGCTTTGAGTACCAGAAAAAGAAACAGCCTCCAGGCATCTAGACCCCACCCCAGCAGTCACCTGTATGTCCAGATATTTTGTATACGTGGCTTAGCCTTGCCTGGGAGGGACTCTACACATTTTACCTTCGACTTCTTTCTTATATCCATTCCTCTTACCTCATGCTCTTCTCCTATCCTATTATTTTGAGACTTGCCTTAGGTCTGTACTTCCCTAATATCTCTTAGATATTGTCGCTTCTGATACTACCTTTACTTGTAAGCACACCCCATACTCTCTGGACCATACATTCTAAAGAGTGGGCAGCAAAGACAGAGTCAATTTGAGACAAATGGTCATTGAGATGCCTAATCACCAATGTGCTTTCTGGCAACTAGGCAAGAACAGCAAGCAATCACTAAATGAAAATAGGGTTCCTTGTACTCGGGGATAAACAGAGCTTCCCTGTCTTCTTGCTTCAGTGCTCACATCTGCAGCTGTCAGTGAACATTCTCGAATGCCTTGCTGAACATGGGAGGAGGAAGAGTCTCAGGGCTTTGCTTATTCTCAGGATTCTGCTCCTGCTCCTATTCTGTCCCCATCAGCTTCCGAGGAATCTGAGTGGCCCCATCATCACTATCCTCCCTCTTTCTACACTGCAACACCCAGTGGCTGCTCACCGTGCCCCTCCGATGACCAGAGCTCACACAGTGTTCTCCTGTTCACCACACCCCTGTACTGATAAACTCACTGAACACACACACTGCCCCGAAGGAAGAGGAAAGAGTGGGACTAACACCGAGAGAGGCAGCACGACCTACCCAAGACTTGCTGGCAAGTGAGTAGCAGAGCTGGGATTAGAACTCTGGTCTCCTCACTGGGGTCTCTATGCTTTTTCCACTAAGTTATATTTGTTTTTGTTTGAATGTTTTATTTGAAAATAGGGTGTTTTCGCCAAGAAAAGTGTGCTGGTTAGCTTCTGTTTTCCTGTCTGAGAAGACTCTCCACCCTCTGAGGGGCTGCAGGCAGCCTCTACATCTGCCTTATCCTCTGGTTTCCCATTGGGTTCAGTGAATAGGGAGCCCTGGCCCGAGGTAAGGGTGTGGAAATAATGAGATCAGAGTAGTCTCAGCCCCACCCCCTCCTTGCTGGATGGGGATTGTAGTCATTGTGCGCCCCCACCCAAGGCCTTGGTTCCTGTTCAGTGTCCCTCCGGTGCCTCTCTCTGAGATCAGACCACGGCTCTTTCCTCTCATCCACCTCAGAGCCGGGGACAGTAATGGCTGCCAGCTCTCGTTAGTTCTTGCGTGTCTCCCCATCCCCTGTGGATTTCCCTTAACTCCCCAACCCTCTTGTAAATGGTCATTTCATTAAATTTTCCTCCATTGTCCCACTTGTGGGGACCCTCTGTTTCCTTTCAGAACAAGGATTCATACAAAGGCTTGTGAAGAAGACTCTGTTTATTCCACTCAACCATAAACCACCTGTCCCCTGAACCCTTTTGCTCTCCTTAAAGTCACTAATGGGCATATTTCACATCTTGAGAAGGATGTTTACTGTGTGGGTCTCCTCAGAGACCAGCAGTACCCCCAGACTCCCACTCTCTCCTACCTCAACATGGCCCACTGAGCCTCCAGATGGGATTTCCACCAACTTCAAGGAGAAAATACCACCCCCATACAGAAGGGTCAGGATGGGCATTCATCGACAGGATCTTCACCTCAGTGTAACGGGAAACTGATGGATTAGTAAAAGAAGACCCTTCTGGGCCTGTCTTTGGGAAGTTAATGTTGGTCCTCTACCAACAAGAGCACTCTGAAATCCCTTTATGAGAAGTAGTCTTTGGCCCTGGACTGCTGGAAGTGCTTGTTTTCTGTGGCTAGCTTGGTGATCTGAACAGCAGAGTCTCCTTCAGGGAGGTCTCTAGGATACAGGATTCCCAGGCCCTGTCCCACTACCACAGTACACCCCTGAAGGGCCCTAAACAATGTTTCCAGTGACCGGCCAGAGGTCTGAGAAAATCCGTGGGAGGTTCCTAGTCTCAGGGTTCTCAGCATCTTCACCCCACCATCGTCCCATGCCACATCTTTCTCCTCCCCATACTGTGTCTAAGCCACTTAGAAATTGTCAGTGACTGCGTCTCCAAGCAACATAGGGCCCCTTGTTGGGCAAAAGGCCTGGACAATGTCAGTTTGCAATGATCATGATTCACTCTTTGAAAAAACTCTGCTATAAGACAATCACCTGGTCTAGCCACTCTGGCCCAGATAACTCCAATGTTATTGTTATTCTCTGCAAAACTGTTTTAACTTCCCGAAGATTTTCCAAGTTCTCTATTTCCTTAGATCCACCTTGCAAATCTATACTGTTGGCAGGACAACTACTGTTATCCTGTTTTCACAGAGAGATGAGGAAACTGAGATTATGATTGAAGTCCTCAGAGCTAGCTGTTGGCAGGACTGGGATTCGAAATTAGGTCTTCTTATGTTCCCTGGCTTCCCATTCCCCTCCTTTCCATTCTATTAAGTTTCATCTCATGATGTTTATATGCACAGCCTATCAATGTTCTTATTGAAAGTGCTCCGAATGCTATTTCAACAGTGTTCTTATTCTTACTAGTGTTACAGGAAATTCCAAATCAATTGTGCCCCCAAAAGTTTTGTATTCTTCAAGTTAAAAAATTCATTTATAAAACATTTGATCGTTGAAAGTACAAAAATACTGTGGTTATAATTTCAAAGCAGCCCTAAAACCCTAACATAGTAGAGGAAGCTGAATAGCACTGAACCCTGAATTCTACTACAGTCTACCTCCCTCGCCTAGAGCGTGAAACTCTGCACAGCCCCAGGGAGTGTGGAGCTTCCCAGAGGGAACTGTAGGCTCTCTAGAATTAAGTGCCTCTGTGCCACAATCCAGGACAGGGGCCCAACAGCAGCCTTTCTAAAGACTAGTTTCTGCCAAGTTGAGTATCAGAAGTGGAGAACTAGCCTCCCTGTGTCAGAAACTTTCCCACTCACAAAGCTGTGCATATCATGTGTCCCGGCACTGAATGACCTGGGAAGAAAAAAGCCTCATTACCGTTGCTGGTATTCCCCTTCTGTGATGGCGCAGAGGGGATTAAATACTGGCGGAGCTGGCACCTCCTCTAGAGATGCTCACCAAGTGTGAGGGAGAGATGCATGAGCTGTGAGAGCAGAGAAGGAGGTTGTTCCTATTTAGCACCCTTTATTTTTTCATTTCACCGTATTCACCATTAGTGAGGTGAATTTCAAACAGGCTCCACACAGTCCCCGCCCTCGACACCCCACAGGGGATCTCAGCTAATCCTCTCTCCGGATCAACACCAAAATGGAAGAATAGCTCTTCAATATTCTCTGACCACCAACGATGCACCCAGCCCTGTCCTAGGCCCTGAAATACACATAAATGAGGATCAATCTCTGTCCTTGAGGAATGTGTTTTTGAGATGGAGCATCAGATAGCAAAATAGAATAAAGAAAAAAGAATTGCTATTTTTTCGCCAAACCTTCCTTCCAAGCTTGTTATCTGGAAACCTACTTTTTCTTTCTTTCTTCTGAGTACCCTGATTAATTTGCTTGAGCAAAGGTGGACACGGATTTGAGTTGGAGAAAAGGAGGATGAAGGAGCAAACATAAGATGGAGAAAATAAATTACATTTCTTGGGGCTAATTCCAGAGGGCAAAGGTGATGGGGAAACGAGAGAAGCTGGGGCTGAGCAAGGCGCTAGTGAAGCTGACGCTATGCCTGGAGAACAAGACAGCAAGCAGCTGTAGAAATATCCCGCGAGTGAAGTGGCTGAGGCTGATAGAATGGAGATGTCTAATGTTCTCTCTGAAATTGATTGCACTGCTGCCATGTAAATTCTCTCCACTCCTTCTTCCAGTAACATCCACTCCACACGAATTGCCTCTTGCAAGGGTAGATTTTGCAAATACAGAGGAAAGGCCTGCATTTTCTGTCTGGGCTGAGATGGGGCAGAACTCACACACATCCAGCACATGCAGGATGGTGACAACCCACAAGCCAAGGATGCGGTCCTATGACCCAGTGTGGAAACCCTGGGGGCAGGGATGTGTGGTCTGGATCTCTACCAAGCATAGAGTTGGAGGTTCAGGAAAACTGCTCAAGTTCTTATGGGGAAAGTGACTTTTGTCATATGCGCTGCTTTGAAAAAAATTAAGTGAAATGTTAAAAGTGCTTATTAGAGGTTAGGGAACAATATTACAGGATCGGGTGGAGAAACTAAAGGAAGGAGAGATGGAGGATCAGGGTTGAGAGGGCTTTACGGAGAAGGGAAACCTTAAGCAGTGCTTGAAAAAACAATAGTGAGCATTTCACCAGATTGGGAAGGAACAGAGGGAGGGAAAAAGGAAGAAGGAAGGGTATTCTAGGTAGAGTTAATGGCTTATGCCAGGGTTCCTCCACCTCGGCACTATTGACATTTGGGGCATTTTGGTTTCATTACCATATGGAACAGTTCTGTGTATTGTAGGATAGTTAGCTGTATTTCTGGCCTCTACTCACTAAATACCAGTATTTACTCACCAATACCACCCCGCTCCCAGGGAGACAAACAAAAATGTCTCCAAATATTACCAAATATCTCCTGGGGGACAAGGCACACGGCATGTTTAGGGAATGAAGTACCATGAGACTGAAGCCCAGTATCCATAGACATTAGTGGGTAAGGTAAGACAAAAATAAGGTTGGTTAGTAATTTGTGGCCAGGTGGTAGAGGGGGGCTCGATGCTTGCAATGGACTTGACATTGTTCTCTATGCCACAGAAATTAAGATGGGAATTTTAAGCATAAATAGCACAGTCCAATCTAAATTTCAAAAAGATAACCAGAAGCAATATAGAAAAGACTTGGAAGGGCAAATTCTGGGGTCAGGGAATTCAATTAGTTTATATGTCCACTTAGAAAACAGATACATATATCCAGCTTCCTTATCGCTCTGTCTGCAGACTAGTCTGTGACTCTCATCCTGAGGACTTCCACTTAGAAGCAGCCAAACATGCCTGGCCTTGACTCGGCACTAGTAGCTTGTTTTTCTGAAGGCTGAGAACACCTGCAGCTCTGCTCCCCCTTATTTTAGCAACAATTCTTGAAGCAGCCAGACGCTTACACCCAGAAGCCCTTTCAACTGTTTGTTGTGTTGTTGCTAACGAGCCTGGGGTCTAAAAGGGGTTCCCAGGGCGTGTTGACTAGCTATCTGCTACCCAGGGAGCCAGGGACATGGCTTGCGCAGGGGCTGCTTGGCTTAAGCACCATGAACAGAACTGGTGGTTATTTAAAGCCTCCAGCAGCAGTGTCAATGTCGCTTTGACATTTTATTTTTTTAAAGATGCTTTCAGGGGCCAGACTGATGCTTCCACTTAGCCTTGCTAATTTGGGATTTGGGCTGCACTTAATAAACAGCTGTTGTAACATCTCCAGATTCCTAGCAAAAATGGGGGTGATTTAGGGGATCTGCTTTTGGCCCGCTCAGGATTTGGGTAGTTGAGTTTTCTCTTTTGGGAATGAGACCCTGTGCAAAGTAGGTTCAGGATTTCTATAACATTTGGGACAAATAAAATGTCCTTGATTATGAAGAATACATGAATTTGACAAATACATACTGAATGTCTACTGTGGTCCAAGCAACGAAAAGAGCTTTCTAAAACTCCCATCCTGGTAGACTTCACAAAGACAATCACCTCCAAATATGGTTACCCCAAGGAAGCCATTCCTTCATTTACTTGTTTAGTTATTGAATAAGCTATATGTAGGGTACATTCTTTGTGCAGGCACAATAGTCCTAGGTATACAATGAAGAAAGTCTACATTCCCTGACCTAGAGAAATGTATATACCAGCACAAAAGAACTTATATACAATGATATATTGATATAAAAATCTGTGTCTTAATTATAAGAAATAAGAGCAGAGAGAAGTTCCTAAACTCTCCCTGGGAATGAAGGACAGCTTTGCAGAACACGATTTGCTCAGAGAGAGCCAAAACCAGGTCTGTTTTTGTATACCACTATACTTTTGGTGCCTAGTACCGTAACTCACACACAACAGGCACTCAAATGTTTATTAAATGAATGAATTAATGAGGTAGTGATTATGCTGGCATTTGGAGGTTCCATATAGTCTTGGCACCAAAAAACACAAGATACCCAACCCAGAGTCCTTCTGAGTCTTCAAGTGGCCATGAGTACTAGCAGGGGTAACTTCAAAAATGCCAAGACCCCTAATTTTCTAATACGCTCACAATACAGTAAGCTGCCAAGATATTCATGTGAGTTCTCGCCTTTGAAATATTCCTTAAGGCAATGTGTTTCTCATTTTGAGGTTATTATAAGACAAAGGAACATTTTCCTTGATTAGCTTGTTCTTCATAAATAGAGCATGGAAAACAAGCATGTAACTTCTCAAAGCTCTGGAAAATATGAGATGGGACTAAAAGGTCTGGGCATTATTCCCTTTGGCTTGGCTCCATCAGAACCCTCAAGGTCCTTTGTAGCAAAACTCTGCTTAAAGTATAAGATACTTCGCAACCTAATTCTTGTCATGGAGAATGCTCTAATGTAGCAAAACTACTCTGTATTGGGCATTAAGAGGGTTTGGGGATTTTTTTCCTTTTAAACATGAGTTAATGTCTCTTCCTCTTTCACTTCTGCTGCCTTCTCTACCCTGCCTCAGTATCGCAGTCTCAGTGAGTATCACATGAAATCAGACTGTGAATGCTTTGTAGGAGGCCAAATACTGTAGAAACATTCAACCCAACAAATGTTTACTGAGTGCTACACCGGACAATTTGAGGAAGAACTGTGATAAGAACCAGATTCCACCATCAATGAACTTACTAGCTATTTAGAAAGACATGCATGAAAAGATACCTATAATACCTGGCAGAGTGGGACATATTACATAATTCTATAAGATCTTTTAAAATCTTAAATGAGACTAAGGAGAAAAGACCCAAATGGATTAATTCAAAATAAATCATTAGTTTTTTATTGCTGCATAACAAATTACCGCAGATTTAGTGACTTAATGGAACAACCTTTAACTTTTTCACAATTTTTATAGGTCAGAAGTCTGGGCACAGCGTAGTTCTGTTCTCCACTCAGGGTCTTAGAGGCTGCAAAGGAAGTATCAACTAGGCTATGTCTCATCTGGAGTTCATGGTCCTCTAGCTCATGTGGTTGTTGGCAGCATTCAGTTCCTTGCTCCTTGCTCACTGTCAGCTCTTAAAGGCTGCTCACTCTCAACTCTTAAAGGCTGCTCTTAGGTCCTAGAAGTCACTCTCAGGTCCTTGCCACTTGACCCTCTCCATCTTCAAAGCCATCAACAACAACCAAAAAACCTCCCTCTCCACATGTTGGATTTCCTTCCTCAAGAAGAACCCAGTCTCTTTATAGGGCTTACTGATTAGATCAGTTCCATTAACGATAATCCTCCCTTCTCAAAGTTAAGTGTGCCATATAACATAAAAACAAGAATGCCATTCCATCATATTCACAATTCCCACTCATGTTCGAGGGGAGGGGATGATACAGGAGTATACACCAAGGGGGAGGAATTTTGCCTTATACATAGAGAATTCTGCCTCACACATAGCTCCTCATCCAAGTCTCCTAACGCCCTAGGAGCAATGCTTTCTGTCACTAACACTGTAGTAGTGTGCATCTGGCAGGCTTCGAGGGCCTTAATTTTGCTACCCAGCCAAGCCTCTGTCTGTCCTGTCTAGTGGTCTCATGGGGGTGACCCAAGAGTATACAAGACTCTAATTGTGCCAGGTATTCTAGTGCTTTGTATACATTATCTCATTAGCCCCCACAGCAACCTGTATAGTACACATTGTTGGGTGTTTTTTACGACTGAAAATTGAGGCTTAGTCCTCAAAACCATACAGCTAGGGAGACTGGAGTCAGGATTTAAACCCAACTCTGTCTTCATGCCCATTCTTTCTCTACTGCACATTAGAAACTTGCCATGACTAAAACACCTGAGCACCCCACCCATGCCTTCCTCCCATGATGCTACGCGCATTCTACAAATACCTCATTCAGAACACTGCTGGGCACATACATTTACATTAGAAGATGGGAGCTATGTGTCCCAGATTTTCAGAGATAGTCCCAATTTCAAAAAGATGGTCCTGATGTCAGCTTATATCTTTGATGTTGGTACTAAACATTTCTTTACCACATTAAGAATTCAGAGAGCATGACCAGAAAATAGAAGAAAGGTCTCATTTCTCTTTGGAGATTTATAGAATTTATCCTCCAGGAAGAGTATTTATATCCCTGCATAGAAAAGGGTCATTAATACTGTCTAATCAGTATGTGTAGAATTTGGCTACGCCCACTGAGAGATGAGAGACCCTTCTGCAAGCTGCAGGAACTCCCTGTGTTGCTGTTTGGTACACACACACACAAGAGGATTTGATTGTGATAACTCCTTCCTCACTTTATTGACATAATTTTTCTGTTTGGGATTATCTGAGATGTTCAGAAATTCAAATACTTCATAAAGAAATAAAGAGCTATTCTCTAGATAACCTAGTGTTAGTGTGGTTTCTTAATGTTATCTACAGAGGGTTATCTAACCTAGTACTTCCCAACCTTTCCCTCAATCCTTTTCACATCATGACAAGCACAGAAACGATGTGAAGGCACAATGGGATAATTAGGTGAGGCTGCCCACAGTTGGAAGCCACTGCCTTGGGTCTCTGACTACTCTCAGACCATTTTAGGCCTGAAAGAACTAAAGGAGGTAGGATGTCCACATACCTATAGCCTATTTGAGACCCAGACACAGAAGTTGGGAAGCTCTTCTTGACTCAGTAGAGCACTTAATTAGTAATTGAGTACTGTCAGGTGTTCCAATTAATAACTATTTATTGAGTGATCATTATATGTCAAGCACTGAGTCTAGGTGTTAGGAATACAGAGGTGAATAAAAGAATCCCATCCTCAAATAACTCACATACTCCATCATTAGCATAGAAAATCATTTGCATCTTTGTGCAAATCTAATCGGTGGACAATGGCCACCTTAGGTACTAGTTGAGAAGGATTCCTGAGGCCTCCAGGTGCAGAAGGGGGAAAAGTATGCTCACTTAACCATACTTGCCATGTGGGGGAACAGCAAAATCAGCATAAGCATGCAAGCCACCTTCTTGCCAACCCTGTTCTTTTAATAGCATATACTGCAGTTAAAAGGCCATTATACGTTCTACTTTCAATTGTGACATATTTTTCATACGACTATGTTGTGTTTTTATTATCCTCCCTAGTAATTACCATTGTGTTTAGTAATCAACAGCACTGATTTACGCAAGTTACTTTCAAGTCAATCACTCCAGCACTTAAAAACAATGGCTTTGAATGGAGTTATTTCCTGGGAGAATGTTAAATGTTTCCGAGTTCAGATAGCCAAGGAAAGGCGGCTCCCTGTGTGTAAGGGAAGAGAATGAAAAGTTTTCTGGCAGCTGGACCAAGATAAAGTGTTCAAATAAGTGCCATAGTGGCTTGGGAGTGAATGGGAGTAACTCACCATTTCCTGCCTAAATTTGTACTGTTGGATACATTCAGCCACCTCACGCAGCATGCTTTTAATTACTGATACAAATCCTGATAGAGTTCTCAAGGGATCAGAAATAACCTTTAGCCATTCTGTCTGGAAACAATAGCAGAACTGCAAAGGAAAGGTAGTCAGTGCAAGTGATTCCAAGGAAACTCCTTTACGTCCCATTTATTGTCTAAGCCTCACACCACTGAGCTAATTGCCTATAGATCTGGGTTCCAACCCAAGATTTTTAACTTATAAGGGCAGACTCTATGTTTCAGCAGGCTAAAGGCTGGACCTAAAGCCTGGGAAGGAACGGAGGAAAGGGATGGACTCATTGGTGAACAGTGCCATGGTCTCATACTGTAACTGAAGGAGAGAAAGTGGAAGAAAACTGCCCCTTACTTAAGGCATACTCTATACCAGGTGCTTTAGATCTTATTATGTGTAAAGGAAGTAATTTTTAAATACCAAGAAGTGGCTGGGGCGCCTGGGTGGCTCAGTCGTTGAGCGTCTGCCTTCGGCTCAGGTCATGATCCTGGGGTCCTGGGATCAAGCCCCACGTCGGGCTCCCTGCTCGGTGGGGAGCCTGCTTCTCCCTCTCCCACTCCCCCTGCTTGTGTTCCCTCTCTCGCTGTCTCTCTCTGTCAAATAAATAAATAAAATATTTAAATAAATAAATAAATAAATAAATAAATACCAATAAGTGTCTTTGAAAGTACTCACAAACATGGGCCAGAAAAGGGGAATAGTATCTCTTGCCCATGGGTGTGGCATAAGGACCCCAAAAAGGCAGTTCTCAGATGCACTGTGCAAAGAGAGACTCAAGTCAGAAACAAATAGATCACCTTAAATTTAGACACCAGTCCAAACAGGATGAGGTGAAAAAAGGAACCTCAGGTTTGCAGATAAAAATGGCAGGGACCCATGAGAGTACATGCCAGATCTTTCTACCTCTCCTTACTCCAGACCTGCCTCCTGGAATCCCAGCCAAGACCATAGGTGGCTTACCTACCCCTTGTGCCATGAAAGAAATTCAATAGGTATTGGGTCCTGCCAATTTAAAAGCTTTCCAATGCGACTGTGAGTTTCTTAAGGGGAATGATGAAATGAAGGAACAAATATGTTTGTTTCATGAGCAAGGTCAATCCCACTTTCTGACCGCATTTGAACTGGGGTGGTTGAAATTTATTCTATTGAAAACATTGGTATAGATTGAATTTTCTTCCCAAGGGGCTAATTCTTCAAAAATAAAAACAACCAATAAAAAGGGCAAACCAATTTCAGAGGAAAAAGAGTATGTGGGAAGAAGACCCTGAACACTATAGTATTTCTTTGGGGCTGATCCACCTCTGCTTTAGCCAAGAGTCATAAAATTCACTCATTTTAAGTGGCAATAGCATAGCAAGTTCACCCCCCATCTATCATCAGTTCCAGAGAGACATCTGTTTATGAAAAGAGTTTGTTAACTAGATGTAATTGGATTCTCTTGAGAAACACAGTAACCTCAACTTGGAACTCTCTGTTCATTTATGTAATCTGTGATATGAATTATGATAAACAGAAACTCTACATTGACAATGGACAAAGATTTGAACTATTTCTCCACCTTTGAAAATAAAATAAAAACATCCCTTTCCTTAGGTGTAGAAATTTACAGGGTACAAGTGCCTTTTGAAATTCCATCATATGTAATCCTCACCATGATGCCCATGATAACAAGTAACCTGGGGCTCAATCAGGTTAAATGACTATTCGAGGTCACTCAAAGCTAGGACTTTTATCCAGTTCTTTGTATCCCAAATCTGGAGTGTTTTCCACCATAGCAGAGAAATCTGCGAAAAGGTATACAATCCTGCCTTCCATTTCCCTGGGAACACAAGCAATGAATGAAGTTGGTATTATTGCCATTTGTTATTTTTGCTAAACAAAGTGGGACTCCATCCCTTCCCCTCATAATTAAACATAGATTGAAGAGCTGATCTCCATTAAACTGAGAGCAGAAAGAGAAAACACTGATTTGTTTTACAGCTGCAGGGATTTGCAAACCATAAAGCAGAGAGGTCTGTGCATACTCAGAGTGCTGAGTGCATGGTGCTTTGAGGGATGGATAGCAATTGAATCCATAGAATGAGACATCTCACAGAATGGAACACATTTGCTTTTCAGATCTGGAGGACTTATATAGTTACTTCCACAGACATTGGCAGGGGCAATTTAGGTTCTTTCAATTATTAGAGTGATTCTGGTGCAGAACAGGTAGCCACTTGAGTGGGTAGAGAACCAAATGCGTGTCCTCTCTTGCTCTTGGGCTCTGGAGTGGTAAATCCAAATACCTTTAAGAATGACAGGACCTCTGGGACACCTGGGTGGCTCAGTTGGTTGAGTGTCAGACTCTTAGTTTCTGCTCAGGCCATGATCTAAGGGTCCTGGGATCGAGCCCTGGGTCAGACTGCACTCAGCAGGCAGTCTGCTTGAGATTCTCCCTCTCCTTCTCCCTCTGCCCCTCCCCCTGTTCATGCTAGTGCGTGTGCGTGCACGCGCTCGCTCTCTCTCAAATAAATAAATAAAATCTAAAAAAGAAAAAAAATGATGACAGGACCTCATTCCCAGTCTCCTCAGAGGATGCATGCCTAATACCTATTTCTTATAAGAGAAGGGGGAACAGAGGCAGAGCTGATAGCCAGCTGGGAAGATACATCACCTACAAGTCTTTACTTAGGCACAGGTTCGTTAGGTACAGGCCTCTACACCTTGAGGAACTTGCCCTATGAGAGCCCAAGTCCCATTCCTACACCTGAGAGCCAAGGCCTGGAGGGGACCGGGTGGTGGCAGGACTCTCAGCCTACGGGGAGGGAGTATAGGCAGTAATGAGTCCCCCTTGTCTCTGGGCTGGGTAAGGACAGACCCAAATGAGCACTTGTATCTCCAGTACTTTGCCTGGGGAAGCCTAAAACTTATCTCTTCCCCAGTGATAACATATCTGGGAACCAAGCCCTAGATCCCAATATCAAACCATCTCTTCCCATAACTTCAAATATTACCTAGATGCTCATGACTCCAAAACCTTTATCTTCCATTTGTTCTCTGTATTTAAGAGACTGGGGGTTTTTTTGTTTCTTTTGTTTGTTCATTTGTTTTGTTTCTCGTTTTCCACATAAGTGAAATCATATGGTATCTGTCTTTCTCTGTCTGAGCAGCAATAAACCCTCTATGTCCAACCATGTTGTAGCAAATGCAAAATCTCATTCTTTTTTATGGCTGAGAATATTCCATACTGTATATGTATACCACATCTTCTTTATCCATGCATCTACTGATGGACACTTGGGTTGATCCATATCTTGGCTGTTGTAAGTAATGCTTCAATAAACATAGGTTTACATATATCTTTTCAGTTTAGTGTTTTTGTTTTCCTTGGGCAAGTACCCAGTAGTGGAATTACTGTATCACATGCTATTTCTATTTTTAATTTTTTGAGGAACCTCCATACTGTTTTCTGCAGTGGCTGTACCACGCATTGCATTCCCACCAACAGGGCACATCCTTGCCAACATTTGTTATTTCTTGTCTTTTTGATTCCTGCCATCCTGACAGATGTATGGTGATACCATTATATTGTACACCGGAAATTAATATAACACAGTATATTAATTGTACTTCACAAAAACAACATCATCAACAACAACCAAAACCTTTATCTTCATTACAGATCCATCTCCAGTGTTCTAAACCAGGGGTCAGCAAACTTTTTCATAAAAGGTCACATAAATTCTTTATCACACAGTCATTTCTTTCTTTTTTTTTTTTAACATAAAAATATAAAAGGCATTCTTAAACTGGCTCCGGGCTGTTTGGCCCTCAGGCCACACTTTGCTCACTGCTGCTCCGGACCTCTCTCTACTCCATGCCTTACCCTTCCCTCCTATCCCTAGTTCTCTTACTTCTGCCACCTGACATACCTTTCATTTTCCTCAATAGCAGCAAATCTTCAATTCTGAGAAAAACAGGATGTTTAGGGATGCCGTATTTCATGCATAGGCATGCTAAATAAAACTGGGTGGTTTTATTAGTTTATTAGTTATCTATTGCTCTGAAGCAAACTACCCAAAAATTTGTGACTTAAGAACAAACATTCATCATTATCAACCCTGTGGGTCAGGGATGGGTCATTGGCTGGGTAGTTCTGGCTCAGAGTCTCCCAGGAGACGCTGTCAAAATACTGAGCAGCTTGACAGATCCTAAAATTTATGTGAAAATGCAAAACATCTAGACTAGACAAAACAATTTGAAAAAAAAAAAAAAAGCAAGGTGTAGGAACTTCCTGTCCCAATTTCAAAGCATAGTATAAAGCTACAGTTATCAGGATCAGTGTGGTACCATGCCAGAAATAAGTACTGAGATTTATAGTCAATTGATCCTTAACAAAGATGCAGGGCAATTCACTGAGGAAAAGGCAGGTTTATTCAGCAAATGATGTTAAGAAAATTGAACTCAGACCCTCACCTCACACAATACACAAACATTAACTCAAAATAGATCATACACTTGAACTTAAGAGCTAAAACAACAAAACATTTAGAGGAAAATGTAGGGAAAATCCTCAAGACCTCAAGTTAAGCAAAGATTTTTATAGATGTGACACTTAAAGTATGATTCTCAAACAGGGGAGAAGGATAAATTATACTTCATCAAAATGGCCCAAACTTTGGCCTTCGAAAGACAATGAAAATGAAAAGCCAAGCAACAGCCTGAGGGAAAATATTTGCAAAGTACTCATCTGATAAAGGACTTACGAATTTTAAAAGAGCATTAAGAATTTAAAAAGAACACTTAGAATTCAGTAAGACAAACAACCCAATAATAAAATTAATTAAAAGATATGAACAGAATGAAATACAGAACAACTGTCTTAGAAAAACAAAAATGGGCAATCGTCATGCCAAAGCGAGAAGTCATCAGGGTTTTGATGTAGATCAGGATGCCAAAAAGCTGAACAAAGCCTGCAAAGGAATGGGAACTGATGAAGCAGCCATCATTGAGATGTTATCAAGCAGGACATTGGATGAGAGGCAACAAATCAAGCAAAAGTACAAGGCAATGTATGGCAAGGACCTGGAGGAGGTGTTCAAGAGTGAACTGAGTGGGAACTTTGAGAAGACAGCCTTGGCCCTCCTGGACCGCCCCAGCGAGTACGATGCCTGGCAGCTGCAGAAGGCCATGAAAGGTCTGGACACAGATGAGGCAGTGCTCAACGAGGTCCCATGCACAAGAACCAATAAGGAGATTATTGCCATTAAGGCAGTCTACCAAAGGTTATTTGACAGGAGCCTTGAATCAGATGTCAAAGCTGATACCAGTGGAAACCTAAAAAAAATCCTGGTGTCCCTGCTACAGGCTAATTATGATGAAGGAGATGACTTGGACAAAGATCTAGCTGGTCAGGATGCCAAAGATCTCTATGATGCAGGGGAAGGCCGCTGAGGCACAGACAAGCTCGCCTTCAGTGAAGTCCTGGCAAGAGAAGCCGCAAGCAATTATGTGCCACCTTTCAAGCCTACCAAATCCTCATCGACAAAGCCACTGAAGAGGTCATTGAAGCAGAAACGTCAGGAGATCTGCAGAAGGCCTACTTAACTCTCGTGAGGTGCACCTGAGACCAGGAAGGCTATCTCACTGACCGTCTATGAAGGGTGCAGGCACCGATGAGGAGACGCTCATTCACATCATCGTGACCAGGGCTGAGGTGGACCTTCAGGGGATAAAAGTTCTAAGAGAAGTATCAGAAGTCTCTCTCTGACATGGTTCACTCAGACACCTCTGGGGACTTCCAGAAGCTACTGGTGGCCCTCTTGCATTGAACCGAGCCAGAAGAGTAGGAGCCCAGGGAGGAGCCACCTTTGTTAAGAGCCCATTTCAAACCAGATTTGTAAATGTGACTCCAGCACATAAAGTACTGAAGAGTCCTGGCTTATTTTCTTGGCAGCTTGAATACTGTAGCTGGGCCAAGCTCTTTAGGTGAAGGGCAACAGCCTCAAAACACTTGGGCAGGTCACCCTGAACGCTGGCTTAGCAGGTACCTGAGCTGCCTTTTGGCTTTCCTTTAGCGTGCAGAACGGAATGCTTTCTGAACATAAATGAAATTAGCCATTGATGAAAGAAACTACACTTGTAATAAGACATTCAGAAGAATATGTATCACACAGAGGTGGGTAAAGACTGAATGGTTAAGGTACAGGGAAGACAAAATTAACCAGTTGATCAATTTTCCTTCTGTGGGGACACCTGGGTGGCTCAGTCAGTGAAGCGTCTGTCTTGGGCTCAGGTCATGATCTTGGGGTCCTGGGATCGAACCCCATGTCAGGCTCCCTGCTCAGCGGGGAGTCCGTTTCTCCCTCTCCCTCTTCGCCTCCCCACCCCCCGCTTGTGCACGCACACACGCACTCTCTCTCTCTCTCTCTCTCTCTCAAGTAAATAAAATCTTTTTTAAAAAAGATATGAACAGACATTTCACAAAAGAAGATACACAAATGGCCAATACGCACAGGAAAAGATGCTCAACATTAGTCATTAGAGAAATGCAAACTAAAGCCATGATAGGATGCCATTTCACACCGACTAAAATACGTGGAGGAACAGGAACACACATCTTGCTGGTGGCATTGTGAAATGGTACAGCCGCTGTGGAAAAGTTTGGCAGTTCTTCAAAAAGATAAACACAGAGTAATCATACTTAATTCCACAGCTAATTGTATAACCAAGAGAACCGAAAACATATGTATGCACAAAGACTTGCATGTGAATATTCATAGCAGCTGTATTCATAACAGCCCCAAACTGGAAATGACCCAAACATCCACCAACTAATAAAACAAAATGTGATGCATCCATATAACAGAATGTTATTCAGCAAAGAAAAGGAACAAACTATGAATTCACGCTACAACATGGATGAACCTCAAAAACATGCTAAATGAAAAACCAGACACAAGGTACCACATATTAAGAGTCCATTTCTATGAAATGTCCAGAAAAGGCAAATTAATTGGAGGCAGGAAGTAGATTAATAGTTGTCCAGAACTGGAAGTAGGAAGGAGGATTAATTGTAAATGATCATGAGGGATGTTCTTGGGGAGATAAGAACGCTCCTAAATTTATAAATGTTGATGGTTACATCACTAAGTTACTAAAAATCAATGAACTATACACCTGAGCTGGTTCACTTTTCTGATATATAAACTATACTCCAGTGATGTTATGATTGGGCAAGGCTTCAGTCACTACCAAGCTTAAATGAAACTGGAGGGTTCACTTTCAAGGAGGCTTGCCTGCACAGCTGGCAAATTGGTGCTGGGTGTCAGTGACAGGTCTCAGTTCCTCCACACAAAAGCTTCTTCAAAAGGTTGCTTGAGCATTATTTACAATAACCAAGACATGGAAACAACCTAAGTGTCCATCGATGGATGAATGGATAAAGAAGTTGTGGTATATATACACAATGGGATATTATTCAGCCACAAAAAAATGAGGAAATTCTACCATTTCCAACAATTTGGATGGAACTTAAACGTGTTACACTAAGTGAAATAGATCAGACAAAAAGAAATGCTTTTTGTCTTTTTATGTGGAATCTCAAAACGTACATAAAAAGAGATCAGAATTGTGGTTACCAGAAGTGGAGTGTAGGGGCAGGGGGGAATGGAGAAAGGTGGTCAAAAGGGGCAAACCTTGAATTCTGAGATAATTAAGTAGTAGGGATGTGATGTACAACATGATGACTATAATTAGCACTGCTGTATATATATATATAGGAAATTTAAGAGAGTAAATCCTAAGAGTTTTCATCACAAGAGGAAATTTTTTCTTTTCTCCCTTCTCTCCTTTTTATCGTATCTATAGGAGAAGACAGATGTTAGCTGAACCCACTGTAGTAACCACAATATATAAAAATTGAACCATCATGCTGTGTGCCTTAAACTTATACTGTGATCTATGTCAATTATTTTTCAAGAAATTAATAAATATTATAATAGCTCTTTATAGCCTTTTACCAAAAGCAGCAAAGAGAATCCAGGCAGCACCTTCAACATGCGGCCTGTAACCTCCTTAGCTGGATCCCCCAGTTCATAAATTATGTTCCCTACTTTTCACATTAACACAAGTGACAGTGTTGCTAAACCTTCGGCCACTAAAGAACATGCACCCCTTTCCTCCAGCCTCCAATAGCATTTCTTCATTTTTCTTTCCCTTCCTCCAGCCAGCGCCCTTGAGGACCATCGGGCTTCTGTTAACAGTCTCTTCAGAGCTCATGAGGCTTTCCCCCAAACACTTTGTAAGTTCCTTCCGGCTTCCATTTGCCACTCTGATGTTTTAGCTCTTTGTTTTGGTAACACCCTATTTCCAAGTATCCGTTCTGTTTTGGTTATCTACAACTGCATAACAAATTACTCAAAAACTTGGTGGGTGGGAACAATCAAGAAACTTTCTCTCAAAATTCTGGTGGCCAGGAATCTGCAAACAGCTTAACTGGTTAGTTCTGACTCAGGAGCTCTCATGAGGTTGTGGTCATGATGTCAGCAGGGGCTGAGCCATTTAAAGGCTTGACTGAACTGGAGAATCCATTTCCAAAGGGACTCATTCACTGAGTAGCACATTGGTGATGGCTCAGTTCCTCCCTGCACAGGCCTCTCCCTAGGACTGCCCCTAGGACCAAGTATCTGGCTCTCCCAGGAGTGAGTTAAGGTACAGACAAAGCCAGGCAGAAGCTATCCTTTTTTATGACCTATCTTCAGGAGTTACAGAGCATCACTTCTGCCAAATTGTATTCATTAGATAGGTGTCTGGAGATCACCTTTAAAGGGAGAAATGCCAAATTTATAGACATATAGTAAAACCATGATGGTGGTCAAACTAAGAAATACAGAGTTCTCAAAAATAAGACCCAGTGAGACTAATTTTCTTGACTGACACAAACTTACACTGAGGGCATTTGCCAAAATTACATCCCACTGTATTCTGATCGATGACAGCATTGCTGAAATGAACATAGAGCCTCTTCCCAACCCCCAGGCAAGGGACTACGGTAAAAAAAGACAACCATCTTTTTTTGTGTGTTACTTAAAAGCAACTCTCTTTGTTCTAGACTTTTATTTTGTGGTCTCAGCTGCAGAAATTAATAATGAAAACTAAATGTTTTTAAAGTGAGTAAGCTCAGTGCTCATGGTCACTGTTAAAGAGGTTTAAGACAAACTAGATTATTTATTCACTTGTGTACCTATTGTCTGTTTCCTGCTAGAATGTAAGCTTCACAAAGTCAGGCGTATTTGTTGAATCGCAGTGAAGAGGACTGTGGTAAAGACTCAAGAATGCATGTCAAGTCCTCACAGTTGACCCTGGGCTTTGCCTACTAAATGTAAGATTGAGTTCACCTACAGCCAATGTGAGTATCTGGCAGATTTGAACTTCTGCATGGACTCTTATCAGGAGTAAAATTTTGAAAACTTTTGAATAAAGTTAATTATAAGATTTGGGGAAGAAATAAAAAACAAAGTGAATAAACCAGAGCAGGGTCCATGGGCCACATTCTGAGGGCCAGAAGGCTCTATACTGTCCACTCCTTCCCCACTCCACCATTCTCTGCCCCCAGGATCCCACACAAACCTTTCCCCCCTGAATTAATTCATAAAAACAGACCTCTTGAGAAAGCCTGTCCCACCAAGTCATCTATATGCCTGAACATTTCTGCACAGAAGTAGTTAATATAAATTGAGTGCGTACTAAATACTGGAGACTTCACATGTATTACCTCATTTTATTGCTCAACAACCCTAGTTTTTAACAATCTCATTTCATGGCAGGACTGAGGCTCAGGTATTCAATAATTTGCCAAGGTCACATGGCTAGTAAGTACCACAACTGGATCTTGAATCTCAGAAGTCTGCCTAAAGATTCATGCACCGATGTTTCTACACTAATCTGAATACCAATGGAGGAACACAGTTTATGCCAAAATTGAATCCCTGTGACTGGGGCAAGGATAGAGTGATGCTGGTTTGGGCAGTTGTTCATCTACCACGTTGAAGAATACAACCAACTTATTAACCAGGAGAAGAGGGACGCCTGGATGGCTCAGTTGGTTAAGCATCTGCCTTCAGCTCAGGTCATGATCCCAGGGTCCTGGGATCGAGTCCTGCACTGGGCTTCTTGCTCAGCGGGGAGCCTGCTTCTCCCTCTGTCTGCCGCTCCCCCTGCTTGTGCTCACTCACTCTTTTTTTTTTTCTCTCTCTCTCCCTGACAAATAAATAAATAAAATCTTTAAAAAAATAAATAAATCACCAGGAGAAGGGAGCCAATGTGTAGTTGTCATGACCTATGACCTTATTGTAAGCACCATGAGACTCCCAAGGAAACTATTTGATTTTTGGGGACATGGGAAAAATGGAGACGTGACCAACTTGACAAAATAAGGGAGGGTTAAGAATGGACTTTACTTTTTTAAGATTTTATTTATTTATTTGAGAGAGAGAAAGAGGAGGAGCAGAGGGAGAGAATCTCAAGCAGACTCCCCACTGAGCATGGAGCCTGACGATGCAGGGGCTCAATCCCAGGACCATGAGATCATGACCTGAAGCAAAACCAAGAGTCAGACGCTCAAACGACTGAGCCACCCAGGTGACCCAAGAATGGACTTTAAAAAGGAAAATTTTTTTAGAAATTGAAAATTAGGGGAAAAAAAGAAAATTGAAAATCAGATGATAGTATATAACAAGAGTTGGCAAACTATGACTTACATGCCAAGTACAGCCCACCATATGATTTTTGAAAATAAAATTTTATTGGAGCACAATAGTGCCCATTGCCTATAGCTGCTCTTATACTATTACACAGAGTTTGCTAGCTGCATGGGCGGCAAGTCTAAAATACCATCTGGCTCTTTAAGAAAACTTCGCCAACCCCAGGATATACTCACTGGAAGCAGTTTATATGTATCCTGCTGCCATGTCTGGTTAGAATAACAGGACACACGTGCATTAGGCAAGAAAATGCCAGAGAAGACAGAAGGTAAGTGACTCCTCAGTCTTCATAGGAAATCATGAATGTGCCAAAGGAAGGAAATGAGAAAATAGATCATGCTCTGATCAAGAGAAGAATTGCTCAAATGAGTCATGACCAACTTTGTAGATCAATCAAGCAAGCGTGACCAGACAGGCAGCTGAAATGTGCATCTGCAGCTCCAGAAATGCCGGGATGAAATTGGAGTTCAGGGATGTTCAAGGTGATTCCCCTTCATGACTGTGTGGTCTATGGCTCCATTCTAAGGAAACCCATGCAAACTTTAGAGAAGGACTACGTAAATACGAGAGAGAGAGATAGTAGTAAAGGGACCACTCCTAGCTGCCAGGAGGTCAACAGATATTTGTGGAAGGTACCCGTCACTTTGGCAATGGCAGCAAGACCAGCAATAAAACAGCAGCAATTAACATATGGCTAAGTGCCTTGTTATCTCATTTAACCCTTACAGACAATCCTACAATTAGGTATTATTGTTTTGCAGATGAGGAGACAGAGGCTCAGAAAACTTGCCCAAGTGGTCAGTGTCAGGACTGATGAAAAGCGTCAGGTTGGTTTCCTTTGCTCAGGGTGGGAACTGTGAGTAAATCTCAGATTCCACATACCCCACCAGGGCCAGCAGGGTGGAAGAGAGCAGAAAGAGTCCCTGAGTGCCTCATCTGTACTAGAACAGCCATTTCCTGACTCCCCCAGCAGGTGCAAGGTAAAAAGCCTCCAATGGTTCATTGTTTGCTGAGATAGTAGCTCTGGAGGTTTCAGTCCTTATTTGTACATTTGTGCTTCTTTTGAGTCTGGAAACCACAGAGGATGTCTGGGCCCCCGAGGCCTTGTGATAAATCATGTATAATCCTGATAAATCCATCAGTCTTGTGGAATTGTTGGCATCTTCACTGATTATTGGGTGGGGTTCTTCATAACACAGAACGCAGGTAGGGAGGCACTAAAAACCACTGTCTTCCCATTAAGTTTTTAATCATGGTTTATATTAGGTTTTTAATCATAGAACCCTTGCAATCCCGGGCGCCTGGGTGGCTCAGTTGGTTAAGCGACTGCCTTTGGCTAAGGTCATGATCCCAGAGTCCCAGGATCGAGTTCCGCATTGGGTTCCCTGCTCGGCGGGGAGTCTGCTTCTCCCTCTGACCCTACCCCCTCTTGTGCTCTCTCTTTCACTCTCTCTCTCTCAAATAAATAAAATAAAATCTTTAAAAAAAAAAAAGAACCCTTGCAACCCCATAATCTAGGTGTTCTCTGTACTGTTTGTGGTTGGGAAGTGTATGGCTCAGTGGAGAGAGAGCATTTTTACCTACCCACCCCACCATGCACCGCCCTCCCCCACCCCCCCCACCAACCCTGGCTGGCTCTGCTAATTCATCTGCACAACACAGTGATCCTCAAACTTTTTTCTTAGCCCTTCTCCTCCCAGGAGCTCCATTAGACATTTTCTCCTAATCACTTTTCCCCACGAAATTCTAAAACCACAGAAATACTGTATATCTGTTTAAGTACTATACGTGTACCCATACTTTACACATGCAAAAAGTAAGATTTATTTTGCCCCCTCTCCCCAACCAATGTTCACCCCCTTGGAGAAGATATCTCCCCTGTGAAGAATACATGTGAGACTTTGCTACTCTAAGTACGATCAACCATCCCTCTCTATCAATGGATCCATCAGCAGCATCAACATCACCTGGGTGCTTCTTAGAAATGCAGAATCTAAGGCCCTACCCCAGACCAGCTGAATTATACTGTGCATTATAACAAGACTCCCCAGGAGGTTCACAGGTACATTAAAGTTGGAGAAGCACTGACCTAAGAATAAGTGTGCACAGTGACTGGGTACTCATAACCTTTGAATGCAGCCCATTTTACCTCCAAATAGCCATGATTGAGAGACCATTCTCCATGATATAGAGCACAAACTGGTCTTTTTGGAAGTCTACCTACAGCTCCTAATTCTTCCCCAGGTGCCCAAATAAAATAATATTAATTCCTTCAAACACTTGATGACCCATAACATGCCTATCTTGAGTCTTTTCTAAACTACAAGGCTCTGAGTCTCTTATTATTTTCAATTTCTCTTTTCTAATTTGCTTTAGTTGATATTAATCATGCTTTAACAAATGGTAACTTTTATTGTTTACTGGAAGCTTCCTATATCTTTGCACACTATTCATCTAATAGCCACACAAGCCTAAAGCAGGTATTATTACCCCATCCTATAAATAAGGGAACTAAGGTTCCCAGAGGCTGAGTGATTTTCCTTAGTCACACGGTAGTAAGTGGCTGGGACCAAATTGAAAACCAGATCTGCCATGTTCCAAACCCAGTGCACTTTCAATTACTCTACTGTTTCAATTTGAAGACTGTGGCAAAGACTTGAGTCCCTTTTTCCCAAGGGATTGGCTTATGAGAGTTTTAGCCTACAAGGCAGCTATTTAGGTTCAGCAAAGGAATTCCATCATCATCAGGTTGGACCTGTCTTTCAAGGTGCATAACCAAATCCCACTGATCATCAGTAAAAAAGAGGCTTTTGAGTTCATGGTGATATAGAACATTCTTTAATCATAATTCAGCCAGCCCTTCATTTTACTGATGAGAAGACTGAGGCCAGAAAGTAGAAGTGATTTGATCAAGGAATCACGGCTAATTAATAGCAGAATCTAGGCTAGACTCTACATGAGTTAACACCAAGTCCAGATTGCCCCTTTCCCACCCCACTATACACTATAGCATACTTCATTCTCTAGGGAAAAGAAAGTCCATAAAAAAGGTCCAAACAAAGAGTATACTAGTAGTACATAACAAGTAAAAATAGTCTACATGCACTTAAAAAAACTTTCTTACTTTCTCCTGAGAGTATGTTTGGCTAAGCAAAGGTGAGACTTTCAGACAGTAGATGAGAGAGCTAGAGAGAAAGGGTTTCTTTTTCCTTTGGTATAAGGAGTGACAGTGACTCAAACCAGCCTATGAGAGACAACTGGCAGCATCTCTTCCTAGCCTTGTATTCAGTAACACACCCACTGTTAGCTCAAAATCAGACGTGGTGGGAGCATTTACACCATGAAAATCAGCAAATGCTAAAAATCAGGCCTTCCTCCCCAGCCCCAGACCACTACTAGAAATGAGTTTATCGAAGTATAAAATGTGATGCTTCCGTGCCGAGTATTGCAATTCCCTTATCTATCTGAACAGAGGCTGAAACATCAGGCTACACTCCCACTTCCCTTAACCTCGTTCTCTTTTTCTCTTGACTTTGGGTTGTACTGAGGAAAGAAGTTGCCAAGATGGCTCTGGTTCTACTGGAAGACTTTGGACTGGAGTAGCAGGGTAGTGATTCTCTGGTTTTATTGCGCATCAGGAGCACCTGGCAGGGGCAAGGGGCAAGTTAAACTGGACAGTACTGCGTGCCCCCTCCAGCATTCCTGATCCAGCAGACCTGGGTTAGGGCTTGAAAATTTGCATTTCTAACAAGATCCTGGGTGATGCTGATGTTGTTCATCCAGGGACCACACTTTGAGAACCACTGGCCTGGGGCTTCTTGACTGGTCCCAGCTGATTGCAGCTCATAGCCCTCGAACCTTAATGTACCACATGGTCTGCATCAATTTAGTTTCAGCAAAGCACAAAAAGTCTTTACCTCTCTCCAAGACAGTGAGAAGGAGGACTGCTAGATTGTCACAACTTGTTCCCCTAGATGCAAAGTCACCCTCATCTTTGACTTTATTATTCTGAGAAGCTGGGAAGCTGGAAAAACTAAACAAAGCTGCGTTTACAGGTACAAGAGTAATTAGATGTCCAAAGCAATCCAGAGCCTTGTAGCCAAAGCCTCTGGTATAAGAGGACCAATACTTTTTTCACCCATGGGATAGGAGGGCCTGCAATGGAAAGACTCCCCACTTTCTGAAGCCTTCCCAGAAAGTTAGAGGAGAGGTATTTTAGCAAGAAGTCCTACAACTGCTTTCAGTAAGAAGTGGGGTATATAAATTGAATTAGCTGTAAGTTACTCTATAATATTACTATTGTTACTATTACATTACATTAACTGAAAGTTCCAAGTGGAAAGAATTATGCTAATTGACCAATATCAATAACATACGGAGTTCTGACCCTAGATATTTCTCTGAATTTTATTAATTATCTTGAAATGTCTATAAAAAGACATTTATAGTGCTTCAGAATATACAAAGCTCTTCTTAAAAAATCATTATCTTCGGGGCGCCTGGGTGGCTCGGTCGTTAAGCGTCTGCCTTCGGCTCAGGTCATGATCCCAGGGTCCTGGGATCGAGTCCCCGCATCGGGCTCCCTGCTCCGCGGGAAGCCTGCTTCTCCCTCTCCCACTCCCCCTGCTTGTGTTCCCTCTCTCGCTGTGTCTCTCTCTGTCAAGTAAATAAATAAAATCTTAAAAAAAAAAAAGGCATTATCTCTTTTCAATGAAGGGTGTATTTTTTTGTTTTATTCTTGTTTGTTTTCTATCTTGTAACATTTGGTAATCATTGTAGGTGTTTCTTAAATCCTGCTCATAGCTTTTCTTCATCTCCATCTTCAAGTCACCATAAATTGAAGCCATTTGAGTCCTATTAGAGGTGGATATAGGTTTTGCCAATGTCAATTTCAAGGGATTCTGATTAAATAACTTCCATTATGTCAAATCAGAAGAATTTTTAATTAAGAGGAACAAGCCCTCACAGACCACAATAATTTTATAAATTTCTCAAATAGGAAAAGATAGAGAGTGCTCTTGCTCTAAACAAAATGAAATTAACCCATTTTATATTCACATGTTCCTGTAAAACTAACTTAGAAATCTGAACTGTATTATAAGCCATATGTTGAGTTTGTTGCATTCAGAATAAGTTGTTTATTAAACAAGTACAATAGGAATGGCCACTTAAATTTAAAATGCATTAAAGTTTCCTAAATACCTTTACAAATATTTAAAGCAATATACACCTTTAAACATTTCTGCTTTGGTGCTGTTTCCCCATTTTAAAGATAAGGAGTATGAGGATTATAGACATAAGTGACACCCTAAGAAATTCAGGCCACATCTTCTGACCTTTCCTGAACCCTCTCTGCTCAGAGTGTGGTCCAAGGACCAGCAGCATGCAGCCCCTGGAAGCTTATTAGAATGGCTGAGTCTTAGGTCGCACTACAGACCTTAAAAATCAGAATCTGCTTTTAATGCGACCGCATCCCCCAGGAGACTCATATGCATGCTGAAGACTGAGAAGTTCTGCTCTAAGTCTCACTGCTCTACACAGACTGGAAGCTGGGCTGCCAAAACTTTTCTCATCCTCACATGAGGAGGCATCCAGCCTCCACCTCTAACCAGACATAGGCCAAGAATCTTCTTAACTCTTCCTTCACTCCAGCCCCAGGAACCCTGTGATATCTCAGACCCTGGAGTCCCTTCCCTCTCCCCTGACTCATCAGCAGCCAGATCTTAAGCAGATACTGAAAACCAGTACGTGGCATAATCCCTACAGGGAGAGAACTCTGGAGAGGAGAGAAGGTACATCTCCTTAGAACTGAGTAGATTATAAAGAAGACCATGTCTGTATGGGTTAAAACAATTCTGCACACTGGTTCCCATTACTCATTTCCTTCTGTACCCAAAGACCGGTGGTCAGAGCCACAGAGTACTGAGTTATATGGTATACAGGAGAGGCTTGGATCTTTCCTCCAGGAGTTCATTTAAGGTAGATATGTTTTTCAGCCCAGATAGCCGGACCATAGGGCTGTTGTATATTTGCCGTTTTCTGAAATATACTGTGCATGTGCCATAGTGCAGGGTGTCTTCTGTTTGTTATCTCTGTGTTGAAGTGTTGTTACCTCCATCCAAGGATGTGAGGTGAAGTCATCTGCCCAAGATCTATAGCTAATGCCAACATTTAATAGAAGCCTGATGAGATTAAGTTTACCTGTTAGACCTTTCTAAGGCATGATACACACCGAACCATGTGATAAAAGATTTCTATTGTAGATATTTTTTTTAAACAATGAAATCTTCCCTTAAAGAGACAACCAGGTTTGATTAGAGTCTCTCCTCCTATCAGTACTCAGGCCAGAGCCAAAAACCCCTGGTCCAGATGCGATGGTCTCCAGGCAAAAAAGTGTAATCACATAGGTCATATATAATTAGGAGACAAAGTGGAGTAGGAAGACATTCTCAAAAGCAGATCTGGATTCACTCTGCCATGTATCATCTGTGTGGTCTTGGAAAGATGTTAAAACTCTGTGGTTCAGATGCTTTGCCTCTAAAATGGAAGTGATAATAATGCATATCTCCTAAGTTTGTTATAAGAATTAAATGAGATATATATCACATTAAGGGCCTAGCCTAGTGACTGACAAATCCAACAAATGTGGCTTTTCTTTGGTCCCTGAATGTGGAGGCAGGCACAACTGTAGTTGGCTCTGCCTGTCTCTATGTGATATGAGCCTGTAAGGGCTCAGTGGCAGCCTGGAGGCTAGCTACTCCCTCACTGTCTGGATTAGCCCCAGTAAGCATGCTTTGGTCTTGCAGGTCAGAAATGAGAGAGTCTTTGGTCGATCCTGTGGATTTCCTCTGGGTCATCTGGAAGGAATTTGTTCTTATCTTAAAAGAAACATTTAACTGTTCCCCAATGGGAAGAAAAATTCAGGTGGATTTCTGGTTAAACATGGCATACTCAATGCATATTTTCACTCCACTCAAAACTCTAATGAAATGATAGTAAAGGGGGAAAAAATGGAAATTCACAAAGACAAAGAAAATAGATAAGAAGATAATAGATTTAAAACATTAATATTTCTGAAGGTTAAAAAGGATAATTGCATGGTTACAGACTTACTGGAGAGGAAATACTGAAACCAAAGACCACTGAGGGAAGTCAAAATGGAACAAGCAGATTCAGGGTCATGGAGTTCCAAAGAGCCTCAGGAATTTGAGATACCAGATACCTCTGAGAGCAGAGTTGAGGAATAAGACTAAAAACAGGATAGGTTGATGGTCTGTATATGGAAGGAGCAATCGGTTCCCCAACTCCTTCCTTCTGAGCAAATAGGGGAGTCCTCCCCACCCTGACCACCCCAACTCAGACTGTACATGGGAGACTTGATCTCTTGGAAGTGAATCACGAAGGCTTTGAACTGGGGACACCAGGCACAGACAGAAGCAGGGTGACTTATCATACTGAAAACAAGGCCATTAAAATGTTTATATTCTGAATGGTAAGACCCTTAGCTACCTTCTACTGCGTGGTTCCCAGACCTCTGTCAGGTGGTCTTATACTCCCTGGGAAGGATTTGAATATTTCTTCTCCATAGAAGTGGGCTGGCCCCAGAAAAAAACACCTACAGATACTGTTATTTCATCTGATGAAAAAGCTGGCTCGGTCCTGATCACCCTATAATGATGCTTAGTGTTCAACACACTCTCTCTGCACCCAGAGTTCCCTGTCAGTGTCTAAGTGCTTTACTTAGTTAAAAAATGCCAGATGTTTAAGGAAAGTCCCTAACATGAAAGGCAGAGATCAAGACCAATAAACTGATGAAGAATAGGGGAAAGGGGGAACTTGCACAGAAAAGAAAATTGAAACAAACAATAATATAGGATAAAAGATAAGAAGATAAAAAAATATCATTATCCACAGAACAAGAATGGGTGAATTTAGAGAAGTGTCCATGGAAATAGACCAATATGATTAAAAATAAAAATTATTTTTGCTAAAGGTCAACTGAAGGGCTGGAATGTAAAGTTAAGGCTATCTTCAAAAATCTAGGAGAAAAAGTCAAAAATGGAAAAATAAAAGAAATACATGAAAATTAGAGTAATAGCAAATTAAAGATGGCTAAAATTCTTTACTATTCTCCCATTGAAAGGTAGAGTCTAAATCCCCTCCTCTTAAATAGAGCTGGTCTTGGTGACTTGCTTGACCAATAGAATGTGGTAGACATGATGTTCTGGGACTTCCAAGCCTAGGTCACAAGAAGCCTTGCAACTTCTTTCCAGCCTTCCTGTAATACTACTCCAGAACCCAGCCACATGCTCTGAGGAAGCTCAAGCAGCCCTGTGGGGAGTGCCATGTGGAAAGATACCAACAACCACACATCAACCACCACCAACTTGCTGGCCCTGTGATTGAGCCATCTTGGCAGGTAGTTACGGTAGTCTCATTAGAGATGTCCTGTGATGCCACATAAAGCAGAGATGAAGCTATCCTCCACCAAGTCCTGCCCAAATTACAGATTTGCAAGCAAAATAAATGATTACTGTTGTTTTAAGCTGCTTGGTTTTTCGATGGTTTATTATATATCAACAGATAACTGGAACAAGGGCCAACATTTGACCAATAAGAATTTTAAAAAGAGAGATGAAGAAAAAAAGAAAATAATAAAAGGAAAGAAACTTTCAAAATAATAATACAAGGGAAATTCCCAGAACTGAGTCTCTAGATTTATTTGTTTTTTAAGATTTTATTTGTTTATTTGACAGAGAGAGACACACAGCGAGAGAGGGAACACAAGCAGATAAAGAGGGAGAGGCACAGGGAGAAGCAGGCTTTCCGCTGAGCAGGGAGCCCGATGCGGGGCTCGATCCCAGGACCCTGGGACCATGACCTGAGCCGAAGGCAGATGCCAAACGACTGAGCCACGCAGGCGCTCCTGAGTCTCTAGATCTAAACTAAAAGAAACAAAATACTGAGTGACCAACAAAATGCATTAAAAAATACCTATTCCGAGGTGCATCATCATAAAATTTCACAACACTAGGGATAAAGAGAAAATCCTAAAGATTTCCAAAGACAAGGAAAAGGGGGTAAAGGCAAAGCACATAAAAATATCAGGAATCACTGCTCTTCACAGTAGGAAGTTAGAAGACAATGAAGCTACGCTTCAAAGCCACTGGGGGGAAAAATGTTTTAAACCCAGAATTCTATTCTCAGTCAAATTATGAATCAGGTGTGAGGCCAAATAAAGACATATTTTTTTTTTTTTTACATGCAAGTTGTCAAAGATTTATTCTGCTAAATGAGAGAAAGCCAAGAATAACCACATCCTGGGCTCCAGGACTTAGGGATTCCACATAGCAAAGTGAAGGAATTCCCAAGAGGAAGGTGAAGGACAATCCCCTTGTACCAGCTGAGCAACCCAACCCAGCTTGGAGAATGGAGGACTCCAGGGGGATAGAGGGAGATGGTATCAGTAAGTTCCCTGGTGTTTTGACCATATTGAAAGGAGTTTGTAGTTCTGGAAATGGTTTAGGCTTTCGTGAGTGATAAAGTAAATGAAGAATTATGCAAAAATGAAGTGTGAAAGAAACAATCAATTCTAAGAAAAACAAAAAGTTATGGAGAAAAGAAATGCAAACACTGTATTCTGCAGACTCAGCTATGATAATGTTGACATGGTCATACTAATGTAAACACAGGTTATTAACTCAACCTTGTGAAAGTGTGATGGGATTATACTCTAAGGATGGGGGAAGGAAAGCATGTGTCAGGAGAGGGGGTGGGTGGCCATTTAAGAGAGCTGAATCATCTTCTGCCATGGTAAGAAAGTGTTAGCTAGTATCTTGAATTGAAAAATCAAGAGAAAACAGCCTAAGCAATTATTTAAATATAAGACAACACAGTTACACTTAAGCCTATTTGACATGCACCAGTCTTTCCTGAGAGAGGATTTGTGCAGGGAGAGCAGGAGCCAGACCAGGGGAGACAGTGAGGTATATAGGGCTCATAATTTAAGTGCACAGCCCAGAAAGTGAGTGCCTCCTAACATTTTGTGTCCTTGATACCTCACTTGCCTCACCGTAGTCCCAGCTCTAGGGGACAGCACTTGACACCATACAGGTGGTGGTAGAAAGAGCAAATGGTAGAAATGATAAGGAAATGTAGACAGAGGGGAGGGGGCTCCGAGCTGTGTATTTCACCTCCTAATAGATAGATTGAACATGAGACCTTTAAATCAAATCTGAATAGATGAGTAGACTTTTGCAAGGCAGAGAAAAGAATGGGATTCTAGGTTCAATAAACAAATGCAAAGGAACAGAGGCAGGTGTATGAAGTTAGGGGAAATCAACATAACTGTATGAAGGAGAGGAAACACAGAATTTAAAAAGACCTTATTGCAGATCACAGATTCCAAAATATTGGGTTAGATTCTTAATACATGGTTAGATTCTTGAAAAAGAATTAGAGCACAAAAAGTGAATTTAAGAACATTCTACAGTTGATTGCCTTTCTCTCCAGAGACTCAAAACAAATCTAGAGGCTTCAATTTGTAAGCATCAGTTGGTTGACATATTAGCCCATAATGGGGCTTGGGATACTTGCTTTAGATGGGCATAGAGATGCTTCCATTCAGAATTGCTTTAATGTGAGTTTTATGAGTTTGCATAGTGGGGCTGAGTGGGCAGAAGTCTGCTGAGGAGAGATTTGTCCCTTAACACCAGGAAAGCATAAGCTGTTAGGTGCCATGGCACACTCCCTGCTCCAAAGCCAGGTTCCCTTGTGTCCCTGGGAAATAGATCAGGAAGTTTAAGCAAGAGAGTACCCAGAATTTGTGGTGACTGAGATATCACTGGAAAGCAAACAAACATTTAGCCCAAGATCCTCTAAAGAAATGGTAGACAATGTTTTGTTTGCCTATTGACTGGCTTAGCATAATATTTTCTCAATCTTGGTCCTGTATCAATTTCTGACAGTACAATTGAAGGCTAATGCAAGAGTACATTGTCTACAGGGCCAGCCAAGGAAATTGGGAGCTTGGTCAGGAGCTGTAAATATCCTCTTGGTATTTCAATTTGTTTACTCTGAAGTGCTCTCTCAGGAGCCGAGAGGGTTCTGGGACACACTGGCACCAGATTTGCAGTGGGAAAGATCAGTTGCTGAGATAAGGGTTGGGGTCCGCCTTGAGACGTGCCATGAAAAAAAAGGTCTGATTTAGCCATTAAATCCCTCCAAAGGGTGGTGAGTATGACTATAACAATGGGGTATTCAGAAGAACACTTGGTAGGCAGGAAAGGGATGTTCAAACACAAATGCAACAGAGGTTTAGAGGACTGATTTGTCACTCCCTCCTCTTCCAGGGACACTAATCATTGATTGAACTTCAGTCAGAAGACTACACAAGTAGACTCCTCTTTTGGTGACCCAAGAGATGGTGGAGACCAAATACTAAAGCCAGGGGACAGCAAAATCTGAAGATTTGTCCCCAGTGAAAATAATACTGGTCCACATGATTCACTGTGGGTGGTCCTGGCTGAACTTGGGGTGAATGAGCTCACTGATGCTTGTTTTTAAGTGTCTTAATGGACTTAACTACTCTAGGAGCAAGGCTGTTGGCAGAAAGAAAGAGAGAGAGAGAAGAGGAAAGAAAGAAAAAGAAAGAAAGAAAGAAAGAAGAAAGAAAGAAAGAAAGAAAGAAAGAAAGAAAGAAAGAAAGAAAGAAAGAAAGAAAGAAAGAAAGAAAGAAAGAAAGAAAGAAAGAAAAAGAAAAGAAAGCAAGCAAGAAAAGAAAGAAAGAAAGAAAGAAAGAAAGAAAGAAAGAAAGAAAGAAAGAAAGAAAGAAAGAAAGAAAGAAAAGAAAAGAAAGATATCAGCACATAAAGAACTATACAGAAAAAAACATGTGCACAAACATATGTAGGAGGAAGAATCCTGAAAAACATTTGCCAAAGTTTGCAGGGTACCAAAGGACTCACACATATTCCTAGCAGGTGGTCCACTAAAAAGTCTAAGAGATACTCTGAAACTAACTAGCTACACACACACACACACACACACACACACGCATGCATGCACTCACGCACACACACAAAAAACTAAATTAAAGGGATTCTTCGGTGTCTGCGATTCTTCAGTCTGAAATCTCTTGTTTGTATTTAGTGTGGAGTGTTTTCCCTAAAGGATATCCTGTTTGAGATTACTATTGGCCTGTTCCTCTTAACATCCTTAAAGAAACATCCAGAAAAACTAAATAAACCCCCACCCCTCCAATAGCATGCCAAGTGATTTGTCTACAGGAGGTCAGGGAGAGAGTTACGTAAACTAAGATGCATTCTCGTCTCCTCCTACAGGTTTCTGCTATAACCCAGAATCCCAAAATGCTTCCCAAGAAGAGAAGGAAACGTGATCCCACTACTTGCATCACAGAGGGAGGTAGCATGGCTTTGGAATCACGCAATCTGAGACCAATTCCTGCCTTAGCAATTGAGTGGCCTCAAGTAAATCTGTGCCTCAGTTTCCTTGCCTGTAAAATGAGGATAAATATTTATCTCCTAGGGCCATTAGGAGAATCAAATGAGCAAATATATGTAAAAGCACTCAATAGTTTATAATGAATTTTAACACACATTATTATGGTTATTATGCATATTTCTCCCATCTTTGTGAAGATATCATATTGACTTCATAGAATTAATTAGCAATTGAAAAAATAAAATGATTGGAAATATTTATTTTTATTGTTAGTTCAATAGATACCATATTCTTTATACACTAAAAAAACAAATAATGTGATTGTTTCTTACCATCGTCAGATTTAAAATATTAAATTTCTCAACCAATGTTTCTATTACCTCCACTTTTAGCAACCACTCTAGAGTGATATGATACCAAGTGCCCTGAACACCATGTGGGAAATGGAAATTAAGAATGATAGAGACAAATTCTATGGGACCCAGAAAGTTATACTATTTTATACCAAGTTTCTACCTCCTTCAAGACTCTTAATCCTGACATCTTCTAATTCTGCCTCAGCCATTAGGTTAGACTTTCAACATAGCTCACCTGGATTACTACAGTAATCTTTCCCTTCTACCTGTCTTCAGATTTATATAGTCCATTTTCACAAGAGCAAAGTTGAATATGTGTGTTTTCTACCACCTCACTCTCTTTATCGTTTCTACCACCTCACTCTCTTTATCATTCCTCATGATAGCTACGCTGTGTCTCATTGAACAACTTTCACTTTCCTGAATCATGCTATCTCTGAGACTTTTTGCCTGAAATGGACCTTCAAAACCCCTTCTCACCTTTGCTTCTCAGATCTTAGTTCAGGTGTCCCCTCCTTTGGGAAGCATTTCCAACAATCCTGTGCCATCCATCTGCTCCCAGCTCCTAAAAGATCCCCATCCTATGCGTTTTATAAGTCTATGAATATTTTTATCATAGCACTAATTACTTGGCTTTGCAATTACTTATTTTCAGATTTTCCTTACTACATTATGAGCATCTTAAGGAGGGGAATTATGTCAAATGTGTAGATAGGTCCAATGTATGTGTATTGTGAATAGATGAATTAGCAAAAGAACAATTCTGTGAGCTGAAATGAGTTGCCAATTGATTGCAGTTTGCTTGTCTGAGGAATTTTAGGATAAGGTGAGACAGCTCTCCTTTTAGGGTGCTTGGAAATTGCAGACTTGGCAGAGGCAGGGGCATGAACTAGATGGACCATCTGGTCCTCTCTCTAGGCTTGAGGCTGGAGAGGTGGGAAGATTAATTTCTTCAGAAAAGGAGGAAACAGAGTGAAAAGCAAGTTGAACACTCACCACATCCACAGGACTACGACAGGCAATCTAAAAACACAGTTGTCTCCAAGGGAATCGTGTGAGTTTGGTGTCTTTAATCCCCCTTTTACAGATGGAGAAACTGAAAATTGGAGAGTTTAATTAACTTTCCAAGATCACCTATTTCCTAAATGACAAAACCAGGACCTGAACTCAGATTCCCCCTGGTTCCTTCACCCATGCTTCTCCAAGCGGAGGATGCATAATCTCACAGTTCAGTGGTGTGTGGGTTACACAAAGCAAAAAGGTACACATATGGCATGTTTTCCTGGGGTCATATTATTTAAAGATTTTGGGAAAAATACTATATTCATTGTCAAAAACCACAAAATTAAATACTTAATTTGTAAAAATGTTTCAGAGGAAGGGAGTCATAAAACATTTTCAGATTTCGAGCCAGCTGCTTTGGACTGGACCTCCAGGCTTCCAGGTTTGATACTCTCATGCTCTGGAGTCATCAGAGCCACCGTATGGAAACATTTGAGAAGCTCTGGACTACTGTCAAGAAAGCAGCAGATGCATGCCAAGATTAAGAGGGAGGCCGATGACACATCATCCTCCAGACTGTGGGACTGCTGCAGAAGAGGCTCCAGCTGTGCTACACATGGTCCGGGGAGGGAGCGCAAAACAGCGGGAGCTCATCTGAGCACTTAGTGGCTTAAAAATGTCCAAGAAGATATTTCCAAACCCTGAACATAGGACATATCCCCCTCCTGACTAAGCAGCAGACTCTGGCTCAGGGACGTGCAGTCTTGCCAAGGAGACTGAACAGAGCTGATGGTGTCTGGATTATCTGGAATGGGAACAGAGAGAAGGAAAGTGTGATATGTTACTTTTTAAGCTGAATTCAGAGGCCCAGTTAGCAAATGGTCTTCTGCTGAAACTCCTCCTCAATTCAGATTTCATTGGTCACTTAATCTTTGAACAAAGTCACGAAATTGTCAAGCCAACCTAAGACTTTAATTCTAATTCACATCTAAAAAGCATATGCCGGGACGCCTGCGTGGCTCAGTCGGTTAAATGTCAGCCTTCAGCTCAGGTCATGATCCAGGGTCCTGGGATCGAGCCCAGCGTCGGGCTCCGTGTTCAGCAGGGAGCCTGCTTCTCCCCCCACCTGCTCCTCCCCCTGCTTGTGTTCTGTCTCTGTCTCTATCTCTGACAAATAAATAGATAAAATCTTAAAAAAATAAAAAGCATATGCCATATTTAGTCTACAATGATACTTTTTCATATTTTAGCACCTCTATGTCTCTCTCTAAAAATAAGATTATGTGTCATAATCTAATGAGCCATATCTCTTTTTTCTTAATGTCACATTAAATAATAATGTATTTTGTTATCAGTGGCTTCTTGGGGTCCAATAATGTATTGAGCTTTCACAAGTGGGTTGCCATATAAACACTGTACATGTGTGTAAGTTAAAACACTATACGCTGTTGAAATTTGTCTTCTTATAAACTCTCCAAATAAAGCACTATATATAAAAGAAATAAAAGGAATCATCATGGCTGAGGCAGGATTAGAGCTCCTTCCTCAAACAAAGGTCCCCTGAGGATCCCCTGGTGCCCCTTCTTCAGACAACTCCATAGCATATGGCAGATCAAATAGGCAATACGTGGATTAAAGCATAAATGAATGTAAGGATTAGAGTTGATCTTACTATTTCCATATCTACCTGCAACTAAAATCCAAGACCAGGGAGTTCCTGGGTCAATAATAAAGCTCTGCATTACTATTTGACACTATTTGAACCTATAAATAATATAAATGCATAAGTTTGATACATTTTAAAAATACAAATACAAAAAAACAAAAAATCTGTATGACCTAAATGAAATTGTATTTAGAACGAAATTAATCAAAATTAATAAGTGTATATGTTAACAAATAAACACATTAATTAATTAGGCATTTGACAAAATGCTTTCTACAGAGGAGTGAAAGAATAACAAAAAAATCCTAAGTGGGAGGCGGAGCAAGATGGCGGAGGAGTAGGAGACCTGGATTTCGTCTGGTCTCAGGAATTAGCTGAATGGGGATCAAACCATTCTGAACACCTACGAACTCAACAGGAGATCGAAGAAAAGAACAGCAACAACTCTGAACAGAAAAGCCAGCATTTACTGGAAGGTAGGACGTGCAGAGAAGTGAATCTGAGGCGATATTCAGGAGGATAGACGGCGGGGGAGGGGGCCTCCGTCGGCCGCTTCTGGCAAGTGATAGAGCCGAGGAGCACAAAATCAGAACTTTTAGAAGTCGGCTCCGCTGAGGGACGTCGCTCCATTGGCTAAGTGGGGGGTGGAACCCTCGCAGGACAGTGTGGTCTCAGGACCCTAGGGGTCACAGAAAGACCGGGGGTGCCTGAGTGTGGCAGAGCTCCCAGGTATCGGAGCAGGGAAGCCGGCTGCAGAGACGGAGCCAAGGTGCGGGGTCTCAGCTCCGGGTTGCCATAAACTGTGATCCGCGGCACAGTTGGGCCACTGCTCCTCCAGCAGGGACCCAACAAGCAGCAGAGCTGGGGAGACTCCCCTTCCTCCCCGGGAGGAGCGGCGTGGGAGCGCACCGCAGGGATCTGCTGGGTTTGGAGATGCCACACCGAGACGGGTGCCAAAGATAGAAATGCTCGGTCACAGGCCAGGTGAGCACGGAGTGCGGCCAGAGACTGGGGAGATGGGAGTGACTGACTGCTTTTCTCTGGGGGCGCACTGAGGAGCGGGGCCCCGAGTTCTCCGCTCCTCCGGGGAGATTGGGAGGCCACCATTTTCACTCTCGTCCTCCAAAGCTGTACCAAGAGCTTGCAGGGAACAAAAGCTCCAGAGAGCAAACCCCAGCAGATTGCTTAGCCCAGACCGACAAGGGCGGGGCAATTCCGCCTCCGGCAAAGACATTTGGGAACCATGGCAACAGGCCCCTCCCCCAGAAGAGCAGCACGAACAGCCAGCAAGCCAAGACCAAGTTTACCGATCAAGGAGAACGGGAGAACTCCAGCGCTAGGGGAATACTGCACATAGAATTCATGGCTTTTTTACCATGATTCATTAGTGTTTCCAAAGTTAATTTCTTTTAAATGTTTTTTTTTTAATTTTTCTTTTTCCCCTTTTTCAACCAACATCTTATCAATCCCTTTTAAAAAAATTTTTTTTAATTTTTCATTTGTAGAGTCATATTCTATCCTTTCATAGTAGTTACCCTTATTTTTGGCATATATATATAAGTTGTTCTCTCTTTAAAATTTTGAGATACAGTTTCTTCTAACAGATCAAAATATACCCTATATCTCTAGTGTATGGCTTTGTTCTAGTCTCCTGCCTGATCACATTCTCTCCCTTTTTTTTTAATCTTCTTTCTTTTTTAAAACAACTTCTTATCAATTCCTTTTATAAAATCTTTTATACTTTTCATCTTTACAGTCATCTTCCATCCATTCATTGTATCAACCCTTAATTTATACATATATAACTCTTCCTTTCCTTACAATTTTAGAAGGCACAATCTTCTAACAGACCAAAATACACCCAAAATCTAGTGTGTGGCACTGATCTGTGCACTACCCTGATCATATTTGATCATATTCTGCTTTTTTTTTGTTTTGTTCTGTTTTTGTTTGTTTTTATCCTTTTCTTTTTCTTTTTTTCCTCTTTCTTTTTTCTTTCTTTCCCTTTCTTTTCCCCTGGTTTCAGGTCTTTTTGGATTTGTTTAGAGTATTTTTCCTGGGGACGCAGTTAACCTGTTAGCATTTTGTTGTCTCATTCATCTATTCTCTGGACAAAATGACAAGACGAAAAAAATCACCTCAGCAAAACCAACAAGAGGTAGTACCCTCTGCCAGGGACCTACTCAATACGGACATTAGTACGATGTCGGACCTAGAGTTCAGAATCATGACTTTAAAGATACTACCTGGGCTTGAAATAAGCATGGAAGTTATTAGAGACACCCTTCCTGGAGAAATAAAAGAACTAAAATCTAACCAAGTCAAAATCAAAAAGGCTACTAATGAGGTGCAATAAAAAATGGGGGCATTAACTGCTAGGATAAATGAGGCAGAAGAGAGAATCAGCGATATAGAAGACCAAATGATGGAAAATAAAGAAGCTGAGAAAAAGAGAGAGAAACAACTACAGGATCACGAGGGCAGAATTCGAGAGATAAGTGATACGATAAGACGAAACAACATTAGAATAATTGGGATCCCAGAAGAAGAAGAAAGAGAGAGGGGCAGAAGGTATATTGGATCAAATTATAGCGGAGACCTTCCCTAATGTGGGGAAGGAAACAGGCATCAAAATCCAGGAGGAACAGAGAACCCCTCTCAAAATCAATAAAAATAGGTCAACACCCCAACATCTAATAGTAAAACTTACGAGTCTCAGAGACAAAGAGAAAATCTTCAAAGCAGCTTGGGAGAAGAGATAATGTAACCTATAAAGGTAGAAACATTAGATTGGTAACAGACCTATCCACAGAGACCTGGCAGGCCAGAAAGGACTGGCATGATATCTTTAGAGCACTAAATGAGAAAAATATGCAGCCAAGAATACTATATCCAGCTAGGCTGTCATTGAAAATAGAAGGAGAGAAAAAAAGGTTCCAGGACAAACAAAAACTAAAGGAATTTGTAAACACGAAACCAGCCCTCCAAGAAATATTGAAAGGGGTCCCCTAAGCAAAGAGAGAGCCTAAGCGCAGCACAGACCAGAAAGGAACACCGACAATATACAGTAACAGTCACCTTACGTAGGGCAATACAATGGCACTAAATTCATATCTTTCAAAAGTTACCCTGAATGTAAATGGGCTAAATCAGCAATCCAAAGACACAGGTTATCAGATTGGATTAAAAAACAAGACCCATACATATGCTGTCTGCAAGAGACTCATTTTAGACACAAAGACACCCCCACATTGAAAGTGAAGGGGTGGAAAACCATTTACCATGCTAATGGACACCAAAAGAAAGTTGGGGTGGCAATCCTTAGATCAGACAAGTTAGATTTTAAAACAAAGACTGTAATAAAAGATGAGGAAGGACACTCTATCCTACTTAAAGGGTCTATCCAACAAGAAGATCTAACAATTGTAAATATCTATGCCCCGAACATGGGAGCACCCAATTACATAAGGCAATTAATAACAAAAGTGAAGAAACACATTGACAGCAATACAATAATAGTGGGGGACTTTAACACCCCCCTGACTGAAATGGACAGATCATCTAAGCAAAAGATCAACAAGGAAATAAAGACTTTAAATGAAACACTGGACCAAATGGACTTCACAGACATATTCAGAACATTCCATCCCAAAGCAATGTAATACACATTCTTCTCTAGTGCCCATGGAACATTCTCCAGAATTGATCACATCCTAGGTCACAAATCAGATCTCAACTGCTACCAAAAGATTGGGATTATTCCCTGCATATTTTCAGACCACAATGCTTTGAAACTAGAAATCAGTCACAAGAGGAAAGTCGGAAAGAACTCAAATACATGGAGGCTAAAGAGCATCCTACTAAAGAATGAATGGGTCAACCAGGAAATTAAAAAAGAATTTAAAAAATTCATGGAAACCAATGAAAATGAAAACACAACTGTTCAAAATCTTTGGGATACAGCAAAGGCAGTCCTAAGAGGAAAGAATATAGCAATACAAGCCTTTCTCAAAAAACAAGAAAGGTCTTAAATACACAACCTAACCCTACACCTAAAGGAGCTAGAGAAAAAACATCAAATAAAGCCTAAACCCAGCAGGAGAAGAGAAATAATAAAGGTCAGGAACGCGGCAGGGATGTCCACTATCACTACTGCTATTCAACATAGTATTAGAAGTCCTAGCCACAGCAATCAGACAACAAAAAAAATCAAAGGCATCCAAATCGGCAAAGAGGAAGTCAAACTCTCACTCTTTGCAGATGATATGACACTTTATGTCAAAAACCCAGAAGACTCCACCCCAAAACTGCTAGAACTCATACAGGAATTCAGTTAAGTGGCAGGATATAAAATCAATGCACAGAAATCAGTGGCATTCCTATACAGCAACAACAAGACAGGAGAGACAAATTAAGGAGTTGATCCCATTTACAATGGCACCCAAAACCATAAGATACCTAGGAATAAATTTAACCAAAGAGGCAAAGGATCTCTACTCAGAAAACTATAAAATACTCATGAAAGAAATTGAGGAAGACACAAAGAAATGGAAAAATGTTCCATGCTCATGGACTCGAAGAACACTGTGAAGATGTCAATGCTACCTAGAGCAATCTACACATTCAGTGCAATCCCCATCAAAATACCAACCACTTTTTTCAAAGAAATGGAACAAATAATCCTAAAATTTGTAGGGAACCAGAAGAGACCCCGAATAGCCAGAGGAATGTTGAGAAAGAAAAGCAAAGCTGGCGGCATCACAATTCCGGACTTCCAGCTCTATTACAAAGCTGTCATCATCAAGACAGTATGGTACTGGCACAAAAACAGACACATAGATCAATGGAACAGAATAGAGAGCCCAAAAATGGACCCTCAACTCTATGGTCAACTCATCTTTGACAAAGCAGGAAAGAATGTCCAATGGCAAAAAGACAGTCTCTTCAACAAATGGTGTTGGGACAATTGGAAAGCCACATGCAAAAGAATAAAACTGGACCATTTCCTTACACCACACACAAAAATAGACTCCAAATGGTTGAAAGACCTAAATGTGAGACAGGCGTCCATGAAAATCCTAAAGGAGAACACAGGCAGCAACCTCTTCGACCTCAGCCTCAACAATTTCTTCCTAGAAACATCGCCAAAGGCAGGGGAAGCCAGGGCAAAAATGAACTATTGGGATTTCATCAAGATAAAAAGCTTTTGCACAGCAAAAGAAACAGTCCACAAAACCAAAAGACAACTGACAGAATGGGAAAAAATATTTGCAAATGACATATCAGATAAAGGGCTAGTATCCAAAATCTATAAAGAACTTATGAAACTCAACACCCAAAAACAAATAATCCAATGAAGAAATGGGTAGAAGACATGAACAGACATTTTTCCAAAGAAGACATCCAATTGGCCAACAGACACATGAAAAAGTGCTCAACATCGCTCGGCATCAGGGGAATCCAAATCAACACCTCAATGAGATACCACCTCACACCAGTCAGAATGGCTACAATTAACAAATGAGGAAACGACAGATGTTGGCGGGGATGCGGAGAAAGGGGAACCCTCCTACACTGTTGGTGGGAAGGCAAGCTGGTGCAATCCCTCTGGAAAACAGTATGGAGGTTCCTCAAACAGTTGAAAATAGAGCTACCATACGATCCAGCAATTGCACTACTGGGTATTTACCCCTGAGATACAAATGTAGGGATCTGAAGGGGTACGTGCACCCCCATGTTTATAGCAGCAATGTCCACAATAGCCAAACTGTGGAAAGAGCCAAGATGTCCATCGACAGATGAATGGCTAAAGAAGATGTGGTATATATACACAATGGAATATTATGCAGCCATCAAAAGGAATGAGATCTTGCCATTTGCAACGACGTGGATGGAACTGGAGGGTGTTATGCTGAGTGAAATAAGTCAATCAGAGAAAGACATGTATCATATGACCTCACTGATATGAGGAATTCTTAATCTCAGGAAACAAACTTAGTGTTGTTGGAGTGGTGGGGGTCGGAGGGATGGGGTGGCTGGGTGATAGACATTGGGGAGGGTATGTTCTATGGTGAGCCCTGGAATTGTGCAAGACTGTTGGATCACAAATCTGTACTTCTGAAACAAATAATGCAACATATATTAAGAAAAAAAAAAAGAAGAAGATAGCAGGAGGGGAAGAATGAAGGGGAGTAAATCGGAGGGGGAGACAAACCATGAGAGACGATGGACTCTGAAAAACAAACTGAGGGTTCTAGAGGGGAGGGGGTTGGGGGGATGGGTTAGCCTGGTGATGGGTATTAAAGAGGGCACATTCTGCGTGGAGCACTGGGTGTTATGCACAGACAATGAATCATGGAACACTACATCAAAAACTAATGATGTAATGTATGGTGATTAACATAAAAATAAAAAATTAAAAAACAAAAGAATGGAAAAAATTAAAAATTTTTTTAAAAATAAAAAAAATGAAATATGTTCTTACAAATCACCCATTAATAAGTGAAAGGGCCAGAAAGCATACACTCATTTCTATAGATGCTGAAAAGTCATAATAGATACTTCTTTAAAATGAAAAAAAAAATAGTATCTCAAACTATGCTACCTGCTTTTTTCTTTTTTTTTTTAAAGATTTTATTTATTTACAGAGAGAGACACAGCGAGAGAGGGAACACAAGCAGGGGGAGCGTGAGAGGGAGAAGCAGGTTCCCCGCTGAGCAGGGAGCCCGATGCGGGGCTCGATCCCAGGACCCTGGGATCCTGACCTGAGCAGAAGGCAGATGCTTAATGACTGAGCCACCCAGGCACCCCATATGCTACCTGCTTAATGGAAAATTGTCACAAATAATCCTGTTAATAGAAAAAGAAAGCAAATTATCACAAAAAAACAAAATATTAACATATTTAACATTAATATAGGCAAAATATTCACAAAAATTATCACTACTTTATGTTACTTCTTTCTGGAAATACTTTTTTAAAAAGATTTTATTTTTTTCTGAAGATTTTATTTATTTGCGTGAGAGAGAGAGAGAGAAAGCACGCACACTTGCACGAGCAGGAGGAGGGGCAAAGGGAGAGGGAGAAAATCTCAAGTAGACATCGTGCCCAGTGCGGAGCCCAGCACAGAGCTTAATCCCAGGACTCTGAGATCCTGACTTGAGCTGAAACCAAGAGTCAGACATTTAAACAACTGAGCCACCTAGGCACCCCTGGAAATACTTTTCAATGTAGTCTGACACAAAAAATAGAAGTTAAAAAAAAGATTAGAGAAGGAAAAATTATCATTATTTATAAATAATGTGATTTATACTTGGGAAGTTTGGGAGAATTGATTGAAAATATTTTTTAAAAATAAGAAGAAGTAGTAGGTAAGAGTAAGTGGTAGAGTAAGTGATTGATAACAAAAAATTCATTAGAAAACATAATGCACTTTTTAAAATCTAGTAAATTAAAGATTAAAATAGGAACACTTAATAAGAAACGTCCAGGACATTTATTTAAAAATGTTAGAGTTCGTCTAAGGAACAAAGAGGACTGGAAGACCCCATGTTAAAAAGAAATCAATTTCCCTAATGTAATCTATAAATTCATTGTAATCTGATCAAATCCAATCAGTTCACAAAAATGATTTATCTCAAGACATAAAAATGTGGGAATAGTCAGGGAGATTCTGAAAGAACAATGAGCTAGCATTAGTCAGATGTTATTTTTATTTTTTTATTTTTTTATTTTTAAAGATTTTATTTATTTATTTGAGAGAGAGAGAATGAGAGATAGAGAGCACGGGAGGGAAGAGGGTCAGAGGGAGAAGCAGACTCCCTGCTGAGCAGGGAGCCCGACATGGGACACGATCCCGGGACTCCAGGATCATGACCTGAGCCGAAGGCAGTGGCAACTGAGCCACCCAGGAGCCCCAGATGTTATTTTTAAATTATAAAGCTACATTAAACTAATGTTAATGATGAAAAGACAGATAAATCAATGGACTAGTACAGAGACACCAAAAATACCAAAACACCTAGGGATATCTAGTGAGAAACATATATAAATGAGTATAGTGGAAAAATACATCAAATATTCATCATATGATATTAGTATAACTACCAACTTATTCAGAAAAAAATAAATCTAGACACCTACCCTGATCCTTTTTCAAAAATAAATTCTAGGGGCACCTGGCTGGCTCAATCGCTAAGCGTCTGCCTTTGGCTCAGGTCGTGATCCTAGGGTCCTGGGATCGAGCCCCAAATCAGCCTCCCTGCTCCGCAGCAGGCCTGCTTCTCCGTTTCCCCTTCCCTCTGCTGTGTTCCTTCTCTCGCTGTGTCTCTGTCTGTCAAATAAATAAATAAAATCTTTAAAATAAAATAAAATAATAATATAGTATAAAACCCAGAGACCACACATTTAAAAGAATAGTAAATATGCCTCTGGAATAGCAAAAATACTGTGAACAAAAATTTAAAATAATAGCACATTGGAAAATATTTATAATGCATTTGATACCAAAATGATAATATCCTTATAATGAGAACTCTTTGGAAGCATTTATTAAAAAGAGAAAATACAGGGGTGCCTGGGTGGCTCAGTCAATTGAGCGACTAGCTCTTGGTTTCAGCTAAGGTAGAGATCTTGGGGTTGTGGGATTGAGCCCCACAGGGGCTTTGGCTCCTTATAGAGTCTGCTTGAGATTCTCTCCCTCTCCCTCTGCCCCCCCCTCCACTTGTGCACATTCTCTCTCTCTCCCTCTCTAAAATAAACAAACAAACGAGAGAAAATATTAAAGATGGCAAAGGACAGATCCGAGGGGAAAAAAGAGACACTAAAATGGTGACAAACAGGAAAAGATGCCCAACCTCACTAGTCATTAATGAAATGCATACTGACCAACAACGGGATACCATTTTCATCTCAAAAGTAATTTAGTGATGACTATGGCACGGGGTGGGAAGCACTCTCATAAAATGCTTGATAGGAATAGAAATTGGTACCAACCATGTGGAAGGTAACTGGGCAAGCTTTATCAAAATATAAAATGTACAATCCTTTGTGTCCATTACTTAATTTCTAGAAATTCACCCAACAGGTACACCCTCTTCTGTGTCTAAATACACGTATATACAGGCATTTGCAGCAGCACTGCAGCCAACAGCAAAAGTTGGAAAATAAGTCAAATGTCCATCAGTAGAGAACATGTAGACCATGATATACACACGTCCCATGAAGCATTACTGAGCTATTAAAAAGAGTAAGAGAGGTCTATATACAGTGACGTGGGAAAATGTCCAAGGTATATTATGTGACAGAGCAAGCAAGGTACACAACACTGAGTAGCATAAGTCCATCTGTAATTCTTAAAGTATACACATGGATGTGCAGACGCTTGCTGACACATAGAAAATCTCTGAAAGGATAAGCAGGAATGGGGAAATATGATTACCTAAGGAGGGTAGGTCTAGAAGCAAAGGGTGAGCACTTCTAGCTCTCACCTTATACACTTCTGTACTACTATATAGATCTTAATAGTGATCATGATTTTTTTAATTTTAAGAAGCTATTTTTCCTAATAAATATATGAGACCTTATTTTCTTGGAGTGTCAGGCTTCTAAGATCTAGGATGTTTGTGCTCCTTGCATTATTGATTGATTATTTAATTATCATAAAGACAACACTGTGGGATATTACAATACCCACTTTATATATGAGGAAATTGTACTTTGAAGAGGTTAAATAACTCTCTCAAGGTCCTCAAAGTGACTCTGTCATGGCCAGGATTTTAATTTAAATTGGGATCTGTCTGGTTCCAAGACTGCTGTACAATACTGGATGCTGGCCTCCAATTCTTCATAATTGTTATATGCATCAGGACACCCACTAGATCCATGAAGGCCAGGATTTTTCTTGGCCTTACTCTCTGCTGCATATCAGGTCCTGGCAGAGTAAACTCAGAAGGACTATCTACTGAATGCATGAAAGGCACCATAGATTTTTTTAATTTTTTATTGTTATGTTAATCACCATACATTACATCATTAGTTTTTGATGTAGTGTTCCATGATTCATTGTTTGTGCATAACATCCAGTGCTCCACACAGAATGAGGCACCATAGATTTAATAGATAGAATCATGGATCCAATTTATTTTATCACAAGAATTAGGTAAAAGTCAGAAAATCCCAAGTAAGGAAAGAATTACAAGGCCTTCACCTCTATTCTCTCTTTTGTATTGTCTTGTTTTATGGCATAAGCCAGCCTGCTCATGATCCCCAGGCTGTCCCATCCCCTTGCATAGTTGGAGCCACATGTCTGAGTTTTAACCAGTGGAATATGAGGGGAATTGATGAATGCTACCTCCTGGACTTGAATATCAGCAAATATTTGTATTGTGCCTTAGCAAGCAATAAAGTTCATATCAGTTTATACAGTATTCCTACATAGCCTGCAAATGCTGTTTCATTATCTTTTAATGTTATAGATGAGAAGCCCAATATTTTTCTCACAATTTTTCCATTGTAGGTAACTTGTTCTTTCTTCCTGGAAGATTGTAATATATTCACATTGTCGTAGGAATTCAGAAATTTTACTAGAATAATGCCTGTGAATGTTACTTGTCATCAATCCTGCCTTGAACTTGATGAACTCCTTTAGATTCAGATCTGTCTTCAACTCAGGATACCTTCTCTCCCTACTATTTTTTAATTAATTATTTTCCCAATTCTTTTTTGAACTTCTGTTCTTCACATGTCACATCTTTGGGATGCCTCTCCCCAAACTTCTTTCTCCCCATAGCATCTACCTTTATCTTTGCTCTGGGCTTTGAGATACATCTTCCACTTGCCTCCAGTGACTATTCTCTCCTTCAGTCAGTCTGCTGAGATATTGAACTGGGAAATCATGTGGTTTGGCTCCATGTTTGTGGTGCACTTGAGTCTCTTTCAATGTCTTTGTTTGGGTTTAGACGGTCACTTGTTACACTCTAACAAGTCATATTCACGGATGGGGCTCTATAGGTTCTGACTTCTTTCCTCTTCTAGCTGCCAGGACCACGTCACTGAGTTTTCTTTCCATTTTGTCTGCTCATTTATGTTCAGGTCTGGTTGTTGGAGTCTTCTAACTGGTGTCAGCCACACAATAGTGTGGGGGAAATATTTTCTACTCCCAGGAGATTGTCAGTCACCTGTGAAGGCACCCAGAGGGTGCCTCCACATTCTAGCTAAAATAGGTTTTCATATTCTGCCACCTCAGGGTCAGAGAGGATGCAGCCCCCAGATCTAGCTCCTGCTTGGCCTCATAGGGACCAGAGAAACCAGATACCTTCAAGGCTGCTGTCACCCTTTCCTCCAGGACCATATATCTCAGAACCAGAATTTTCTCAGGATTCTCCAGACTGTCTTTTCCTTATCACAGGGCAGTCTCCTTTCCAGCTCTAACTCTGCTTCTTGAGGAAGAAAGCCCTCTGTCTAGTCTTCCCTCCTCAACTCAGCCTCATATCCCTCCCATCTAGCCCGAGAGAAGAAGGAGTTGGGGGTCAAGGAAAAGAGAGCTACAATTAGGTGGTTATCTTCCCAGAATCCTTGCTCTTCTGTGTTCTTACAAACTGTCTTCTATTTTTAAGTGAAAGAAAAGAAAAAAATAGTCAAAGCAGGACTGAGATAAAATCATGTCATTTAAATAAGCAGAAAGAATCATGATCGTGATATAAGAGGGAAAAGCCCTTGGGCGCCTGGGTGGCTCAGTCAGTTAAGCATCTGCCTTCGGCTCAGGTCATGATCCCAGGGTCCTGGGGTCGAGTCCTGCATCGGGCTCCCTGCTCATTGGGGAGTCTGCTTCTCTCTCTCCCTCTGCCCCTCCCCACCCTGCTCATGTTCTCTCACTCCCTCTCTCTCTCAAATAAATAAATAAAATCTTAAAAGAAAAAAAAAAAGAGGAAAAAGCCCTGCACTGGAAACCAGACAACCTGTTGCTCATTGTCTTAGGGAATCTTGCAAGAGTCCTATCAGTGCTGCACCTCAGTTCTCCCCTCTGTTAAATAAAGATGCTAGACCCTGCTATGAGCTGAATATTTGTATCCCCCCAAATCACATGTCAAAGCTTAATCCCCAATGTGATAGGTAATTGGAGGTAGGGCTTTTGGGAGATGATTAGGTCATAAGGGTGGAGCCTTCATGAATGGGATTAGTGCCCCTATTAGAAGAGACACAAAAGAGATAATCTCTCTCAGCAGTGTGAGAACACAGCAAGAAGGTGGCCATCTATAAGCCAGGGAGGAGGTCCTCCACACACACCTGATTTGCTGACACCTTGATCTTGTACTTCCCAACCTTCAGAACTGTGAGAAATAAATGTTGTTTAAGCCACCATCCACAGTATTTTCATTCTAGCAGCCTGAACTGACTACGCCAGAAATAGTCATTCCCAAGGCCTAACCCAACATGAAACCCTCTGTTAATTCCCTGTAATGACTTATGGTCAAGGAAAGCATTAGAAGAAAGAGGAGGAAGAGGGAGGAGGAGGAGGAGGAGGAGGAGAAGAAGAAGAAGAGGAAGAGGAGGAAGAAGAAGAAGAAGAAGAAGAAGAAGAAGAAGAAGAAGAAGAAGAAGAGGAGGAGGAGGAGGAGGAGGAGGAAGAAAGAAGTTTTTGTAATAAATTGCAACATGGGTTTGAGAAGTGGTTGTATCTCGTTAGCCTTGTAAATCACTTCTGAAGCAGCTTAAGTCCCTCACTGCTTCTTTATGCTGCAGCTAATGCCAGAGGATTACGGGATGTCAGCTACTCAGCAGCGGTCATGCATTGAGCTTACTGGCCAAATCAAGAACGGAGAGAAAATGCCATTTCATTCAGCTAATCTGCTGGATTCAGAGACATAAAGTGTCAGAGAGGGAACTCCTTAGGCACCATCAAGTCAAGCTCAGTCTCCTGATTCATGCTCATCCTAGGTCCAAACTAACTTAGAAACTAAATGTGCAAAAGAACAAAAGTCAAAACAAACAGGGCCTGATAGTCTCAAAAACAGTGAAAGCTCAGTTCTTCCATTTGCCCAGCTGTTTTAAGAAATCACAACAGCAAACATCCACAAATACAAGTTATGACCTGGGGTTGTCAGTGCCTTAGATCCCACAGAATAAACAAGGAAGAAAGAGAACAGAGAGTCACAAGGATTAGGTCACTGGGCTCTGTGGTCCATGCATCCCTCCCTGATGACCAGAAAGATGTGCAGAGACTGACCACAGAATGCACTTTCCATCCTGCCATGGTGATGTTAAGCCAGCCCAGCCTAGGCCCCTGGCTGGCCCCTAACAGGTGAATGAATGCATCACACTCATTCAGTTCAGGCATTATGTCACCAACTGTCCTCCCTTTCCAAAGTTGATCCTGACTTCCTTGGCTCCAAAGCTCCCATCTCTGTGGAACCAAACTCACCCTTCAAACTTCGTTCTCTAGAACTAGCCTCCAACTTCCCTCCTCACACCCATGCCCCAAGTTAACACCTGCTCTGAGGAACTCCCCAACAAACCTTCTACTTAAATGAGCCTGATCTCCGAGACTGCACCCTGGAATAAATCTGTCAAGGCTGCAGCAACAGTAAGGTTGCTCCTTAGACCTAGGTTAGTGTGGGCTTGGACAGCTGAAAGTGATTAGTACAGAGTGCAGTGCAATATTAGGAAAACAGTTTGTGACCAGCTTGTGAAGAGCCTTGAATGCTAAGATGTTGCATTTTATCCTAATGACACTGGGAGCTTTTAAAGGTTTTTGAGAAGAAAGAATCAGATCTGTCTGTACTTGTACAAGACCACCCTCGAAGCAATGTGGAGAATGGATATGAGTGAGGCTAGAGAAGCAAGATCAATTCACAGGGTAGAAGAGTCCACAAGTGAAAGCTGCAATAGACCACAGCAGGGAGTATGGAGAAAAGGGAGCAAAATACAAATAGAATAAGGGAAGGGAATTTGATAGTTACAAATCTTGAGATGATTTGAAAAAAAGAGAGAGAGGAGCCTAGGATGGTATATATAGTATGTTTTCTCATGTTCCTCCCCCACTCCCACAAATTCAAGTCCACCCAGAACCTCAGAATGTTACCTCATTTGGAAATAGGGTTTTTGCAGATGTTATTAGTTAAGGATCCCAAGATGACATCATAATGAACTTTGGGTGGGCCCTAAATCTAACGATAATAATCCTTACAACAAGAAGAGAGGTCACAGAGATAGAGAGAAGGCCACTTGAAGACAGAGATAGGCAGAGACTGGAGTGATGTGGCCACAAGCCAATGAATGTCGGGGGCCCCCAGAAGCTAGGAATAGGCAAGGAAGGGTCCTTCTCCAGAAGGAGCATGGCCTTTCTGACTCCTTGATTTCAAACTTCTAGCCTCAAAACTGTGAAAGAGAGTTTCTGTTGTGTTAAACTACCCACTTTGTGGTCCTATGCTATGGCAGCACTAGGAAATCAACAGAGAAGGGAAGCAAGAAGGAGTGATAGGTGTGAGAAAGTTGGCTTCAGCAATAGCTGGGAGCAGGCAGGGGAAATAAAAATAGCTAACAGAGCACTTACTGTTTGTGAAGTATCGCATTAAGACTTTCACAAGGTGAGTGTCGTTTAATTTGTACAATAGCCCAAATAGATCACTATTGTTATTATCCCTTTTTTCTGGATGAAGTAAGAATTCATTAATTAACTCAAGGTTACATGAGCAGTAACCCAATTCAATATTTGAGCCTGTCTGACTCCCAATCTCATGTTATACTTCCAGACATATGAAGGAGGCAGAGATAGGGTTAATATGATTGTATCAGTGAGTCCCTGAAGAAGGATCATGAGACATTGAATCCAAGAGATGTTTTCAGAACATGTTGTTAAACAAAAAGCTTTGGAACAAACACAGGCACTCAGCTTACTTTAAAAAGATGTCAAGAGTTGGCTAACAAGCTGCCTCAGGTCATTCTTTCTCACCCAAAGTACACAGCCCCCTTTCTGCAAAAGCTCGTTTTTCTTTTTCTTTTTCTCCTTGATCTGTGTTAGGGTTCTCTTGTTTGACTGTAGTTTGTCTGCATTGAAATTAATATACAAACCACCCAACTGCTTGATACTCATACAAGGGTCTGTGCTGCTGCTTGTCAACTTCAGAAGTTTAGACTTTGTGCTATTTAGTAAGTCGTCTTCATCACTAAACTCACTATCTTTGTTTCTGTCATGGTCTGATGGTTCTTCACTTCTTTCATCCTCTTCCACCTCTTCTTCCTCCTCAATGGCAACCTCACTTGCCTTGTCTCCCTCATCCAAGTAAAAATGTTTATCAGTACTCAACCCAGGAGTTGTGTCAATTACAAACAATGCATTGTCACATGACATATTTTATCATTCTCCATTTAATGATTCCCTTTGACTATTCTTTTCAACAAAACACAGAGTGTCCTCTTCATTCTCATTATTTTCAGACTGCTGGCTTTCATCACTGCTGAGAACTAATAAAACAGAATCACCTTTGTCCAGGGATGTGTGGAGCTCAGACTTGAATAGTTTGGTTTCACACTCAAAATCTACATCCCTTCCTTCATCCCTATCTTCACTGATACCTGTAACAGTGCACTCTTCGTCATCACTACCACTATCACCAAATTCTGTCAAGTCACTTGTTTTTATGGTGCCCTTTCTCTCTTCATTCCATCTGTCCACTTCTATCACTGCAAATGATTGAGCTAATGATTTCATTATAGTCTCACAGTTCAGATGTGAGGGCTCTGATGTAGTCTCATTATTTTGGGGGGTTGAACGCTTTTGAGAAACTAACTGCTGAATGCCAGTGTCCTGAGGTTCAGAAAGGCTCTCCAGCTGAGAATTTTTCTTATTTATTTCTTTTTCCTCATCTACTATTCCCTTGGTTTCTTCATCTAAATTCCTACTATTCTGCTTTGTTATTTCTTTGCAAGGTGCAACATTGGCCTTTTTCTGCTCTCATTAAAACGTTGGCATTTTTGCACTGTTCGTTTTTTTTTTTTCTGAATTTCTGTGGAAGGAATCATCATCGGAGTCATTATGAATTTCATTATAGAAATTTGGCTTATTTATCTGAGGAAGAGATCTTACCAGTAAACAAGTTGTTTGTCTGGTATCTGAATCCTCTGAATTCATAGGCACATTTATGATCTGCTTTTCATTTTCTGGTACAATGTTAATATCTTTCTCCTCAGTTTGTGTGTGTAACTTCTGCATACTTCTTGTTCTCATAGTTGCAACTCTGGAAAATGAAGAAATGTCTGAGTATGATGACTCAGCATCAGAAATACCTTCTGAATGTAATTCTTGGCTTGGATCTCTTACAGGTTTAGCCTTACTTCTTCTGGTCCTTGTAGTTATTATTGTGCAGCACAATTCTAGAAATACCTGAGACATGAGATTCAGCTTCAGAGTCATTGTCGTTGTCTTCTTCAATATGAGACTGATTTATTGGAGTTATTTTCAGCCTTTTCCAAACACTGGACACTGGAGTGCATGCAACTAAGATCTGCCATCTCCTAGTCACCCTTAAAACGGGATCCTGGAGCTCAGACACAGAAGAACAATTTGATTCTGCATCAGAGGTCTCTCCATCAGTAGATGGTTTGTTCATTTTGGATAATGAGACTGTAGTTCTGCTCTTCCTCTTTCTGGTTTTAGGAGTTCTAGAGACTGGACTTTGTTTCCTAGTGGTTTGTGATTCAGCAGTAGTTGGGTCAACAGGCAGACATTCCTTCCTGACTTTTGGATGTGTGTGAATTCTTTTAGCAGAAATCTTCTGCTGGGAGCTTTCAGCCAATGCAGCTTGGATCGTGGCCTGCGGCCTCCCAGACCTGGTCTCCACCATCCTCCCAGCTCGCAGCCACCTTGGCCTAGTACACAGCCTCCTAATCAAGGATGGGTAGGTGGGGAGGAGGGACGAGGCTATGACATAAAAAGGGGAGAGTGTGCTTCTACTCTACATGGGCCCCGAACACTGGGTTCTAGGAAAAAGACCTCCACCAAACCAAGAGGAACTGTTCATATCTGCAAACAATACTCTTTGTCAAAATTCTGATCATTTTTTTTTTGCTGCATACATACACATGAAGACAGAAAAAATAAAGCAAATAAATTATAAGAGGTTACCTGGCCATAAAAAAAAATTGCACCAGCTGTGGATGGGGAAATGAGAGGAAAGAAGATTGAAGTTCTCTGTCAACACACTACACACGATATAAACATGCACACAAAAATTCACATATGCCCATTAAATACACATGTAAGAACCCCATGCACAGGCACATGTGGGAACAGGTGTGCATGCTCACACACACACACACACACACACACACACATGCGCACGCACGAGCACACACATCTCTCTTTCCACCATGACAACTCCCCGACTTAGGTTGGGGAGGGAGAGTAGTTCCTAATGGATTTTACATCTTTGAAAGAAGAAAACTGTCCTTAGCTCAGGGCCCAACCATTGGGAGAGCTTAGGGGGTGGCTAGGGAGGGTGGGAACAGTGAAGGCTCAAAGCCAAGCCACTGATCTCCACTGAGATCCTGGCTCTGCCTTAAGCTCATAATGCTGAGCCTCCTGGGTAGATGATGCCTGGGAAATTCTCAGAGTAACCCTCTTTGGGTCAGTATGCACATTTTGGGATAGAATGAAAAGTCTGTTCTGACTGAGAAACAAGAGTAGAGAGAAGATTGTTTCTTTCCACTAAGGGCTAACCAACAGCTCTCATTTTAATGGCAGTAACTGACAGTAACAGCTTGGTGGCATCATATTTAATAGGAAGAGACCAGCTCACCTTCTGCCCTGGTTGCTATGTACAGAGTTCTAAGGAGGCCATAACAAAGGCTGTGAGTGTTACTGCTCAGGGTAGAAGGAAACAGACTCTGTCCCCAAGGAAGGAGGGACCTTGCTTTGTCCAGCCTTGTCCAGCCTTGGAATTTATGAGCTCCACAGAGTGAAGTTTATGCAAGTGGCCCAGGAGGCAGTCAAAGCCCCTCTGAGTTGTTCAGATATCCTTGACTCCATGAGAATTATTCAGATATCCTTCATCCAAGAAGCTTCTCAAAGTAGTTACTGAAGTTGGGAGATGCAGTTAAAGAACCTAGGTCTCCTGTACCCATATTTAGGCATAGTGGAAGATTTCCTGGCATTTTTAAAATAGCATCAGCTTCCATTTTATCCCCTCTGGGAGTTCACTGACCTACCAGCAATTGGCTATTCCTCGGATGAGGATAAGAAATGAGCCACATCATTTTAGTTGTGGAAATGAAAGTTCAAGCAGGTTTCATTGGCCCCCAAGGGAGAAAAGAAAGATATATTTTAAGAATAAATATGTGTGAGTTTAAGAAATCAGCATATATATTTTCTTTGCTTCCCATCCCATATCCATCCTGAGAAGAGAGAAATTAAGGATGCATGTTGATGAGAACTTACAGTAGGTGTGGCTGACTATGATGTCACTGAGTCCACTTCAAAAGTCAGTGCTGCTGAATGAAGGGTAGCCAAGTGCCCATGGCAGGAGGCTAATAAATCAAGTGGCTTAAGATCAAGAGATCTGCCCCCAGGAGCCATCCAAGCTGGAGATGAGGCAAAAGACATCTGTCATTAGTGTGCATACCAAGTGTTGGAGTGTGGTAATATTAACAGATAGCATTCAGAACTAACAGTGCAATGCCACAGTTATGGCTCTCCATCCTATAGAGTCACAATTGCCTTTAATGGCAAACCATAACTTGTCTATCCCCTATCCTGCTGTTGTAGGAAGCCTACTGTTTTACAAGATTCCTTGCCTCAGATATTTCTGAGAATCCCTGTGGCATATTGGGGTGTCCCACAGGTCCAACCTGTTTGTCCCTTTTCACCTCAGTCAACCATCTGAGACTGGATCAGGTTTTTGTAGAAGACTCTTCTTAATATTTCGTGATCAGCTTCTCAAGACTCATCATCCCAAGAATGGGATGTATGCATCCATTCTATCCCTAATGACAACAATCCTTATAAGAAGAGAGTCACAGAGACAGAGAGAAGACCACATGAAGGCAGGTAGGCAGAGATTGGAGTGATATGGCCACAATCCAATGAATGTCAGGGGCCACTGAAGCTAGGAATAGGCAAGGAAGGGTCCTTCTCTAGAAGGAGCATGGCCTTTCTGACTCCTTGATTTCAAACTTCTAGCCTCAAGAACTGTTTCTATCCCTTAATTTCTATTCCTTAATTTCAATCCCTTAATTACCCAAGCATGAGCAAGACCACTCTGCCATGTGTAATATCACATTATTGAAGGCATTGGGCTCTAACAGAAGAAAACTGCAATATGCAAAAAGTAAAGTAAGTGCTAGATCATGGATATGGCTATTCCCATTATCCACAATGGTCATCCATCCCCTCCCCCTGGGTCGGTTACTTCTGCTCAGCGAGACTTCTGTGGGCCATATTTCCCTTTCTTGGAGGCCAGGCCCCAAATCCTCTGAATAACTGTACATATATGACCCCACAGGAAAAGTAAATATAATGTCAGTAATGTATTTTAAACACAATAAAAACAACTCTTACAGGTACAGCAGTATTGCACTTCATTGTCCAGAACATTCCATTGCAGAATAGAAAGTCAGGCTCTAGCCCTCAATTATAACAACCACATGTAACAACCACAACAATTATAATAGCAACTATAGAGCAGTGTCTACTTCATGCCAACAATAATATTAACCACTTTTAATATATTAAAACATGTAATATGTATATATATATACATGTATTGTATATTAATATATAAAATATATAATATATGTGTATATATTATTTTTAATTTTTACATTGCTATTGATATTATATATTAGTCCCATTTCATGGATAAGAAAACTAAGGAGAAATAAAGTAACTTGTCCAAGATCACACTTTTGGAAAAATTAGAAATGGATTAGGATCAAGATTCTCCAAGACACTGAACCAAGCATGAAGGCTGACTGCCTTCCCCAAAGAACTAAAAGAGAAAAATGCCAAAAAATTTCTGGGAGACCTGGAGTTATATATTTTGAACTGGTGTATAGATAAGGCTCTGGCCTTTAATAGGAAGCATAACTGCACGCTTTGGGAGGGTACAATAAGATAGGAACTCCTGGTGTTCTGCTCTTGCTCTCCTATGTTATTGTCTTGAGCAAACAATTTCTGCCATCACACATGGCTCTCAGCTCCCATCCAGGTGTTCTAGGCAACACAAATGAGGCAGCTCCCAAGACATGTGCTTTCGAGGTGCTAAGAAGTAGTTAAGTGGAGACAAACTTTGAGCAGGAGTTCTCCACTTCTTCCCTTCCAAACTGCCAGGGCTGATTAGTTATACAATCTAAGGATGCTTCCTTCTGGTAGGCAAAGAATGAGGCCCTCACCTAAAGGCCAGAAGTGACTGGTTGGTTTTCCATGCCCAGCCTTCTCTTTCACAGGGCTTAGTTCCCTAACCTGAGCTAATTAGGGCTGTTGCAAACCAAGGTCTATGGTTGCCTGACAAAACAGTGAATATCTCAGGGGAAAAGGACCTCACAAGCCAAAATAATAAGACATTTGAGGAGCATGCCTATTTCAAATGAAAATAGTAGGTTATATATTCCACCAAAAGCAACATATTGGCACCAAAAATTTGTTTGCCTAAGGAAAAATTTAAAAGAAATAATAGAAATTATTCAAAATGATGCAAAATCAGAAGAAAACATTAAAAAGGACCATGAAGAAATATTAGATATAAAAAGTCAATACATCAAAAACTAATGATGTAATGTATGGTGATTAACATAACAATAAAAAAATTTAGAAAAGGGCAAGTAGTTGAAGTAAAGAATATATATGAAAGAGACAGCAGAAAGAATTAGCTAAAGGAATGGGTTAGCAATGGAAAGACTGCACTGAGAAAAAATTCCCAGAGGGAAGAATAAAACCAAAAAAAAAAAAAAAAAAAAGAAAAAGAAACCCACATAAAATACTTTTAAAAATCTAAGAAGTGATGGGGTAGAAGGAATAGAAGTGGAAGTGATAACTTTGGGATAACAGAAATCCCTGAAAGAGGGAGCAATAATGAAGAGGAAATATTTGAAGAAATAATGAAGATGAGTTTCCCTGAATGAAAGAGAAGAGAAACATGAAGAAGGAGAAGGCTTCAGACTGAAAGGGCCAGAGACTCCCAAAGAGGAAATACAAGGAGAAACCCCACATTAGATATCTAATAAGAACATGTGAGCATCAAAAGCAAGGAGGAAATTGTGAACACTCCTAGAGAAAAAGGACAGATCCTGCATTAACAAGCATGGATTAAGTTATTTCAGATGTTTCAATAGAACATGAGAAACAGCCATAAAAAAAAATGAATGAAAAATATTAATGTTTTCAATGTATTGGGAAAAAAATATCTAGAACCATAAAACCAAGAAACTGATATTCACTCAAATTGTTATTTAAATGTGAAGTAATGCTAAAAATATTCTCAAGCATCAAAACCCTCTGACTGTCACAAAAACACTCATACTGAAGTCAGTGTTATATTAAGTACTTCAATTAGAGAAGAAGAAATTCCAGGAGATAGTGTAAGATGTATGTGAGGTGACAGTGATGAAATATCTTAGTAGACTTTGATGTTGTTTTAAAAGTAGTTACAAGTAAAGACAAAGAGAAATTATATCCATAATAATATAGAATTAAAAGTCCAGATCGGTGATTCTCAAAGTAGACCAGCAGCAGCAGCATCACCTGAGAATTTGTTAGAAATACGAATTATCAGACCCCATCCTAGACATGCTGAATCAGAAACTCTGGGTATGGAGCCCAGCAATCTGTGAGTTAACCAGCCTCCCCATGATTTGGATGCGTTGTTAAAGTCTTAAGATCACTGGTCTCAAAATATGGCTTATGGACCCCTGAAAATCCCTGAGATTCTTTCAGGGGATCCACAAGGGCAAAACAATTTCCATCATACTACTAAAATGTTATTTGCCTTGTCACTCCCTCTCATGGGTGTATACAGGAGTTTTCCAGAGGCTATATGACTTATAAATTTTTTTTTAATTAATGTTGTAGCAAATAAGAGAATCTAGCTATCTTCTCTAAGGCAGACAAAAAGAGATCAGCTAAAATGTGAAACAATGCTACTATTTCATTTGCAAAATGCAGGTATTTTTCATAAAAATATGTTCTTTATGTTATCATGTAATGGGTTTGCTATTATATTTTTCAGTGAATTAATAAATATATTAAAAGTTCTCAGTTTTGGGCACCTGGGTGGCTCAGTTGATTAAGCGACTGCCTTCAGCTCAGGGCATGATCCCGGGGTCCTGGGATCGAGTTCCGCATCAGGCTCCCTGCTCAGTGGGGAGCCTGCTTCTCCCTCTCCCACTACCCTGCTTGTTCTCTCGCTCTCTAATAAATAAATAAAATCTTTTTTTTAAAAAGTTCTCAGTTTTAATTTTTAAAATGAAAGATTTTAATAGATATTACTTCCATAAACAAAAAGTCTTCGGAGTTCCAAATATTTTTTCAGAGTATAAAGAATTTCTGAAACCAAAATATTTGAATAATTGGTCTGGGTATTATCAATATAACAGGAGAGCAGGAGATAGAGAATAATCATATAAGAATAGGCTAACATCTTGTCAAAATGGGGTTATGCAGTGATAGTAATTCAAAGAAAAAGAAGGGACTAAAAACAAATTTAAAAATTGGGATAAAATGAAATAAAAGCTTTGATGGTAAAAACAGATCCAAATCATTAATAATTACATCAATTGGATTAAATAGTCCAATTAAAAGATAGACTGTTCCGGTAGGTAAACAAAATAGTACAAATATATGCTATTTACAGAAGACAAGTAAGAACATGCTCATATTAAAAATACAAGAATAGGAAGAGATAAACCATGCAAACATTAACTGAAAGAAAGCTACTGTGATTGTATTAGCAGCGCCTTAATAGACTGAAGAACTATTAGAGATAAAGATGGCATTTCTTTTTTTTTTTTTAAGGGGCCCCTGGGTGGCTTAGTCGTTAAGCTTCTGCCTTCGGCTCAGGTCATGATCCCGGGGTCCTGGGATCGAGCCCCGCATCGGGCTCCCTGCTCAGTGGGCAACCTGCTTCTCCCTTTCACACTCCCCCTGTCTGTGTTCCCTCTCTTGCTATGTCTCTCTCTCTCAAATAAATAAACAAAATCTTAAAAAAAAAAAAAGTCCTAAAAAGTGGGATAAACTGAAATAAAAGCTTTGATGGTAAAAACAGATCCAAATCATTAATAATTACATCAATTGGATTAAATAGTCCAATTAAAAGACTTTTCCAGTAGGTAAACAAAATAGTACAAATATATGCTATTTACAGAAGACAAGTAAGAACATGCTCATATTGAAATTACAGGAATAGGAAGAGATAAACCATACAAACATTAATTCAAAGAAAGCTACTGTGATTGTATTAGCAGGGCCTTAATAGACTGAAGAACTATTAGAGATAAAGATGGCATTTCTTTTTTTTTTTTTTAAGATTTTATTTATTTATTTGACAGAGAGAGACACAGCGAGAGAGGGAACACAAGCAGGGGGAGTGGGAGAGGGAGAAGCAGGCTTCCCTCCGAGCAGGGAGCCTGATGCGGGGCTCGATCCCAGGACCCTGGGACCATGACCTGAGCCGAAGGCAGACTGAGCCACCAGGAGCCCCAAAGATGGCATTTCTTAATGATAAACGGTTCAATTCAACAGGAAGATATAAGTCCTTGATCTATATGTACCTAATTATTTAGCCTCAACATATACAAAGCTAAAATTGGCAAGACTTACATACAATATCCACAAAGCCAAAATGACACTGGAGATTTGACAAAAATTGCCACATGCTGGTTTATCAAGTAAGTCTCAAAAACTTTCAAAAGATTGGAATAATCTTTTGGAGTATGTTCTCTGAATATCAAATTAAGTTACCAATATGTAACAAAATCACCATGTTTGTAAATTAAACAATTCATTTCTAAATAATCAGTAGATCATAGTACAAATCACAATGGGTATTTGAAAGTATTTTGAAATGAATACTAATGAAAATATGACATAAGAATGTATGTGATGAAAATAAATTTATATAAGAGGGAAATGCATAGCATTAAATACATGTATTAGAAAAGACTAAAAGGTGAAAATCAATTAACTAAGAATCTATCTCAAGAAATTAGTTTTTTTTATAAGATTTAAAACAAATTTTTTTGAGTAATCTCTACATTCAATGTGGGCTCGAATTCACAATCCTAAGATCAAGAGTTGCATGCTCTACCGACTGAGCCAGCCAGGTGCCCCTCGAGAAACTAGTTTTTTTTTTTTTCTAAGAGTTTTTTTATCCTTTATTTTTTTAATTTGTTATTGTTATGCTAATCACCATACATCATTAGTTTTTGATGTAGTGTTCCATGATTCATTGTTTGTGCATAACACCCAGTGCTCCACGCAGAATATGTCCTCTTTAATACCCATCACCAGGCTAACCCATCCCCCAACCCCCTCCCCTCTAGAAACTACAGTTTGTTTTTCACAGTCCATCGTCTCTCATGGTTCTTCGCCCCCTCCGACTTACTCCCCTTCATTCTTCCCCTCCTGCTATCTTCTTCTTCTTTTCTTTTTCTTAACATATATTCCATTATTTGTTTCAGAAGTACTGATCTGTGATTCAACAGTCTTGCAAAATTCACAGCACTCACCAAAGCACATACCCTTCCCAATGTCTGTCACCCAGCCACCCCATCCCTCCCACCACCCCACCACTCCAGCAACCCTCAGTTTGTTTCCTGAGGTTAAAAAATCCTCATCTCAGTGAGGTCATATGATACATGGCTTTCCCTGATTGACTTATTTCACTCAACATACCATCCTCCAGTTCCATCCATGTCATTGCAAATGGCAAGATCTCATTCCTTTTGATGGATGCATAATATTCCATTGTGTATATATACCACCTCTTCTTTATCCATTCATCAGTTGATGGACATCTTGGCTCTTTCCACAGTTTGGCTATTGTGGACATTGCTGCTATAAACATTGGGGTGCACATACCCCTTTGGATCCCTACATATGTATCTTTGGGGTAAATACCCAGGAGTGCAATTGCTGGATCCTAGGGTAGCTCTATTTTCAACTGTTTGAGGAACCTCCATACTGTTTTCCAGAGTGGTTGCACCAGCTTACATTCCCACCAACAGTGTAGGAGGGTTCCCCTTTCTCCGCATCCCTGCCAACATCTGTCGTTTCCTACCTTGTTCATTCTAGCCATTCTGACGGGTGTGAGGTGGTATCTCATTGAGGTTTTGATTTGGATTTCCCTGATGCCCAGTGATGTTGAGCACTTTTTCATGTGTCTGTTGGCCATTTGGATGTCTTCTTTGGAAAAATGTCTGTTCATGTCTTCTGCCCATTTCTTGATTGGATTATTTGTTTTTGGGTGTTGAGTTTGATTAAGTTCTTTATAGATTTTGGATACTAGCCCTTTATATGATATGTCATTTGCAAATATTTTCTCCCATTCTGTCAGTTCTCTTTTGGTTTTGTGCACTGTTTCTTTTGCTGCGCAAAAGCTTTTTATCTTGATGAAATCCCAATAGTTCATTTTTGCCCTGGCTTCCCTTGCCTTTGGCGATGTTTCTAGGAAGAAATTGTTGAGGCTGAGCTCGAAGAGGTTGCTACCTGTGTTCTCCTTTGGGATTTGGATGGACTCCTGTCTCACGTTTAGGTCTTTCAACCATTTGGAGTCTATTTTTGTGTGTGGTGTAAGGAAAGGGTCCAGTTTGATTCTTCTGCATGTGGCTGTCCAATTTTCCCAACGCTGTGTGTTGAAGAGACTGTCTTTTTGCCATTGGACATTCTTTCCTGCTTTGTCAAAGATGAGTTGACCATAGAGTTGAGGGTCCATTTCTGGGCTCTCGATTCTGTTCCATTGATCTATGTGTCTGTTTTTGTGCCAGTACCATACTGCCATGAGGATGACAGCTTTGTAATACAGCTGGAAGTCTGGAATTGTGATGCCGCCAGCTTTGCTTTTCTTTTTCAAGATTCCTCTGGCTATTCGGGGTCTCTTCTGGTTCCATACAAATTTTAGGATTATTTGTTCCATTTCTTTGAAAAAAGTGGATGGTATTTTGATGGGGATTGCATTGAATGTGTAGATTGCTCTAGGTAGCATTGACATCTTCACAATGTTGGTTCTTCCAAACCATGAGCATGGAATGTTTCTCCATTTCTTTGTGTCTTCTTCAATTTCTTTCCTGAGTATTTTATAGTTTTCTGAGTACAGATCCCCTTTGCCTCTTTGGTTATATTTATTCCTAGGTAGCTTATGTTTTGGGTGCAATTGTAAATGGGATCGACTCCTTGATTTGTCTCTCTTCTGTCTTGTTGGTGTATAGGAATGCCACTGATTTCTGTGCATTGATATTATAGCCTGCTACCTAACTGAATTCCTGTATGAGTTCTAGCAGTTTGGGGGTGGAGTCTTTTGGGTTTTCCACATACAGTATCATATCATCTGCAAAGAGTGAGAGTTTGACTTCTTCTTTGCCGATTTGGATGCCTTTGATTTCTTTTTGTTGTCTGATTGCTGTGGCTAAGACTTCTAACACTCTGTTGAACAGCAGTGGTGAGAAGGGACATCCCTACCGCGTTCCTGACCTTAGGGGAAAAGCTCTCAGCTTTTCCCCATTGAGAATGATATTCGCTGTAGGTTTTTCATAGATGACTTTTATGATATTGAGGTATGTACACTCTATCCCTATACTCTGAAGAGTTTTGATCAAGAAAGGATGCTGTACTTTGTCAAATGCTTTTTCTGCATCTATTGAGAGGATCATATGATTCTTGTTCTTTCTTTTGTTAATGTATTGTATCACGTTGATTGATTTGCGGATGTTGAACCAACCTTGCAGCCCAGGGATAAATCCCACTTGATCATGGTGAATAATCCTTTTAATGTACAGTTGGATCCTATTGGCTAGTATTTTGGTGAGAATTTTTGCATCCATGTTCATCAAGGATATTGGTCTGTAATTCTCCTTTTGGATGGGGTCTTTGTCTGGTTTGGGGATGAAGGTAATGGTGGCCTCATAAAGTGAGTTTGGAAGTTTTCCATCCATTTCTATTTTTTGGAACAGCTTCAGGAGAATAGGTATTAATACTTCTTTAAATGTCTGATAGAATTCCCCTGGGAAGCCATCTGGCCCTGGGCTTTTGTTTGTTGGGAGATTTTTGATGACTGCTTCAATTTCCTTAGTGGTTATAGGTCTGTTCAGGTTTTCTATTTCTTCCTGGTTCAATTTTGGTAGTTGATACATCTCTAGGAATGCACCCATTTCTTCCAGGTTATCTAATTTGCTGGCATAGAGTTGCTCATAATATGTTCTTATAATTGTTTGTATTTCTTTGGTGTTGCTTGTGATCTCTCCTCTTTCATTCATGATTTTGTTGATTTGGGTCATTTCTCTTTTCTTTTTGATCAGTCTGGCCAGGGGTTTATCAATCTTGTGAATTCTTTCAAAGAACCAGCTCCTAGTTTCGTTGATCTGTTCTACTGTTCTTTTTGCTTCTAGTTCATTGGTTTCTGCTCTGATCTTTATGATTTCTCTTCTCCTGCTGGGTTTAGGCTTTATTTGCTGTTCTTTCTCTAGCTCCTTTAGGTATAGGGTTAGGTTGTGTATTTGAGACCTTTCTTGTTCCATGAGAAAGACTTGTATTGCTATATCCTTTCCTCTCAGGACGGCCTTTGCGGTAGCCGAAAGATTTTGAACAGTTGTGTTTTCATTTTCATTGGTTTCCATGAATGTTTTTAATTCTTCTTTAATTTTCTGGTTGACCCATTCATTCTTTAGTAGGATGCTTTTTAGCCTCATGTATTTGAGTTCTTTCCGACTTTCCTCTTGTGATTGAGTTCTAGTTTCAAAGCACTGTGGTCTGAAAATATGCCGGGAATGATCCCAATCTTTTGGTACCGGTTGAGACCTGATTTGTGACCTAGGATGTGATCCATTCTGGAGAATGTTCCATGGGCACTAGAGAAGAATGTGTATTCTGTTGCTTTGGGATGGAATGTTCTGAATATTTCTGTGAAGTCCATTTGGTCCAGTGTGTCATTTAAAGTCTCTGTTTCCTTGTTGATCTTTTGCTTAGATGACCTGTCCATTTCAGTCAGGGGGATGTTAAAGTCCCCCACTATTATTGTATTGTTGTCAATGTGTTTCTTTGCTTTTGTTATTAATTGCCTTATATAAATGGCTGCTCCCATGTTCGGGGCATAGATATTTACAATTGTTAGATATTCTTGTTGGATAGACCCTTTAAGTAGGATATAGTGTCCTTCCTCATCTCTTATTCCAGTCTTTCTTTTAAAATCTAGTTTGTCTGATATAAGAATTGCCACCCATTAAAATTAGATTTTAAAGCAAAGACTGTCATAAGAGATGAGGAAGGACACTTTATCCTACTTAAAGGGTCTATCCAACACGAAGGTCTAACAATTGTAAATATCTATGCCCCTAACACGGGAGCAGCCAATTATATAAGGCAATTAATAACAAAAACAAAGAAACACATTGACAACAATACTATAATAGTGGGGGAATTTAACACCCCCCTGACTGAAATGGACAGATCATCTAAGCAAAAGATCAACAAGGAAATAAAGACTTTAAATGACACACTGGACCAAATGGACTTCACAGAAATATTCAGAACATTCCATCCCAAAGCAACGGAATACACATTCTTCTCTAGTGCCCGTGGAACATTATCCAGAATGGATCACATCCTAGGTCACAAATCAGGTCTCAACCAGTACCAAAAGATTGGGATCATTCCCTGCATATTTTCAGACCACAGTGCTTTGAAACTAGAACTCAATCACAAGAGGAAAGTCCGAAAGAACTCAAATACATGGAGGCTAAAGAGCATCCTACTAAAGAATGAATGGGTCAACCAGAAAATTAAAGAAGAATTAAAAACATTCATGGAAACCAATGAAAATGAAAACACAACTGTTCAAAATCTTTCGGCTACAGCAAAGGCCGTCCTGAGAGGAGAGTATATAGCAATACAAGCCTTTCTCAAGGAACAAGAAAGGTCTCAAATACACAACCTAACCCTACACCTAAAGGAGCTAGAGAAAGAACAGCAAATAAAGCCTAAACCCAGCAGGAGAAGAGAAATCATAAAGATCAGAGCAGAAATCAATGAACTAGAAGCCAAAAGAACAGTAGAACAGATCAACGAAACTAGGAGCTGGTTCTTTGAAAGAATTAACAAGATTGATAAACCCCTGGCCAGACTGATCAAAAAGAAAAGAGAAATAACCCAAATCAACAAAATCATGAATGAAAGAGGAGAGATCACCACCAACACCAAAGAAATACAAACAATGATAAGAACATATTATGAGCAACTCTATGCCAGCAAATTAGATAACCTGGAAGAAATGGGTGCATTCCTAGAGATGTATCAACTACCAAAACTGAACCAGGAAGAAATAGAAAACCTGAACAGACCTATAACCACTAAGGAAATTGAAGCAGTCATCAAAAATCTCCCAACGGGGGGGGCGGAGCAAGATGGTGGAGGAGTAGGAGACCTAGATTTTGTCTGGTCTCAGGAATTCAGCTGAATAGGGATCAAACCATTCTGAACACCTACGAACTCAACAGGAGATCGAACAGGAGAGTAGCAACAACTCTCTAAACAGAGAAGCGACCACTTACTGGAAGGTAGGACGTGCGGAGAAGTGAATCCGAGGCGATATTCGGGAGGATAGACGGCGGGGGAGGAGCCTCCGCCGGCCGCTTCTGGCAAGTGCTAGAGCCGCGGAGCACAAAATCGGACCTTTTAAAAGCTGGCTCGGCGGAGGGACGTCGCTGCAGTGGCTAAGCAGGGGGTGGAATCCTCCCGGGACAGTGTGGTCTCAGGACCCTTGGGATCACAGAGAGACCGGGGGTGCCTGAGTGCGGCAGAGCTCCCAGGTATCAGAGCAGGAAAGCCGGCTGCAGAGACGGAGCAGAGTCACGGGCTCTCAGCTCTGGGTTGCCACAAACTGTGATCTGCGGCCCAGTCGGGGCACGGCTCCCCCAGTAGGGACCCAACAAGCAGCAGATCCGGGGAGACTCCCCTTCCTTCCCGGGGAGGAGCGGTGCGGGAACACACTGCAGGGATCTGCTGGGTTTGGAGACTCCGAGCGGGGTCGGGTGCCAGAGATAGCAACGCTCGATCACAGGCCGGGTGAGCACGGAGTGCGGCCAGAGACCGGGGACACGGGAGTGACTGCTTTTCTCTGGGGGCGCACTGAGGAGTGGGGCCCCGAGTTCTCGGCTCCTCCGGGCTGAGACTGGGAGGCCGCCATTTTCGCCCTGGTCCTCCAAAGCTGTACCGAGAGCTTGCAGGGAACAAAAGCTCCTGAGAGCAAACTGGAGCAGCTTCCTTAGCCCGGACCGACAAGGGCGGGGCAATTCCGCCTCCGGCAAAGACATTTGGAAACCACAGCAAAAGGCCCCTCCCCCAGAAGATCAGCACAAACAGCCAGCAAGCCAAGACCAAGTTGATCGATCAAGGAGAATAGGAGAACTCCAGCGCTAGGGGAATACTGCACATAGATTCATGGCTTCTTTTTTTTTTTTTTTTTTACCATGATTCATTATTTCATCAAAGTTAATTTTTGTTGACTTTTTTTATTTTTCTTTTTCCCTTTTTCAACCAACATCTTATAAATCCCTTTTAAAAAAAAAAAAACATTTTTTATTTTTTTTTCCATTTTTAGAGTCATATTTTATCCCTTCATAGTAGTTATCCTTGTTTTTGGCATATATATATAAGTTGTTCTCTCTTTAAAATTTTGAGGTACAGTTTCTTCTAACAGATCAAAATATACCCTAAACCACTAGTGTATGGCTTTGTTCTAGTCTCCTGCCTGATCACATTCTCTCCCTTTTTCCTTTTTTTTTTTCCTTAAATCTTCTTTCTTTTTTCAAACAACTTATCTTACCAAGTCCTTTTATGAAATCTTTTATAATTTTCATCTTTACAGTCATCTTCCATCCCTTCATTGTATCAACCCTTATTTTGTACATATATGTCTTTCTTCCTTTAAAATTTTAGGAGGCACTTTTTCTAACAGACCAAAATACGCCCAAAATCTAGTGTGTGGCACTGATCTATGCACTAGCCTGATCATATTTGATCATATTCTGCCTTTTTTGAATTGTTTTGTTTTTGTTTTTATCTTTTTTTTTTCTTTTTTTTTCTTTTTCTCTTTCTTTTTTCTTTCTTTCCCTTTCTTTTCCCCTGGTTTCAGGTCTTTTCTGATTTGTATACAGTATATTTGCTGGGGACATTGTAAAACTGTTACCCTTTGGTTCTCTCATTCATCTATTCTCCTCTGGACAAAATGACAAGACGAAAGAAATCACCTCAGCAAAAAGAACAAGAGGTAGTACCGTCAGCCAGGGACCTACTCAATACGGACATTAGTACGATGTCGGACCTAGAGTTCAGAATCATGACTTTAAAGATACTAGCTGGGCTTGAAAAAAGCGTGGAAGTTATTAGAGAAACCCTTTCTGGAGAAATAAAAGAACTAAAATCTAACCAAATCGAAATCAAAAAGGCTATTGATGAGGTGCAATCAAAAATGGGGGCACTAAATGCTAGGATAAATGAGGCAGAAGAGAGAATCAGCGATATAGAAGACCAAATGATGGAAAATAAAGAGGCTGAGAAAAAGAGAGAGAAACAACTACAGGATCACGAGGGCAGAATTCGAGAGATAAGTGATACGATAAGACGAAACAACATTAGAATAATTGGGATCCCAGAAGAAGAAGAGAGAGAGAGGGGGGCAGAAGGTATATTGGAGCAAATGACAGCAGAGAACTTCCCTAATGTGAGGAAGGAAACAGGCATTAAAATCCAGGAGGCACAGAGAACCCCTCTCAAAATCAATAAAAATAGGTCAACACCCCGACATCTACTAGTAAAACTAACGAATCTCAGAGACAAAGAGAAAATCCTGAAAGCAGCTCGGGAGAAGAGATATGTAACCTACAATGGTAGAAACATTAGATTGGCAACAGACCTATTCACAGAGACCTGGCAGGCCAGAAAGGACTGGCAAGATATCTTCAGAGCACTAAACGAGAAAAATATGCAGCCAAGAATACTATATCCAGCTAGGCTATCATTGAAAATAGAAGGAGAGATAAAAAGCTTCCAGAACAAACAAAAACTAAAGGAATTTGCAAACACGAAACCAGCCCTCCAAGAAATATTGAGAGCGGTCCTCTAAGCAAAGAGAGAACCTAAAACCAGCAAAGAGCAGAAACGAACACAGACAACAGACAGTTAACAGTCACCTTACAGGTAATACAATGGCACTAAATTCATACCTTTCAATAGTTACCCTGAATGTAAATGGGCTAAATGCCCCAATCAAAAGACACAGGCTATCAGATTGGATTAAAAAAAAAGACCCATCCATATGCTGTCTGCAAGAGACTCATTTTACACCCAAAGACACCCCCAGATTGAAAGTGAGGGGGTGGAAGACCATTTACCATGCTAATGGACACCAAAAGAAAGCTGGGGTGGCAATCCTTATATCAGACAAACTAGATTTTAAAACAAAGACTGTAATAAGAGATGAGGAAGGACACTATATCCTACTGAAAGGGTCTATCCAACAAGAAGATCTAACAGTTGTAAATATCTATGCCCCGAACATGGGAGCAGCCAATTATATAAGGCAATTAATAACAAAAGCAAAGAAACACATTGACAACAATACAATAATAGTGGGGGACTTTAACACCCCCCTGACTGAAATGGACAGATCATCTAAGCAAAAGATCAACAAGGAAATAAAGACTTTAAATGACACACTGGACCAAATGGACTTCACAGACATATTCAGAACATTCCATCCCAAAGCAACGGACTACACATTCTTCTCTAGTGCCCATGGAACATTCTCCAGAATTGATCACATCCTAGGTCACAAATCAGGTCTCAATCGGTACCAAAAGATTGGGATCATTCCCTGCATATTTTCAGACCACAATGCTTTGAAACTAGAACTCAACCACAAGAGGAAAGTCGGAAAGAACTCAAATACATGGAGGCTAAAGAGCATCCTACTAAAGAATGAATGGGTCAACCAAGAAATTAAAGAAGAATTAAAAAAATTCATGGAAACCAATGAAAATGAAAACACAACTGTTCAAAATCTTTGGGATACAGCAAAGGCCGTCCTGAGAGGAAAGTATATAGCAATACAAGCCTTTCTCAAGAAACAAGAAAGGTCTCAAATACACAACCTAACCCTACACCTAAAGGAGCTGGAGAAAGAACAGCAAAGAAAGCCTAAACCCAGCAGGAGAAGAGAAATCATAAAGATCAGAGCAGAAATCAATGAACTAGAAACCAAAAGAACAGTAGAACAGATCAACGAAACTAGGAGCTGGTTCTTTGAAAGAATTAACAAGATTGATAAACCCCTGACCAGACTGATCAAAAAGAAAAGAGAAATGACCCAAATCAACAAAATCATGAATGAAAGAGGAGAGATCACAAGCAACACCAAAGAAATACAAACAATGATAAGAACATATTATGAGCAACTCTATGCCAGCAAATTAGATAACCTGGAAGAAATGGGTGCATTCCTAGAGATGTATCAACTACCAAAAATTGAACCAGGAAGAAATAGAAAACCTGAACAGACCTATAACCACTAAGGAAATTGAAACAGTCATCAAAAATCTCCCAAGAAACAAAAGCCCAGGGCCAGATGGCTTCCCAGGGGAATTCTATCAGACATTTCAAGAAGAATTAATACCTATTCTCCTGAAACTGTTCCAAAAAATAGAAATGGAAGGGAAACTTCCAAACTCATTTTATGAGGCCAGCATTACCTTGATCCCAAAACCAGACAAAGACCCCATCAAAAAAGAGAATTACAGACCAATATCCTTGATGAACATGGATGCAAAAATTCTCACCAAAATACTAGCCAATAGGATCCAACAGTACATTAAAAGGATTATTCACCACGACCAAGTGGGATTTATTCCTGGGCTGCAAGGCTGGTTCAACATCCGCAAATCAATCAACGTGATACAATACATTAACAAAAGAAAGAACAAGAATCATATGATCCTTTCAATAGATGCAGAAAAAGCATTTGACAAAGTACAATATCCTTTCTTGATCAAAACTCTTCAGAGTATAGGGATAGAGGGTACATACCTCAATATCATAAAAGCCATTTATGAAAAACCTACAGCGAATATCATTCTCCATGGGGAAAGGCTGAGAGCTTTTCCCCTAAGGTCAGGAACGCGGCAGGGATGTCCACTCTCACCACTGCTATTCAACATAGTATTAGAAGTCCTAGCCACAGCAATCAGACAACAAAAAGAAATCAAAGGCATCCAAATCGGCAAAGAGGAAGTCAAACTCTCACTCTTTGCAGATGATATGATACTGTATGTGGAACACCCAAAAGACTCCACCCCAAAACTGCTAGAACTCATACAGGAATTCAGTAAAGTAGCAGGATATAAAATCAATGCACAGAAATCAGTGGCATTCCTATACACCAACAACAAGACAGAAGAGAGACAAATCAAGGAGTCGATCCCATTTACAATTGCACCCAAAACCATTAGATACCTAGGAATAAATCTAACCAAAGAGGCAAAGGATCTGTACTCAGAAAACTATAAAATACTCAGGAAAGAAATTGAAGAAGACACAAAGAAATGGAAAAACGTTCCATGCTCATGGATTGGGAGAATCAACATTGTGAAGATGTCAATGCTACCTAGCGCAATCTACACATTCAATGCAATCCCCATCAAAATACCATCCACTTTTTTCAAAGAAATGGAACAAATAATCCTAAAATTTGTATGGAACCAGAAGAGACCCAGAATAGGCAGAGGAATACTGAAAAAGAAAAGCAAAGCTGGCGGCATCACAATTCCGGACTTCCAGCTCTATTACAAAGCTGTCATCATCAAGACAGTATGGTACTGGCACAAAAACAGACACATAGATCAATGGAACAGAATCGAGAGCCCAGAAATGGACCCTCAACTCTATGGTCAACTTATTTTTGACAAAGCAGGAAAGAATGTCCAATGGCAAAAAGACAGTCTCTTCAACAAATGGTGTTGGGAAAATTGGACAGCCACATGCAGAAGAATGAAACTGGACCATTTCCTTACACCACACACAAAAATAGACTCCAAATGGTTGAAAGACCTAAACGTGAGACAGGAGTCCATCCAAATCCTAAAGGAGAACACAGGTAGCAACCTTTTCGACCTTAGCCGCAGCAACTTCTTCCTAGAAACATCGCCAAAGGCACGGGAAGCCAGGACAAAAATGAACTATTGGGATTTCATCAAGATAAAAAGCTTCTGCACAGCAAAAGAAACAGTCCACAAAACCAAAAGACAACCGACAGAATGGGAGAAAATATTTGCAAATGACATATCAGATAAAGGGCTAATATCCAAAATCTATAAAGAACTTATCAAACTCAACACCCAAAGAACAAATAATCCAATCAAGAAATGGGCAGAAGACATGAACAGACATTTCTCCAAAGAAGACATCCAAATGGCCAACAGGCACATGAAAAAGTGCTCAACATCGCTTGGCATCAGGGAAATCCAAATCAAAACCTCCATGAGATACCACCTCACACCCATCAGAATGGCTAAAATTAACAAGTCAGGGAACAACAGATGTTGGCGGGGATGTGGAGAAAGGGGAACCCTCCTACACTGTTGGTGGGAATGCAAGCTGGTGCAACCCCTCTGGAAAACAGTATGGAGGTTCCTCAAACAGTTGAAATTAGAGCTACCGTTCGATCCAGCAATTGCACTACTGGGTATTTACCACAAAGATACAAATGTAGGGACCCGAAGGGCTACGTGTACCCCAATGTTTATAGCAGCAATGTCCACCATAGCCAAACTGTGGAAAGAGCCAAGATGCCCATCGACAGATGAATGGATAAAGAAGATGTGGTATATATACACAATGGAATATTATGCAGCCATCAAAAGGAATGAGATCTTGCCATTTGCAACGACGTGGATGGAACCGGAGGGTGTTATGCTGAGCGAAATAAGTCAATCAGAGAAAGACATGTATCATATGACCTCACTGATATGAGGAATTCTTAATCTCAGGAAACAAACTTAGTGTTGCTGGAGTGGTTGGGGGTGGGAGGGATGGGGCAGCTGGGTGATAGACATTGGGGAGGGTATGTTCTATGGTGAGCGCTGTGAATTGTGCAAGACTGTTGAATCACAGATCTGTACCTCTGAAACAAATAATGCAACATATGTTAAGAAAAAGAAAAAGAAAAAGAAGAAGATAGCAGGAGGGGAAGAATGAAGGGGAGTAAGTCGGAGGGGGAGACGAACCATGAGAGATGATGGACTCTGAAAAACAAACTGAGGGTTCTAGAAAGGAGGACGTTAGGGGGATGGGTTAGCCTGGTGATGGGTATTAGAGAGGGCACATTCTGCGTGGCACACTGGGTGTTTTGCACAAACAATGAATCATGGAACACTACATCAAAAACTAATGATGTAATATATGGTGATTAACATAACAATAAAAAAATTTTAAAAAAAGATACAGAAAATACGAATAGTCCTATACTCATGAAAGAAGCTGAATCCTAATTAATAGATAAAGGAAAACTTTAGGCCCAGGAAACCTCACCAAAAAATTCTTCCAAACATTTAAGAAATTTTAGTCAATTCTTAGCCTATTTTAGCCAAATTCTTCCAGTGAATAAAAAAAAAAAGGAAACAATTCTAAACTCATTTTTTGAAGTCAGTATAATCTTGATACGAAGTTAAATGCACAAGGCCTTATAAAAAAAGAAAATTTATGGGCCAGTGTCTTACTCATGAACACAGATGCAAACATCCAAAACAGAATATTAGTAAGCCAAAGCCAGAAATTACATAAAAAGAACAACCAGGTCGTGTTTATTCCCAGTGTGCATGGCTAGTTCATTCAAAAGTCAAGCAGTGTGATTCCCCAAATTAACAGAATAAAGAAAGATAAAACAATATAATCACTTTCATAGATGGAAAAAAACTGTCATAAATTTAACAAAAATTTTAGTATTTTAACAATATTTAGAATTTTTTTTAATTCTTAGCAAACTTCCTTAATCAGATAATGGCAAGCAGCCAAGAGAGAAAGGGAGTCGGAGAAGAGGAGTCCAGGGGAGAAGGAAAGGAGGAAGGGAGGAAGCTGAGAAGGCAGAAAAGACAGGATGAAGAGAGGCAGGGAGGGAGGTAAGCCACACAGGAGGAACAGGTATGAAATGATTCATCATGCTGGTTGCGTAGGACTTTGGAACCTTGAGGCAAGAGGGACTCATCCAAGACAACAATCAGTCTTATTGGCCTCTCTTTTCACTCTTTGCTTCATATCCCTTCAGAGAACTCAGGGCCACTTTGATGAAAGATCAAGTGACCTATTCATCTTCATACCTAGAAATGCCTTGCCTGTGCTTTGCACATAGTAGGCTCATCATAAGCGTCTGTTAGAGACAGTAATTCAGGGTACCATAACCCCTAAATCAGCACTAATAGGCATTATTATTCTTTCCCACCTTGTAATTACTGTAGTGGAATGTTTTTTGCAAACACTGAGATACTGAGAGTTAAATCTCTCATCAGAACCATAATGTATTGACTTTACTCTTCCTTATACCAGTTAAATTAACTTAGCAATAATTGGCTGGCTGGGGCAATAACTGGACAGCTCCCCTTTCCTGGGTTCTCCTCCTCCTTTTTGGGGTGTTGGTGTATGTTTCTTTCTTTCTCTGTTCCTCCTTCTCTTGTTCCTCTCTCTGATTCGGCTGGGGATTTTTTAACTTTTTCCCCATCATTCTCTTTATCTCCCTAGAAATATCTGTTAATGAAAGTTTAAATGAATAAAGGGTTTGCTCCATGATTTGAAAATGTTCATAAGCTAAAGTTCTGTGCCTAGCACTGATATTAAATTTAAAGAAAAACAAGTTTGAAATTAAAAGAATATAATCTTACCATCCCTATCTGCCATAACTCTGGAAAAACACACATGTTTTGCTTCTGATTGAAAGTATTAATCTCCAACAGTGCTCCCAGCTTCACACATTCACAGCTTCCTTGGGAAAATCCCTATAACTCTGAAAAGCCACTTTATCCTACTTCCAGTGAAAGCAGTTCTTAAGGAGGCTACATAGAAAAATGGGAACAAAAGAATATTTAAGACTTGGTTTTTATGTTATTTACATAATTTATAAATTACCTCATATAATTTATATTTATGCATACATAATTATGTAATTATAATGCATAATTACATTATAGAATTTACCAATTATTTTACATAATTATGAATCCTGAGCAACGCTGAAGGGCCGAATCCACTTAGCCCTTAACTCTGCAAAAGTGAATGTCTATTTACCCAGAGAGAGAGTTTTCAAGTTGAAAACTCCTTGTGGAAATTCCCTTTCCCAGTGGGAAGCCAGAAAGATTTCTGAATCATAGGAAGACATCACCACTTCTGGTTCCTCTCCCAGATGATAGTCAGACAAGAAGACTTTTTTCCCCAACTCCCCTTATTGAAATGATAACAAGCAGATACCTTGTGTTGTCTAGCCCTCCAGCTGCTGTAAGTCCTGAAATCATCCTTATGATTGTATAGCACCAGGAAAGAGATCATTGCCCCCTGTTTAAAGTGACAGCATGGTGACATTTCTCCCTGCTTTCTTTGAGCTCTGTGCATCTGGGGTCAGGTTCCTTGAGGAGGAGAAAGACAATATGCAGTGGGTAGATGGGCCCAAGTCAACCTTAGGAAGACAAGTTGTCATAAATGCTTCCTCAGCCTTCTTTTCATTTCTTCCTCCTTTAGGATCTTGCTACAATTTCCAATGCCCTTTCTCACAAATGGAAGACCAGTGTGGAGTGTGGGTTTTTTCAAGATATCAGTACCTCTTTCCTAATTACAGATTCTTATCTTCTAGGGAAAAGGCATACTAATTAGGCCCAGCTGGTGGTCTCTGTTACCTTTCCATGGCTCTAGTCTCACATCAGGGATTTTAGGTTTGAGGGAAGGAGGGCTGGTAACTGAGGGCAGAGGAGAGGAGAAGTTTGGTTTTCCATGTAATAAGCACCAAGGGAGTTTTGAACTCACGGGCCTTTGTCCAGCTGCTTTGTAACAGATCACACACTTGCTTGGCTGAAAGTGATTTCAGGGCTTTCCAAAGGGTTGAGAGGTCTTGAAACAAGTCTCTACTGCAGGCTACAGAATCATGTCGTCTAGAAACTTGAAATAATACAAACAACAATTGTAGAATCTCCATGCCACTTGGAAAAGGGATGTGGTAAGAAGAAAATGAGATACTATTGATGAAGCACTTAGGAAGTGACAGGATTAAGGACCTGTAATTGCAACATAATTGTTCCTATTGTGTAAATTTTATGTTTATTTTCCTATGCTGCTCTTCACAGATGGTAACAAGGCCTTGCTATTTGGTCAATACTAACTCTTCCAAGTTTGTCAAGATAACTGACTTCTCTTATGCTGTCATTTTCCTCGTTTCCTCTGACATACTCATTAATTCATTCAACAAACATTTATTGAATACCTATTACATATCAAGCTAAGTACTAAATGGGACGTTCAAAGACAGGCAAGCTATGGTTCCCATTCTTCAAGGGCTTACAATCTAGGTGGAGAAATAGATACATGAACAACCAACTCAAACATAAAGCAGAGAGGAAAGTAAACACACCAGTGTAATGAAGCATAAGGCTCAGAGAACATATAAAGCAGAGCAGCAGAGCTATGGAGAGAGAAGCCAATCCAAACTGGGAGGGAACAGGAAGGGAGTCAGAAAAGGCTTCTCTGAGTAGGGGAAGCTTGCACTGCCTTTAGTACCTAATGAGGACTCGGTGTCCACCCAGTCAAAAAGGGAAAAGGGGAGAGGACATCCCAGCAGCCTGAACAGAGTGGACAAAGCCACAGGGCCTTGAGTCACCAAAAAATGTTAGTACAACTGCAAGTATTGTATGTGCCTGGAGCCGGGGGCGGGGGCAGGGAGTCCAGGCAGGAGGAGAGGAGGAGCAGGCTGGAGCCCGACCATAAAGGACCTGGCTTGCCTTGTTGCACTCCCCCCTCTCTGCAGCCAGACAAAGAGAGGCGGCCAGCCAGATGCCGAGGAGCGGACTGAGGCATGAGAACACAAGCACGGTCAAGACAGAAACGCCATTATACAAGCTTCCAGTGGGGACACTCGGCAGCCTAGAGAAACCCTAGCACACCCGTCCAGTTCTAAAGCTCAGGAACTGGGACTTTTGTTTTTGCTGCAGGACAGGATTGAGAGAGCACACAATGCCCAGGGTTGAAACTCCCTGTTTGGAAGCAAGAACAGTTGCACATCTGGGAAAGGTTAGGGTCAAACATATAAATGAGGGGAGCGGAGCACATTCCTCTGAGACACTCCATCTGTGACGTCAATTGCTGCTGGGTTTGGACAGAGGCTGCTCTCTGGTGCCGGAGTCAGGGACCCATTAACTTTGCCTAGCGCCTGAGTGTTTATGTGGAAAATGTGAGGCCAGGAAGTTTCTCTTAATTATGATTTGGAGGTTGTCAAGTGACTATTCTTTAGTAGTTGGTTTCTGTCTTTCCCACCTCTCCTCCACTCATTTCCTATTTTCTCTTCTGCAGCCCAATCTCTCTCTCTCTCATCCCACACTTACAAAAAAAGAATTCTATCTACTTCAGTGGCTTCTCTGAGTCGCTTCCTCCCTCTGCATTCTAGACCTTGCTGCTGCTACTTCCTGCTTGCCCCCTTCCATGGCTGTGGGCCCAGCTGGGAGATGAATTCTCAGAGCACGTGACCACCTGTAACATGGTATTTTGACTACTGACTTTCTTGTCTTCCAGACCTCAGGGAGCAAGCTGCACTCTGCACAGGCATCATCATGGCCTGTCCCCAAAGTCAGAAGGAGACAGGAACCTGGGCCAACATCATCCCTTACTCCCTCGGGTGTCAATCAAACCTAAAGATTGTTGGTGGAGGCCAAAATCTGTATGCAGGAAAGTGCTCAAGGCCTGGAATTTCCCCCTCCGTTCTTATACCTCCATCCCATCCTCAACACTACCAAGGCCATTATCATCCACCCAAAATAATAACTTGTAGAACTAGGGACCTGCTTGTAGTTACCATTATCCTATTTAAATCTGGGCCAAGCTGAGGCACTTCAGTGCTCTATTGCCAACGCCATAATAAAATCCTCCATAAAAAGCAATTACCCATATACAGATGATTCATGAATTATTAAGAATTATCCACAGCACACTTTAAGTCCAAGACTATTTTTGTATGTGCTTCACGACTTTACCCCACCACCCACCAATCAACTTCCCCTATAAGTACTGCTGAGAAGCTTGAGGAAAGAGATGAACCAAGGATGCCATTGGAAAACACAAACTCATTTGAATACCAGCCTCGACCGTGCGTGCTCTGAAAGGTAATTAAGCAAGTGAAAAGAGAGAAAGAGAAAATGTATATGTAGATAGATACTTGTTACCTAATTTTTAAAATTTTACTTTGTATTGATGTAGCAGTAATTGTAACATTTATTGTTACAGATTCCAATTAACACTAAATGTTGTGTATTAAATGTAATATTACATTTAATAACGCATACACATCCTTAATAAACATATATTAAAATGTATCAAGCTGCTGAGAGAGAGAAAGAGAGGATAATCATCACTTAGAACAAGATATAGGGCATTTTTATCACCTAAAAGTTTCCTTCATGCCCCTCCTAGTCAATACCTACCTCCAAAGATAATCTGACTCTGTCACCATGGGTAAGTTTTGTCTGTCTTGATGTTTTGTCTGTCTTGCTTATCCTATATACTGAATTATATAGTATGTGTTCTTTTATGTCTGACTTCCCTTTCTCATCATCATGTTTTTTGAGATTTCTACTTAAATTTAACAAACTATAGCTTTTTCTTTTTCATTGCTGTGTAGGATGAATATACCATTGTATGAATATGCCACAATTTATGCATTCAATCGCTTGATTCTGAAAATACTCTTTGTTCTTTAGGACTATCCAGATTACTCTTTCCCTTCGTTCAGGTACTAACTACACAGCAGTAAACTCTGCATCAGTGATTTGCAACCTCAGATGTATGTTAAAATTACTTGAATATTTTTTTACCTAATTTATGTCTTTTACTATACCATGATGCTCATAAGGATTATGGATACCACTCAGGGAAGACATATCACCCACCCCAGAATTTCTAAGATTGAAGTATTCCTTTATTTTGATTGAGACCAGAGGATTTAAAATGGAATTGATTTTATGTAGCAGAGCACAGATAAAATAATGATGACCATAATGCTGTTGGTAGACATGTGCTGAAGCTTCTTGTACGCCAGGCACTGTGCTAAGCACCGTACAAATGCATTACCCAGCTGGCTCGCTATTAGGTTCCCAATACCTAACATGATGGCTGGCACATAACAGGTGCTCAAAATACACTGAGTCAGTAAATTTAATTGGGTCCCCACAACAACCTTTTGAAGTAGGTATCATTATCTCTATTTTAAAGAAGAGGAAAATAGAATTCAAAAACTTTAGAATTTTCCCACTTATCTAGCATAAACTTGGGAAATGTAGGAATCAAATCCCAGTTTTAAACACCCTACTGATCTATCCTTGGATGAGATAAAGAAATGGCTCTTCTAGTGAGAGAGGTAGAAGAGGAGGATAGTTATTGATCCCACATGGGAGTTTGGGTGACTTGGAAAGTGAAATCTCAAAGAAATTCAAATACAAGGAAAGAATGTGATGCTTACTTTCATTGATTGTTTACCATGGGCAGAGCATCTGATAATTGGCATCAAAGGGATGAGGACACCAATTCATCTTCACAATAAGCTCTTTAAGTTGGCTTTGTTATCTCTGTAAATGAGAGAACTGGGCCTTTGGGACATTAAGTACCATAAGTAACTGGAGTCACACAGTAGGCTGTGTGCCCACAGTCCTAAAACCAGGTCTAACTTCAGAGTTCATGCTTTTTTTACTGCATCCTGCGGAAAAGTGAAGGTGTAGAAATGGTTGGAGATTCAGTAGGCTCTGCTGTCAGCCCTACAAGAACATCATGGAAGATAAAAGGAAAATAGAAATTGAGATAATTAAAAAATATATATATCAGCTTATGTTTATTGAGCACTCATGATGTGCTAATGAGTCTACTAAGGATTTTTCATGCATGATCTAATTAATCCTCACAGTCACTTCTGAAGAAGGAACTATTTTTATTCGCACATTATAGATGAGTCACGGAGACTTAGGTCAAGTAGCTTACACAGATCATGCTGTTATTAAAGAGCCATGCCAAAATTAGAAGTCAACCATTTAGCTCCCAATTGCATGCTCTTTATCACCATGCTGCATTAACTCTTAAGGAAAAGATAGGAGAAAAATACCATACGGGCAGAAGCAAAATCAAGGAAAAGCACTGGAATATTGTGTGATATACCAGAGCCAAGAGACCACTTCTGGTCCAAGCCTAACCTACAGCGTGGATGTTAATTTTGTGTGCCCATGGTCATGACCTAAAGCTGAGATATGGACCTAGGGACCAAACAGAAAAAGCTCATTTTTCCAGGGATCAGGGTGGTTAAAAATAGAACTGAGACAGTATGAATACATTTTCAAGAAATAATGACCTTCAAAGTTAGAATTAGATGAGGAACCAGCTACCCGGTTCCCTCAAACAAGAGAAGACCAGTAATAAACTAAAGAATGTTTTAACCCTAAACCAATATTTTTTTCTAGAACTTTTTTAAAAATTTTTTTATTGTTATGTTAATCACCATACATTACATCATTAGTTTTTGATGTAGTGTTCCATGATTCATTGTTTGTGCATAACACCCAGTGCTCCACGCAGAACGTGCCCTCTTCAATACCCATCACCAGGCTAACCCATCCCCCCACCCCCTCACCTCTAGAACCCTCAGTTTGTTTTTCAGAGTCCATCGTCTCTCATTGGTTCGTCTCCCCCTCCGACTTACTCCCCTTCATTCTTCCCCTCCTGCTATCTTCATCTTTTTTTTTCTTAACATATATTGCATTATTTGTTTCAGAGGTACAGATCTGTGATTCAACAGTCTTGCACAATTCACAGCGTTCACCATAGCACATAGCCTCCCCAGTGTCTATCACCCAGCCACCCCATCCCTCCCACGCCCCCACCACTCCAGCAACCCTCAACCCTAAACCAATATTTTGATTTCTATGAAATCCCAAACTGGCGTTATTCCCTTAGGGCACTGCACAGTAGAAGTAGAATAGCCTTCTCTCTGCTACTTGTGCTCTCAGACTTATTTCCATAAAGGAATATCCACACTGCCCCAGCCCTACTATCTATTAAGATGTGTAGAGTTGTAATGAGAAACCTTGATTAGCTTCCTTCCAAGCATGTCTAGGATTCATAATCTTGGGGTAAACAATCTTGGGGAACACAATATTGCCAAATGTCTACCAAAAGCCTGACTGTATATAATAAAATTTGAGAATAATTTTTTTTGGAAATGAAAATAGAGTTTTTAACTAACCTGATTATTAAAATAATACATGTGGGGCACCTGAGTGGCTCAGTCGGTTGAGCATCCAACTCTTGATTTTGGCTCAGGTCATGATCTTAGGGTCATGGGATGGGCCCACTGGGCTCTACACTCAACAGAGAGTCTGCTTGTCCCTCTCCCCTCTCCCTCTACCAACCCCCTAAAATAAATAAGTAAATCTTGGGGAAAAATAATACATGCCTAGTAAAAAAATTAGTAAAAAAAAAAATTCAAGTACAGAAAAGTATAAAGAAGAAATTAAAGGCCACTTAAGAGTCCATCACCCAGAAAGGACAATTATTAGTATTTTAGTAAATTTCTATCAACTGTCTATGAAAACATGCATATATATGCAATCCAAATGCCAAGTGGGGTCTTCTGTACTTTAAGACTAGAAGAACATTGTCATGAACCCCTTCTCTTTGCCTTGAGGGGGAATCCATTATGTTCCCCATGATTTCTATGAAATACTCCAGGGCTTACATGCTCATCATTGCCACATGCTCTGACTTCCTATGTTCCCTGAATGTTGGTTCTCTACTGTGTATTACAGCTAATTCCTGTAGCTCTGATCTGGTGTGGACCTAAATGAAGAAATCGGTCACATCCTTCTCACACAAGTTTTTTTGTGTGTGAAACAAACTACGATAAATGGGGGTTACACGGCAACAATAGAAATAACTAATATGTATCCCATCACCCAGTAAATCTCATTTCTCCTTCCTCCTGCTTCTTCTCATCTCTTCTCTCTATGCCCCCTTCCTCCCCCTAAATCCCTGTGCGTTTCTGATACACCATGATTTAGCTGTTTCCCTTGTGACTTTGTATCTTATTAATCCAAGTCCCTAGGACCCCACCTTCTTCTCCCAGCAGCTTGTAAAGGTATTTTGCAAAACAAACATAATATTCTTTCTTGTAAAAGGAAATCCAGGGTCTACTGGTAGGATTTTTTTAACCTCACTTTAACACCATGCCAGTAAACATAGATGGACATGGTTAATCTCTAAGAAAGGAATCACACATAGCTCTTTGCATATATAGTTGACCTTTTATTCCCCAGAGCACCTTCAGGCCCAGAATGCCATGGAACACACTTCAGAAAATATTGGGTAAATTCTATTAGGAAAAATAAAAATATAGAAGGAAGCAAACAGCTTTGTAACAATGGCATACTATACTCATAACCAATCCCTTACACATAGAGGAGGTTTGATCATCTCAGTAGTGTAGTTGAGTGAAAAGGGCATTGAGCAATATGAAAGGCACTATAGCCCCCCCAAAAGTGGTATAATTAGAAAGGAAATATAGTCATTTAAAGCAATGAAAAATGAAATCTTCAAAGCCACACTTCTATGAGGATGATCTAGGTAAAACATCCTTTTATTACTGGTTATAACCTACTTATTTTTAAAAGTCTCTAAGGGTCACTTCCTTTATGAAATCATCATAGAATTCTCCCCTTTAGAAACATTAGATGTCACCATTCCTCAGTGCCACACACTCATGTGTCTTGCTGCTCACGTACTTGACATGACCCTGAATGCATTGCAGGACCACTCTCTGTGATGGTTAATTTAATGTGTCAACTTGGCCAAGCCACAGTGCCCAGATATTTGGTTAAACATTATTCTAGATGTTTCGGTGAAGCTACTTTTTGGATGAGATTAACATTTAAATCAGTGGACTTTGGGGCACCTGGGTGGCTCAGTTGTTAAGCATCTGCCTTCGACTCAGATCATGATCCCAGGGTCCTGGGATCAAGCCCCGTATCAGACTCCCTGCTCCACAGGAAGCCTGCTTCTCTCTCTCCCCAACTTATGTTCCCTCTCTCACTGTGTCTCTCTCTGTCAAATAAATAAATAAAATCTTTTAAAAATCAATCAATCCATCAATCAGTGGACTTTGAGTAAAGCAGATTGCCCTCCATAATGTGGGTGGGCCCCATCTAATCAGTTGAAAGCCTCAACAGAACAAAGACCAACTTCCCTACAGGGAGATGGAATTCTACCAGTAGATTTCCTTTGGACTTGGACTGCAACTCTTTCCTAGGTCTTCGGCCTTCTTGCCTACCCTGCATATTTTGGATTGCCAAGCTTCCAAAATCACATGAAACAATTTCTCAAAATCAATCTCTTGCCCTCCATCAGCTCTCTAATATATTATATATATATATATATATATATATATATATATATATATATATATATATATATATAGTTATTTGTATATGTACCTAATATTGGTTTTGTTTCTCTGGAGAACCCTGACTAATATGTCAGCTTTTCCTTGTCTTCTTACCCAGCTAAATGGAGAGCTCCTTGAAAGGAGGAAGCATAACCATGTACCTCTCTTACCCGGGGCCTAGCTCTATGCCAGGCAAGGAATAAGTACTTTTTAAGTGACCTGACTAAAACTGAAATTATTAATATTAGGAATTATCTAGTTAAGTAGAAGTATAGAAATTACTTTTAAAATAACAGGTAAGATTTTAGTTGCCTGGAAATCTCTACATCTTTTTCAGTTTTCCCTAAAATCTCAATAAGCTTTTTTAAGGAATTAAAAAACTCAGCACCTACTGTTTTTAGCTTACAAATAACAAGATAAATAAACAAACAAGCAAGACCTCCAAGTGGAAATAAAAGAATGAACTTTCTAACAATCAATGATGACCTGAAGGAAGTATGTTTAGCAACAGATCAAGTAAAAACAAGAACAAGTGAGAGAAAACAGAAATGCTAAATTATGCAATTTTTAAAGATTTTATTTATTTATTTGACAGAGAGAGACACAGAGAAAGAGAGGGAACACAAGCAGGGGGAGTGGGAGAGGGAGAAGCAGGCTTCCCACGGAGCAGGGAGCCGGATGTGGGGCTCCATCCCAGGATTCTGGGATCATGACCTGAGCTGAAGGCAGACACTTAACGACTGAGCCACCCAGGCATCCCTAAATTATGCAATTTTTAATGATTTTGAGGACTGCATGCAAATGCCAAAAAGTATAAGTTTAGTAAAGGATAGAAGTTACAAGACATTTTGAAGAAAAGATTAATAATTAGCATAGAACAAACATAACCAAATAGTATATATTTGGGGGGCTGTTTAGAGAAAATAAATAGTTTGCCTATTTCCAGGAAATGTTTAGGTTACATAAACTATTTAAGAGTAAAACGAAAATTATGAGACAGTGGTTAAAAAAATGGAATGATAAAATGATGAGAAAATTTTCTCATAAAAATTAATAGTAGTCACATAGCAAGAATCAAACATATGCCCCAAGTCATTAAAATACCCACATAAAAAGGAGGGAAAGGAAAGACCCACAGTATTTACAGTAAAATCAAAGAAGATAACTTAGTTAAAATATCTCAGAAAATCTCAGCTCTCCATACTTTTTGGAAATACAAATCAAATTTGTAAAATATATCACTAGTTTGCAACCAGAACTTTCAAAATTGATGGGTGGAGCAGTGAAACAGCAATAAGTAGCTTCATGTGGGCTGTTTTACAGGGGCAGAGTGTCAGGAAACGGGACTAATACTTTCTGTTTTTCCTCTCTTCCTATGCTTCCTGGCTGACATCTTATCTGTGTGTGGTTTTCTACATCACCATGTAGATGGAACCAGATTGGGAATGTCCTTAAATGCCAGAGGAAGGGGTTTAGATTTGATTCTCTAAGTAGGCACTATGAGTCCCTTCAGATATTGTGAAGTAGAAGAATACCATGATCAAATCTGTATAGTTGGTGGACTGAAGCAAAGCAAACATGATGTCAGAGTATATTAATGAGATTCGATAGATGTTCATTCTATACTTAGTTATTGGGTGTCTAATATGTGCAAAGCTCCATGCTAAGGATTAAATGTAAAGAAAATAAACACAATCACAACCCTCATAGATCTTGTTGTCCAGTGGGAATATTTCTGTAATTTATGGAAGAGTATAATTAAATCAGATGGAAAAACCAAGAATCTGAGAATAGTCGACCTAATCAGAGGATCAGTGATTACTTGGTGCAATCTTCTCATATTTACAGAAAATAAAAATGAGGCAAAGAAATGATCACAGTTCTAGCCTGAGTTTGGCAGCCCAATATTCTGATATAAACTATAATGTTAGATTTGAGAACCTGTGTTTCAAAACTTTAAGCATGAACTTTAAAGAAAGTATCTATTATGATTATAGTTGCTCAGTTTGTATTTATAATAACAGACTTTCTCATCACTGATGAATAATATGTAAGAGAATAAATAACAGTTTTGAAAAGGTACATAATAGTGCTATTTACTTACCCTAAACATAGATATAGGTATAGAAACAGATGTAGCCATATATAACATTGTATTTGTATGGTAGCATGATGATGTAGGAGACCATGCACAGGGAAGATTTCAGCCAAGAAGGTTAGAAAGAGGAAAAACAGAAAGTGCGAGCATAGGAACATCAATAATATATAGCACATAAATTGGCAACAGCAGATATATCTGGGTGTCAAAAAAATGTGTACTCTGAGGTCTGAAAGTTCCATGTGAATTTCTAAATTATGTCTAAACTTAATAATTTAAACCCATTTAAGTGACTTAAATGGGTTTCAATAACCCATGATTGAAAATGAATCCAAGTACATTATGTAAGTTCTAGGTGACCACTTTATAACTGAGTTTTCCCACACAATTTTGGGGCCACTTTTGTATTTGAGATGGTAATTGCATTGGGACCAAGTGAAGGCCAAATGACCACACAGAGCACTGTTGAAATGAAGGTTTACAGTTGTGCAATCAGAAAAAATGATGAAAGAATTGAGACATCACTTGGAAATTCAGAAAGAAAGCAGCATAGGCATCCTATGTTACCTATGCTCCCCATGTTGTGTCTGCTAATACTCTGTTTAGGGTGTGAGTGAAGGAGTGCCATGATGTCCATCACAACTCAGTAGAAGTAACAGAGTAAATATGCATGAAGAAATGTCATTTGTGGGGGTGCAGAGCAAGATGACAGAGGAGTAGGAGACCTAGATTTCGTCTGGTCTCAGGAATTCAGCTGAATAGGGATCAAACCATTCTGAACACCTACGAACTCAACAGGAGATCGAACAGGAGAGTAGCAACAACTCTCTGAACAGAGAAGCGACCACTTACTGGAAGGTAGGGCGTGCGGAGAAGTGAATCCGAGGTGATATTCGGGAGGATAGACGGCGGGGGAGGGGCCCCCGCCGGCCGCTTCTGGCAAGTGATAGAGCCGCAGAGCACAAAATCGGACCTTTTAGAAGTTGGCTCGGCGGAAGGACGTCACTGCAGTGGCTAAGCGGGGGGTGGAATCCTCCTGGGACAGTGTGGTCTCAGGACCCTTGGGGTCACAGAGAGACCAGGGGTGCCTGAGTGCACCAGAGCTCCCAGGTATCGGAGCGGGGAAGCCGGCTGCAGAGACGGAGCAGAGTTGCGGGCTCTCAGATCGGGGTTGCCATAAACTGTGATCTGCGGCCCAGTCAGGGCACGGCTCCCCGAGCAGGGACCCAACAAGCAGCAGATCCAGGGAGACTTCCCTTCCTTCCGGGGGAGGAGCGGTGCGGGAACGCACCGCAGGGATCTGCTGGCTTTGGAGACTCCGCACGGGGTCAGGTGCCAGAGATAGCAACGCTCGATCACAGGCCGGGTGAGCACGGAGTGCGGCCGGAGACCAGGGACACGGAAGTGACTGCTTTTCTCTGGGGGCACACTGAGGAGCGGGGCCCCGAGTTCTCAGCTCCTCCGGGTGGAGATTGGGAGGCCACCATTTCTGCCCTGGTCCTCCAAAGCTGTACCGAGAGCTTGCAGGGAACAAAAGCTCCTGAGAGCAAACCGGAGCAGCTTCCTTAGCCCAGACCGAAAAGGGCGTGGCAATTCCGCCTCCGGCAAAGACATTTGGAAACCACAGCAACAGGCCCCTCCCCCAGAAGATCAGCACAAACAGCCAGCAAGCCAAGACCAAGTTGATCGATCAAGGAGAATGGGAGAACTCCAGTGCTAGGGGAATACTGCACATAGATTCATGGCTTTTTTTTCTTTTGACCATGATTCATTATTTCATCAAAGTTAATTTTTGTTGACTGTTTTTTTTTATTTTTCTTTTTCCCTTTTTCAACCAACATCTTATCAAATCCCTTTTAAAAAAAAAACATTTTTCATTTTTCATTTTTAGAGTCATATTTTATCCCTTCATAGTAGTTACCCTTATTTTTGGCATATATATATAAGTTGTTCTCTTTAAAATTTTGAGGTACAGTTTCTTCTAACGGATCAAAATATACCCTAAATCACTAGTGTATGGCTTTGTTCTAGTCTCCTGCCTGATCACATTCTCTCCCTTTTTCCTTTTTTTTTTTTCTTAAATCTTCTTTCTTTTTTCAAACAACTTATCTTACCAAGTTCTTTTATAAAATCTTTTATAATTTTCATCTTTACACCCATCCTCCATCCCTTCATTGTATCAACCCTTATTTTGTACATATATGTCTTTCTTCCTTTAAAATTTTAGGAGGCACTTTTTTCTAACAGACCAAAATACGCCCAAAATCTAGTGTGTGGCACTGATCTATGCACTAGCCTGATCATATTTGATTATATTCTGCTTTTTTTGTGTTGTTTTCTTTTTGTTTTTATCTTTTTTCTTTTTTTTTTTTCTTTTTCTCTTTCTTTTTTCTTTCTTTCCCTTTCTTATCACCTGGTTTCAGGTCTTTTCTGATTTGTATAGAGTATATTTGCTGGGGACGTTGTAAACCTGTTAGGATTTGTTCTCTCATTCATCTATTCTCCTCTGGACAAAATGACAAGACGAAAGAAATCACCTCAGCAAAAAGAACAAGAGGTAGTACCGTCAGCCAGGGACCTACTCAATAAGGACATTAGTATAATGTCGGACCTAGAGTTCAGAATCATGACTTTAAAGATACTAGCTGGGCTTGAAAAAAGCGTGGAAGTTATTAGAGAAACCCTTTCTGGAGAAATAAAAGAACTAAAATCTAACCAAATCGAAATCAAAAACGCTATTGATGAGGTACAATAAAAAATGGGGGCACTAAATGCTAGGATAAATGAGGCAGAAGAGAAAATCAGTGATATAGAAGACCAAATGATGGAAAATAAAGAAGCTGAGAAAAAGAGAGAGAAACAACTACAGGATCACGAGGGCAGAATTCGAGAGATAAGTGATACGATAAGACGAAACAACATTAGAATAATTGGGATCCCAGAAGAAGAAGAGAGAGAGAGGGGAGCAGAAGGTATATTGGAGCAAATTATAGCAGAGAACTTCCCTAATGTGAGGAAGGAAACAGGCATTAAAATCCAGGAGGCACAGAGAACCCCTCTCAAAATCAATAATAATAGGTCAACACCCCGACATCTACTAGTAAAACTAACGAATCTCAGAGACAAACAGAAAATCCTGAAAGCAGCTCGGGAGAAGAGATCTGTAACCTAAAATGGTAGAAATATTAGATTGGCAACAGACCTATCCACAGAGACCTGGCAGGCCAGAAAGGACTGGCAAGATATCTTCAGAGCACTAAATGAGAAAAATATGCAGCCAAGAATACTATATCCAGCTAGGCTATCATTGAAAATAGAAGGAGAGATAAAAAGCTTCCAGGACAAACAAAAACTAAAGGAATTTGCAAACACGAAACCAGCCCTCCAAGAAATATTGACAGGGGTCCTCTAAACAAAGAGAGAACCTAAAATCAGCAAAGAGCAGAAACGAACACAGACAACAGACAGTTAACAGTCACCTTACAGGTAATACAATGGCACTAAATTCATACCTTTCAATAGTTACCCTGAATGTAAATGGGCTAAATGCCCCAATCAAAAGACACAGGCTATCAGATTGGATTAAAAAAAAAGACCCATCCATATGCTGTCTGCAAGAGACTCATTTTACACCCAAAGACACCCCCAGATTGAAAGTGAGGGGGTGGAAAACCATTTACCATGCTAATGGACACCAAAAGAAAGCTGGGGTGGCAATCCTTATATCAGACAAACTAGATTTTAAAACAAAGACTGTAATAAGAGATGAGGAAGGACACTATATCCTACTGAAAGGGTCTATCCAACAAGAAGATCTAACAATTGTAAATATCTATGCCCCGAACATGGGAGCAGCCAATTATATAAGGCAATTAATAACAAAAGCAAAGAAACACATTGACAAAAATACAATAATAGTGGGGGACTTTAACACCCCCTTGACTGAAATGGACAGATCATCTAAGCAAAAGATCAACAAGGAAATAAAGACTTTAAATGACACACTGGACCAAATGGACTTCACAGACATATTCAGAACATTCCATCCCAAAGCAACGGAATACACATTCTTCTCTAGGGCCCATGGAACATTCTCCAGAATTGATCACATCCTAGGTCAAAAATCAGGTCTCAATCAGTACCAAAGGATTGGGATCATTCCCTGCATATTTTCAGACCACAATGCTTTGAAACTAGAACTCAACCACAAGAGGAAAGTCGGAAAGAACTCAAATACATGGAGGCTAAAGAGCATCCTACTAAAGAATGAATGGATCAACCAAGAAATTAAAGAAGAATTAAAAAAATTCATGGAAACCAATGAAAATGAAAACACAACTGTTCAAAATCTTTGGGATACAGCAAAGGCAGTCCTGAGAGGAAAGTATATAGCAATACAAGCCTTTCTCAAGAAACAAGAAAGGTCTCAAATACACAACCTAACCCTACACCTAAAGGAGCTGGAGAAAGAAGAGCAAATAAAGCCTAAACCCAGCAGGAGAAGAGAAATCATAAAGATCAGAGCAGAAATCAACGAACTAGAAACCAAAAGAACAGTAGAACAGATCAAAGAACCTAGGAGCTGGTTCTTTGAAAGAATTAACAAGATTGATAAACCCCTGGCCAGACTGATCAAAAAGAAAAGAGAAATGACCCAAATCAACAAAATCATGAATGAAAGAGGAGAGATCACAACCAACACCAAAGAAATACAAACAATTATAAGAACATATTATGAGCAACTCTATGCCAGCAAATTAGAAAACCTGGAAGAAATGGGTGCATTCCTAGAGATGTATCAACTACCAAAATTGAACCAGGAAGAAATAGAAAACCTGAACAGACCTATAACCACTAAGGAAATTGAAGCATAAATCTCCCAAGAAAAAAAAGCCCAGGGCCAGATGGCTTCCCAGGGGAATTCTATCAGACATTTCAAGAAGAATTAATACCAATTCTCCTGAAACTGTTCCAAAAAATAGAAATGGAAGGGAAACTTCCAAACTCATTTTATGAGGCGAGCATTACCTTGATCCCAAAACCAGACAAAGATCCCATCAAAAAAGAGAATTACAGACCAATATCCTTGATGAACGTGGATGCAAAAATTCTCACCAAAATACTAGCCAATAGGATCCAACAGTACATTAAAAGGATTTTTCACCATGACCAAGTGGGATTTATTCCTGGGCTGCAAGTCTGGTTCAACATCCGCAAATCAATCAACATGATACAATACATTAACAAAAGAAAGAACAAGAATAATATGATCCTCTCAATAGATGCAGAAAAAGCATTTGACAAAGTACAACAACCTTTCTTGATCAAAACTCTTCAGAGTAGAGGGATAGAGGGTACATACCTCAATATCATAAAAGCCATCTATGAAAAACCGACAGCGAATATCATTCTCAATGGGGAAAGGCTGAGAGCTTTCCCCCTGAGGTCAGGAACGCGGCAGGGATGTCCACTCTCACCACTGCTATTCAACATAGTATTAGAAGTCCTAGCCACAGCAATCAGACAACAAAAAGAAATCAAAGGCATCCAAATCGGCAAAGAGGAAGTCAAACGCCCACTCTTTGCAGATGATATGATACTGTATGTGGAAAACCCAAAAGACTCCACCCCAAAACTGCTAGAACTCATACAGGAATTCAGTCAAGTAGCAGGCTAAAAAATCAATGCACAGAAATCAGTGGCATTCCTATACACCAACAACAAGACTGAAGAGAGACAAATCAAGGAGTCGATCCCATTTACAATTGCACCCAAAACCATTAGATACCTAGGAATAAATTTAACCAAAGAGGCAAAGGATCTCTACTCAGAAAACTATAAAATACTCATGAAAGAAATTGAAGAAGAAACAAAGAAATGGAAAAACGTTCCATGCTCATGGATTGGGAGAACCAACATTGTGAAGATGTCAATGCTACCTAGAGCAATCTACACATTCAATGCAATCCCCATCAAAATACCCTCCACTTTTTTCAAAGAAATGGAACAAATAATCCTAAAATTTGTATGGAACCAGAAGAGACCCAGAATAGGCAGAGGAATACTGAAAAAGAAAAGCAAAGCTGGCGGCATCACAATTCCGGACTTCCAGCTCTATTACAAAGCTGTCATCATCAAGACAGTATGGTACTGGCACAAAAACAGACACATAGATCAATGGAACAGAATAGAGAGCCCAGAAATGGACCCTCAACTCTATGGTAAACTTATTTTGACAAAGCAGGAAAGAATGTCCAATGGCAAAAAGACAGTCTCTTCAACAAATGGTGTTGGGAAAATTGGACAGCCACATGCAGAAGAATGAAACTGGACCATTTCCTTACACCACACACAAAAATAGACTCCAAATGGTTGAAAGACCTAAACGTGAGACAGGAGTCCATCCAAACCCTAAAGGAGAACACAGGTAGCAACCTTTTCGACCTTAGCCGCAGCAACTTTTTCCTAGAAACATCGCCAAAGGCACGGGAAGCCAGGGCAAAAATGAACGATTGGGATTTTACCAAGATAAAAAGCTTTTGCACAGCAAAGGAAACAGTCCACAAAACCAAAAGACAACCGACAGAATGGGAGAAAATATTTGCAAATGACATATCAGATAAAGGGCTAGTATCCAAAATCTATAAAGAACTTCTCAAACTCAACACCCAAAGAACAAATGATCCAATCAAGAAATGGGCAGAAGACATGAACAGACATTTCTCCAAAGAAGACATCCAAATGGCCAACAGGCACATGAAAAAGTGCTCAACATCGCTCAGCATCAGGGAAATCCAAATCAAAACCTCAATGAGATACCACCTCACACCCGTCAGAATGGCTAAAATTAACAAGTCAGGGAACGACAGATGTTGGCGGGGATGTGGAGAAAGGGGAACCCTCCTACACTGTTGGTGGGAATGCAAGCTGGTGCAACCACTCTGGAAAACAGTATGGAGGTTCCTCAAACAGTTGTAATTAGAGCTACCGTTCGATCCAGCAATTGCACTACTGGGTATTTACCACAAAGATAAAAATGTAGGGACCCGAAGGGTTACGTGTACCACAATGTTTATAGCAGCAATGTCCACAATAGCCAAACTGTGGTAAGAGCCAAGATGCCCATCGACAGATGAATGAATAAAAAAGATGTGGTATATATACACACTGGAACATTATGCAGCCATCAAAAGGAATGCGATCTTGCCATTTGCAACGACGTGGATGGAACTGGAGGGTGTTATGCTGAGTGAAATAAGTCAATCAGAGAAAGACATGTATCACATGACCTCACTGATATGAGGAATTCTTAATCTCAGGAAACAAACTGAGTGTTACTGGAGTGGTTGGGGGTGGGAGGGAAGGGGTGGCTGGGTGATAGACAGTGGGGAGGGTATGTGCTACGGTGAGCGCTGTGAATTGTGCAAGACTGTTGAGTCACAGATCTGTACTTCTGAAACAAATAACGCAACATATTTTAAGAAAAAAGAAAAAGAAGATAACAGGAGAGGAAGAAAAGGGGAGTATGTCAGAAGGGGAGACGAACCATGAGAGATGATGGACTCTGAAAAACAAACTGAGGGTTCTAGAGGGGTGGGGGTTGGGGGGATGGGTTAGCCTGGTGCTGGGTATTGAGGAGGGCACGTTCTGCATGGAGCACTGGGTGTTATGAACAAACAATGAATCATGGAACACTGCACCAAAAACTAATGATGTAATATATGGTGATTAAAATAAAAATAAAAAAATTTAAAAAAAATGTCATTTGTTATTTTGGGGTATAATGCCTAGAGAATGATTATTAAATATTATTACACTATTGAAACAGAAAAGTGGTGATCAACCAAAGCAACATGACTCTTTAAATGTCCTCTCAACCATCCACTTTTGATATATTTGTCCTTTTGTAATAATTTGTTCATAAAGAAATTTTTTTCCCTTAGACAGTGAATACCTATGAAGCAAAAATAGTGCCTTATTTTTTAACAAATTTATTGAGATATAATTCACATACTACACAATTCACCTAATTAAGTATACAATTGAATGGCTTGAGCATAATACATTATTAATTTCTTTAAACTGCGGTTAAATATATATAAATAAAATTTACCATTTTATCCATTTATTTCTTTAAATTTTTTATTATGTTAAACACCATACATTATATCATTAGTTTTGAATGTAGTGTTCCATGATTCATTGTTTGCGTATAACACCCAGTGCTCAATTCAGTATGTGCCCTCTTTAATACCCATGACCAGGCTAACCCATCCCCCCACCCCCCTCCCCTCTAGAACCCTCAGTTTGTTTTTCAGAGTCCATTGTCTCTCATGGGTCGACTCCCCCTCCGATTTACTCCCCTTCATTCTTCCCCTCCTGCTACCCTCTTCTTCTTTTTTTTTCTTCCTTAACATATATTGCATTATTTGCTTCAGAGGTACAGATCTGTGATTCAACAGTCTGGCACAATTCACAACACTCACCGTAGCACATACTCTCCCCAAAGTCTATCACCCAGGCACCCCAACGCTCCCACCCCCCACCACTCCAGCAACACTAAGTTTCTTTCCTGAGATTAAGAATTCCTCATATCAGTGAGGTCATATGATACGTGTCTTTCTCTGATTGACTTATTTCACTCAGCATAATACCCTCCAGTTCCATCCACGTCGTTGCAAATGGCAAGATCGCATTCCTTTTGATGGCTGCATAATATTCCATTGTGTATATATACCACCTCTTCTTTATCCATTCACCTGTCGACGGACATCTTCGCTTTTTCCACAGTTTGGCTATTGTGGACATTGCTGCTATAAACATTGGGGTGCACATACCCCTTCGGGTCCCTACATTTGTATCTTTGTGGTAAATACCCAGTAGTGAAATTCCTGGATCATACAGTAGCTCTATTTTCCACTTTTTGAGAAACCTCCATAGTGTTTTTCAGAGTTCCTGCACCAGCTTGCATTCCCACCAACAGTGTAGGAGGGTTCCCCTTTCTCCACATCCCCGCCAACATCTGTCGTTTCCTGACTTGTGAATTGTAGCCATTCTGACTGGTGTGAGGTGGTATCTCATGGAGGTTTTGATTTGGATTTCCCTGATGCCGAGCGATGTTGAGCACTTTTTCATGTGTCTGTTGGCCATTTGGATGTCTTTTTTTGAAAAATGTCTGTTCAAGTCTTCTGCCCATTTCTTGATTGGATTATTTGTTCTTTGGGTGTTGAGTTTGATAAGTTCTTTATAAAATTTGGATACTAGCCTTTTGGATTTGTAGACTGTTTCTTTTGCTCTGCAAAAGCTTTTTATCTTGATGAGGAGGCACATTCTTCTAACAGAATAAAATACACCCAAAATCTAGTGTGTGTCAGTGATCTATGCACTAGCCTGATCATATTTGATCATATTCTGGGTTTTTTTGTTTTATTCTGTTTTTCTTTCTTTTTATCTTCTTCTTTCTCTTTTTTTCTCCTTCTTTTTTCTTTCGTTCCCTTTCTTTTCCACTGGTTTAAAAGCTTTTGTGATATGTTTAGAGTATATTTCCCGGGGACGTTGCTAACCTGTTAGCATTTTGTTCTCTCATTATTCTCCTCTGGACAAAATGACAAGATGAAAGAAATCACCTCAGCAAAAGAATACAAGAGGTAGTACAGTCGGCCAGGGACCTACTCAATACGGACATTAGTACGATGTTGGACCTAGAGTTCAGAATCATGATTTTAAGGACACTACCTGGGTTTGAAAAAAGCATGGAACTTATTAGAGACACCCTTCCTGGAGAAATAAAAGAACTAAAATCTAACAAAGTCGAAATCAAAAAGGCTATTAATGAGGTACAATCAAAAATGGGGGCACTAACTGCTAGGATGAATGAGGCAGAAGAGAAAATTAGCGATATAGAAGACAAAATGATGGAAAATAATGAAGCTGAGGAAAAGAGAGATAAACAACTACAGGATCACAAAGGCAGAATTCAAGAGAGAAGCGATACCATAAGACAAAACAACATTAGAATAGTTGGAATCCCAGAAAAAGAAGAAAGAGAGAGAGGGCCAGAGGTATATTGGAGCAAATAATAGCAGAGAACTTCCCCAATGTGGGGAAGGAAACAGGCATCAATTCCCGGAGGCACAGAGAACCCCTCTCAAAATCCATAAAAATAGGTCAACACCCTGACATCTAAGAGTAAAACTTACGAGTCTCAGAGACAAAGAGAAAATCCTGAAAGCAGCTCGGGAGAAGAGATCTGTAACCTACAATGGTAGAAATATTAGATTGGCAACAGACCTATCCACAGAGACCTGGCAGGCCAGAAAGGACTGGCATGCTATCTTCAGAGCACTAAACGAGAAAAATACGCAGCCAAGAATACTATATCCAGCTAGGCTGTCATTGAAAATAGAAGGAGAGAAAAAAAGGTTCCAGGACAAACAAAAACTAAAGGAATTAGCAAACACGAAACCAGCCCTCCAAGAAATATTGAAAGGGGTCCTCTAAGCAAAGAGAGAGCCTACAAGCAGCATAGACCAGAAAGGAATACAGGCAATATTCAGTAAGAGTCACCTTATAGGCAATACAATGGCACTAAATCCATATCTTTCAATAGTTACCCTGAGTGTAAATGGACTAAATGCCCCAATCAAAAGACACAGGCTATTAGATTGGATTAAAGAACAAGACCGATCAATATGCTGTCTGCAAGAGACTTATTTTAGACCCAAAGACAGCCACAGATTGAAAGTGAGGGGGTGGAAAATCATTTTCCATCCTAATGGACAACAAAAGAAAGCTGGCTTGGGAAATCCTTATATCAGACAAATTAGATTTTAAAACAAAGACTATACTAAGAGATGAGGAAGGACACTATATCCTACTTAAGGGTCTATCCAACAAGAACATCTAACAATTGTAAATATCTATACCCCTAATATGGGAGCAGCCACTTTTATAAGGCAATTAATAACAAAAGCAAAGAAACATATTGACAACAATACTATAATAGTGGGGATTTTAACACCCCCCTGACTGAAATGGACAGATCATCTATGCAAAAGATCAACAAGGAAATAAGGACTTTAAATGACACACTGGACCAAAGGGACTTCACAGACATATTCAGAACATTCCATCCCAAAGCAACGGAATACACATTCTTCTCTAGTGCCCATGGAATGTTATCCAGAATAGATCACATCCTAGGTCACAAATCAGGTCTCAACTGCTACCAAAAGATGGGGATTATTCCCTGCATATTTTCGGACCACAATGCTTTGAAACTAGAACTCAATCACAACAGGAAAGTTGGAAAGAACTCAAATACATGGAGGCTAAAGAGCATCCTACTAAAGAATGAATGGGTCAACCAGGAAATTAAAGAAGAATTAAAAAAATTCAAGGAAACCAATGAAAATGAAAACACAACTGTTCAAAATCTTCGGATTCAGCAAAGGCTGTCCTAAGAGGAAAGGATATAGCAATATAAGCCTCTCTCAAGAAACAAGAAAGGACTCAAATACACAACCTAACCCTACACCTAAAGGAGCTGGAGACAAAACAGCAAATAAAGCCTAAACCCAGCAGGAGAAGAGAAATAATAAAGATCAGAGCACAAACCAATGAACTAGAAACCAAAAGATCAGTAGAACAGATCAACGAAACTAGGAGCTGGTTTTTGAAAGAATTAACAAGATTGATAAACTGCTGACCAGATTATCAAAAAGAGAAGAGAAATGACCCAAATCAACAAAATCATGAATGAAAGAGGAGAGATCACCACCAAACCAAAGAAATACAAACAATTACAAGAACATATTCGGAGCAACTCTAGGTCAGCAAATTAGATAACCTGAAAGAAATGGATGCATTCCTAGAGATGTATCAACTACCAAAATTGAACCAGGAAGAAAGAGAAAACCTGAACATACCTATAACCACTAAAGAAATTGAAGCAGTCATCAAAAGTCTCCCAACAAACAAAAGCCCAGGACCAGATGGCGTCCCAGGGGAATTCTATCAGACAATTACAGAATTAATACCTATTATCCTGAAACTGTTCCAAAAAATAGAAATGAAAGGAAAACTTCCAAACTACTTTATGAGGCGACCATTACCTTAATACCAAAACCAGACAAAGATCCCATCAAAAAGGAGAAATACGGAACAATATCCTTGATGAACACGGATGCAAAAATTCTCACCAAAATACTAACCAATAGGATCCAACAGTACATTACAAGGATTATTCACCATGACCAAGTGGGATTTATCGCTAGACTGCAAGGTTGGTTCAACATCCGCAAATCAATCAACATGATACAATACATTAACAAAAGAAAGAACAAGAATCACATAATCCTCCCAATAGATGCAGAAAAAGCATTTGACAAAGTACAGCATCCTTTCTTGATCAAAACTCTTCAGAGTAGAGGGATAGAGGGTACATACCTCAATATCATAAAAGCCATCTATGAAAAAACTACAGCGAATATCATTCTCAATGGGGAAAAGCTGAGGGCTTTTCCCCTAAGGTCAGGAACGCGGCAGGGATGTCCACTCTCACCACTGCTATTCAACATAGTATTAGAAGTCCTAGCCACAGCAATCAGACAAAAAAAGAAATCAAAGGCATCCAAATCTGAAAAGAGGAAGTCAAACTCTCACTCTTTGCAGATGATAGGATACTGTATGTGGAAAACCAAAAGACTCCACCCCAAAACTGCTAGAACTCATACAGGAATTCAGTAAAGTAGCAGGAGAGAAAATCAATGCACAGAAATCAGTGGCATTCCTATACACCACCAACAAGACAAAAGAGAGTGAAATCAAGGAGTCGATCCCATTTACAATTGCACCCAAAACCATAAGATACCTAGGAATAAATTTAACCAAAGAGACAAAGGATCTGTATTCAAAACTGTAAAATACTCATGAAAGAAATTGAAGAAGACACAAAGAAATGGAAAAACGTTCCATGCTCATGGATTGGAAGAACCAACATTGTGAAGATGTCAGTGCTACCTAGAGCAATCTACACATTCAGTGCAATCCCCATCAAAATACCATCCACTTTTTTCAAAGAAATGGAACAAATAATCCTAAAATTTGTATGGAACTGGAAGACACCCTGAAGAGCCAGAGGAATCTTGAAAAAGAAAAGCAAAGCTGGCGGCATCACAATTCCGGACTTCCAGCTCTATTACAAAGCTGTCATCGTCAAGACAGTATGGTATTGGCACAAAAGCAGACACATAGATCAATGGAACAGAATCAAGAGCCCAGAAATGGACCGTCAACTCTATGGTCAACTCATCTTTGAAAAAGCAGGAAAGAATGTCCAATGGAAAAAAGACAGTCTCTTCAACAAATGGTGTTGGGACAATTGGACAGCCACATGCAGAAGAATGGAACTGGACCCTTTCCTTACACCACACACAAAAATAGACTCCAAATGGTTGAAAGACCTAAATCTGAGACAGGAGTCCATCCAAATCCTAAAGCAGAACACAGGCAGCAACCACTTCGACCTCAGCCGCAGCAACTTCTTCCTAGAAACATCGCCAAAGGCAAAGGAAGCAAGGCTAGAAATGAACTATTGGGATTTCATCAAGATAAAAAGCTTTTGCACAGCAAAAGAAACAGTCAACAAAACCAAAAGACAACCGACAGAATGGGAGAAAATATTTGCAAATGACATATGAGATACAGGGCTAGTATCCGAAATCTATAAAGAAGTTATCAAACTCAACACCCAAAAAATAAATAATCCAATCAAGAAATGGGCAGAAGACATGAACAGACATTTTCCAAAGAAGACATACAGATAGCCAACAGACACATGAAAAAGTGCTCAACATCGCCTGGCACCAGAAATCCAAATGAAAACCTCAATGTGATACCACCTCACACCAGTCAGAATGGCTAAAATTAACAAGTCAGGAAACGACAGATGTTGGCGGGGATGCGGAGAAAGGGAAACCCTCCTACACTGTTGGTGGGAATACAAGCTGGTGCAACCACTCTGGAAAACACTATGGAGGTTCCTCAAAAGTTCAAAATTGAGCTACCATATGATCTAGCAATTGCACTAGTGGGTATTTACCACAAGGATACAAATGCAGGGATCCGAAGGGGTACGTGCACCCCAGAGATTATAGCAGCAATGTCCGCAATAGCCGAACTGTGGAAAGAGCCACATGTCCATCTACAGATGAATGAATAAAGAAGAGGTGGTATATATACACAATGGAATATTATGCAGCCATCAAAAGGAATGAGATCTTGCCATTTGCAATGACTACGTGAATGGAACTGGACGGTGTTATGCTGAGTGAAATAAGTCAATCAGAGAAAGACACGTATCATATGACCTCACTGAGATGAGGAATTCTTAATCTCAGGAAACAAACTGAGGGTTGCTGGAATGGTGGGGGGGTGGGAGGGAGGGGGTGGCTGGGTGATAGACATAGAGGAGGGTATGTGCTATGGTGAGCGCTGTGAATTGTGCAACACTGTTGAATCACAGATCTGTACCTCTGAAACAAATAATGCAATATATGTTAAGAAAAAAAAAGAAAAAGAAGATAGCAGGAGGGGAAGAATGGAGGGGAGTAAGTCGGAGGGGGAGACGAAACATGAGAGACAGTGGACTCTGAAAAACAAACTGAGGGTTCTAGAGGGGAGGGGGGTGGGGGGATGGGTTAGCCTGGTGATGGATATTAAAGTGGGCACATTCTGCGTGGAGCACTGGGTGTTATGCACAAACAATGAATCATGGAATACTACATCAAAAGCTAATGATGTAATGTATGGTGATTAACAATAAAATATTTAAAAAAAAAAAGAAGGGATGTACTTTGTCAAATGCTTTTTCTGCATCTATTGAGAGGATCATATGATTCTTGTTCTTTCTTTTGTTAATATTTGTATCACGTTGATTCATTTGCAGATGTTGAACCAACCTTGGAGCCCAGGGATAAATCCCACTTGGTCATGGTGAATAATCCATGTAATGTACTGCTGGATCTTACTGGCTAGTATTTTGGAGAGAATTTTTGCATCCATGTTCATCAAGGATATTGGTCTGTAATTCTCCTTTTGGATGGGGTCTTTGTCTGGTTTTGGGATCAAGGAGATGGTGGCCTTATAAAATGAGTGTGGAAGTTTTCCTTCCATTTCTATTTTTTGGAACAGTTTCAGGAATAGGTATTAATTCTTCTTTAAATGTCTGATAGAATTCCCCTGGGAAGCCATCTGGCCCTGGGCTTTTGTTTGTTGGGAGATTTTTGATGACTGCTTCAATTTCCTTAGGGGTTATAGGTCTGTTCAGGTTTTCTATTTCTTCCCTGTTCACTTTCAGTAGTTGATACATCTCTAGGAATGCATCCATTTCTCCCAGGTTATCTAATTTGCTGGAATAAAGTTGCTTATAAAATGTTCTTATAATTGTTTGTACTTCTTTGGTGTTGGTGGTGATCTCTCTTCTTTCATTCATGATTTTGTGGATTTGGGTCATTTCTCTTTTCTTTTTGATAAGTCTGGTCAGGGGTTTATCAATCTTGTTAATTCTTTCAAAGAACAAGCTCCTAGTTTCATTGATTTGTTCTACTATTCTCTTGGTTTTATTTCATTGGTTTCTGCTCTGATCTTTATTATTTCTCTTCTCCTGCTGGGTTTAGGCTTATTTGCTGTTTTGTCCCCAGCTCCTTTAGGTGTAGGGTTAGGTTGTGTATTTGAGACCTTTCTTGTTTCTTGAGAAAGGCTTGTATTGCTATATACTTCCTCTCAGGACTGCCTTTGCTGTATCCCAAAGATTTTGAACAGTTGTGTTTTCATTTTCATTGGTTTCCTTGAATTTTTTTAATTCTTCTTTAATTTCCTGGTTGACCCATTCATTCTTTAGTAGGATGCTCTTAAGCCTCCATGTATTTGAGTTCTTTCCGACTTTCCTCTTGTGATTGAGGTCTAGTTTCAAGGCATTGTGGTCTGAAAATATGCAGGGAATAATCCCCATCTTTTGGTACCCGTTGAGACCTGATTTGTAACCAAGGATGTGATCCTCATTAATAGCCTTTTTGATTTCGACTTGGTTAGATTTTAGTTCTTTTATTTCTCCAGGAAGGGTGTCTCTAATTACTTCCATGCTTTTTTCAAGCCCAGCTAATATCTTTAAAATTATGATTCTAAACTCTAGGTCCGACATCGTACTAATGTCTGTATTGAGTAAGTCTCTGGCAGACGGTACTACCTCTTGTTCTTTTTGGTGAGGTGATTTTTTTTCGTCTTGTCATTTTGTCCAGAGGAGAATAGATGAATGAGAGAACAAAATGCTAACAGGTTAACAACGTCCCCAGGAAATATACTCTAAACATATCAGAAAAGCCTTTAAACCAGTGGAAAAGAAAGGGAAAGAAAGAAAAAAGAAAGAGAAAAAAAAGAAAAAGAAAAAGATAAAAACAAAGCAAAACAGAACAAAACAAAAAAACAGAATATGATCAAATATGATCAGGCTAGTGCATAGATCAGTGACACACACTAGATTTTGGGTGTATTTTGGTCTGTTAGAAGAAAGTGCCTCCTAAAACTTTAAAGAAAGGAAGACTTATATATGTACAAAATAAGGGTTCATACAATGAAGGGATGGAAGATGACTATAAAGATGAAAGTTATAAAAGATTTTATTTTTTTGAATTTTTTATTGTTATGTTAATCACCATACATTACATCATTAGGTTCTTGATATAGTGTTCCATGATTCATTGTTTGTGCATAACACCCAGTGCTCCACGCAGAACGTGCCCTCCTTAATACCCATCACCAGGCTAACCCATCCCCCCACCCCCTTCCCCTCTAGACCCCTCAGTTTCTTTTTCAGAGTCCATCGTCTCTCATGGTTCCTCTGCCCCTCCGACTTACTCCCCTTCATTCCTCCCCTCCTGCTATCTTCTTCTTTTTCTTTTTTCTTAACATATCTTGCATTATTTGTTTCAGAGGTACAGATCTGTGATTCAACAGTCTTGCACAATTCACAGTGCTCACCATAGCACATACCCTACCCAATGTCTATCACTCAGCCACCCCATCCCTCCCACCCCCCACCACTCAGCAACACTCAGTTTGTTTCCTGAGATTAAGAATTCCTCATATCAGTGAGGTCATATGATACATGTCTTTCTCTGATTGACTTATTTCACTCAGCATAACACCTTCCAGTTCCATCCACGTCGTTGCAAATGGCAAGATCTCATTCCTTTTGATGGCTGCATAATATTCCATTGTGTATATATACCACTTCTTCTTTATCCATTCATCTGTCGATGGACATCTTGGCTCTTTCCACAGTTTGGCTATTGTGGACATTGCTGCTATAAACATTGGGGGGCACGTACCCCTTCGGATCCCTACACGTGTATCTTTGGGGTAAATACCCAGTAGTGCAATTGCTGGATCGTATGGTAGCTCTATTTTCAACTGTTTGAGGAACCTCCATACTGTTTTCCAGAGTATTTGCACCAGCTTACATTCCCACCAACAGTGTAGGAGGGTTCCCCTTTCTCCACATCCCCGCCAACATCTGTCGTTTCCTTACTTGTTAATTGTAGCCATTCTGACGGGTGTGAGGTGGTATCTCATTGAGGTGTTGATTTGGATTTCCCTGATGCCGAGCGATGTTGAGCACTTTTTCATGTGTCTGTTGGCCATTTGGATGTCTTCTTTGGAAAAATGTCTATTCATATCGTCTGCCCATTTCTTGATTGGATTATTTGTTCTTTGGGTGTTGAGTTTGATAAGTTCTTTATCGATTTTGGATACTAGTCCTTTATCTGATGTGTCATTTTTAAATATTTTCTCCCATTCTGTCAGTTCTCTTTTCGTTTTGTGGACTGTTTCTTTTGCTCTGCAAAAGCTTTTTATCTTGATGAAATCCCAACATTTCATTTTTGCCCTTGCTTCCCTTGCCTTTGGTGATGTTTCTAGGAAGAAGTTGCTGCGGCTGAGGTCGAAGAGGTTGCTACCTGTGTTCTGCTTTAGGATTTGGATGGACTCCTGTCTCACATTTAGGTCTTTCAACCATTTGGAGTCTATTTTTGTGTGTGGTATAAGGAAAGGGTCCAGTTTCATTCTTCTGCATATGGCTGTCCAATTTTCCCAACACCATTTGTGGAAGGGACTGTCTTTTTTCCATTGGACATTCTTTCCTGTTTTGCCAAAGATGAGTTGACCATAGAGTTGAGGGTCCATTTCTGGGCTCTCTATTCTGTTCCATTGATCTATGTGTCTGTTTTTGTGCCAGTACCATACTGTCTTGATGATGACAGCTTTGTAATAGAGCTGGAAGTCTGGAATTGTGATGCCGCCAGCTTTGCTTTTCTTTTTCAAGATTCCTCTGGCTATTCGGGGTCTCTTCTGGTTCCATATAAATTTTAGGATTATTTTTTCCATTTCTTTGAAAAAAGTGGATGGTATTTTGATGGGGATTGCATTGAATATGTAGATTGCTCTAAGTAGCATTGACATCTTCACAATGTTTATTCTTCCAATCCATGAGCATGGAACGTTTTTCCATTTCTTTGTGTCTTCTTCAATTTCTTTCATGAGTATTTTATAGTTTTCTGAGTACAGATCCTTTGCCTCTGGTTAAATTTATTCCTAGGTAGCTTATGGTTTTGGGTGCCATTGTAAATGGGATCAACTCCTTGATTTCTCTCTCTTCTGTCTTGTTGTTAGTGTATAGGAATGCCACTGATTTCTGTGCATTGATTTTATGTCCTGCTACTTTACTGAATTCCTGTATGAGTTCTAGCAGTTTTGGGGTGGAGTCTTTTGGGTTTTCCACATACAGTATCATATCATCTGCAAAGAGTGGGCGTTTGACTTCCTCTTTGTCGATTTGGATGCCTTTGATTTCTTTTTGTTGTGTGATTGCTGTGGCTAGGACTTCTAATACTATGTTGAATAGCAGTGGTGAGAGTGGACATCCCTGCCGTGTTCCTGACCTTAGGGGAAAAGCTCTCAGCTTTTCCACATTGAGAATGATATTGGGTGTAAGTTTTTCATAGATGGCTTTTATGGTATTGAGGTATATACCCTCTATCCCTATACTCTGAACTGTTTTGGTCAAGAAAGGATGCTGTATTTTGTCAAATGCTTTTTCTGCATCTATTGAGAGGATCATATGATTCTTGTTGTTTCTTTTTTTTTTTTTAAAGATTTTATTTATTTATTTGAGAGAGAGAGAATGAGAGATAGAAAGCACGAGAGGGAAGAGGGTCAGAGGGAGAAGCAGACTCCCTGCTGAGCAGGAAGCCCGATGTGGGACTCGATCCCGGGACTCCAGGATCATGACCTGAGCCGAAGGCAGTCGCTTAACCAACTGAGCCACCCAGGCGCCCTCTTGTTGTTTCTTTATAAAAGATTTTATAAAAGGAATTGATAAGAAGTTGTTTGAAAAAAGAAAGAAGAAGATTAAGAAAAAAAAAGGGAGAGAATGTGATCAGGCAGGAGACTAGAACAAAGCCATACACTAGTGATTTAGGGTATATTTTGATCTGTTAGAAGAAACTGTATCTCAAAATTTTAAAGAGACACAACTTATATGTATATGATCGTGCTGATCTTCCGGGGGAGAGGCCTGTTGCCGTGATTCCCAAATATCTTTGTCAGAGGCAGAATTGCCCCACTCTTGCCGGTCTGGCTAAGCAATCTGCTCGGATTTGCTCTCACGAGTTTTTGTTCCCTGCAAGCTCTCGGTACAGCTTTGGAGGATGAGAGTGAAAATGGTGCCTCCCAATCTCTACCCGGAGGAGCCAAGGACTCGGGGCCTCACTCCTCAGTGCGCCCCCAGAGAAAAGCATTCAGTCACTCCCATGTCCCTGGTCTCCGGCCACACTCCGTGCTCACCGGCCTGTGACCGAGCATTTCTATCTCTGGCACCCGACCCCATGTGGAGTCTCCAAACCCAGGAGATCCCTGCAGTGTGCTCCCACGCTGTTCCTCCGGGGGAGGAAGGGGAGTCTCCCCGGCTCTGCTGCTTGTTGGGTCCCTTCTGGAAGAGCAGTGTCCCGACTGCGTCCCAGATCACAGTTTATGGCAACCCCAAGTTGAGAGCCCGCGCCTCAACTCTGTCTCTGCAGCCAGCTTCCCCGCTTCAATACCTGGGAGCTCTACCATACTCAGGCACCCCTGGTCTTTCTGTGACCCCGAGGGTCTTGAGACCACACTGTCCCGCAAAGTTTCCACCCCCTGCTTAGCCACTGGAGTGACATCCCTCAGCGGAGCCGACTTCTAAAAGTTCCGATTTTGTGCTCCGCGGCTCTAGCACTTGCCAGAAGCAGCCAACGGAAGCCCCCTCCCCCGCCGTCTATCCTCCCGAATATCGCCTCGGATTCACTTCTCCACACGTCCTACCTTCCAGAAAGTGGTCGCTTTTCTGTTCAGAGAGTTGTTGCTATTCTCTTCTTCGATCTCCTGTTGAATTCGTAGGTGTTCAGAATGGTTTGATCCCTATTCAGCTGAATTCCTGAGACCAGACGAAATCCAGGTCTCCTACTCCTCCGCTATCTTGCTCCGCCCCCCTCCCATTTTATCCATTTTAAGTGTACAATTCAGTAGCATTAATTACACTCACAAGGTTGTGCAACCATCACCACTATGTATTTCCAAAACTTCCATCACCCTAAACAAAAATTCTGTAACCATTAAGCAATAACCTCCCATTTCCCCCTGCTCCCCACCCCTGATAATCTCTAACCGACTGTCTCTATGAATTTGCCTAGAATAGTGTCTTACTGATCTTTTTCCTCATTACTTTGAACAGTTCCTGAACATATAGTAAGCGGGCAATAAATATTTGTTGAACAAATCAATTAACAGAATGAAGACAGGTTATCCTGGTGTCTCTGCCTAAATAACTATAATTCTCTAAAAGGCCTTCTCCTTCTTCTCCAGCATGCCTCCTCAATACCATCTTCATTTAAAACCCAGTTTATACACCCATCTTCTCTAGGCAACTATTCCCTTTCCATGCCCTTTATGCCATATCACCCAGAACGATATGACATAATGCTTCAGTTGCACAGAGGTCACTGAACTGGTAAACAGCCAAGGATATTGAGATGAATGCAAAAGGCTTCCACACCATCAAAAGAATGAGTATGTCCAAGGGCATCTCATACGGATTAAGCAGCAAGTCCCTGGACCGTTTATCACCTGCAGAAATGCTTAATGTGTCTGCAGTAAGTCTCTACACCATGAGAGAAATATTTTCAAGACAGACCCATCCTGAATGTCACTGTCTCTCAACAAATGCCATGGAGGTACCAACAACCCCTACTTTCTAAAGCACAGAATAGAGAATAGCAAGATAGGGAGGGAGCATGTTCAACAGAAAGGAAACACAAGAAGAGAGACATTGTTTCTGAAGTAATTTGTGGGTGACAAGTAGAGGCAGATGAACATAAAAAGAAGACAGGAGCTGACGTTTTTAAACTGTAAAAAAAAAAAGTGGCTGCAGCTGGCATTTTGCTGACTATTTTGAAGGTGAGCTCTTCCTCTAGAATTCCAGATTTTAGCATCTGAGTAGTAGCTAAAACTACAGAAATACTGTTGACACACAAAATCTGTACTTTAAGCAACTGTACACAGATAGAGAATCTTCTGCATTTTATATAAGTATAAAGTCACTGAAAGGATGAAATAGTAACATACAGATCAAAAAATTAAGACGAAGAATAAGATCAGTGGGCTTTTCAAAACTTGAACAAGACCAGAGAGAGAAAGAATCTGGAGTAGACCAAGTCAGAAGCATTTTCCTGACCTACAACTGAGTTAAGAGTTTCACCAATTTCTTAATGAGGAAGTACAAATTAATACTGAAACAACACTATATACTCCTTTTATATGTATACTACACATATCTATTTATGGTTAGGTTAACAACTTAGTAAAGTGTAGTGTTTATTCCATATCATGGGTTAAATAGAGAAAAATCAACAAAACCGTAAGTTGGTTCTTTGAAAAGATCAATAAAATTGACAAACCTTTAGCTGGATGGACTAAGAAAAAAGAAGATTCAAATTACTAAAGTCAGAAATAAAAGTGGGGACATTACCCCTGATTCCATAGTAATAAAAAGGATTAAAAGAGTACCATGAACAGTTATACACCAGCAAATGGGATAACCTAAATAAAAGGGACAAATTCCTAGAAATATAAAACCTACCAAAACTAAATCATGAAGAAATAGAAAATATGAATAGCTCCTATAATTAGTAAGATTGAATCAGTAATCAAAAATCTCCCAACAAAGAAAAGCCCAGGACTGATAACTAGTAAATTCTGCCAAACATTTAAAGAACTAATACCAGCCTTTCTCAAACTTTTCCAAAGAACTGAAGAGGAGAGAACATTTTCTAACTCATTCTCTGATTCCAGAATTACGCAGATACCTAAAGACACTACAGGAGGGGTGCGTGGGTGGCTCAGTTGGTTAAGCATCTGACTCTTGGTTTCAGCTCAGGTCATGATCTCAAGGTCCTGGGATTGAGCCCCACATCAGGCTCCTTGCTCAGTGGGGAGTCTGCTTTCCTCATCTCTCTCCCTCTGCCCCTCCCCCTGCTCATGCAAGCACTCTCTCTCTCTAAAATTAAATAAATAAATAAATACTTTAAAAAAGACACTAAAGGAAAATGACAGACCAATAACACTTATGAACATTGATACAAAAATCCTCAACAAAATACTAACAAACCTACTCAGCAGTATAATGAAAGGATGATACATCATGACCAAGTGGAATTTATTCCTGGAAAGCAAGAATGGTTCAACATTCAAAAATCAATCAATATAAAATACATTAACTAAATGAAGGAAGAAAAACCACATGATCATTTCATTGATGCAGAAAAAACATTTGCCACAATTCAACGCTCTCATCATAAAAACACCGAAAAGAAGTAGTAATAGAAGAAAACCACCTTAACATAATAAAAGCTATATATGAAAAACACACTGCAAACATCACGTTAAGTAGTGAAAGCCTGAAAGTTTTTCCTCTAAGTTCAAGAACAAGGCAAGGATGCCCATTCTCACTACTTTTATTTGACAAACAAAACAAATGCTACTAGCCGGAGCAATTAGGCAAGAAAAAGAAATAAAACACATCCAGACTGGAAAGGAAAAAATAAGATGATCTGTTTCCAGATAATATGATCTTATGTGTAAAAAGCCCTATAGATTCTACACACACAAAAAAAAAGCTATTAGAACTGATAAATGAGGGATCCCTGGATGGCTCAGTTGGTTAAGCCTCTGCCTTCAGCTCAGGTCATGATCTCAGGATCCTGGGATCGAGCCCCACGTTGGGTTCTCTGCTCAGCAGGGAGTCTGCTTCTCCCTGTCCCTCTGTGCATGTGCACTCTCTCTCTCTCACTCTTGCTCTCTCTCTCTCAAATAAATAAATAAAATCTTAAAAAAAAAAAGAACTGATAAATGAGCTCAGCAAAGTAGCGGGATACAAAGTCAACAAACAAAAATCAGTTGCATTTCCACACACTAACAAACCACCTGAAATTCCATTTATGATAGCATCAAAAAGAATAAAATACTTAGGAATTAACTTAGCCAAGGTGGTGAAAGACTTGTACAATGAAAACTACAAAACACTGCTGAAAGAATTTAAAGAAATGTGTATCTATCTGTTTATATCTATATTCCAATAATTCCACTTCTGGTTATATAACCAAAAGACTTGAAAGCAGTCTGGAAGAGATATTTGTATACCAGTGCTCATAGCATTATCATTTACAATAGCTAAGACACGGAAGCAACCCAGTGTCTATCAAGAGATGAAAGTATAAGCTAAATGTAGTATACACATGCAATGGAATATTATTCAGCCTTAAAAAGAAAGAAATCTGACATGTGCTACAACACAGATGAACCTTGAGGATATTATGCTAAGTAAAACAAATCCAGTCACAAAAAGGACAAATATTGCATGATTCCACTTATATGAGGTACCTAGAGTAATCGAATTCTTAGAGACAGAAAATAAGATGGTGTTTTGAAAGGGGGTGGGGAAGGGGAAATGGGGAGTTATTGTTTAATGGGTACAGTATTTCAGTTTTATAAGAAATGTTCTCAAGATGGATGGTGGTAATGACTGCGCTTCATTATGAATGTATTTAATACCACTGAACTGTACACTTAAAGATGGTAAATTTTATGTTATGCATATTTTACCACAATAAAAAACAGGAAAAAATGCTGAAGACTGCTAAATTGCATATAAAACCAGTTAATTGCTATGGTATAATAAAGCCATAACCTCTGTAGTCCTCTCTATTGGACAAAACCATTTATGTAATTATCAGTTTTCTCCAAGTTTAGTCCTAACTTTACAAAGTCTGGACCCTAATTAATGGTAAATAGTAATTCAAATGATAAGCAGGGTCCCGTGGACAGGCTTACTACACAATTCTCTATGTGTACTTGAAAGTATGTGGCCATCCTTTATGCCTTATTTCTAAGGTTTGGGTTATCTTTCTTAATGTGATCAACAAAAGCAGGCACAGTCTCTACCCTCAGGGGGCTATAGCTGGGTGACACAATCATCACATTATCACCCACCTAGATGTCAACTGTTTGAGTGCTATTAAGGAGAAGTATGTGATGGCTGTGAGTAGTTACAATAGGGACTCACCTAATCCAGAGACTGGGAAGGCATCCATGAGGAAGGAAACACTGAAGAAAAATATGAATGAAGATCACAAGTTACCCAGTCAGACCCCCTTTTCTTCCCTATCCACACATCTCCCCATAGCTGTGAACATCATATATATGCCTGTTTCTCCCAAATGTACATATCCAGCCCTCCTTCTCCTCAAAAATCCAGACCTGCGAATCCACTTGGACGGCACAGAGGCTTTTCGCATCTACATGTCTAGAGCAGAGCTCTCAGTGCCTGCCCCCTACCACCACATCAGCTCTTCCTCCAGCATTTCCCACTTTTGTAAATGGCACCACCATGCTTCCAACTAATCAAATGAAAAATTTAGGATTATCCCTGATACTCCTTCTTCCCTCACTTCTCCCTTCCCAGAGTATTTACCAGTTAACAGTGCCAGTTCTGCTCTCCTGCTACACCAAATCCACCACTTTTCACCGTTTCCCACCACTACCCAGAGCCACTCTTGCCCCCTATAGTCCGTTCTCCACACAGCAGCCATAGTGATCCATCCAAAAAGTAAATCATGGCATGTTAATCTTCTTCTAAAATCCCTCCAACAGCAATTAGAATAAAATCCAAACTTCTCCCACTGGCTTGCACAGCCCTGTAAGACCTGACATTGGTATCTTCTGACTTTATCTGTAACTATTTCCACCGCAAACCCAGCCCCCTCCTCAACTCGACTCTAGGCACACAGACCTTCCACCATTCCATGCTTATTCCCAACTTAGGCCTTTGAGCTGTCTGGCTCCTCTCATCATTCAGGTTTCCCCTTAAATATCATGCCCTTTAGAAAGATATTCCCTAACCACCGATCTAAAGTACATGCAGTTTCTTCCATGAGATCTCTTGACTTCAATTCTCTACATGGCTGTTATCATAAGCTGGTATTTCTTCTTGTTTACTTCTCTTTTTGTCTGTCTCCCCAACCCCAACCCCAAGCCTTACACACATATCTCACCTCCACCAGAATGAAGCCTCTATTACGGAAAGAACAATGAAGTTTGATACGCCAGCACTCTCCCAGCAGAGTAGAGTTCCTGGCTCATAGTAAGAGCTCAATAAGTATTAGCTGAATGGATGGATTTCACATAATCTCTTCTTGAATGCAAGATCAATTGCTCAGTTGGTCGAGCACCCAACTCTTGGTTTCTGCTCAGGTCATGATCTCAGGGTTGTGGGATCCAGCCCCCCGTCAGGCTCCATGCTCAGCAGGGAGTCTGTTCAGGATTCTCTCTCTCTCTCCCTCTGCCCCTCTCCTGCTCATGCACATGCGCACCCTCTCTTTCTCAAATTAATAAATAAGTAAAATATTAAAAAACAAAAACAGAAAGAATGGGGCACCTGGGTAGCTCAGTCGGTTAAGCAGCTGCCTTCGGCTCGGGTCATGATTCCAGGGTCCTGGGATCGAGCCCCACAACAGGCTCCCTGCCCAGCGAGGAGCCAGCTTCTCCCTCTTCCTCTGCCTGCCGCTCTGTCTACTTGAGCACTCTCACTCTCTCTCTCTCTCTCTGTCAAATAAATAAATAAATAAAAATCTTTAAAAAAAAAAAACAACAGAAAGAATGATACCTATTCCCACACAGCCCCACTGGCTGGGAGTACATGGCCAGTGTTAGGGGGATAAAGGCCAGAAACTGATAGAGCTGTTCTTCTATGACACACAGCAGGCCTTTAGGCAAGCAGGGATGCACAGAAGCTCTCTGAGTCCTTCAGGGAGACCTTTGTGAGACTCTGAACACAGGTAGGGCTGCTCTGCACCCCAGGTCTGCCCAGCTGGGGAGAAGGCCTTCCTTCTTCCTTTCACATAGAACCAAGCAGTGCTCCAGCCACTGGTATGCAGTATCATCTGGAAACAGCTCCCTTGTGTACATGCTGGAGCTCACCTAAATGGCTACAGCAGTGTTGAGGTACCATTTTGAGAGCAGCACACATGGCAAGCAAGGTAGGAGCAGAAGAAAAGCCTTTGAGAGCTCAAACACAGCAGGTGATTGGTTAAGAGATGCTGAATACTAGGTGGGACATGGAGAAATATTTATATAAAATCATTATATTTTGTTTTCATAGCTTGTCAGTTCCTTGGCATCTGGCTTAAACATGAGTTATTTTTTTAAGTTCTCACAATAACTAGCAAAGTATTTTTATTCCTAGTTTCAAGATTAGGATGCTGAGCCCCACAGCGATTAATCAGCTTGTCCAGTGACTCATATAGAGTGTTAGGAGGAAAAACCAAACCCAGATTCGCAAGGCCTGTACTCTTGTTCCACTAAATAGGCTGTTTCAGGTCATAGATTCAAAGCAGCAAATCAGAACTCAAGAGTTTATAGGTAGATGCTCGAAGAATTAAAACAAAAACAAAAACAAAAAAAACCTTGAAACCACAATTTACCCTTAAAAGAGGATACAGGAAAACAACACAAATACAACAGAAGAATCACTCAGCAAAATTTAAATTAAGTTTAGTCTCTTATCTTTAGGGTACCAGTTAAACTTATAAAAAAAATTTAGTTAAGATTTCTAACAGGTCCTTAATATAAAAGATTTGGTGCTGGAATAGATGTATTCATTGAACATATTGAGCATCTAATATGTTTAGTATCCTTAGAGAGTATTCTTGGCATTAGGGATACGATAGGAAATAACACAGATCAAAATCCCTGACCTAATAGAGCTTAAATTTTAATGGATAAGAATCTTTCATAAAATTTTTCTAAGTGTAAGATTGACTACTTTGTACCATGCTTTCACTATTAATTGGCAGTCCCCCATACACTGTGTAAGTTTAAGCTAAACTATTTGTAAATCACAAAATGTGTCCTTCCTCTCCTGTTAGACCACAAATCATGTCTTCAATTCTCATGAACAGCCACCCCAGGACTCAGCTCATCGTAGGGCCCCTGGACACAATCTGAACTCGATGTTGTTGTGCTGGGCTCCACAACAATTAAAAGTAAAGGAGAGATCATGTTCCACTAAGTTGCTTCCAAGACCAGGAAACCCAGAGCCCATTTGGATCAAGAGAGGGAAGCCCCTGGAGGGACCAGTGCCCAGATTCAGTCTCCGGCTAACATGCTGGACAGTTGCATAACTGACTTATTTTCTTCATTTCCCCAACTAGGCTTTAGTTGAAGTGTCAGATGATCATCGTTGCCTTTGCACAGCTATCTGCACTCTGGGGTTGCCCCTGCTGCTGCTCACAGGCATAAAGGAAAACTCTGGGTTAACTCCTCCAGGTCCATTGATCTCAAAGCCTGGAATCAAGGTCCCACTTTCTTCTTAGAGATCTGCTCCTTCCCTTTTCCAGCTGCCAAAAAAACAGAGTGCTCCTGCCAGGTTTCAGAAACTGCAGTCTTTTGATGATGCAAGAAGTCAGACTGTGTTTTGGTACAAGCTTTGGAAAGCTCTGGGGATCCTGCTTAGAAGGAGATCAGCCAAAACAAAGGGTGAGGAGGGAGTGGGAGGAATAAACTTTTTGAGCCAACGTCAAATCCCACCACTGACTCCTTTGAACAAGGCTATCAGATGAAGCCCTCTCGCAGTGAGCTGTGTGAAATCGGAGATTCCACTTACCTTCTGCCTCTCAGAATCAGACAAGCCATCCACACAGCAAGAGGATGAATGGCAAGCATGTGGACAGTTCTCTCTGAGCTGGGTGATTTAGGGAAGTAGCCATGGGAAGCATAGCGGAGTGGTGAGGGAGGTTTGGAAGGCGGGGTGGGCCAAGCAAGGAGACTTTCCACTCCTGAACTGTAGTGCTAATAGGAGCAACATTTGGGGGAGGTGGAGGAAGAAGGGCTCACTGTTAAAGGCTTTGCACTCTTTGCCATAGGGTCAGTGGGGAGCCTTTGAAGAAGGCTGGGGAAGGACTTGGACATATGCAATGATCTGGAAACAGTCAAAATCCAGTTGCTGTTTGACTCTCTACTTCCAAGGAACTGTGAGCTGTCTGTTTTTGATTACTTCCCACTCTTATCACATCAGGCTGTTCTTTATTGGAAGCAGTTTCATTTCCAAGAAACCTGTTTTGCTTCTCTTCCTTTGCACTCTTCTGGGCCCTTGTCTCCCCCTTCCCCTGTCCCTGCCTCAGCCCTAACCCCATCTCCTCCACATCAACTCCTTCCTGTCTAGGAAAAAAATTGCTACATGATCCTACCTCATACAAGACCTAGAAAATAAACGGATTAAAGTTTGGTTGGTGACTGCAGCAGATGGCAAAACAGGACTCCCCAACCTTTGCCTTTTCTACGTTACTACCTTCCTGCCTGTGTGGTTAAAAGGACTATGGGGCGGCGGAGGAAGATGGTGGAGTAGGAGACCTGGATTTCGTCTGGTCTCAGGAATTCAGCTGAATAGGGATCAAACCATTCTGAACACCTACAACTCAACAGAAGATCGAAGAAGAGAGTAGCAACAACTCTCTGAACAGAGAAGCAACCACTTACTGGAAGGAAGGACGTGCGGAGAAGTGAATCCAAGGCGATATTCGGGGGATAGACGGCGGGGGAGGGGGCCTCCGTCGGCCGCTTCTGGCAAGTGATAGAGCCGCGGAGCACAAAATCGGAGCTTTCAGAAGTCGGCTCCGCTGAGGGATGTCGCTCCAGTGGCTAAGCGGGGGGTGGAACCCTCGCGGGACAGTGTGGACTCAGGACCCTCAGGGTCACAGAAAGACCGGGGGTGCCTGAGTGCAGCAGAGCTCCCAGGTATCGGAGCGGGGAAGCCGGCTGCCGAGACGGAGCCAAGGAGCGGGCTCTCAGCTCGGGGTTGCCATAAACTGTGATCTGCGGCCCAGTTGGGCCACTGCGCCTCCAGCAGGGACCCAACAAGCAGCAGAGGCAGGGAACCTCCCCTCCCTCCACTGGGAGTTGCAGCGTGGGAGCACACCGCAGGGATGTGCTGGGTTTGGAGACTCCACGTGGGGTTGGGTGCCAGAGATAGAAACGCTCGGTCACAGGCCGGGTGAGCACGGAGTGCGGCCGGAGACCGGGGAGACGGGAGTGACTGCTTTTCTCTGGGGGCACACTGAGGAGTGGGGCCCCAAGTTCTCAGCTCCTCCGGGCAGAGACTGGGAGGCCACCATTTCACCCTGGTCCTCCAAAGCTGTACCGAGAGCTTGCAGGGAACAAAAGCTCCTGAGAGCAAACCCGAGCAGCTTGCTTAGCCAGGACCGACAAGTGCGGGGCAATTCTGCCTCTGGCAAATACATTTGGGAACCACGGCAACAGGCCCCTCCCCCAGAAGATCAGCACCAACAGCCCGCAAGCCAAGACCAAGTTTACTGATCAAGGAGAACGGGAGAACTCCAGCGCTAGGGGAATACTGCACATAGAATTCATGGCTCTTTTACCATGATTCATTAGTTTTTCAAAGTTAATTTTTTTTAATTTTTTTAATTTTTCTTTTTCCCTTTTTCAACCAACATATTATCAATCCCTTTTTTAAAAAAAAATTTTTTTTTTCATTTTTAGAGTCATATTTTATCCCTTCATAGTAGTTACCCTTATTTTTGGCATATATATATAAGTTCTTCTCTCTTTAAAATTTTGATATACAGTTTCTTCTAACAGATCAAAATATACCCTAAATCATTAGTGTATGTCTTTGTTCTAGTCTCCTGCCTGATCACAGTCTCTCCCATTTTTTTTCTTTTTTTTTTTTAAACCTTCTTCTTTCTTCTTTCAAACAACTTCTTATCTTGTCAATTCCGTTTATAAAACCTTTTATAATTTTCATCTTTACAGTCATCTTCCATCAGTTCATTGTATCAACCCTTATTTTGTATATATATGTTTTTCTTCCTTTAAAATTTTAGGAGGCACTTTCTTCTAACAGACTAAAATACACCCAAAATCTAGTGTGTGTCACTGATCTATGCACTAGCCTGATCATATTTGATCATATTCTGTTTTTTTTGTTTTCTTCTGTTTTTGTTTGTTTTTATCTTTTTCTTTTTTTCTTTCTTTTTTCTTTCTTTCCCTTTCTTTTCCCCTGGTTTCAGGTCTTTTCTGATTTGTATAGAGTACATTTACTGCGGACGTTGTTAACCTGTTAGCATTTTGTTCTCTCATTCATCTATTCTCCTCTGGTCAAAATGACAAGACAAAAAAATCACCTCAGCAAAAACAACAAGAGGTAGTATCGTCTGCCAGGGACCTCCTCAATACAGACATTAGTATGATGTCGGACCTAGAGTTCAGAATCATGACTTTAAAGATACTAGCTGGGCTTGAAAAAAGTGTGGAAGTTATTAGAGAAACCCTTTCTGGAGAAATAAAAGAACTAAAATCTAACCAAGTCGAAATCAAAAAGGCTATTAATGAGGTGCAATCAAAAATGGGGGCACTAACTGCTAGGATAAACGAGGCAGAAGAGAGAATCAGCAATATAGAAGACCAAATGATGGAAAATAAAGAGGCTGAGAAAAAGAGAGAGAAACAACTACAGGATCAAGAGGGCAGAATTCGAGAGAAAAGCGATACAATAAGACGAAACAACATTAGAATAATTGGGATCCCAGAAGAAGAAGAAAGAGAGAGAGGGGTAGAAGGTATATTTGAGCAAATTATAGCAGAGAACTTCCCTAATGTGGGGAAGAAAACAGGCATCAAAATCCAGGAGGCACAGAGAACACCTCTCAAAATCAATAAAAATAGGTCAACACCCCGACATCTAATACTAAAACTTACGAATCTCAGAGACAAAGAGAAAATCCTGAAAGCAGCTCGGGAGAAGAGATATGTAACCTACAATGGTAGAAACATTAGATTGGCAACAGACCTATCCACAGAGACCTGGCAGGCCAGAAAGGACTGGCAGGATATCTTCAGAGCACTAAACGAGAAAAATATGCAGCCGAGAATACTATATCCAGCTAGGCTGTCAGTGAAAATAGAAGGAGAGATAAAAAGCTTCCAGGACAAACAAAAACTAAAGGAATTTGCAAACACGAAACCAGCCCTAAAAGAAATACTGAAAGGGGTCCTCTAAGCAAAGACAAAGCCTAAAAGCAACATAGATCAGAAAGGAACACAGACAATATACAGTAAGTCACCTTACAGGCAATACAATGGCACTAAATTCCTATCTTTGAATAGTTACCCTGAATGTAAATGGGCTCAATGCCCCAATCAAAAGACACAGGCTATCAGATTGGATTAAAAAACAAGACCCATCAATATGCTGTCTGCAAGAGACTCATTTTAGACCCAAAGACACCCCCAGATTGAAAGTGAGGGGGTGGAAAACCATTTACCATGCTAATGGACACCAAAAGAAAGCTGGGGTGGCAATCCTTATATCAGATAAATCAGATTTTAAAACAAAGACTGTAATAAGAGATGAGGAAGGACACCATATCCTGCTTAAAGGGTCTATCCAAAAAGAAGATCTAACAATTGTAAATATCTATGCCCCTAACGTGGGAGCAGCCAATTATATAAGGCAATTAATAACAAAAGCAAAGAAACACATTGACAACAATACTATAATAGTGGGGGATTTTAACACCCCCCTGACTGAAATGGACAGATCACCTAAGCAAAAGATCAACAAGGAACTAAAGACTTTAAATGAAACACTGGATCAAATGGACTTCACAGACATATTCAGAACATTCCATCCCAAAGCAACGGAATACACATTCTTCTCTAGTGCCTATGGAACATTCTCCAGAATGGATCACAGCCTAGGTCACAAATCGGGTCTCAACCGGTACCAAGAGATTGGGATTATTCCCTGCATATTTTCAGACCACAATGCTTTGAAACTAGAACTCAATCACAAGAGGAAAGTCGGAAAGAACTCAAATACATGGAGGCTAAAGAGCATCCTACTAAAGAATGAATGGGTCAACCAGGAAATTAAAGAAGAATTAAAAAAATTCATGGAAACCAATGAAAATGAAAACACAACTGTTCAAAATCTCTGGGATACAGCAAAGGAGTCCTGAGAGGAAAGTATATAGCAATACAAGCCTTTCTCAAGAAACAAGAAAGGTCTCAAATACACAACTTAACCCTACACCTAGAGGAGCTGGAGAAAGAACAGCAAAGAAAGCCTAAACCCAGCAGGAGAAGAGAAATAATCAAGATCAGAGCAGAAATCAATGAACTAGAAACCAAAAGAACAGTAGAACAGATCAACGAAACTAGGAGTTGGTTCTTTGAAAGAATTAACAAGATTGATAAACCCCTGGCCAGATTTATCAAAAAGAGAAGAGAAATGACCCAAATCAACAAAATCATGAATGAAAGAGGAGAGATCACAACCAACACCAAAGAAATACAAACAATTATAAGAACATGTTATGAGCAACTCTATGCCAGCAAATTAGATAACCTGGAAGAAATGGGTGCATTCCTAGAGATGTATCAACTACCAAAACTGAACCAGGAAGAAAGAGAAAACCTGAACAGACCTATAACCACTAAGGAAATTGAAGCAGTCATCAAAAATCTCCCAACAAACAAAAGCCCAGGGCCAGATGGCTTCCCAGGGGAATTCTATCAGACATTTAAAGAAGAATTAATACCTATTCTCCTGAAACTGTTCCAAAAAATAGAAATGGAAGGAAAACTTCCACACTCATTTTACGAGGCCACCATTACCTTGATCCCAAAACCAGACAAAGACCCCATCCAAAAGGAGAATTACAGACTAATATCCTTGATGAACATGGATGCAAAAATTCTCACCAAAATACTAGCCAATAGGATCCAACAGTACATTAAAAGGATTATTCACCATGACCAAGTGGGATTTATCCCTGGGCTGCAAGGCTGGTTCAACATCCGCAAATCAATCAACGTGATACAATACATTAACAAAAGAAAGAACAAGAATCATATGATCCTCTCAATAGATGCAGAAAAAGCATTTGACAAAGTACAGCATCCTTTCTTGATCAAAACTCTTCAGAGTAGAGGGATAGAGGGTACATACCTCAATATCATAAAAGCCATCTATGAAAAACCTAGAGCCAATATCATTCTCAATGGGGAAAAGCTGAGAGCTTTTCCCCTAAGGTCAGGAACGCGGCAGGGATGTCCACTCTCACCACTGCTATTCAACGTAGTATTAGAAGTCCTAGACACAGCAATCAGACAACAAAAAGAAATGAAGGGGCGTAAGTCGGAGGGGGAGACGAACCATGAGAAATGATGGACTCTGAAAAACAAACAGGGTTCTAGAGGGGAGGGGGGTGGGGGAATGGGTTAGCCTGGTGATGGGTATTAAACGGGCACATTCTGCGTGGAGAACTGGGTGTTATGCACAAACAATGAATCATGGAACACTACATCAAGAACTAATGATGTAATGTATGGTGATTAACATAACAATAAAATTTTTTTTAAAAAAAGATCTGCTTAAGTGGCACATTGGATTGGATGATGAGAATGAGTTTTATGAGCAGGAATAACATTATCTTACACCAGTTTCTATTTTTCACAATCTCAGCCCCGAGCCCAGTGGTCCAGCCTCTTGTAGGTACTCAACAAATATCTTCTGAATAAATTGTACAAGAAAATAATATCCTCCAAATCATCAATAATCAAAGCATATCATGTTAAGAGGTTACCCAAGATAAGTCGTATTTTATATAATTTTTAATTTTTAGTAAGGAAACTTCAATGACTATAAATAACTCTTCCAGTATAGGTACATTCTTTCCTAGACAAAGGGGGCTTCATAAATGACTCATGAAGGAGCCTTCCAACACCAGGGCTCAATATGTGTTGAGCCTGACTGACCTTCACATGACTCATCCATGACTGATTTCAATGGGATCCCCTGGGACTGAAGTTCTTAGACCATATCCTCCCATTCCCAAAACTTCTGACTTCATGGATGAGTACAGACTCTCCTCTTCTATCACCCTGAGTTCATCCCCTCAAATGCCAAGAAGAACACCTAACATCATTGTCTCTGGAGCAGCCAAGAACACCAGCAGTCATTTGCTTTAATGGATAGAGTCCACATCCCTAAGACATTATTTAGTGTGCCAGGTTATGAAGGAATAGAACTGGAGAAGCCTAGTGGTCTGGACTCTTAGCTGCAACTCCTTATAAGGCAGAAATCTCACCCAAAGTGATGGTACTGGGAACTGTTCCAACTTCCTTGGCTAGCTTGACCTTCAGTAGAGTGGCCACGTAGTTTATCATCCAAACTCTTACAACCTGAGAGTGAAAGATGGAACTATTAATAATTATACCAGGTAAATAGGCACAAACAAAGACCACTCTTGGCAAACCAGGTTGTAGGTTACCCTAAATCAGTAACACTACGTAAAAGCCAACACTGTATGCCCTTTTGTAAGGTGCTTCAAATGACATATTATCCAGAGGCTCAGGGAATGATCCCCTTGATCCTTCTCCCAGGGTAGGTCTAAGGTTGAATGAGTCCATTCTCTTACAGCAGAATGTGACCTAACTTTCATATAATTAAGTTAGGGGAAAAGAATTTTTTAGCAGAGAATAATTTGATTCAACTTCTATTTCTTCTTTCTCCACTGGGATGAAATGAGGGCTAACTCTTCCCCCACCATCTTTTGAAAGTTTGCAGGGAAATGACAATATACATCACACCAGTATAAATCAGAGGAAAAGAAAATGTCACCCGTTGTTCAAAACTGTGGCTCTGTGGGGCGCCTGGGTGGCTCAATCATTAAGCGTCTGCCTTCGGCTCAGGTCATGATCCCAGGACGAGCCCTGCATCAGGCTTCTGGCTCCCTGCTCGGCGGGAAGCCTGCTTCTCCCTCTCATGCTCCTCCTGCTTGTGTTCCCTCTCTGGCTGTCTCTCTCTCTGTCAAATAAATAAATAAAATCTTTAATTAAAAAAAAAAACTGTGGCTCTGAAGCAGAGTCCATTTGGCATCAGTAGTGGTGTTTGCTAGGTGACCATAAAGTTCCATGAATAAAAACATGGTTTTAATATTAGACAAACTTGGGTTTGAGTCTCAACTTTATCACTACTCTCCATGTGACCTTAGACAAATTGCTTCCCTAGTCTTCAATCTATCCATCTATAAAATGGGGACTTGGGGTGGTAAGGATAATATGAATCTCACAGGTTAATTGGGAGTTTTCAGTGAGGTAATGAATTTAAAGCTTGGCACATAGTAAGTACCTAGGAAACATTAGCTATGATTATTACTCATACTATTCAAATCTTTGCTCTATTTTTTCAGCATCACCTCTCTCTCTACTTTCACATGTATCCTCTCTGCCCAAACTAATTGGCTGTTTAACTTTTCCAAAAAATGCCTTGTCTCTCTCTGTCACCTCTATGTTTTTGCTACTATTCTGCCTGCCACCTGGAATGCTTGCCTCTTTCCTTTCTGTTCTTATCCTCTTGGCTCAGCATGGACATATCTTTCCCCTTTTCCAAGGTCCACTTCACCTGCTACATCCTTCAGGGAGTCTTCTTAAAGGTAAATTCTCCAACCCTGAGTCGACTGTCTACCATGTATTTTAGGGGATTAGTATTTTCCTAGTAAACTATGACATCTTCAACCATGAATCAGTAATATGTCTGATTAAGATTTCTCTCCCCCACAGTGTTTAGCATATAACCTTGCAAATTGTGCTGAGGAAATATTTCTTGGCTATCATTAAGTTTAGAACACAGTGGTTAACAGCTAGAGTCAGGTGCCTGGGGCTCAGTCATAACTTATTAACTGTGGGCTCCAAAGCAAAATTTTTAACCTCTTCAAATCGTGTTCTCCTCTGCACAATGGGCATAATGCAGCACAGGCAGGTTTAAGAATCCCTGCTGCAGACTTAAGCCACTGGTGAACATTCCGGAGATGATAACCTTCTCCTGGAGTTATTAGTTTAGTCACAAATGCAATCAAATTTAGTTATCTTCAGTAATACACTTAAAAGGATGCATAACTCTCCCCACTTATGTGAAAAGTCTACCTGTGAAAGGTCTATCCTACATCCTCCACTCAAGGTTAATTCTAACTTTCCACATGCTCTCCTTTGCAATGGCTCCAATAGTCTTGTGTTTCCGTGTGTTTCTCATGATGGGCAGTATGGACCATTAATCTCACCCATTGGGCAGTTCTTACAGTCAAGAACCCTTAGAGATGTTCTTTTATCTGTCACAGCACATATAAAAACTGAAGGCTGATCTTGGCCATTCATAATATCTTCCTTCTAGGTCCTTACTATGAGTCACCATTTTTTAGTCTACCACTTGGTTTATTTTTCCTCCCCTGATTGCTAGCTCCTATGCAAAACTTGCTCATTTCCACCTCTAAGTCTTGGCATGGGCCATTTATCCACCTCTCCCACCCAAATGTGTGTGTAGTGAAGAGGATGGGCTCTGGAGTCTAAGAGAAGCAGATTCTATTTCTGGCAGTATCAGTAACTGACTGGAAATGTTGGATAATATGATTATCCTTCATGAGCTTTAATTTCCTCATCTGTAAAATGCAAATGACTAGATAAGAGTGACTTCTAGTAATATGATCAACTGAACTAATGTGGAAAGGCTGCCCTCCCACATCAAACACATGGAAACACTTGAGAAAAATATAACAACAAGAAAAAAATTTAACTATATGACCAAACATATACATAATAAGAGAAAAATTCCTAGGTCCCAGAAACAGAGTAGTAACTCAAAGCCAGAGTAGAGAGGATGGTAGACAAAGCCAAGGAACTCCCAGAAGAATCAGAAATGGACAAATGCCTTGAGGAAAGGAGGCAACACCTCAAATCCCTGCAAGACAAGGTGAAGAGCTCAAATTCCCTACTTAAACCTGGTGCAATGTATATGACAGATAATTGATTAGCATACAACATGTATAAGTAACCAGGATGCTTGTCTAAGTGGGGCATCTCAAGTCACAAGGTAGAAATATGAAACTGTTTTATTGTTCTAGTAATTATAGACTGTGCTCTCACTGAGTACTGGGCTTCCCTTACAAGTTCTCAGTGTGACTGGGAGGGATTGGTGATCAGGCCATTATTCAGTGTGGGGGCTTGGGCAGACTCCAGATGATATATCCCCATGGACTCCTCACCCTGAGCTATTGGATGAAGCAGTGAGGAGCCTTCTAAAGCACAGGATCTCTGAGCCCTGAATGTCCAGATGAAAGGGTGATAGTGCTACAAGCCTTGAGCAAATACTCTTTCCTTTCTTTTTTCATTTCTTCAGAAGCAACAATATTTATGCAGTGGAAATATATATATAAATGCTGTCTCTCAAGAAAGTAGAGTGGTGGTTGCCAGGGGCTAGAGAGAGAGAAGAAAGAGAGGTATTATTTAATGGATATGGAGTTTCAGTTGGGGAAGATGAAAAAGTTCTGGAGATGGTTGATGGTGACGATTGCACAGTATTGTGAATGTACTTAATGTCACTGAACTGTACACTTAAAAATGGTTAAAATGGTAACTTTTATGTTATGTATATTTGACTGCAATAAAGAGAAAAAGAAAATTATCTTTCTGAAATTCACACCAAAAGAGCATTTGAATGTAGAAGACTTAATCAACAGAGATTTTCCTCAAAGCAGAATCATCTTTATATTATAAATAATATAATAAAATATATATTTAAATTTTGATTTTTTTTAAATGCTGTCTCCTGATCGAATTATACAGGGAAAGATCTGGTAAAAGAAGCAGAAAAAAATAGTTCTATGTAGCATTATTACTCTACTGCATTTGTTATCTCATGTAAGTACCTGTGAGTAGGCAATGCACCTCGTAGAGATGCGGAAGGAGACTGAGATCCAGAGGGACTCAGTGCCACAGGTCTGATGTTCGCTATGGTGGACATGGAGTTATACCACCCAGATCTCCTTTCAAGCAAGCACTTGCTGCCCAGCTGTGGGGAGTGAGGGCAGCAGACCACTTCCAGTGGTCAGCACTACAGGGTCTGCCTCAGCAGCAGAGAGCCCTCTGACTTAGCCCTCCCCTAAGGTCAGGCTCTCCCCAGGGCAGCTCACATCCAGTGGTAAGATCGATACCTTCATAAATGCCCAGCCATTTTGACTCAATGCAGGACAACTCAGTTGGGCGGTACTTGCTCTAGTTCCCAGTGAGATAGCCAAAATTCTATCAATCCTGCTTCTTGCTTCTGCTCCTTCCTCTGACCAATCTTGTTCACTTTCCCTCTTCCTTTCACAAGTAGTGATTCCCTATGTTAGTCAGCGTTCTTCAGAGAAACTAAAACCAATAGGATTTATTTAGAAAGACATTTATTATGAGGGATAGGCTCATGTGGTTATGGAGGCTGAGAAATCCCACAATCTGTCATCTGCAAGTTAGAGGCCCAGGAAAGCTGGTGGTATAGTTCTTGGTATAGCCCAAGACCCAGGAGTGCCAATATTCAAGGAGAGGAGAAAATGGATGTCCAGCTCAAGCAGAGAGCAAATTCACCCTTCCTCCACCTTTTTGTTCTATTCAGGCCCTCAGTGTATTGGATGATGTCTACCCACATCAGTGGGGCAATCTTCCTTACTCAGTCTTCCAATTCAAATGTTAATCTCTTCTGGAAACACCTTCATACACACATCCACAAATACTATTTTAAGTTATGGGCAACAATTAACCCGGTCAAGTTGACACATAAAATTAACTATTGCAATCTCTAGTGAGCATCTTACAGCCCAAATTCCATCTCAGCCTTTCATTCTAGAGAAGCCAACCTGTCTTGGCTTCTATTCACAAAGTCTCACCTTGGTTCACCATGACCGTATGAGACTTCAGCCCTTCTTCCTCTTGCCAGGCCCCTTTCCAGTAATGGGAGCAAAGAGAAGAGTTGCTTTCATTCAGACTAGGAGAGAAGCTTTCGGGTACATTCTCTGTATGCACTGTTGGCTACTTCACTTTGGAATACTAAACAACTCCATCCATTGCTATTGTGTTTCTATAACCAGAAAGGCTGATTCACTCAAGACACATGACCTCAGATCTCAGATGCAACACTATCCAATATCCCTACTATTTTTATGCCTGCCTCAAAGCTTATCTCTGTGCTATCCCCTGCACACCCATGTGATGCCACAGCAGCTCTGTGACCCTACCGCTCTCAGCCCAGGAGCCCATCTCCAACTTCACACAAAGTTCCTGACCTATGGGTCATATTCACATCAGCAAAGGGGCAAATCTAACTGTATCCTTCATCTTCTGCCAGTTACCACCCAGTATCCCTTCTCATCTCAAAAGCCAATTTCTCAATAAGTGCACTGGGTCTCATCCCCTCAAAGACTTTCATCATTTGGTCTTTTTCTCCCTCTTCTGGATCATAAGTCTCTCCCTTTTATTGAAGGGAGTGACTTCAAGGATTGTTTCATTCAATTCATACAAACAAACTCTAGTGTCTCCATTTTTCTGTACTTTTTCTTTTGTTTAAGGGTTGCCTACAAATACCTTGTCCACTTATTCATTTTCACTTACTCTTTATTCACTGCAATCTGGGTTTCGTCTCCAGCACTACACAGAAATTGTCTGGTCTTGTCTAAGCCAACAGTAATTTCCTTCTTGCCAGATCCACATTTCTTCCTCATCTCAGTTGATTTCACAGTAGCATTTAACACAGTCAACTGTTCCTACCTTTTATATCAGCTTTTATGACACTCTGAAGTGCTGGTTTTCATTATATCCCATTGACTCCTCCTTGCCTGTCTCCTCTGCTCACTTTGCTCCTCTCCTTTGCTTTTTTCTACCAAGTCTTTAAACGGTTGGCACTCCTCAAACCCCAGCTGCTACATTCTTACCTTCTTTCTCTGTCCTCTCTCCCTATTTAACTTAGTGGCTCTTGACAAGCAATGATTTTTCTCCTAGGGGATATTAATCAATTACTAAGGACACTTTTGATTTTCATGAGTGGGAGGATATTACTGGCCTCTGGAGGGTAGAGGATGGAGATGCTGCTAAACACTGGTGGGGAATGCATAATCCTACAATGCACAGCTTCCCACAACCAAGAATTATCTGGTCCAAAATTATCTGGTCCAAAATTAGTACCCACATTGAGAAGCCCTGCACATCCAGTCCCTTGGCTTTATATACTGTGTCTATGGCAGAAAATACATATTATCTTCGGTATCCATTCTCCTTTCTAGTTAGTAGTGGAATTGACACCTCACCGGGTGGCACATGGTCAGTTTCTAAACTGTATGTTATAGCCTCTCTTGCAACTAAGTAATATGTGAATGTTTTGGGTCAATTTCAACCACACAGAGAATAATATTCAAAGGGATGACAAATCAGTAAGATAAAGGCAAACTGAAGCCCTGAATGACTTTGTGGAATGGAGCTCTCCACCTAATCTAGACCTCCCACCTACCGCTGAACAATTACATGAATGAAAAGCAAACCTGTATCTTATTTAATCCACAGTATTTAGGGCTTCATTTTTAAGATCTTAGTTGGAACCTCAACTGACACACCATCTGTATACATACCATGGAGCTGTCGTTTGTAATCACAGGCTTGAGTTGTCCTCCAAACTCCACATTTATAAATTTAATCACTTGTTTGATTTGTACTCTTGGAGTTCTCCCAGACATCTCAAACTTAACATTTTCAAAACTGAACTCTTGATTTAGCCACCAAACCCACTTCTCTCCCACTTTCCCTCTTCTCAATAAGTGGTTAGAAATTGTAAGCCACACTTAATTACTCTCTCTCCACCCCAAATCCATTCCTTTACTCATGCTTCCAAAATGAACATGATACACACCTATTATTATTATTTTATTTTATTTTATCTTATTTTATTTTGCTATTGCTACCAACCTGGTTTAAACCACTCCATCTCTCCCCTGGACCACTACGATAGTCTCCATACTGGGCTTCCTAAATTCTTCCTTGATCCTACAATCCATATTCTACACATAAGCCAGAGTGAATCTTTCTAAAATAAAAAATAATCTCATGCCCTTTCACAATACCTCTCAATGTATTCCTGATGCACTCAAAATAGAACTCATACTTCTTACCCAGAGTCCACAGAGACCAACATGATCTAACCTCTCATTCCCATTTACTTACAAAATTCCATCTTCAGCCACTCTTTCTCTTTATGCTTGGTCTCCTTGCAGTTCCTAACACACACCAAAAAAACCTCTTTTCTGTCTCAGGACCTTCACTCATGCTGTTCCCTCTGTCTTAAGTGCATATCCTTCTGCTCTTTGCATGACTGACTTGTCTCATCCTGAAAATTCATATCTTCAGAGATGCCCCCCAGAACCACGCTAAATAAGCATCTTTCCTTCTCCCTCTTGTTATTCTCTATTTTTGTACACTATTTTGTTTATGGAACTTAACATGATTTATTATTATACATGTACTTGTGCATACGTTTTTGTTTATCTCCCCCATGAGTGCAGGGATTCTGATTCCATTTTAATCACCCTATCAATATTGCCAGGCACATAATAACCACTCAAGATTATGTGAGTGTATGTGCGTTGTTTATTTATATTTAATTTAATAAAAGAATATCCCAATGAGCCAAGGTTTACCCTGCATATCTCCCCATTAATTCTAGCCAGCTGAAATTAGGTAACAGTGAACATTAAGGAGAGCCTCAAAAAAGGAAAGTGGTTATACTCAGACACTGTGAAACTTAATGAGAGATGATTGGACACAGTGGAAGGTATGTGTGGGAGGGAGGAACATGATGCTGGCTTGTGAACATAGATCTCCACTCAGTTCATCACTCAGTTGTAGTAATAGGAAAATGTAGAACAGGTCCAACTTGTAGAGGCTAATTGTTTAAGATGTAAGTTAGGAAGAAAGAAAAGAAGGAGGGAAGGAAGAAGGGAAGGAAACGGGGAGGGAAGGAAGGAAGGAAAGATGGAAGAAAGGAAAGAGAAAGGAAAATAAGGTACAAGATGTTCTTGATATTTTTATTCCTATGCAATTGAGAGCAATGTATCATCAGACAAGAGAGAAATCTAATGAAATACTTGGAAAACTCTATTACTGGAACTAAAGTGATTTATGCTGGTCTTTGAGAAAGATCTTGTTAAATAGTTGGCCACCAGTCCTAGTCCCTGACACACTGTGTATAAATTATTCATGTCTTTTTCAGCAAAAACTGGCCACACAACTTTCTTCTTTTCCTGAAGGTGACTCTAAGAGTCCTTGCTTACCCACAGTCTTACCCAACATTGTTCAGGACCTCAAACCTGTGACTAATGTCAAACTTGCCAACATTGACCCTGGGTATGCCAGTGTCTGATGTGTTTCCCTGATTTTCTTTTCTCTTTTTTTTTAAAGACTTTATTTATTTATTTGACAGAGAGAGACACAGTGAGAGAGGGAACACAAGCAGGGGGAGTGGGAGAGGGAGAAGCAGGCTTCCCGCTGAGCAGGGAGCCCGATGCAGGGCTCTATCCCAGGACTCCGGGATCATGACCTGAGCCAAAGGGAGACACTTAACAACTGAGCCACCCAGGCACCCCCCTGATTTTCTTCCAAAAGGCAGAAGCACCTTGAGGATGAGGGTCATCAGAAACTTAACATTTTTTCCCAGATCTGTATGTACCAGCTATTTTACATGAATTAAGCCAGTCCATCCTTCAGAAAACCCAACTGTTTTTTTTTTTAAAGTATTATTATCCCCATTTTACATGGGAAGAAAGTAAGTCTAAAATAAATTATAGGGGTGCCTGGGGAGCTCACTCGGTTAAGCATCTGCCTTCGGGTCAGATCATGATCCCAGGGTCCTGGGACTGAACCCCATGTTGGGCTCCCTGATCAGCGGGGAGCCTGCTTCTCCTTCTCCCTCTGCCATACCCCTTGCTTGTGCTCTCTCTCTTGCTCTCTCTCAAATAAATAAATACAATCTTAAAAAAATAAATAAATAGAAGAAATTATAGGCTTTTTCTCTCACACAGCTAATAAGAGGTCATGTCTGATCTATTTGATTACAAAGCACATGATCTCTTCTCTATATACAGGAACTCTCAGCTACAAGGCAGGACAACTTTGGAGCTAAACAAAATGACCTCACCACAGCCAGAGTGATCTTTTTAAAAACATAGATCTAATCATGTGACTTTCTTGCTAAAAAAAAAACTTCCTGAAACAGCTCCTTCCCACCTGGAGGCTGCACATACACACACACACACCCCATTCAGAGTTTCATTTACATAACGACTTCTCTTCACCCTTTCCTGTAACTCAAATTCAAGGTGTGTACAGATTATTTGGAAAGGTTAAAATTTTTAATTGCCAAACCTCACCCTCAGAAATTCAGTATCAGTGGATCTGGGGTCAGGGTGGGGCAGGGGTTGGGGTGTGGAATAAAAAATGTGAATGCTAACCAATCAGCAGACATGACTGAGGCAGGTGGTTGTAGTACCACATTCTAAGAAGTATACCAGATCATAGAACTTCATTACACCCTTGCCTTCCTCTTTCTAGCACTTTCATTCAGCACTCTTTCATCTGACAACAATTTTTTTTTAAAGATTTATTTATTTATTTATTTGAGAGAGAGAGAATGAGAGAGATAGAGAGCATGAGAGGGCAGAGGGTCAGAGGGAGAAGCAGACTCCCTGCCGAGCAGGGAGCCTGATGTGGGACTCGATCCCGGGACTCCAGGATCATGACCTGAGCCGAAGGCAGTCACTTAACCAACTGAGCCACCCAGGCGCCCTGACAAGAATTTTTTAAGTGCTCACTATATACCAGGCATTTTTCTAGACAATGGAGTATAGCAGTTAAAAAAAAAAAAAGTTTCTGCTCTCATGGAGCTTATAATCTTACTGGAATAATAACGAAAATTAAACCAATGGACATATGGTATATCAGGTGCCAAAAGGCATTATACAGAAAAATAAATTAGGGTAAAGAAACAGTAGTAGGGAGCTATTGTATTATTATTATTTATTTAATGTTTTATTTTTTAAAAAGGGGCTTCATCTGTCTTCTTCACTTCTATATCCCAAGTATCAGGAACTTAGTATTCAACAAACATCTGTTGAGGTAGGAATAGGGCAGCTTTACAAACTAGAAATAAGGACCCTTTGTAGCAGCTTTTATAATGATAGCATGATGCCTAATGCTGCCACCTAGAGTGGCCTGTGTAAACATTCCAAAGGAGAGCTGAGTGGTTCAGAGCCAAGAGACTGGATTTACACTTCCACGCAAAAAAAAAAAAAAAGAATACGAATATGAATATATATGTATATATCAATGGTTTTCAAGCACCGGATGTGAGGCAATGCAGGACAGAGATCCCTGAAAGATAGCAACCAAATATGAGAAGCACAACTGTCCAAAGAGATCGTCCACGTGGCACCTGGATGGCTTAGTCAGTTAAACGTCTGCCTTCGGCTCAGGTCATGATCTCGGAGTGCCAGGATCGAGCCCCACATCCAGCTCTCTGCTCAGCGGGGAGTCTGCTTCTCCCTTGCCCCTCACCCCGCTCATGCGCTCTCTCTCACTCTCTCTCTCTCTCAAATAAAATCTTTTTAAAAAATCAAAAAACAAAAAACAAAGAGATCTTCCAGGCAGCAGTGCAGGGAGGTGGAACCCAGGCTAAGCAAAGGCATCTTCCTAAATAGAGGAGAAAGAGCTGGGTGTTCAAGGAGATAAAGATGCCTACAGTTTGCAAGACAAATCCCTTGAGAGACAATATCTGCACAGACAGAGTCCCAGAAATATTCAAAGGATCCCACCCAAACTTTCAACTGAGTACTGACCAGCAAATGCATGTAAAAAAAAACAAAAACAAAAACAAAACAAAACACATGAAGCTGTGGAAAGAACAAGGCAAAGAAGGTAATAACTGCTGGGTTCACATGTGCAAGAACAGCTTGTGTTTTCATGAGCCAGGGTGGAAAACCTTGTGATTCATGGTCTGTTAGCATTCAGAAAGAGACTACCTCAGTAACGGAAAAAAAAATTAGATCAAACTACTTGCAAGTAATGTAACTCACTGCACTGTAGAACAAAACTAAAGATTATTTGTTACAATATAAAAATATCCAGTGCCCAACAATTATACCATGTCTGGTATCTAATAAAAAATTCCAGGCATGCAAAGAAGCAGGAAAATATAACCTGCACCAAGGAGAAAAATTAATCAAAAGAAACAGAACAAAAAAAGACAAAGATGATAAATTAGTCAGCAACAAGAGTAAAACAGTTATTATTATTATATTCCATATGTTCAAGATGGTGGAAGTAAGACTAACCATGTGGAGATATGGAAGATATTTCTGAAAGACCAATTGATCTTCTAGAGATGGAAACTCTAATGTCTGAGATTAAAAACATACTGTATGGTATTAATAATAGATTGCTTACTGCAAATGAAACTACTACTAAACCCGAGGATATAACAATAGAAACTATACAAAATAAAGCACAAAGAAGAAAAATAGACAAAAAATAAATAGAGCATTAGTAAGTTCTGGGACAATTTTGAGAAGCCTAATACCAGGGGCACCTTGGTGGCTCAGTCAAGTAAGCCTCTGATACTTGATTTCAGCTCAGGTCATGATCTCAGGGTTGTGGGATCAAGCCCCACATCAGGCTCCACCCTCAGCATGGAGTCTGCTTGTCCCTCTCCCCCACACTCCTCTCAAATACATAAATAAAATTCTTTAAAAAAAAAAAAGAAGCCTCATAACATATAATTGGAGTCTTTGAAGGGAAGGGAAAGAGGGCTAAGTAGAAAAAATATTTGAAGAAAAATTGGCCAAATTTTTTTCCAAATGTAATGATCACTATAAACCCTCAGATTCAAAAAGCTTAATGAACCCAATGCACAAGAAATATGCAGAAAAATAAACCAAGGTATATCTTAATCAAAATGCTTAAAACTAGTGATAAGAGAAAATCATAAAAGCAACCAGAGAAAAAAATAAGACACATTACATACAAGTGAATATAAATAAGGAAAATAGCAGACTTTTCTTCAGGAGCAATGTAAGCCAGAATACAGTGGGACAACATTCTTAAAATACTCAAAGGAAAAAAAAAAAAAACCCTACCACTTTAGAATTTTAAACCCAGAGAAAGTACCTTTCAGAAACAAATGTAAAAATTATGTCTCTCTCTGTCAAATAAATAAATAAAATCTTAAAAAAAAAGAAAAACAATGACTAGAAGATTGTTTTAAGCAAAAGCAATAGGAATATAGTATGGGATTTATAACTTAGATATGAGTAAAATATATGGCCAAAGTAGCACAAAGGCCAGGAAAGGGGAAACGGAATTATACTATTGGGAGGTTCTTTTTTTTTTTAAGATTTTATTTATTTATTTTTTTGACAGAGACACAGTGAGAGAAGGAACATAAGCAGGGGGAGTGGGAGAGGGAGACGCAGGCTTCCCGCCGAGCAGGGAGCCCAATGTGGGGCTCGATCCCAGGACCCTGGGATCATGACCTGAGCAGAAGGCAGACACCTAACGACTGAGCCACCCAGGTGCCCCAATTGTGAGGTTCTTATATTATAATGTTACTTGAAGTTACACCATAAGTTAAATGTATACTACAAACTCTAAAGCCACAAACAAAAGAAAGATATGGCTAATAAGCCAACAAATGAAATGGAATATTTAAAATACTAACTTAATCCAAAGGAAGACAGAAGATGGGGGAAATAGAATAAAAAGTCAGATGGTACAAATACCAAACAAAGAACAAGACAGATATTTAAAGTGAACCATAACAACAATCACATTAAATGTAAATGATTTAAATGTCCCAATTAAAAGTGGACAAAATTTCTCCTAATTTTGCATTTTTATGATTGTGACCTCCAAAGAGAAAGACAAGAGGAAGTAGAAACAATTTTAATCCAAAAAGCAAGTTAATCAGAGACAGTATTTCTCAATAACTGCTTGATATTATATTGTATCAGATTAGCCTGACAAAATAAATTACTGAAATCAAAGGTCAAGGGTTGAGTCTAGTGGTCAGTGTGTGAGGGTCAAATCCCGATTTCCCCAAATAATATATATGGGGGAGGAATATGCAGATTTATTTCTCTTCTCTCCCAAAGTGTTCCAAAAAGGAAGGAAACAAAGGAATTGAATTGATATAAATTAAAATGGTACAAATACACAAGAGTAAAGAGAATGGGCAAGATGATAACAGAATAAAAAAGATGTTAGCAAAACAGTAGAATTTGAAAAGAGACTGATAAGTGGTGATTGCGTTAATGAATCTGATAAAGTGTAGGTTACAAAAAGGAAAGCCAACAAGGCATAAGCAATTCATTCTACTGAACTCAAAACAGATTACAAATATAAGATGTGAATCACATTCATGTTAGACTTCATTACACACACACTTGAAGCTAGAAGACAAAGAAACAATGCCTTCAGAATTCAAATGAATGAGTCTCTGCATAGAATCTATACTCACAGACACACACACACAACAATGTAAGAGAGTAGAATAAAAATGTTTTTGAATATGAAATACTGTCTCAAGAAAGTTAACTGTCATGCACCATTTCTCAACAAGCGTATGAAAAATATACCCTACAAAATGAGAAAGTAGCCCAAGGAAGAGAATCTAGGAAACAGAGGCTCCCACACAGGAAGGGGAAGAAGTTTCCTGAATGAAGGTAAACGGAAGTCCCAGGATGTCAGCTGGTCATCAAGACCAGAAACCTGTTAAAATTGGCACAAGAAGCTAGAAAATTCCCATCAGGGTGACTCCAGGAAAAAAAAACAGAACTGACAGATTATCTAAAATGTTTGTATTGAGACATGACACACAACTCCAGTAGAGAGTATTAGAATGAATTAGTGATAGACATGTGGAAAAACAGGCACACCAAAAATTAAGGCAATAATTAATGCTGGGAAAAAACAAAAGCTTATTCAAAAGAGAAACATGTCACTGTGTACTTATTTGATTATGTTTTTAAAACACACATTTTAATTAAAAACAAATATATTCACCAAATAGCAGAGTCTCCCAGCAGCCTTCTTCCTTTTCTTTTTTTAGACAATCTTTATTTTCTTACTTTTTACCGATGATGGATGAAAAGGATTTAGATCTATATATACTAACATCCCTCATGTATACATACACATATACTTCTACCCCAACCTGCCAATATTATAATTTTTTTGGATAAGCCAAAATTTGATGTTAATAATATTATGACCATGAAAATACTGTCACAGCTGTAGCTCAGGAGGGTGGGAGTTGGGAATGCTGTGTACAGAAAGTCAATCAGTAAAATCATGCCTAAAACTGAAAAAAAAAAAAAATATTTTTCAGCATATTAGAAAAAAGGACATAAAATTCAGAAGAGTCAGCTAAGAGTTAAAATTTTCCACTCCTGGGGATCATGTCAGGGAACAGGACCCTTGCAGTACTATTTAATTTTTTATAATATAACTCTGCTTTTCTTTCATAGTAACTTTAAAAATTTTTTAAATTATAATCATCAGGGAGCTTCAACTTCCCAGCAAGCCCATTTTTAAAAACTTAATCTTGATATTAAAAATAAAGGGCCATTTAAGATTCAAATAATCTGTCAAATCAAAAAAGCAAATTAATGCAATATATATCTAAAACTTGGACAAATTACAATCCAGGAATTCAGAACTCTAACCCTGCACTATTTGGCCAAGGGAGGTTGGCACATTGCACTCAATTTTTTTCTTTCAATTTCCTGTTTATCATCATGCTTCATTTCCCAAATTATTTGGAATTGAGAATGCATATTGGAATTTAGCATGGCCATCTTTGGACCCATAAAATCTCTTTAGTCATATTTCCTCTTTGTCCATTGTGAACAATGAAAGGAGAAAGAATACTGTCCACATATTAATCTATGAACTAGTATTTAATTTCAAATCTAAAGACCAGTTCTCCATGGATTGGAGGGAAAGAAGATAAAAGGCATTGTGGGTCATATATTCTCATGGCTCCAACACACAAAATTATAGTTACAGAAATTTGTCCTTACAGATTTCTTTTTCTTTTTTTTTTTAAGATTTTATTTATTTGACAGAGAGAGACACAGCGAGAGAGGGAACACAAGCAGGGGGAGGGGGAGAGGGAGAAGCAGGCTTCCCACTGAGCAGGGAGCCCGGTGTGGGGCTCAATCCCAGGACCCTGGGATCATGACCTGAGCCGAAGGCAGACCCTTAATGACTGAGCCATGCAGGCACCCCTGTCCTTACAGATTTCTTAACAATTTGTAGTGAAAAACAAATTTACTCCAAATTACAAAGCATACCTTTGCTGTTTTTCCTTCTGCAATTAAGAAAAGTTAAAGCTAGTTGTCTACCAAAACAATAGAGAGAAAAATTTTTTTATCTGTTATTTAATCATCTGTGCTGCGGAGTTATTGTTACACGTTAGTGGAATTGGCCAGAAACTTAACCAAAGCATTTATGCTAAGGAGCTAAAAAAATTAGACTGAATAAGGGAAGTCCAGATGTTAGAAAAGGTCATTTAGAAACTAGTGAAAATATAAGTAGCCAGCAGTGTTGCCATGTGTTTTGTGAATCCTATTATTAATAGTAAGACATAATAAAAAGAAGCCTGGAATCTAGGATTTTAACCCTGGATCTGCGACTCATGTCCTCTGATGATGAACGAGTCAATTCCCTGCTCTGTGCTTCACCTCTCATCTGTAAACAAGGGGATCTTACTGGATGATCCCTGAGGTTTCTTTCAGGTCTTAGGAGAATACAAAGGATACATTAGGAACATGACAAGAATTTCCTCTTTCTCTACTCATGCATCCCCCCAGATTGACTTATACAATTATATGCAGGCACTCAAAAACCCTACAGTCTCCAAGGATCTGACCATCAGTTACAGTAGGCAATGTGGTAGTCTAATTTAAGCCAAATCATAAACATCATCAGCAAGACTAAAAGCTGGGATGCATCTCAATTATCCTCACAAATTACGGGTGTGGTGTTGAGACTAATCCAAAACACTTTCACTTAGCTTTGGAATCCGTTATACTTTTTGGTTTACAGAAAACTCAAATTAACATTTGGTTGAGTCAGGTTGACTTTTAAATTTGTTGCCCTAATTACATACTCCATAATCTAGTCTAAAAATATACCTAGCTAGATAGAAGAGATACTGTCCCTAAGTTTGACAAAGTCCTTAAATTTCTAAGAGTCGGTTGGAACAAAGACCTAGTTCACAGGGTGTTAGGAGAGATCCTTGCAGTGTCTGCCCTGCTCACGAGTCCTTCCTTCTTCTCTGAGAACAGCTCTCCACTCCGAGCCCCTGAGTCCCAGGGATTGGACTCTGGGAACCATATGTTATTACATAACACCATCACTTAGGATTCAGTTGATTGGCAGTGGCTGAGCACCGGAGCCAAACAGCCAATCAGAGCCCCTCCTTGGGGGCTCTGTGACTGAGTGAAACCTCAGGGTGGGTTCACTTATATGAAGACTACATAAACTTGGAAACCAGGGCATAGCCGTTATTCTACAAGTAGACAAGTAGCAGATATCTCGGCATTTGTTGCTGCTTTGCAGACACCAAATGAAAAGCATTTGCAGAGACAAGTGGAAACAAAATATAAAGAAAGCCTGTTCTCTGGGCTCCTCCTGGCTTTCTTGTCCCTTTTGAGTCACAGTTGTGTTCCTGCCCCCGGCTTCCAGGCTACCCTATGCCACTAAATTCTCCCTCCTCGTTTAGACTAATTCAAACTGATATCTATTATGAGCAACAAAAAAATTTGCTGCTGAAAAATTGACTATTTTTTTCAATTGAATTGAAAATTTAATGGGGAAATGTTTTTGCTTTCTTCCCCCCTTTTAACTTGTCATTTGATCACACAAGGAAGTGGCTCGGTATCACGGAGCCCCTAGATAATTAAAAGATGATTGCACATTTAGAAATGTTATCTTACTTTCTGTGCCAGTTTCTGCTCTAGAAAGTTTAAGCTTCATTGTATAACTAGAATAACGTACTGCACTTGTAAGGTTAATAGAAGGTCGTAGCAATGGAACTTTTTATTGTAATGCCCAACTGCATACCTGAATCAGGCACAGATTCATACATAATAATTCATTCTTTCCTGAAAAGAACGGCAAGATGTTCCTAATAACAGATACGCCAAACAGCAACTGCAGCACCTGGTGGATGTTTGTTGACTACCTCCAGATAGCCGCAGAACACACATCTTTCTATAAAAACGGAAACCCTAAAGCCCTTTGGGAAAAGGGGTGTAGATGCTATAGCACAAAGAGCACCAAAATGAGCGTTGGCTGATGTGAGTCCACATCTTTGCAACTGTTTTCACTTCTGTGAATCTTTGTCTCTTCATCTCACTTGGAATGGAGAAAATCCAAAATGAGACCCACAGACCAAGTGTAGTACAGTAGATCCATGCTAAGGCCTCCCTTCCTTAGACATGTTGTTAAACTTTCTGTGCCTTTATTTCCTCATCTGTACAATGGGGATGCTAATTGTATCTGCGTCAAAGGAGGGTAGTTCTGACGCAGCTATACATATAAAGTGCTAGAAGAGTGCCTAGCACATAAGAATACTCAGTTAATTATAGCTGCCATTGTTATTATTTTTATTATTCCTGAGGATTTTTTAATAGACTAGCTCATTATGGGTATCCCATTGCTATTATGTCTGATCACTATCAACTGTAAATTTCACAAGGTTTTTTGGACAAGTTTGTAATTGTAATCAAAGCTGAATATATTTAATGACAGTACTTTGAGACATTCAAGTTCAATTCCACTAAAAGTAAATCATGAGCCAGGAAGGACTTCAAGCATTGTTGAGTAAGGAAGACAAGGTCTAACTAAAGTCCATAGGTAGCACCTGACTCATTTGTGGCTCAGGCCAGCATTCATGCTATTACAATAGCTTAGCCTATAGCCTGCAGGCATCTGGACTTCAAATCATGAGGGTAAACAGTTGAAAACATATGGACAAAAATTTTAAAATAAAAAAAAAACAGAAAACTCATAGATATATCCTATTTGGTTAAATTGCTTCCAAATCAGACTTTCTGGGCTTCCATGTTCTTGGCTTTAGAAAATTCTGAGCCAAAAAAGCAACTGTTTCTATGGTTATCCAGAAAATGAAAACTACTATTTAGAATAAGACCAGACTGTGCTCCAATCAGAGGTGAAAGTGTTTATTTAGAAAAAATATACTAATTGTGTTGAACCTCATTGTGAATGCCCACACTACCCCACCTCTAGCCATAGTCTGGAAGAATATGGAAAATTAGAAGTGACTCGCTCTACACAATTAAGTGAGGAGGACTTTTCATCCCAGCAGGCAACCCAGGCAGGATATGTGAAGAGAAAAATAGAAGATATGACCTACAAGAAGAAAGGCTGGGCCTCCGCATGTAACCAACCACTAGGAGGGAATTTTAGGAGGATAATATCTAATGTTCAGTTTTAGGTTGCTGTCTATCTAGTGCTATGCTGTAATCCCTTCAGTTCCCACAAAACTTCAATAAAAGAGAAAAAGAAAGTAACGGCAGAAACCAGGAGCACTGTTTAGGAAGCATACTGCAGCATGGACAAAGACAACTGAACTCCACAAAAATCCATAGGTGGGATTTTTTCCACAGCAGTATCTTATTTGGATTTTGAAATAAAGGGTGATGCCAGAAAATGAGGGGACTGGAACAAATGCACAGCCACTACTTGGGTTACATCTGAAGGATCTGTCCCTACACAATGGAGAACTACTTCCTCCACGTGACGGCAAACATCCCTGACTGTCATCTCATCGTCTCTAATGTTATCATACCATTGTCTGGTGCATTTAGCTCCTGCTTGGGTCCCATTCGGGACTACTGTGTTCTCTTAGTTTATTATTAAGGTTACCTTCCACTTCTTAGACAATTATGTCCACTACAGGGCCATGTTTCTGTAAAACGGTGACCGAGTTCTGATGTGCAATCAGAATAACATTCGTCTATGCAAAATAGAGCTGAATTTCAAAGGAAAAGAGAATGTAAGTGCTTTTTCCTTCAGTATTTATTTCTCTCAGTACGTAGCCAATTCAAACAACACTCCCTCTTCATTAAGACCAAAAGCTAAGTACCAAGAAATTCACTTATTCCATAAACATGGATTGTCCATCAGCCATATGACTGGCACTGGTAGAGGCAGGGCCATGAAGACAAATACTAAGTGGTCACAATTTAGTTAGGGAAAGAGAAATGAAAACAGAAATAGAGGGAGGTCTGTGTGTACACAATGCTAAGACAATACAAGAAGGTATAAAGGACTTAAGCGTGGGGAGATACAAAAATTTCCAAAGAAAATGACAACTGGAGCAAGTTTTTAAGAATTCATGGGGGTTCTCCAAAGCAAGAGCAGAGAGAGGGCATTCCGAGAAAGCAAGGGCACAAACCACCACTTGAACAGGACACAGTGAGAAACCTGTTGTGTAGGGAAATGAGCAGGAGAAAAGGAAAGGCAAGCAGTGTTGGGATTTTGAAGGTTCTTGCATGATTGGGAATGTTTGGCCTATAATCTATGAATGATGGAGATCCAGCAAAGGTTCACAGAGACTGGAGTGATCAAAAAGATATGCTGCTTTAGAAGGATAGGTTAGAAGGAGATAGTAATGGAATCTGGAAGTCCAAAAATCTGAACCACAGTAGCAACCATGGAGGGCCAAGGAAATTGCATTATTATTATTGGCTAGGCACCAATAGGATACCTCTGCTTGATCCCTTCCCCCTCAAGCCTGGCTGCTCAAATCTACTACTGTAAACTTGCCTAAGGGAAGAGGAAGAAAACAAACAACAGCAACAAAAAAAACCTCACTTTTTCTTTTTCCTTGGACAGTTCCCAAATGAGGAGTTCTACATCCAAGCAATTCTCTCTGCTTTCCTGCATTTTTAATTACCTCTAGAGCATTAATTAGCTCTACAACTTCTTAGATTTCCATCCCAGTTGCTAAGCAGAAGACTTTCTGCCTCCACTAAGACTTCAACTGCCAAAGGGGAACCCCAGGGCTTGGTCTGTAAATGGCAGTGAAGGAATGAAGACAGCTCCATTCTGAATTCAGAGAGCAACACTGTTTTCAGAATCCTGAGCTAAATTCACTTGCAAACCTCTCCCCCGTTCCCCACCTCACCACTACCACTGACCTTCTGACCTTTACTGCCCCAGGCAATCTCTGGAAAGCCAAGGTGTCATTCCTGTCATCTTTACAGGAATTCCATCTGAATGATCTTTTACCAAATCCCAGGGGAGTTTAGAGATTCTTATGGGGGATTTGTAAAGCTTTGTTGTTTTTAGATCAAACTTCCTCATTTTGTTTCTCTTCTTTCACTTGGCCTTTGGGGGAGAGTTCAGCAGTTTGATGGTGAGTTACTGGTTAAACATCTCATCCTTGGGGCGCCCGGGTGGCTCAGTTGTTAAGCGTCTGCCTTCCGCTCAGGTCATGATCCCAGGGTCCTGGGATGGAGCCCTGCATCGGGCTCTGGCTCCCTGCTCTGCGGGAAGCCTGCTTCTCCCTCTCCCACTCCCCCTGCTTGTGTTCCCTCTCTCGCTGTGTCTCTCTCTGTCAAATAAATAAATAAAATCTTTAAAATATATATATATCTCATCCTCAAAGGGCTCTCTTGGGGTCTCTCACGGATGCTAGAGATGTTGGAAACCACCTCTGTTGACTCAAGATGGCCAATGATGTACTCAATGAAGACTCATCTGCTATACCTGGACTGTATCTACACAGGTTAACTTATTTAAGAGGAAAAGTTAGGTTTAAATATTGTATGAAATATTTTTAACAGAAAATTAGTTATCAGCTATTAGATAAAATTCAGCTTATTATTTTTTTAAAGATTTTATTTATTTATTTGACAGAGAGAGACACAGCGAGAGAGGGAACACAAGCAGGGGCAGTGGGAGAGGGAGAAGCAGGCTTCCCGCGGAGCAGGGAGCCAGAGCCTGATGCGGGGCTCCATCCCAGGACCCTGGGATCATGACCTAAGCCAAACGCAGACGCTTAATGACTGAGCCACCCAGGCGCCCCTCAGCTAATTATTTTTTAAAACAACTAGCTTTTTTAGAAAAATTAACCATGTTCTGTAGTTTAATGTCTGTGCGTGGATATCTCTTTTGTACCACAGGTACAGTTAGGAAAAGGGTAGTTCTGACAAACACTTCCTTTTTTTTCCTGTGAACAAATATCAATGCCTGTGAGTTCTACTCCATGAAATTTTAAATAGTGCTAGAAAGACCCAGAACAAACATCTGAAAGAATCTCCTAAAGGTACAAACGGGGCCACTAAAATCTAGACAGGTTAAGTGACACTAAGGATCACACCGGGAGTATGTGGGAGAGCTCGAATTCTACCCAAATGTCCTAGTTTTTTGTCCAAAACTCTTTAGCTACATCTCATTTTTTTAAAGATTTTATTTATTTATTTATTTATTTGAGAGAGAGAGAGAGAGAGAGCATGAGCAGGGAGGGGGCAGAGGGAGAAGCAGACTCCCCACTGAACAGGGAGCCTGATGCAGGGCTTGATCCCAGGATCCCGGGATCATGACCCAAGCCAAAAGCAGACACTTAACTGACTGAGCCACCCAGGTGCCTTACATTTCTTCTTTAAAAAAAAAAAGTCTTTATTTATTTAGAGCAGCTGTAGATTTTCAACAAAATTGAAAGGAAAGTAAGAGATTGCCCATATGCTCCCTGCCCCCACAAATGCATAGCCTGTGCCCTTATCAACATTGGTCACCAGAATGGTACATTTTTTACTAAGGATGAGGCAACATTGACACATCATAATCACCTAAAGTCCATAATTTACCTTCACGTTCACTCTCGGTTTTGTACATTCATACGTTTAGGCAAATGTAAAACGTATCCATCATTAGATCATACAGAGTATTTTCATCGCCCTAAAAATCCTCTGTTCTGTCTACTGATCTCCTCCCTGACCCCCCACTCCTAGTAACCACTGATCGTTTTGTTGTCTCCATAGTTTTGCCTTTTCCAGAATGTCACATATAGTAGTCCCCCACCTTGTCTGTGTTTTCACTGTCATTTCAGGCACCCATGGTCAACCGCTCTCTGGAAACAGATGATCGTCCTTCTGACATACGTTGGGAAGGTCCATACCAGCCTAACGCCATGTCACATGCCTATGTCATTCACCTCATTCACCTCATCACTAGGCATCTTATCCTCTCACACCCCTATAAGAAGGGTGCATACAGTACAATAAGATATTTTGAGAAAGAGAGAGAGGGACCACATTCACTTAACTTTTACGACAGTATATTATTGTAATTGCTCTATTTTATTACTAGTTACTCTTGTCAATCTCTTGCTGTGCCTAATTTATAAATTAAACGTCATCACAGTATATAGGCTGCTGCACTATCCGAGGTGTCAGGCGTCCCGTGGGGGGCTTGGAATGTACCCCGAGGAAAAGGGCAGACCGCTACAGATGGAATCACACAGAACGCAGCCTTTTCACGTGGGCTTTTTTCCACTTAGTAATATGCATTTTCAAGTTTCTTCCCTGTCTTTTCATGGCTTGGTAGCTCATTTCTTTTTAGTGCTGAACACTATTCCAGGAGCCACACTCAGCAGTGGGCGGGCTATAGTTCCCAGGTCACACTGACACCCCCCGCACCCGCCCGGGTTCCACAGGGGCAATCCGGTGGGCCTGGATCCCCGTGCTGGGTGTAGCGAGCCCTCTGAGCCCTCCGCTTCTCCAGCACAGTCATGCTCCCGGTGGCCCGGCCCTGCAGGCTCCCCTGCCATCCCCATGGGGCGAGACTGGAGTGAGCTGGGGGAGCTGGAGGTCCCCCGGCTCTCCGGGCCCCCCTGGAGGAAGCGCAGGCCCAGGGAGACCTGGGGGCGCTGTGCCCGCCTGCTGGAGGGGCAGAGCGGCCAGCCCCTTACCCGCCAAGGCCAGCTGTCTTGGTGTCCGTGGGGCAGGGGGTGCTTGAGCCTCACCCCCACGCCGGGGTTCTTGCGTTTTCTCCGTGGTGTCTGGTCCACCAATAGTGGTTAGTTGTTTTTCTTGTCGGGAGGAGGGAAGTCCGGACCGACCTGTGGCGCCATCTTGGTGACGTCACTCCTGAATACTCCTCCACTGTGGGGCTGGGCCCCAGCTTACTTACCCTTTCGCCGCCGACTAAGGGACATCTTGATTGCTTTCAAGTTTGGGTGATTGTGAATAAAACTGCTGTAAACATCCATGAGCAGATTTTCGTGTGGACATGTTTTCAACTCCTTTGGGTGAATACCCAAAGGTATTCATACTCATATTCCTTGGTATTCATCTTACCATCATAAGGTAAGAGTACATTTAGTTTCAAGAGACTGCCAAACTGTCTTCCAAAGTGGCTGTACCATTTTGCATTCCCAACGGCAATGAACAAGAGTTCCTGTTCTCCACGTTCTCGCCAGCGTTTGGCGTTGTCAGTTTTCCAGATTTTCGCCATTCTACTTGGTGTAGAGAGGTATCACGTTGTTTTAATTTGCATTACCCTGATGACATATGACGCGGAGTACTTTTCATATGCTTATTTGCCATCTGTATATCTCCTTTGGGGAGGTGTCTCTTAAGGTCTTTGACCCATTTTTTAATCAGCTTGTTTTCTTAATGTTGCGTTTTAAGAGTTCTTTGTATATTTTGGATAATGGTTTCTTTATCATGTGTCTTTTGCCTACATCTGTGTAGGTACAAAGTATATTTTCTTTGAAGTCCTTAGCAGAAAAAGCAAAAACAATTAAGCGATCGGTTTAAGACTTCCTCAAATAATCCTACCCATCTGTGATAAATCCTAGTTACTAAACAGCTGTGAGTAATTGTATGGATTTGTGTGTTTCTATGTGCAGCCAACACTTTCTTTGTGTTGATTATGTGCCTTGCACAAGGCTAGGCCCTTGAGATAACACAATCCAAGCTCTTAAAGTTTCACAGTCCAGACAGTAAGACACACTAAAATAATGGATAACTCGTGCTCTAATCCTGGGACGGGAGAAGTTCTGGGATACAGAGAAGAGAAGGCAGAAAAGTGAAGGGAACAGTTTAGGACTTTGGCTTATGGCTAGGAGTTTTCCAGAAGAGAAAGAAAAGAAAAATTTCAGGCAGAAGCCAATGTGAGCACACAGAAAAGTTACAGATGTAGACTCAGGAAGAAATGGGTATTAGTCTTCCAGAAAGTAAACTGAACTTGGTTCCTGCCACCCCTACTGAGCTGCATGCTTTCTGAGGGTAGTTACTACTAACTTAGCAGTGCCCATCTCCAGTGACCTATTCAGGGCTGGCCTATTTTTTTTTTTTTTTTTACTATAAAATGATCTAAAGGAGAGAATTCCTGCTCAGAGAGTGCCCTCTCTTGGTAAGAGATCACAAAGGACATTTCTCTCCCAGAAAGAAATCTATATATTCCTTTTCAGAATTGCCTACCTTCGTTTTCAGGCAAAACTAAGGGAAAAAAAAAAAAAAAAAAAAATGCAATTTCCCTGACAGGTGATTTCAGTTAACAATCAGAGTAGGTGTAGGAGAAAGAGCCACATGCTGAGTAAAGTCCAACAGGCTGAGTGACCTTAGGCCTCTGAGATTCTGTTGATAAATTCAGTGCACCGCACTAGATAATTTTCATCCCCCCCTTGCTCTGACATTCCCTGACTTCTAGAAAATATGACTTATTGTATCCTGACTGAATATAAAATGCTTGTTAGTTAGACTATATTTGCAGGAGTTAATGGCTCTGAATAACCTGGAGAGTCCCTACCTGGAGAAAAATGTTGTTTCTGGAGGCGGCTGCTTTGGTCTCTGAATTTTCCACAGCAGCCAGAGATAACTGGCCCGAACAATTTTCCCCTTCTCTTCTTCTCACGTTTTTGGCGGTAAAAAGTCTGAGATGGCAAATATAAATGCAGCAGAATCACCAGGCATTCCTGAAACACGCCCCCACCACCATTTTAAAGTATAAATCTGCCAAACAGCACATCCACCAAAAGTTACCGTTTGAGTGCGTTATGGGATTCAGAGGGTATCTTCTTCCTAAATGATTTCATTTTTCAGGCTTCCAATAAAATGAGCTCACTTGTGCTGAGGGCCAGCCAAATGAGGTGAGCTGAGAAGAGATCCTTGAAACTTGTGGGATCTTGGGATTTGGGCATTCCCCACAGATAATTCTAGCAAGTGCATTATAGGGAAAACCAGTTCCTGGAAATGGAGGAGACTTGAGAGTACAGAGAAGGGAGAGAAGTGAGACCGATGTAATGTGCAGTTTATTTTTTCCGTTGTTGCCAAAAGAATGTCACTGATTATATAAAGAAGTGGAAAATGAGAAAACTCCATTATCATCTAAAAACCACTTGTCCATTTCCTGCTCTGCCTGGGAAGGAAAATTGGACCGCAAACCTCAGATTTAACACGGGGTTGTGGTCTTCTGGTGCCCCCTACTGTCGGGGAGGAAGCCTGCACCTGCCTCCACTGAGAGAAGAATGAGACCAACCCAGGATTTGGCTGCCCGCCTGAGACTCAACAGCTAAGTAATTAAAGAAGGAGGGACGGAAAGAGAGAGCAAGAGAGGGGGAGAGGGGACGGGACATTCTCAAGGTCCTTCCAAGGCTGGAACCAGGGTTGAGTCTCACAGAGCTGGAAGGTTAAAGGGTGCGATGTCTTAAAAATGCCCAGTGGTCTTGGCCGGGGGAGCGGGAGACTCTTGATCTCAGGGTTGTGACTTCAAGCCCTGTACTAAGTGCAGATACTACTTAAAAGTAAAATCTTTTTAAAAATGCCTAATGGGAGGCGCCTGGGTGGCTCAGTCGGTTAAGCGTCAGCCTTTGGCTCAGGTCATGATCCCAGGGTCCTGGGATCGAGTCCCGCATCGGGCTCCCTGCTCAGCGGGGAGCCTGCTTCTCCCTCTCCCTCTGCAGCTCCCCCTGCTTGTGCTCTCGCTCGCGCTTTCTCTCTCTCTCTCTCTCAGATGAATAAATATTTTTTAAAAATGCCTAATGGAAGGCAGCTCTTGACATCAGACTGGCACTCAAAGAAATATGAATAAAAGAGGACAAAAATGAGAGAGAGAGATATCTTAACTGGGCAAACTTGTGTGTCCTCCAGCCTGCCATCTTAACAGAAATGTCTGATTTTGTCACTCATCTGAAAGTTTTCCATAAGATATATCAACCCTCTGGATATTTTCAAAAGGCTAAGCTAAGAACTTATCCTTGGAGGCCAGAGACTAGCAAATCTAAATGTGCAGAGAAATCCTTCCATAGAGAGGAGAAGATCTATAAATGGGGAACGGTGCAGGAATTAGAAGAACAGGCTCCAGAGCCACTGCTTAGATTCAAACCTGGGCTCTGCCACCTAAAACCTCGCACCTTGGGCAACTTTCTCACCCTCTGTGTGCCTCCATTTTCACACCTGTAAAATGAGGTGATATACCTTCATAGAGCTACTGTAAGGAATGGCTGGTTGGCTGCACATAAGGCAGTCAGAAGAGAGCCTGGCACGTACCAAGCCCTCAGTCAGCAACACTTACTGTGGTAATGCCAGGGACAGTGGGCCCTGCCTCTTCAGGGTCCTTCATTATTTCAGGGTTGAAGTCCATCTAGCTTTATACTATCACTTCTAGTAACAGAACACCTTCTTAATCTCAGGAAACAAACTTAGTGTTGCTGGAGTGGTGGGGGGTGGGAGGCATGGGGCGGCTGAGTGATAGACACGGGGGGGGGGGTATGTGCTATGGTGAGCGCTGTGAATTGTCCAAGACTGTCGAATCACAGATCTGTACTTCTGAAACAATGGAATATATGTTAAGAAAAAAAAAAGAAGAAGATAGCAAGAGGGGAAGAATGAAGGGGAGTAAGTCGGAGGGGGAGACGAACCATGAGAGACGATGGACTCTGAAAAACAAACTGAGGGTTCTAGAGGGGAGGGGGTGGGGGGATGGGTTAGCCTGGTGATGGGTATTATAGAGGGCACGTTCTGCATGGAGTACTGGGTGTTATGCATAAACAATGAATCATGGAACACTACATAAAAAACTAATGATGTATGGTGATTAACATAACAATAAAAATTTATTGTTATGTTAATCACCGTACATTACATCATTAGTTTATATCACCCAGCCACCCCATCCCTCCCACCCCCCACCACTCCAGCAACACTCAGTTTGTTTCCTGAGATTAAGAATTCCTCATATCAGGGAGGTCATATGATACATGTCTTTCTCTAATTGACTTATTTCACTCAGCATAACACCCTCCAGTTCCATCCACGTCGTTGCAAGTGGCAAGATCTCATTCCTTTTGATGGCTGCATAATATTCCATTGTGCATATATACCATTTCTTCTTTATCCATTCATCTGTCGATGGACATCTTGGCTCTTTCCACAGTTTGGCTATTGTGGACATTGCTGCTATAAACATTGAGGGGCACGTACCCATTCAGATCCCTACATTTGTAACTTTGGGGTAAATACCCAGTAGTGCAATTGCTGGGTCATAGGGTAGCTCAATTTTCAACTGTTTGAGGAACCTCCATACTGTTCTCCAGAGTGGTTGCACCAGCTTGCATTCCCACCAACAGTATAAGAGCGTTCCCCTTTCTCCGCGTCCCCACCAACATCTGTCGTTCCCTGACTTGTTAATTCTGCCCATTCTGACTGGTATGAGGTGGTATCTCATTGAGGTTTTGATTTGGATTTCCCTGATGCCGAGCGATGTTGAGCACTTTTTCATGTGTCTCTTGGCCATTTGGATGTCTTCTTTGGAAAAATGTCTGTTCATGTCTTCTACCCATTTCTTCATTGGATTATTTGTTCTTTGGATGTTAAGTTTGAAAAGTTCTTTATAGATTTTGGATACTAGCCCTTTATCTGATATGTCATTTGCAAATATTTTCTCTCATTGTCAGTTGTCTTTTGGTTTTGTGGACTATTTCTTTTGCTATGCAAAAGCTTTTTATCTTGATGAAATCCCAATAGTTCATTTTTGCCCTGGCTTCCCTTGCCTTTGGCAAAGTTTCTAGGAAGAAGTTGCTGCGGCTGAGGTCGAAGAGGTTGCTGCCTGTGTTCTCCTTTAGGATTTGGATGGACTCCTGTATCACGTTTAGGTCTTTCAACCATTTGGAGTCTATTTTTGTGTGTCGTGTAAGGAAAGGGTCCAGTTTCATTCTTCTGCTTGTGGCTGTCCAATTTTCCCAACGCTGTTTGTTGAAGAGACTGTCTTTTTTCCATTGGACATTCTTTCCTGCTTTGTCAAAGATGAGTTGACCATCGAGTTGAGGGTCCATTTCTGGGCTTTCGATTCTGTTCCATTGATCTATGTGTCTGTTTTTGTGCCACTACCATACTGTCTTGAGGATGACAGCTTTGTAATAGAGCTGGAAGTCTGGAATTCTGATGCCACCAGCTTTGCTTTTCTTTTTCAAGATTCCTCTGGCTATTTGGGGTCTCTTCTGGTTCCATACAAATTTTAGGATTATTTGTTCCATTTCTTTGAAAAAAGTGGATGGTATTTTGATGGGGATTGCGTTGAATGTGTAGATTGCTCAAGGTAGCACTGACATCTTCACAATGTTTATTCTTCCAATCCATGAGCATGGAACGTTTTTCCATTTCTTTGTGTCTTCTTCAATTTCTTTCCTGAGTATTTTATAGTTTTCTGAGTACAGATCCTTTGCCTCTTTGGTTAAATTTATTCCTAGGTATCTTATGGTTTTGGGTGCCATTGTAAATGGGATCGACTCCTTGATTTGTCTCTCTTCTGTCTTGTTGTTGGTGTATAGGAATGCCACTGATTTCTGTGCATTGATTTTATAGCCTGCTACTTGACTGAATTCCTGTATGAGTTCTAGCAGTTTTGGGGTGGAGTCTTTTGGGTTTTCCACATACAGTATCATACCATCTGCAAAGAGTGAGAGTTTGACTTCCTCTTTGCCGATTTGGATGCCTTTGATTTCTTTTTGTTGTCTGATTGCCGTGGCTAGGACTTCTAATACTATGTTGAATAGCAGTGGTGAGAGTGGACATCCCTGCCATGTTCCTGACCTTAGGGGAAAAGCTCTCAGCTTTTCCCCATGGAGAATGATATTGGCTCTAGGTTTTTCATAGATGGCTTTTATGATATTGAGGTATGTACCCTCTATCCCTATACTCTGAAGAGTTTTGATCAAGAAAGGATGCTGTACTTTGTCAAATGCTTTTTCTGCATCTATTGAGAGGATACTATGATTCTTGTTCTTTCTTTTGTTAATGTATTGTATCACGTTGACTGATTTGTGGATGTTGAACAAACCTTGCAGCCCAGGGATAAATCCCACTTGGTCATGGTGAATAATCCTTTTAATGTACTGTTGGATCCAATTGGCTAGTATTTTGGTGAGAATTTTTGCAACCATGTTCATCAAGGATATTGGTCTGTAATTCTCCTTTTGGATGGGGTCTTTGTCTGGGTTGGGGATCAAGGTAATGGTGGCCTCATAAAATGAGTTTGGAAGTTTTCCTTCCATTTCTGTTTTTTGGAACAGTTTCAGGAGAATAGGTATTAATTCTTCTTTAAATGTTTGGTAGAATTCCCCTGGGAAGCCATCTGGCCCTGGGCTTTGGTTTATTGGGAGATTTTTGATGACTGATTCAATTTCCTTAGTGGTTATAGGTCTGTTCAGGTTTTCTCTTTCTTCCTAGTTCAATTTCGGTAGTTGATACATCTCTAGGAATGCACCCATTTCTTCCAGGTTATCTAATTTGCTGGCATAGAGTTGCTCATAATATGTTCTAATCATTGTTTGTATTTCTTCGGTGTTGGTGGTGATCTCTCCTCTTTCATTCATGATTTTGTGGATTTGGGTCATTTCTCTTTTCTTTCTGATAAGTCTGACCAGGGGTTTATCAATCTTGTTCATTCTTTCAAAGAACCAGCTCCTAGTTTCATTGATTTTTTTCTACTGTTCTTTTGGATTCTAGTTCATTGATTTCTGCTCTGATCTTTATTATTTCTCTTCTCCTGCTGGGTTTAGGCTTTATTTGCTGTTCTTTCTCCAGCTCCTTTAGGTGTGGGGTTAGGTTGTGTATTTGAGACCTTTCTTGTTCCTTGAGAAAGGCTTGTATTGCTATATCCTTTCCTCTCAGGACTGCCTTTGCTGTATCCCAGAGATTTTGAACAGTTGTGTTTTCATTTTCATTGGTTTCCATGAATTTTTTTAATTCTTCTTTAATTTCCTGGTTGACCCATTCATTCTTTAGTAGGATGCTCTTTAGCCTCCATGTATTTGAGTTCTTTCCGACTTTCCTCTTCTGACTGAGTTCTAGTTTCAAAGCATTGTGGTCTGAAAATATGCCGGGAATGATCCCAATCTTTTGGTACTGGTTGAGACCTGATTTGTGACCTAGGATGTGATCCATTCTGGAGAATGTTCCATGGGCACTAGAGAAGAATGTGTATTCTGTTGCTTTGGGATGGAATGTTCTGAATATGTCTGTGAAGTCCATTTGGTCCAGTGTTTCATTTAAAGTCTTTATTTCCTTGTTGATCTTTTGCTTAGATGATCTGTCCATTTCAGTCAGGGGGGTGTTAAAGTCCCCCACTATTATAGTATTGTTGTCAATGTGTTTCTTTGCTTTTGATATTAATTGCCTTATATAATTGGCTGCTCCCATGTTAGGGGCATAGATATTTACAATTGTTAGATCTTCTTGTTGGATAGACCTTTAAGTAGGGTATAGTGTCCTTCCTCATCTCTTATTACAGTCTTTGTTTTAAAATCTATTTTGTCTGATATAAGGATTGCCTCCCCAGCTTTCTTTTGGTGTCCATTAGCATGATAAATGGTTTTCCACTCCCTCACTTTCAATGTGGGGGTGTCTTTGGGTCTAAAATGAGTCTCTTGCAGACAGCATATGGATGGGTCTTGTTTTTTAATCCAATCTGATAGCCTGTGTCTTTTGATTGGGGCATTTAGCCCATTTACATTCAGGGTAACTATTCAAAGATAGGAATTTAGTGCCATTGTATTGCCTGTAAGGTGACTGTGACTGTATATTGTCTGTGTTCCTTTCTGATCTATGCTGCTTTTAGGCTCTGTCTTTGCTTAGAGGACCCCTTTCAATATTTCTTGGAGGGCTGGTTTCGTGTTTGCAAATTCTTTTAGTTTTTGTTTGTCCTGGAATCTCTTTATCTCTCCTTCTACATTTTCAATGACAGCCTAGCTGGATATAGTATTCTTGGCTGCATATTTTTCTCGTTTAGTGCTCTGAAGATATCCTGCCAGTCCTTTCTGGCCTGCCAGGTCTCTGTGGATAGGTCTGTTGCCAATCTAATGTTTCTACCTTTCTAGGTTACATATCTCTTCTCCCGAGCTACTCTCAGGATTTTCTCTTTGTCTCTGAGACTCGTAAGTTTTACTCTTAGATGTCGGGGTGTTGACCTATTTTTATGGATTTTGAGAGGGGTTCTCTGTGCCTCCTGGATTTCGATACCTGTTTCCTTCCTCACATTAGGGAAGTTCTCTGCTATAATTTGCTCCAATATACCTTCTGCCCCTCTCTCTCTTTCTTCTTCTTCTGGGATCCCAATTATTCTAATGTTGTTTCTTCTTATCGTATCGCTTATCTCTTGAATTCTGCCCTCGTGATCCTGTAGTTGTTTCTCTCTCTTTTTCTCAGCCTCTTTATTTTCCATCATTTGGTCTTCTATATCACTGAATCTCTCTTCTGCTTCATTTATCCTAGCAGTTAGTGCCCCCATTTTTGTTTGCACCGCATTAGTAGCGTTTTTGATTTCGACTTGGTTAGATTTTAGTTCTTTTATTTCTCCAGAAAGAGTTTCTCTAATAACTTCCATGCTCTTTTCAAGCCCAGCTAGTATGTTTAAAGTCATGATTCTGAACTCTAGGTCCGACATCGTACTAATGTCCGTATTGAGTAGGTCCTTGGCAGACGGTACTACCTCTTGTTCTTTTTGCTGAGGTGATTTTTTTCGTCTTGTCATTTTGTCCAGAGAATAGATGAATGAGAGAACAGAATGCTAATAGGTTAACAACGTCCCCAGCAAATATACTCTATACAAATCAGAAAAGACCTGAAACCAGGGGAAAAGAAAAGGAAAGAAAGAAAAAAGAAAGAGGAAAAAGAAAAAGATAAAAACAAACAAAAACAGAACAAAACAAAAAAAACAGAATATGATCAAATATGATCAGGCTAGTGTATAGATCAGTGCCACACACTAGATTTTGGTCGTATTTTGGTCTGTTAGAAGAAAGTGCCTCCTAAAATTTTAAAGGAAGAAAGACATATATGTACAAAATAAAGGTTGATACAATGTAGGGATGGCAGATGACTGTAAAGATGAAAATTATAAAAGGTTTTATAAACGGAATTGATAAGATAAGAAGTTGTTTGAAAAAAGAAAGAAGATTTAAAAAAAAAAGAAAAGAAAAAAAGGGAGAGAGTGTGATCAGGCAGGAGACTAGAACAAAGCCATATACTAGTGATTTAGGGTATATTTTGATCTGTTAGAAGAAACTGTATCTCAAAATTTTAAAGAGAGAACAACTTATATATATATGCCAAACTAAGGGTAACTACTATGAAGGGATAGATTTTCTAAAAATGAAAAATAAAAAATGTTTTTTTAAAACAGGGATTGCTGGCTGGGTGATGGACATTGGGGAAGATATGTGCTACGGTGAGCGCTGTGAATTGTGTAAGACTGTTGAATCATAGATCTGTACTTCTGAAACAAATAACGCAACATATTTTAAGAAAAAAGAAAAAGAAGAAGATAGCAGGAGAGGAAGAATGAAGGGGAGTAAGTCAGAGGGGGAGACGAACCAGGAGAGATGATGGACTCTGAAAAACAAACTGAGGTTTCTGGAGGGGAGGAGGGTGGGGGGATGGGTTAGCCTGGTGATGGGTATTGAGGAGGGCACATTCTGCATGGAGCACTGGGTGTTATGAACAAACAATGAATCATGGAACAGTATACCAAAACAAATTATGTAATATATGGTGATTAACATAACAATAAAAAAATTAAAAAAAGGGAAAAAGAAACATTAAAAAAAAAAGAAAAAAAAAGTTAAAAAAATTAACTTTGAAAAACTAATGAATTATGGTAAAAAAAAGCCATGAATTCTAGGTGCAGTATTCCCCAGCGCTGGAGTTCTCCTGTTCTCCTTGATCGGTAAACTTAGTCTTGGCTTGCTGGCTGTTCATGCTGATCTTCTGGGGGAGGGGCCTGTTGCCGTGGTTCCCATAGGTCTTTGCCGGAGGCGGAATTGCCCCGCCCTTGCCTGTCTGGGCTAAGCAATCTGCTCGGGTTTGCTCTCAGGAGCTCTTGTTCCCTGCAAGCTCTTGGTACAGCTTTGGAGGACCACAGTGAAAATGGTGGCCTCCCAATCTCCACCTGGAGGAGCCGAGAACTCGGGGCCCCTCCCCTCAGTGCGCCCCCAGGGAAAAGCAGTCACTCCCGTCTCCCAGGTCTCCGGCCACACACCGTGCTCACCCGGCCTGTGACCGAGCGTTTGTATCTCTGGCACCCGACCTCGTGTGGAGTCTCCAAACCCAGCAGATCCCTGCGGTGCGCTCCCGCACCGCTCCTCCTGGGGGAGGAAGGAGAGTCTCCCCGGATCTGCCACTTGTTGGTTTCCTGCTGGAGGAGCAGTGGCCCGACTGGGCCGCGGATCACAATTTATGCAACCCTGAGCTGAGAGCCCGCGCCTCGGCTCCGTCTCTGCAGCCGGCTTCCCCGCTCTGATACCCGGGAGCTCTGCTGCACTCAGGCACCCCTGGTCTTTCTGTGACCCCGAGGGTCCTGAGACCACACTGTCCCACGAGGGTTCCACCCCCAGCTTAGCCACTGGAGAGACGTCCCTCATGGAACCGACTTCTAAAAGGTCCGATTTTGTGCTCCGCGGCTCTGTCACTTGCCAGAAGCGGCCGACGGAGGCCCCCTCCCCCGCTGTCTATCCTCCCGAATATCGCCTGGATTCACTTCTCCGCACGTCCTTCCTTCCAGAAAGTGGTCGCTTTTCTGTTCAGAGAGTTGTTGCTACTCTCCTCTTCGATCTCCTGTTGAGTTCGTAGGTGTTCAGAATGGTTTGATCCCCATTCAGCTGAATTCCTGAGACCAGACGAAATCCAGGTCTCCTACTCCTCCGCCATCTTGCTCTGCCCCCAACAATAAAAACATTTTAAAGAAAAAAAAAATAAAGGCCCCATCTCCAAATACAGTCACATTCTAAGGTACTGAGGACTAGGGCCTTCAACATATGAATTTGGGAGGGACACAATTCAGCCTATAGCACTATATTAGGCCCTTTCTCCTCATTAAATTTTCTCCAATCCCCTGTCAAGGAGGTTTCTTCTTATGACCATCAATCTCATAATAAACAGTTTGAGACTTTATCAAGGCAGGATGTGTATTTGTGAATGGCTCACTCATCCAGATATGTACTCACTGCTTCCAGTGGGCCATGCTCTGGGCAGTGGGTCAGGTTGCAGCAGTGCCTGAAACAAACTTCCTGCCCTTGTGAAACTTGCCTCCTAGTAGGGGGGTGACACATCTAACACTTAGGGTGTGTCAGATGGGGACATGGGCTATGGAGAATAAAGAAACCGAATAAGGGAGAAAGGGAGTGCTTTGGGCAGGGAGGAGGACTCCTTTATAAGGAGTGGTCACCGAAAGCCTCTCTGCTAAAGGCCAAGTTTTCGCAATGACCTGAGGAATTCAGGGAACAAGCTGTGCGGGTTATTGGAGGAGGAATATTTCAGGCAGATAGAACATCAAGGGCTAAGGTCCTGAGGTAGGAGTGGCTAGGAGGGTCCAAGGAACACGAAAGTGGCTGGAGTTGAGCAGTTTGGGGGAAAGAGGCTGGAAACGAGAGGAAGGAAGTACCTTAGGCCACCTTGCATGTTGGCTTTTGCTGGAGTGAAATGGGAAATCATTAGAAGGTTTTGAGCAAAGGAGTAACATGATCTGACTCATGTTTTTAAAGTCTTACTCAGGTTATTGTGTTGGTAATAGACTGGGTGGGGCCCTGGAGAACCATGAGCAAGCGGACTAACTGCAATAGTCACATCAGAAGGTAACAGCAGCTTGATGCAAAGTGAAAGCAGTGAAGGTGGTAAGAATGGTTTAGACACTTGAAATATTTCGAATGTAGAACCACCAGGATTTTCTGTTATTCCATCTGGTGCTTGTATTTCCCTCTGGGTTGCTGTTGGCATCCTGACAATTAGCATTGTCAAAGTTTTCTTGCATCTGAGCATTATCTGTATCTTGGAGCCAAAAATACATCTTAAAACCATGCACGTCCTCCCAAGTCCAATGTACATATCAAAATAAATGAACACTAACGTTACATAAACCCTATATAGGAAATTGGATAAAGTAGGCATCTTTAACCATCCATACCCTAATCACAGGTTATAAAAAGTCCCAAGCCAAAAGGAATGCAGAATGCATCCAGATGGTACAATATTCAGATAAGGAAATATAGAATGTCATCATGGGTGTGAAACATTTCTAACCAGAAAAGGGAAAGAGAGCAGAAGAAAAGAAGGCAGAGCAGGGAAGTGATAAAATTTGCTATCCCTAAAATGGGGTGACTACCATGGTGCAATTAGTTTTTCATAACGGTTCTTTTCAATACTTTAAAAAGCAAGCTACAAAATCCTTTTCTCTCTAATTGCTGAAGTTAAGAAGTGATATCTTTTGAGTTTTTCTTGTTTAAGATGAATTTAGCATAGCTCTGCTCATCTTTTCCTTTCCTGATTTTTGTTCATATAACCTGAGCTTTTAGATCAAGATCATTTTTATTAAGTAAAAATTATTATTACAATTACTATTACCAGTATTATTTTACTGAAAATGGGCCATCCCTGAAGATATTGATTCATCAGCCCCTTCAAACAAAAGCTGATTCTCTTTTTCCATACTCCGTGTGGTAGGCTTAAAAATGACCTTCCAAAAAGATAACCATATCCCAGTCTTTGGAACCTGTGAATGTTAGCTCATATGTCAATTTCTGCAGACATTAAATTCAGGATCCTGAGATGAGGAGATTATCCTGGATTACCTGGATGGGCTCAAAATGCAATTGCATGTAAGGCAAAAAGAGATTTTACACACAGAGAGAAGGCAACATGAAGATAAAGCAGAGACAAGAATGGATGATACTAGCTTTAGAGATTGGAGTGATGTGACCACAAGCTAGGGAATGCCCGTAGTTTCCAAAAAGGTGAGAGAGACAACAGATTCTCCCCTAGACTCTGGGCAGAGCGCAGCCTTTCCAACGCCTTGATTTTGGCTCAGTAATACTGACTTTGGACTTCTGACCTCTAGAGCTATAAGACAATAGATTTCTGTTGTTGCAAGCCACAAAGTTTGTGTTAATTTGTTACAACAGTCCCAGGAAACTAAATAGATAGGTGATTTGTTACCTTGAATTGCTACTTTTTAACATTTTTTCCCCTTGCTCCATCAAAATTCTGAGTTGGTGGGCTTACACTTGTGAAGGGTATGTCATCAGACTTGACCACAAGACACCTCTTACTTTTACCTCATCTAGCAACCGCCTGACCACTCTTGTCTCATTGCAGGGTCTGCTCACATCATTCTTTTCACTCTTAGTCTTTCATGCTTCTTGGCAATTTCAACAAAGTCTGTCTCTGCAGATTTTTGCCTACCCCAACTGAAAAGATATGCCCGTCCCTCATCTTTTGCTCTATACACTCTCAAGATTCTCCCTAAATCTTGTCATCACCATCACTATGTCCCCTCCCAAATCTCAATTTCAATCATGCCCACCTTCAATCCTCCTAGTACACAACTCTCTACTCCAAATCTTTTGACTACAAAAGGACTATCTTGCATTGACCCTACCATTTATCTCACACACACACACACACACACACACACACACACACACACACACACACCTCACATGTCCTCATTCCAGCTTGGAAGTGTTGATCTAATATTAGAACCATTTGCTTCCTAAAACCCTATTGACCCTACCCTGTGTTTTGTTCACTTGATGAAACCTCCAATCTGCCTAGCCAAACTATCTACCAACTTGGAGCCAAGTTTAAATTCACTTTAAATTCATGACAACAAATCTCAAAAGGGAAATCAATAGTGCCCGGTACTCCTACCTTACTTCTCTAGGATATTTGTTTTCTCTTTCCCCCAAATCAATATTTCAAAACTTCTCTTCATTTTTCACGTACCACACAGTTCTCTCACTCAGTCTCTGCTAATGACTTTGACTCATTTGTGCATGGAAACAAAAAACTAAAAACTAAAGAACTGGATAAAACAAACCTCCTTTTCCCCCCAGTAAGACCACTTTAAGCTCATTTAATTTTTCTCCTTTCTTGATATAATGGAAGAATTGTCCCTGCTCCTGTCTAGGACCCACCCTTCAGTGTTTACGCTGAATTTCATCCCTGCTCAAGAAAATTGCTCCTATAATTTTCCCTTTTCTCCCGTGTGATCAATTCCCCTTTCACAACTGGATTGTTCCCATTGGCCCCCGTACATGCTATAATATCACTCATATAGAAGGGCGGAGCAAGATGGCAGAGGAGTAGGAGACCTGGATTTTGTCTGGTCTCAGGAATTCAGCTGAATAGGGATCAAACCATTCTGAACACCTACGAACTCAACAGGAGATCGAAGATAAGAAGAGGTACAACACTCTGAACAGAGAAGCGACCACTTACTGGAAGGTAGGACGTGCGGAGAAGTGAATCCGAGGCAATATTCGGGAGGATAGACGGCGGGGGAGGGGGCCTCCGTCAGCCGCTTCTGGCAAGTGACAGAGCCGCGGAGCACAAAATCGGAACTTTTAGAAGTCGGCTCCGCTGAGGGACGTCGCTCCAGTGGCTAAGCGGGGGGCAGAACCCTCGCGGGACAGTGTGGTCTCAGGACCCTCGGGGTCACAGAAAAACCGGGGATGCCTGAGTGCGCCAGAGCTCCCAGGTATCGGAGCGGGGAAGCCGGCTGCAGAGACGGAGCCGAGGCGCGGGCTCTCAGCTCGGGGTTGCCATAAACTGTGATCCGCGGCCCAGTCGGGCCACTGCTCCTCCAGCAGGGACCCAACAAGCGGCAGATCCGCTGAGACTCTCCTTCCTCCCCCGGGAGGAGCGGCGTGGGAGCACACCGCAGGAATCTGCTGGGTTTGGAGACTCCACACGGGGTCGGGTGCCAGAGATAGAAATGCTCGGTCACAGGCCGGGTGAGCACGGAGTGCGGCTGGAGACTGGGGACACGGGAGTGATTGACTGCTTTTCTCTGGGGGCGCACTGAGTGGTGCCCCGAGTTCTTGGCTCCTCCGGGCGGATATTGGGAGGCCACCATTTTCACTCTCGTCCTCCAAAGCTGTACCGAGAGCTTGCAGGGAACAAAAGTTCCCGAGAGCAAACCCGAACAGCTTCCTTAGCCCGGACTGACAAGGGCGGGGCAATTCCGCCTCCGGCAAAGACATTTGGGAACCATGGCAACAGGCCTCTCCCCCAGAAGATCAGCAAGAACAGCCAGCAAGCCAAGACCAAGTTTACGGATCAAGGAGAACAGGAGAACTCCAGCGCTAGGGGAATACTGCACATAGAATTCATGGCTTTTTTTTACCACGATTCATTAGTTTTTCAAAGTTAATTTTTTAACTGTTTTTTTTTAATTTTTCTTTTTCCCTTTTTCAACCAACATCTTATCGATCCCTTTTTAAAAAAACATTTTTTATTTTTCATTTTTAGAGTCATATTTTATCCCTTCATAGTAGTTACCCTTATTTTTGGCATATATATATTTAAGTTGTTCTCTCTTTAAAATTTTGAGATACAGTTTCTTCTAACAGATCAAAATATACCCTAAATCATTAGTGTATGGCTTTGTTCTAGTCTCCTGCCTGATCACATTCTCTCCCTTTTTTTTTCTCTTTTTTTTTTAAATCTTCTTCTTTCTTTTTTCAAACAACTTCTTATCAATTCCGTTTATAAAATCTTTTATAATTTTCATCTTTACAGTCACCTTCCATCCCTTCATTGTATCAACCCTTATTTTGTACATATATAAGTCTTTCTTACTTTAAAATTTTAGGAGACACTTTTTTCTAACAGACTAAAATACGCCCAAAAACTAGTGTGTGGCACTGATCTATGCACGAGCCTGATCATATTTGATCATATTCTGGGTTTTTTTTGTATTGTTCTGTTTTTGTTTTTATCTTTTCCTTTTTTTCTCTCTCTTTCTTTTTTCTTTCTTTCCCTTTCTTTTCCCCTGGTTTCAGGTCTTTTCTGATTTGTATAGAGTATATTTGCTGGAGACGTTGTTAAACTGTTAGCATTATGTTCTTTCATTCATCTATTCTCCTCTGGACAAAATGACAAGACGAAAAAAATCGCCTCAGCAAAAAGAACAAGAGGTACTACTGTCAGCCAGGGACCTACTCAATACCATGTCAGACCTAGAGTTCAGAATCATGACTTTAAAGATACTAGCTGGGCTTGAAAAAAGCGTGGAAGTTATTAGAGAAACCCTTTCTGGAGAAATAAAAGAACTAAAATCTAACCAAGTCGAAATCAAAAAGCTATTAATGAGGTGCAATCAAAAATGGGGACATTAACTGCTAGGATAAATGAGGCAGAAGAGAGAATCAGCAATATAGAAGACCAAATGATGGAAAATAAAGAGGCTGAGAAAAAGAGAGAGAAACAACTACAGGATCACGAGGGCAGAATTCAAGAGATAAGCGATACGATAAGACGAAACAACATTAGAATAATTGGGATCCCAGAAGAAGAAGAAAGAGAGAGAGGGGCAGAAGGTATATTGGAGCAAATTATAGCAGAGAACTTCCCTAATGTGGGGAAGGAAACAGGCATCAAAATCCAGGAGGCACAGAGAACCCATCTCAAAATCCATAAAAATAGGTCAACACCCCGAAATCTAAGAGTAAAACTTACGAGTCTCAGAGACAAAGAGAAGATCATGAAAGCAGCTCGGGAGAACAGATATGTAACCTACAATGGTAGAAATATTAGACTGGCAACAGACCTATCCACAGAGACCTGGTAGGCCAGAAACGACTGGCAGGATATCTTCAGAGCACTAAACGAGAAAAATATGCAGCCGAGAATACTATATCCAGCTAGGCTGTCATTGAAAATAGAAGGAGAGATAAAGAGATTCCAGGACAAAAAAAAACTAAAGGAATTTGCAAACACGAAACCAGCCCTCCAAGAAATATTGAGAGCGGTCCTCTAAGCAAAGAGAGAACCTAAAAGCAGCATAGATCAGAAAGGAACACAGACAATATACAGTCACAGTCACCTTACAGGCAATACAATGGCACTAAATTCCTATCTTTGAATAGTTACCCTGAATGTAAATGGGCTAAATGCCCCAATCAAAAGACAGGCTATCAGATTGGATTAAAAAACAAGACCCATCAATATGCTGTCTGCAAGAGACTCATTTTAGACCCAAAGACACCCCCACATTGAAAGTGAGGGGGTGGAAAACCATTTACCATGCTAATGGACACCAAAAGAAAGCTAGGGTGGCAATCCTTATATCAGACAAATTAGATTTTAAACAAAGACTGTCATAACAGATGAGGAAGGACACTATATCCTACATAAAGGGTCTCTCCAACAAGAAGATCTAACAATTGTAAATATCAATGCCCCTAACATGGGAGCAGCCAATTATATAAGCAATCAATAACAAAAGAAAAGAAACACATTGACAACAATACTATAATAGTGGGGGACTTTAACACCCCCCTGACTGAAATGGACAGATCATCTAAGCAAAAGATCAACAAGGAAATAAAGACTTTAAGTGAAACACTGGACCAAATGGACTTCACAGACATATTCAGAACATTCCATCCCAAAGCAACGGAATACACGTTCTTCTCTAGTGCCCATGGAACATTCTCCAGAATGGATCACATCCTAGGTCACAAATCAGGTCTCAACAGCTACCAAAGGATTGGGATCATTCCCTGCATATTTTCAGACCACAATGCTTTGAAATTAGAACTCAATCACAAGAGGAAAGTCGGAAAGAACTCAAATACATGGAGGCTAAAGAGCATCCTACTAAAGAATGAATGGGTCACCAGGAAATTAAAGAAGAATTAAAAAAATTCATGGAAACCAATGAAAATGAAAACACAACTGTTCAAAATCTCTGGGATACAGCAAAGGCAGTCCTGAGAGGAAAGGATATAGCAATACAAGCCTTTCTCAAGAAACAAGAAAGGTCTCAAATACACAACCTAACCCTACACCTAAAGGAGCTGGAGAAAGAACAGCAAATAAAGCCTAAACCCAGCAGGAGAAGAGAAATAATAAAGATCAGAGCAGAAATCAATGACCTAGAAACCAAAAGAACAGTAGAACAGATCAACGAAACTAGGAGCTGGTTCTTTGAAAGAATTAACAAGATTGATAAACCCCTGGCCAGACTGATCAAAAGGAAAAGAGAAATGACCCAAATCAACAAAATCATGAATGAAAGAGGAGATTTCACAACCAACACCGAAGAAATACAAACAATTATAACAACATATTATGAGCAACTCTATGCCAGCAAATTAGATAACCTGGAAGAAATGGGTGCATTCCTAGAGATGTATCAACTACCAAAACTGAACCAGGAAGAAATAGAAAACCTGAACAGACCTATAACCACTAAGGAAATTGAAGCAGTCATCAAAAATCTCCCAACAAACAAAAGCCCAGGGTCAGATGGCTTCCCCGGGGAATTCTATCAGTCATTTAAAGAAGAATTAATACCTATTCTCCTGAAACTGTTCCAAAAAATAGAAATGGAAGGAAAACTTCCAAACTCATTTTAGGAGGCCACCATTACCTTGATCCCCAACCCAGACAAAGACCCCATCCAAAAGGAGAATTACAGACCAATATCCTTGATGAACATGGATGCAAAAATTCTCACCAAAATACTAGCCAATTGGATCCAACAGTACATTAAAAGGATTATTCACCATGACCAAGTGGGATTTATCCCTGGGCTGCAAGGCTGGTTCAACATCCGCAAATCAATCACCGTGATACAATACATTAACGAAAGAACAAGAATCATATGATCCTCTCAATAGATTCAGAAAAAGCATTTGACGAAGTAGAGCATCCTTTCTTGATCAAAACTCTTCAGAGTATAGGGATAGAGGGTACATACCTCAATATCATAAAAGTCATCTATGAAAAACCTAGAGCCAATATCATTCTCAATGGGGAAAAGCTGAGAGCTTTTCCCCTAAGGTCAGGAACGCAGCAGGGATGTCCACTCTCACCACTGCTATTCAACATAGTATTAGAAGTCCTAGCCACAGCAATCAGAGAACAAAAAGAAATCAAAGGCATCCAAATCGGCAAAGACGAAGTCAAACGCTCACTCTTTGCATATGGTATGATACTGTATGTGGAAAACCCAAAAGACTCCACCCCAAAACTGCTAGAACTCATACAGGAATTCAGTAAAGTAGCAGGCTATAAAATCAATGCACAGAAATCAGTGGCATTCCTATACACCAACAACAAGACAGAAGAGAGAGAAATCAAGGAGTCGATCCCATTTAAAATGGCACCCAAAACCATAAGATACCTAGGAATAAATTTAACCAAAGAGGCAAAGGATCTGTACTCAGAAAACTATAAAATACTCATGAAAGAAATTGAAGAAGACACAAAGAAATGGAAAAACGTTCCATGCTCATGGATTGGAAGAACCAACATTGTGAAGATGTCAATGCTACCTAGAGCAATCTACGCATTCAATGCAATCCCCATCAAAATACCATCCACTTTTTTCAAAGAAATGGAACAAATAATCCTAAAATTTGTATGGAACCAGAAGAGACCCCGAATAGCCAGAGGAATATTGAAAAAGAAAAGCAAAGCTGGCGGCATCACAATTCCAGACTTCCAGCTCTATTACAAAGCTGTCATCCTCAAGACAGTATGGTACTGGCACAAAAACAGACACATAGATCAATGGGACAGAACAGAGAGCCCAGAAATGGACCCTCAACTCTATGGTCAACTCATCTTTGACAAAGCAGGAAAGAATGTCCAATGGAAAAAAGACAGTCTCTTCAACAAAGAGCGTTGGGACAATTGGACAGCCACATGCAGAAGAATGAAACTGGACCATTTCCTTACACCACACACAGAAATAGACTCCAAATGGTTGAAAGACCTAAACGTGAGACAGGAGTCCATCCAAATCCTAAAGGAGAACACAGGTAGCAACCTCTTCGACCTCAGCCGCAGCAACTTCTTCCTAGAAACATCGCCAAACGCAAGGGAAGCCAGGGCAAAAATGAACTATTGGGATTTCATCAAGATAAAAAGCTTTTGCACAGCAAAAGAAACAGTCCACAAAACCAAAAGAAAACCGACAGAATGGGAAAAAATATTTGCAAAAGACATATCAGATAAAGGGCTAGTATCCAAAATCTATAAAGAACTTATCAAACTCAACACCCAGAGAACAAATAATCCGATCAAGAAATGGGCAGACGACATGAACAGACATTTTTCCAAAGAAGACATCCAAATGGCCAACAGACACATGAAAAAGTGCTCAGCATCGCTTGGCATCAGGGAAATCCAAATCAAAACCTCAATGAGATACCACCTCACACCAGTCAGAATGGCTAAAATTAACAAGTCAGGGAACAACAGATGTTGGCCGGGATGCGGAGAAAGGGAACCCTCCTACACTGTGGGTGGGAATGCAAGCTGGTGCAACCCCTCTGGAAAACAGTGTGGAGGTTCCTCAAACAGTTGAAAATAGAGCTACCATACGATCCAGCAATTGCACTACTGGGTATTTACCACCAAGATATAAATGTAGGGATCCGAAGGGGTACGTGCACCCCAATGTTTATTGCAGCAATGTCCACAATAGCCAAACTGTGGAAAGAGCCAAGATGTCCATCGACAGATGAATGGATAAAGAAGATGTGGTCTATGTACACAATGGAATATTATGCAGCCATCAAAAGGAATGAGATCTTGCCATTTGCAACGACGTGGATGGAACTGGAGGGTGTTATGCTGAGTGAAATAAGCCAATCAGAGAAAGACATGTATCATATGACCTCACTGATATGAGGAATTCTTAATCTCAGGTAACAAACTTAGTGTTGCTGGAGTGGTGGGGGTTGGGAGGGATGGGGTGGCTGGGTGATAGACATTGGGTAGGGTTTGTGCTATGGTGAGCGCTGTGAATTGTGCAAGACCGTTGAATCATAGATCTGTACCTCTGAAACAAATAATGCAACATATGTTAAGAAAAAAGAAAAAGAAGAAGATAGCAGGAGGGGAAGAATGAAGGGGAATAAGTCAGAGGGGGAGACCAACCATGAGAGACGATGGACTCTGAAAAACAAACTGAGGTTTCTAGAGGGGAGGGGTGTGGGGGCTGGGTTAGCCTGGTGATGGGTATTGGAGAGGGCACATTCTGCGTGGAGCACTGGGCGTTATGCACAAACAATGAATCATGGAACACTGCATCAAAAACTAATGATGTAATGTATGGTGATTAACATAACACTAAAACATTTAAAAAAAATATATCACTCATATCAAAAACAAAAACACCTTGCCTTTACTCTCATACTGCCCTCCAGCTACTTCCCATTTTCTTTCAATTTTTCACAGCCCAACTCTTCAAAGCTATTTTTGCTTACACTCTCTACTTTCTTACCTTCTCTTCTTTTCTCAACCTACTTTTTTTTTGGATCTCATTCCTTGCCCTATCCGCTCCATGAAAACTCCTTTAGTTTTTATCAAGGTCTCAAAACAAATAGCCAGTTCTCTATTTTCATGTTACCCATCCCTTAGCAGCATTTAACTCAGTTGGCCACTTTCTTTTTTATTTTTTTATCTTATTTTATTTTAATTAATTAACATATAGTGTATCATTAGTTTCAGATGTAGAGTTCAGTTTGTCATCAGTTGCATTTTTTATTTCCCTTTTTATTTTTTTTATTATGTTATGTTAGTCACCATACAATACATCATTAGTTTTTGATGTAGTGTTCCATGATTCATTGTTTGCGCATAACACCCAGTGCTGCATGCAGAACGTGCCTTCTTTAATACCCATCACCAGGCTCACCCACCACTTTCTTTTTAAAATCCACTTTTCCCTAGATTTCCTTGAGACCATGCTCCACCCGGTTTTCCTCACTGCCACTCCTTTTCTGTCTCGTTTCTTAGCTCCTCTTTTTCTGCTCAACCTCACGATGTTGGAATACCCTCTGGTCCTCTTCTCTTCCCTATGTACACTTTCTCCCGATGTCATCTTGTCCAAGTCCATGACTGTAATACTACCCATCTATCAACTCTAAAATCTGTACCTGCAATGCCATTCTCCCCACTAATCCAGACTCAGATATCTAGCCACGTCCTCAGATTTAGCTAATCCTAAGGAGAACCCAAGATTCAACCCCTAAACCACTCATCCACGTCACTAAATGTACCCACTTGCTCATGCCCAAATCCCCTTTTGCTCTTATCCCTTACATCCAATCCTAAACAAGTATGATATGTACTTCTCAAATCCAAGCCACTCCCTAGCATCTTCATCAACAGCCTTGTCCATGCCACCACATCTGACCTACGACACTGCAATGGACCCTTTGACTGATCTCTCTGCTCCCACTCTTGTCTTTCTATAATTCATTCCCTGCACATCAGCCATAGTTTCTTCAAGATTAAGTGTGATCACTGACACTCTATTTAAATTTCTCTAAAAGCTTCCTGTGGCACTTAGAATAAAATTCAAATTCTTTAACATAGCTTCCCAAGCCCTGTGTGATCTGATCCTGCATGCATTCATCTGGTACAGTTTTATTGATAAGATGGAATTTTCTCCTGCCCACTGTGCCTTCTTTTGGGGTTTCTCTTGTCTTTTTGCTCCCTTTATTTTTTTTAATTTAATTTAATTTTATTATATTATGTTAGTCACCATACATCATTAGTTTTTGATGTAGTGATCCACGATTCATTGTATAACACCCAGTGCTCCATGCAGTACGTGTCCTCCTTAATACCCACCACTGGTGATCCTTTTATTTAAAAAAATATATATTTTCTTGGGGTGCCTGGGTGGCTCAGTCATTAAGCATCTGCCTTTGGCTCAGGTCATGATCCCAGAGTCCTGGGATCAAGCCCCACATCAGGCTCCCTGCTCCACGGGAAGCCTGTTTCTCCCTCTCCCACTCCCCCCACTTGTGTTCCCTCTCTCGCTGTATCTCTCTCTGTCAAATAAATAAATAAAATCTTTAAAAAAAAGATTTTATTTTCTTTTATTCTCTGCCCCCCAGCTGTATTGAGATATAACTGACATATAACATATATCAAATCATCACACTGGACACCTTTATCTTTTACTTGTGGGGAATAACTGCCCATATGTAAAGGTACCACCACCACTCCCCTTCCTTCTCTACTCACTTCTCTCGGATTGAAGATGCTGAGGATGGGGTGGAGATAGTGACTAGTCATAGGAGAATAGCAATGAAGTTTTATGGATCCTCGGTCTATGATACGGAAGTGGATGGTGGAATTAGTTGGAGAAATGTCCAACTATCCTTAAATATTCTCTGTTTCATAATGTAAGCCCTAATTATGCCCTGCAGTGAAAACTGTTTAAAATAGTTCTCAATCCAGCTCCAACTACCTTATAGTTAGTCAACAGTCTTCTCAAATTCTGGTATTAGGCTGTCTTTCAGCCTTATTTTAATGGCTGTATAACTTACAGGCATGACTCAAATATAAAATCCTATTTCCCTTCACTTCTCTATAACTAAAATACATTAGTTCAGAAGTCCCTGTGTCTTCCAATGGTGAAAACTCAATCTTGTCATTAAAAGCAAATCAACTATTTTCTTGTTTAAAGCTTCATTTTTGGGGAAGTAAATACTTATTCAAATGCTGCATTCTTCTTTTTCTCCTTCTTTCTGTTTTCTTCTTTCTGGGAATCATCTAAATTTGTGGGGTCTTATGTCCCAGCTTTGGGGAAGGAACATGTAGTCTACACATTATCATTCGTCTTCAATGTTCCTCACTGAGATATGGCCTATCTCATCTGGCCTTGGGCATCAGACTCTGTACCAGCCATATCATTGCTCATGTCCAAATCTCCTTGTCCTGCAATTGTTAGATCTGCTAAGTCTATGCCCTTGGTAGAAATATGAGCCCTTTTCAATCAGACATCTCTCAACTCTTCCATCTCAATCCCATTTTGGAGTCTCAGAAACTCTTGGCTATTTTCCCTGGAGCCTCTTGGCATGATTTCAGTTGTAAGGTGGCCCTGGTTCATCCAGTTAGCCACCGTTCTTGGAAATTGTTCTCTACAATTCCAGCCCATTGCTGTTCAGTGTTATATAGGGCATGGGGCTTCTCCAAGAACCTGACAATTTCCCAGAGATATACTCTGGAATCAAAGCCCAACACTTTTTGCTTTGGAGTGTCCATCTGGGTGATTCTATAGTCTCTCCACCAATAGAAGTATATGGGGGAAGGAAAGGGCCCTCATAGGAGTACACAAACATCTAGGTCCTTGTTGCCTCCCCCTTGGAATCCCTCTTTCAACTTTTATTGCCTTCAGAGTAGGAAAGTTGCTCACATTCTTCACTTTGTCTTTGCTATATTTTGGCCTGTGGTATAAATTCTGTGCTCTTGGTCTCTTGATGCACAAAGACAATATTTTATAATTTTAAAAATGGCCTTTGCTCTCCCCACAATGCCTGTCTCTAGGTCTATGGACTCTGGTATAAATTTATGAAGTCTACAAAGAAGCTTAAGATGATGAATTTGACTCTTCTGGGCTGTATCTCTCCTGAGAGTCACTACCTTTAGAAATTCTAGATGATGATGAAGAAGAAGAGAAATGGGTTTAAATAATTCTTGCTAGGAGAAAAGGGGAGAAGCAATGCCTTAACATCTTAAAAATATTATCCCCTGCCACACTGTTTTTCATTTCTTTTGTAGTTTTTTTTTTATATTTTTCTGTGTCTTCCAAGGAATTTTACTGGGAAGATATAAAAGGCTACATCAGGGACTGCCAGCCAGTTGCTATTTTAAACTGAAGGTCTTGTGTTTATTTTTTATGGAAGCAAATTTCACATACAAAAGTTTTCTTTCATCTTGGGCATTTTCTTCATGGAGCCATACCCAAGAAGAAGCTAGAAACCTAACTCAGGGCTAGAAGGCGCAAGTGCCAAAAGAGCTTTGTATATCTCACAGTTTGCTCCAAGCCAACCTTGGTTTTATCTAAGCATTAGAGAGATCATGTATTAGTTTCCTAGGACTGCTGTAACAAAATACCACAAACTGGGTCACTTAAAGCAACAGAAATTTATTCTCTCACAGTTGGGGAGATTAGAAGTCTGAAATCAAGGTGTCAACAGGGTTGGTTCCTTCTGAGTTTCAGAGGAAGAATCTGCCCCTTGCCTCTCTCTTAGCTTCTAGTGGTTGCCAGCAACCCATGGCACCCCTTGGCTTCTAGACACCTCACTCCAATCTCTGTCACCCTCTCCTCATGGCATTCTTCTCTGTGTGTGTCTCCGTGTCTTCACGTGGCCTTCTTATAAGAACATCAGTCATTGGCTTGAAGGCCCAGCCCAATCCACTGTGACCTCATCTTAACTCAACTCATTATATCTGCAAAGAACCTATTTCCAAATAAGGTCAACTTCTGAGTTTCCAAGTGGATATGAATCTGGAGGGAGACTGTATTCAACCCAGTACAGGTGGAAAAATAGATCTGGAAGTTCCTCTGTGATAAAATGTGGGAGCATTTCTCCAGAGGCTCCCAGATGAGCAGTTTGGTAGGTTCCAACTGGGAAGTTGAGAAGGGCAGTGGCTTATGAATACGGTTATGTTTTGTTAGTGTAAATATTTTTTGTTTTGTTTTGTTTGGGGTTTTTTTTGCTTTGGGGGTTTTTAAGATTTTATTTATTTATTTGACAGAGAGAGAGAGAATAAGCAGGGGGAGTTGCAGGCAGAGGGAGAGGGAGAGGCAGGCTCCCCACTGAGCAGAGAACCGAGGACCCTGGGATCACAACCTAAGCCTAAGGCAGACACTTAACCGACTGAGCCACCCAGGTACCCTGTGTGCAAATGGTTAGGTTAAGTAGACTTTTCACAATATAGAAGGCTGCACTTTCGTTCGTTATTGTTGTCATTCTCACTTTTCTAGCACCTGTGGCATCTAGCTCTCTGTCATTCCCACTCCAACCAGTCAAGAGCTTCAGTGGAAAAAAGCACTATGTTAGAATTCAAAGAACTTGGTTTCAAGTCTTATTTCCAGCATTTACCATCTGGCCTTAAGCACGTCACTTCCCTGAGCCTCAACGTCCTCAACAGTAACATAATTAAACTCCCAACGACTTTTTTTTTTATAAGTGTGTGACGCTTTTACCTCCAAAGCTATTAAAACTTAAAACTGCTCTAAGACTTTTGGGATGCTGCATTTTATTGAGAAAGCAAGGCACTGTGTGATATCAGAAATAAATTCCTACCCAGAATAGTTAAATACCCAAATATTTTGGTGTTTTATGGAATAAGCTATAGTTGCCTGGAAATGCATTTACACATATTTATCTGCAATTATTTTTTTAAGATTATTTATTTATTTATTTATTTTTGAGAGAGAGAGAGAGAGATCACAGAGGGAGAGGGAGAAGCAAACCTGCCGCTGAGTGGAGAGCCTGATGCGGGGCTCCATCCCACGACCCTGAGATCATGACCTAAGCAGAAGGCAGACGCTTGACCGACTGAACCACACAGCTGCCCCTATCTGGCATTATTAAGTGATGTTCCAGGTCAGCAGACAATATGGACTATACTGTAAATAAATGTGTACACAACTGAGAACCCATGGAATCCCTATCTGATTGGCTTTCAAATGCCCCATGGCACATAGCACGGGTTATTCTATGTACAAACTTGATTTATATTTTAGGCAGTAGGAAAGAGAGACAGAAGGATGAGAAGAAGAAAGAGAATGAACTTGTTAGAATTCCCTCACCTCTTTCCTCGCTCCTAAAATGGAGTTGATAATTCCTCTTTACTTTTCTTTGGGGTTCTCTAACATTGGGCATGTAGTGTCCTTTCAATATTGATCATATTACCAAGCTCCAAAGCACCTAGCAGCCAGCCAGCACATGGTAAGTGCACAATAGATATTTGTAAATGAACGAAGGAATAAGTATGTCCTGACGACCTCAAGGAGTTGTTCTGAAATGTAACTTGATATCATTACCTATGTCACCCTCTCCTGACGATTAGAAATAGCTGTCCCAGTTTGCTTTTTGCCAACTTTCTACTTTACTTAGCAGCCTCTGCCTTGGCCACTAGATGGCACAAGAGGAAAGTTCCTTAAAGATCAGAACAGATACTCCAGAGATGCTGGCTGCAGGGTGAATAAAGCCACCATCCCTGGAGTTAATTAAGCAAAACAGGGAGCCAGCATTTCACCCAACACATTGGAAGGAAGCAAAACTTCCACAACTCTGGACTTGAAATGAACTTGAAGCACTGATAAATACAAAGACAAAAAAAAAACAAAAAACACCACCCATCTCTCTGCAGATAGTAATAAGATACCGAACCAAAAACAACAGCCTTGAACCAAATATTCTAGGACACCACGCAGGGAATCAGCAGAACTGAGACCAGGCAAGAAGAGAGGAGGCCAGATTGAATCAGCCACCATAGTTAAGGGTTATCATCGTCGCACAGAGAGATCTGGAGCGAATCTGAAAAACTCCATTAGATACAACCGTTGCCCCATGTTTCAGTGTAATTTAATGTGGACCAAAACCATGTCGTTCTCATTTCAGAGTCGATGTTAGGCAGTCTTTGTGTCTTCTATTTAAAATCATCAAAGAACTCCCTAAATATTGTTATAGGAAAGAACCTGTGCTGTACAGACATCCGCTTACTATAGAAGTCAAGGATCGAGAGTTCAGAGTGGACAGAAAAATGAATTCAGGAGTACACAATGCTACCTTTTAAAACCTGGCTGTGGTTGGGGATCACCGCGTGTGACTTACAGGTGCACCAGACAACTCCCCTTGCTGAGATTCTGTGCTCGCCAAGAAACTTTCTGATTATAAATGGACTTTGTAGATCTGCCTCCGGGGAGAAAAAGCTATGGTGGTTCCAGCACAAGCCCTTCCGTCCTTGTAACAGTTGTATTTTTCACTGTGCCTTAATAAATTGGTATTCTGTTTTATTTTATTTTTTTAAGATTTTTTTATTTATTTATTTGACAGAGAGAGACACAGCAAGAGAGGGAACACAAGCAGGGGGAGTGGGAGAGGGAGAAGCAGGCTTCCGGAAGAGCAGGGAGCCCGATGCGGGGCTCCATCCCAGGACGTTGGGACCATGACCTGAGACGAAGGCAGCCGCTTAACCGACTGAGCCACCCAGGCACCCCTGGTATTCTGTTTTAAACAGCAGTCTCCTATGAGCTTGGTAAATGTAGCCATGAGGAAAGGGACTTCCTTTTGACAAAAGAAATTCTCTGAGCCTGTGAGACTCACAACCTCACATGGTGTTAAAGTCTCTGTTGAAAATCTCCTGTAACATCTCTTGGCAGACAACCAAGGCTTTGGTGACTTCGCTTTCACACTCCTAGGGCCAAGATTCTCCATTCTGGTTGCATATCAAAATTATCAAAATTATAAAGATGTTTAACTAATGCAGATTCCCAGATTCCAGCCCCAGAGATCCTAATTCAGTAGATCTGGGGCTGACCCAGGAACCCATATTCCTAAGGAACCCAACTGATTCTAACCTACGGTGTTTGAGGACTATTTCTCAGCTTAAGTATAATTTCACAGGTTAGTCCACAACCACAGAATCATGGACTATTTTATTTTAAAAAGGTCTCCAGAGCAATAAGAACTCCTTTTTACAGCATTCCCTGAACCCTCAGCTTCCCGTGGAAGCTGGGCATAAAGAGACCAGACAGGAAGCTGCTAGGCCATTAAAACTTAACAACAGTGAGAAACCACAGACCTCTGGGAGCTTTGGCCTTTAGCTAGGAGTATCAAAGCATCCCATTAGCTCTTGGAGAAGTGGTCCTGTCTGGCCAAAACTGTATATATAAGATCAAGGCCAGATACATAATTTATGAGCCCAATCCAAAATAAATAATAGTAAAGAACTTCAAGATGGTGACAGCAGAGCATTAAACAGGTATGGGGCCCTTCTGAGCATGGGGTCCCATATGATGACACAGGATGCACACCATGGGGTTGGCCCTGTACAGGACTACCGGGGCAGGATGGTGATCTATAAATCAAGAGAGATCTGCATTCTTATCTGATATTCCTTCCAATCTGCTTGTTTTTCTCCACATAGCAGCCAGAGCAATCTTTTTAAAATGCACCTCCGGTCCTGTCACTTCCCTGAACCCTGTTGCTCTAGGATCAAGTCTCAAGCCTGGCCCACAAGTCCCCTGCCACCTGACCCCTACCTACCTCTCTTCCCTTATGTTCCCCATTCTCTCTGGACTCTAGTCATGCTGCCCTTGTTTTAGTTCCTCCCATTTTCCATGCTTCTTCCTGCTCAGATCTTTCACAGTGCTGTTTCTCTGTGGCTAGAAGAATCTCCCCTACCCGTCCTAACCTAGCCAGAAAGTATTTTTGAATGAATGAGAGGGCAAAACAACAACAAATGAAGAATTGGTGAAAATGTCAGGTGCTGAATGGGGCCCTCTTATTAAAGAAACATGTCTATTCCAAACCCCACTGACCTGATCACGCTCATCACTCCCTATATGGATACTTGGCATTTAAACCTCCTTACATAAAGGGTAACCATACTTCCCAATGTTTCCAGGACCATCCCATTTTTTAACAGGGTGCTTATTAACAACACTTACTTTTTCTCACCAAACCACCTTCTAGCTGATGAATTAGATGGACACTCTGCTTATATACCACACTTTAATAACATTTGGACCATCTCTTTCTCTCTCTGCAGAGGTAAATTGACAAGAGAAAGCTTCTGTGTTTTGGTGGCTGTGGGATTAACAGCAAGAGCTTAAGTTATTAAACCGAGCAGCTTTAATCTCTGAGGTCTCCTGGAGCAATGGGGATTATCGTATGTTTACTCCAGAGTCCGTGTAGCTATTCCAATGAGCTAGGGTTTGCTCTCTGCAATCCCCACGCTGGCCCTGTTGCCTTTCTCTAGACCCACTTCCTAACCGTGAGAGATGTGATGGAGTTTTACTTGGAGATTGACCCTGTCACCTTGAACCTGATCATCTTAGTAGCCAGCTACGTCATCTTGCTCCTGGTGTTCCTCATCTCCTGCGTGCTGTATGACTGCCGAGGCAAGGACCCCAGTAAGGAGTATGCTCCCGAGACCACCCTTGATGCCCAGCCCTCCATCCGCTTGGTGGTGATGCAGCAGAGCACTTCGGCGGATCCCTGGGCGAGGAGGCCCAGCCTTCATTTTGGGGATTCTGCTCCATTAGGGAAGAAAAGCACAATGGTATGAGGCTGGCTAAGGGCGACAGGGGAGAGAGCACTAGACATTCTGGACAAACTGTTCTCCATGTGGCTGTGATTCTCTCGGCGTACCACCAGTCCTGCTTGGCTATGTAAGTGGGAGCTCTGCCTTACCTTCTACTCTCTCGTCACCCTCTTTGTGGATGAAGCAACCGTTTAAGGTAAGAAGACCAAGGCGGCCTTTGGTCAAGTTCTCCAGATGCAAAATCTCATTAATACTATAGTTTAGTGAAGTTGTTGGGCCCTTCCTGGTGGTGTTGTCCTTGCCATTTCTAGGAGAGATTGATATTTGAGTAAGGTGCAGGGGTAGAAAACTCTTTCCTTCTTCCCTTCTAGGTTCTTTGGCTGGTCCAATAATTACATTGACATAAAACAGGTGAACGGGAGAAAAACAAATTTAATTTTTACCTATGGAAGCCCCATAAAAAATATGAGCTCAAAGAAGTGACCAGAGCAGGCAGATTTTATCTCCTTTAGACAAAAAAAAAAAAAAAAAAAAAAGATAAATTTGTGAAGAATTGACAAGGCAAAGAAGCTTGGGTTTGGGGTAGTAAATTAGTGAGGAAGTAACAAGGTTTGTTTATATAGCTTTCTTGGCCCTAAATTCCCTATTTCTGGTGACAAGAACACCTTCTGCCCTCCTGGTACAGGTAGCTTTCATATGGGAGATTTATTTCCTGCTTTCAGGGGGGACAAAGGAGGGTCAAAGTGTTCTTTCTTGCACCAGCTCTTTTTCAAGTAATTTTAATTCAAAATAATTAGTAGGCCAAAATGTCATATTTTGGGGTAGCATCTTTGACTCCCTTTCAAAGCATTTAAAAAACAAAAGACAATTGTGTGTGTGTGTGCATGTGTGTGCGTGTGTGTGCACGCATGTGTGCGTGTGTGTGTGTGTGTGTGTAAAGAGGAATGAGACTAGCTTGCATCTCCCCTATGCTTAGCAGATTATCTCTCCAAGGCAACCATTGAACTTTTCCAGACTTGAGATTATTATTCTTTCTATACACACCAGCTCCTCACATTCTATTCCCCTGTGGGTCAGTATGGGGAACACAGTAATCATAGAGCACAGTGGCTAACCAGCAAAGCTTGGAGCCTGGGTTCAAACCCTATCTCCTCCATTCACAAGGTGTGTGACCACAGCCATTTCTTTGTGCCCCAAGGCTAGTGGCAGGACCTATAGGCTGTATGGGGTATTTAAATGAGTTATTTCACTGAGAGCACTTAAGACAGTGCTTGGCACCTAGGGTTAGCTAATTATTAATGATTATTAATATTATTAATTTTATTTCCTTTCATACTTCTCATTGAGAAGCTCAAACTCCAATCCTGTTCCAAAACAAGTTTCCTGAAGACTCACCACAAAATGTTGACATCCTATAGCTTTGGTATTTCGGTTCTCTCACCCCCTGAGCACTGCCCACTCTCATCTCTCTCCCTTTCATTGTTGCTATTAACTAATACATTTGTTTCCCTGCTCGCTCATCTATTTCTACGATTTTGAATTATTACTTCTATTGTATGTTTTTATGAATCGTCCTTTCCCTGGGCTCAGAGTGACTTGCATATTCACTTAGTGATTTATGAAACCCCTTCTTCCAATCAGGCCCTGTGTGGAAATAACAAAGAAATTGTGTCATGACTGCGGCCCTCCCATCTTTGCTGCCTGATAGAGAGAGACAAAGTCAGGCATGGCCTCCCCAGCGAAGGACAAGAAAGCATGGCATTGCGAGAAGTCCACACAGAGTGCAGGAGACCATAGAGACATAAGTGCCTACCACACAGAAGGGGCTCAGGAAACATTTAAATAATGTTGGATGGCCAATTTCATCTTGGACTCAGGCATCATTCATAAGATTATGCGTCCTGAAAAAATGAGGAGCCATTTTCTAGAAGGACTAAAGGATGCCGGGGGCTTGAAGGGTAAGACAGGAAATGGCATTTTAGACAGAAGGAAAGGCATAAATAGAGCTGGGACACAGAAATTATAGAGTTCACTGACTATGAAAGTCTGACGGTTTCCAAACCTGTCAAGAAAAAGTGAGAAATTCCATCTCAATTTATCCTATAGAAAACTAAAGAGGAGGGACTGGCCCATCCTACTCTGCCAGCTTCAGCGATGCGCACTGTTTTACCTTTGGATTGTTAAGTAGCCATAACACAAATAAAGATAATCTCACTTATTTTGTTTTCAGATTTTTTAAGACTTATTTCAAATTTTGTTCACATTTTAGCAGAAAGTCATATTTTCTCTTCAATATGTGATTTTAAAATTATATTGAAAATCCCGCAGAAGGTTTTTTTTTTTTTTTTTCTCTTATGGTCAAGAAATCATCTTCACTTTAATAATGAAAATATAAAATGAATAGGAAAATCAGTAAATTCACAAGCAGCTTCTAAGAACCTGCCCTTTCCCTAACCTGAGCTTCACCTGGGCTAACCTTCCTATTTCTTTTCCCTTTCGTGGGAGCATACGTATCAGTGGACACAAAAACGTATCAGTGGAGAAAAAAAAAGTCAGTCAACCATAAAAAAAGTGATAATAATAGTTAATTTAGCCTTTTGAGGAAGAGAAATATAAAATGTTTGATTCTTCAAATTTTAAAGTTAAGAATATAAAGTAAACATCCATTCCACACGCTTTTAAATGGACATATTTTCACTTATGTTTCAATTCCATAATGGGGACAGTTGAAGAGGACCGATTAACAGAGATGGAGTGTAGAGAAATGAATCTGAAGAGAGAAGAAGAACCAAAAAAACCCACCAAATAATAGTAATAACAAAAATAGATAAGGGGAACAGAAATAAAGTCAGGCGAGAGACACAAAAGAAGGAAACTATAAAGACTCTAAAGTGAATGTTGGAATAAGAGGTATCAAGCTTTTCCAAGCCTCTAGTTTGTTCGATTTGTGGTTCATTCCATTTGTGTCCTACAGGCAGGAACTGACTTCTCAGCATTTAAAACAAACTTTTCTGTCTAGAATGTATGCTTAGAATCTTAGAACAAGAAACACCTTTCAGAATTTTGCCAATGAGGAGAGCAGCCTGGAAGGAGTGCTGTCCCCAACAGGACTTGGCTTCAGAGCTGGGACTATGACCTTGTCATTCCCTTTTCCCTCGAACCCCTACCCCTCACAGTGCTCTTTCTATAGCACCATCTCTTACCTGCTTGTATTTTAAAACTTCATTATTTATTTCTTATCTTTTCTTTTTTTTAAAGATTTATCCATTTATTATTTGAGAGAGAGGGGGAGGGAAAAAGGGTGAATAGGGGGAGAGACAGAGAGAGAGAGACAAGCAGACTCCCCACTGAGCATGGAGCCCTACTCAGAAGATCATGACCTGAGCAGAAATCATGAATCAGGTACTTAACCCACTGAGCCACCCAGGAACCCCTATTTCTTATTTTTTAAATAAAGCTTTATTTCCCAGTGGAATGATTCATGGCACAGCTGTGAAGTTGTACCTAATGTTTTCCCCAAAGCTGGTGGAATGGATTGCTGGCTAGAACCGGACGTCCTTTTAACATTCAAATACGGCCTTATTTTTTGTTTCCTTATGGGATTAAGATGTCCTTAGTCCACCTCATTTGAATACATTATTCTCCCATCACACACAATTTTTATGAAAGCAAATGCAAGATCGTGGCCCAATTCGGATGATAGCTGTAGGAAGGACACAAAGAAAATGCTTTCAAGGCAAGAGAAGGGAGGGAGAGCATGGAGATGTATCACAAATCTGCTACATACCAGATACTGTTTATTCATATCTCTTTTAACCCTCCTCCTCCCCTGTGAAATGGACACAATGAAAACCAGTTAAAGATAAGGAAATGGAGGCTGAGGAAAGCCCTAGAGCTTGTCCAAGGCCACACAGCTGGTACACGTGGGAGGCAGGATTTGAACTCAGTTCTAAATATGTGGTTTTCTGCCACTTGTTTTTTCCCAGCCGTTCCAGAGCAGTAAGTAGCCAGCCCATGTTCCTTCACTCCACACTGCCTTTCTCCCGTGCTAGAACTGCATACCCAGGAAGCTGCTATAAATGTCCGTTAAATAATCTAATGGCCTTTCAGATTTTCTCCTCTGAATAAGATGACCAGAGTTTCCATCAGAGGAAAAATAAATTATTATAATTTGGCCAGAACATTATCATCTGGGGTTCCAGAAGTTGCCAGGATGGAGTGGTCTAAGATGGGCTTTGTACCAGAAATGGCCAAACTCAAGTCCCACTCTGTCACTATGTGCTGTTGAGCCATTTGGGCATCAGTTAACTTCCTAAGCCTTTTTCCTCACCTTAAAAATGAGTGTAATGCTAACGCCACTGAGGCTTAGAATAATATATATAAAGTATCTGGCATAGGTAGAATTTCAACAAAATGAAGGCCATCATTATTATACCAGCAGATACAGTGAAAATAAGTTGGAGGACCTCATCACTTGAAAGCCCAGATAGCACAGGCAGGTCCAGGCTCATTTATGGGAGCATTGAGATACAGGAATGTGGGGTTGAGAGTTGCCACATGCTCTAGAAATTTGGAAATAGGGGAAAGGGTCTGTGATGGGCTGAACTGTGCCCACCCCCAAATCCATACATTGAAGTCTTTACCTCAGTACTTCAGGATGCGATCTTATTTTGAAATAGGATCATTACTGGTGTAATTAGTCAATAAGAGGTCCTACTAGAGTAGGGTGGACACCTAATCCAATATAACGGGTATCCTTATAATAAAGGGAACTCTGGACACTGACCTGCTGCAAGGAGAACACCGTGTGAAGACGGGAATCATGTGACCACTTGCTGAGAAACTACCAGCAGGTAAAGAGAGGAGATCCTTCCCTGGTGCCTTTGGAGGGAACAGGGCCCTGCAGACACCTTGACCTGAGGCCTGTAGCCTCCAGAACTGTGAGACAATTCATTTCTGTTGCTTAAGCCCCTCAGTTTGTGATGTTTTGTTAGGACAGCCCTTGCAGACTAATACCATGTCTAAAGGGAATGTTTAGTACATGTGATGGGATGCTTACCATTTCAAGGCCCTTTAGGGTCAGTGACACTATTCCTTTGGATGTGACAGCATGCTGAGTTGGTCCTTGGACAGAAGCTAGAAGGCCAAGCTTGGTCAGAGTTACCTAGGAAATAGACCCTGCATAAGCAGAGTAATCATTTGTTGTATTCTTAAGGAGGGTAGAATACAGAAAAAATGTCTCTAGGAAGAAAATGTGCTGGTTTTGCTAGATAAAATGTGAAGGATAATTGTTAAGAGTGAGGAACTCTCAGTTCTATAGAGGACCAAGGAACAAGTCACAAAGAAAAGATGCTATGGAGTCCAAGCTCAAATCAACTGGGTTAAAGGGGAAAAAAAAGTCAGAACCAGCCCTAAAGAATCCAAGTCTCTCCAGACTATAGGACCTATAGGTTATAGGTCTATAGTGTCCCATAGATACTTTAAAAGCCACTTAGTGAGTGCCTGGCTCATTATTTAAAATTAAATGACAATTCGTAGGGGGGAGGAACAATTATTCTTATTTTAGAGATGAAGGAGTTTCAGATTGTCTTGCATAAATCTTTTAATTAACAGAATAGGATTAACAGAACCCACGGATTCTGACTCAGTCCTGAGTTTGCCCTATAATTCCATAGCTGCCCAGAATCTACGCAGAGTAATGGAGTGATTCACCAAGCTGGATGCAGGAAGTCCACACTTTTGTGAATGTCTCCCACTGCCTTTACTTCTGCAGAAGCACCGAATAACACAGTCCTTCCTTTTTTTTTTTTAAAGATTGTATTTATTTATTTGAGAGACAGAGCATGCACATGAGCAGGGGAGGGTGTTAGGGGGTCAGGCAGAGGGAGAAGCAGATTCCCCGCTGAGCAGGGATCCCCGCACAGGGCTCGATCCCAGGACCCTGGGATCATGACCTGAGCCGAAAGCAGATGCTTAACTGAATGAACCACCCAAGCGCCCCAACAATCCTCTTGATTAGGGCAAAAGTCCCCAAGAACTAGAGGGTAGATGAAGTCCAGTTCAGCTCAGTAGTATCGAAGACAGCCTTTTTCTCATGACTTTATCTTCCCTGAGAACACTTGTGGTTAAACTATAGAAATTCAGAGTACATGTATTATCTACCTCTGCTGTAACGGTTTATTTGGACTTTACCTTCTTGGGCTGTCAGTGTTCAGATAAGGGCTTTGTGACACTGGGATTGAGAAAGATCTTAGCTATTTCACATCCTCCCAAGATAATGAGAAGTGGTCTGCACATATTTATTTTGTGTTCAAGGCTTCTGTAGACTCAGCTGTTATTTAACTAAACACCAGGATCTGCTGGTTCTCTGACACATCTACAGCCTGGTGGCCTCGGCTGTCTAAAGTTGACAGAAGTGCAATGCTCAGGAAATATTAGAAAGGTGAGGACGTGGTTTGGAAGGATGAAGGGGACCAAGGGAGAGAAAAGTGTGCTGCTCCAAAGGAGGGCTTGAAATTGCCCAAGAGTGGCTTAGCAGAACTGTGGCCATGGAATTTGGAATCAAAACTGAATTGTCAGAATTGATGAAGGCATTTTTATCATGGCAATTGATCAGTGAAAAACTGCTTGCCATTAGGGGCAGGAGGAAAGCTAATATTATAATAGAATGTTGGAGAAAAACTAACGTGTGACAGTCATCATATACCTACTCAGGACGAAAAGCAGATCCAGACAAGGACAACTGGTTTTGTCAACGTCAACAAGACTGAATTTGACAACTCTTGCCATCAAAAAAGTTTCCCGATATTTAACCTACATCTCTTCTGTTCTTAGACTTTACATTCATTTTCTCTCATTTATCTCTTTTGGGTTTTATAAAGAAAAACTGTTTATACAGTGATTTGTATGAACGAACATGTCTCATGAAAAAATCCAATCAGATTAGATCACGAGGTATAGTAAGTAAATAGCTAGTTCGTGGATGGGGCCATAGCATATTGGTGAATCACCATCAGTTACGAGGTGTGTGCCAAAAATCATTTGTTACTAAAAATATATTGCCTAAGTTTGTGAATGAATCACCTTTTTTATATAGGGAGTGATTAAAGGTTATCTCAATCATACACCATCCTCACTTCTGTGTACTCCAATGTTGTTGCTGGTACGGCAGAGTTTCAATTAATGGGGAAGCAATTGCATATATTTATTGACAACTTCCCTATTTGACAAATATTTGGAAAGCACCTACTTTGTCCGGGTCTCCTGTCAGGCCCAGGAGGATACCTTATGCACATGACCGGTCCTCATGAAGCTTGCCAAGTAGAAGGAAAAACCTCTAAGCACTTTGTATATATTATCAGAACCTTCACTACAATGCTAAGAGGTACTATTGTTTTCCCAATTTTATATATTTTGGCAGCAGAGACTCTAAAGCCCAATCAGTGGCCTCCAAACACTACTGAGCCTGTATTACTTTCAGTAAAGATGATTTCAACACTCACCTGTGTGTATGTGTGTACCATATCTATCTAAATAAGTATACTTTTATATATATTTAAATTATTTATATTTAAATATGTGTAGATTTGCACATTATATATACACATATGCATATATGCATATATGTACATTATATAGATCTTCCTGTACACCTCACCTTGGAGACCACCTCACCTTGGAGACCACATATATGTACATTATCCAGATCTTCCTGTACACCTCACCTTGGAGACCACCTCACCTTGGAGACCTGTTGTACACCACTTTACTACATTGCTTCCCCCCGCCTAACCTCAGGTTTTGCTTAGGTTTGAGTTGGGATGGGAACCCCATCTAAGAACTTGATCGAGGAAATAAAAATAAAAAGCAATCTTTTTAAATAAAAAGCAATCATTTTCAAGTTTGAACTAGATCTTTGTATCACTAAATATGTTTTGGCAGAATTCCTTGATGAGTTTTTTATATGCAAAGGTGAGTTCTGCTGGCTTGTAAAAATCTTATTCATCTCTTCTGAATTCTCTTTGCTGGGCAGGATCTTAAGTACCTCCAACAAAAGAATGAGTGTCTTATATATGTTTCAGCGTTCCCCACCACCCAGTAAAGGACTGAACACATCAGGAAACCTCTGTCCTTTGGTGATGTCTTTGTTGGAAAAAGAAAGGAGAATCTTTACTTCAGCTGTAGAATAGGAATTACTCTTCTGTGGATGCAAAGTGCCCCAGACAAGGTAGGAAGGCAGCTGGGCTGCTCAGATGTCCTGAGCATGGATGGCTGCGGATGCCGCAGGTAGTCTCCTAACGAATGGATGATGGAAAGGATGCCAGGGCTGTCACGTAGGCACTGTGAAAAGGAGGGCTGAGAAGCCCGATCAACAGAGATGAGAACCTTCCAGCTCTACCCAATCCGGCCCCAGCCCCACCTGATCACCATAGCTTCCTCTTTTCCTCTGTGGAGGCTTCAGGAAAGTGGCTGTAGCTCCTTCTTTGACTTGATACTGTCCACGCTTCCGTGCTTGATTCTCATCCATATTTCCATTTCTACGGGACAGACTGGGGGCTACTAGTGGGGGCTCTAATTCTAACCCAGTCACTAACTTCCTGGGAGGCATTCAGCCTTATTTGCTCATCTGCAAAAAGAAAGCACTGAAGTTAATGCAACCTTCCAGGGGCCTTCCAGCTCTGTCCATCTTGACCCTACGTTTTTACTTTTTCCTGACCTTTCCTCTCTTCTCACCCTCACCTTTTAGAATGAAGCAACTAGGGACAGGAGGATTTGTCCTGAAAACTGCCTCCAGTTGGGATGTTGTTGTTGATCAGGGAGCTGCAAAGGGAAGCTTCACAGAGGGCTGAGTCCTTTCCTTCCACAGGATGCACATATCCCATTGTCTAACATGTTTTCCAGCTGACATTTCAACTAACTATCCCCATGTTGGTGCTTCTTCAAGTCGAAGTCTTTGCACTCTTTGTAAGGAGCATAAACCATGACAAATGGCCTCAGCTTAGGCATATGGTGATGCACTGGTTTCCTAGTTTTCTGGGATGTATTAGCAAACTCTTGTCCCCAAATGTAAAAATAATGAACTTACCACCATGCATGGAATGTTGACAATGTGAAACAGATCAGATTTATGGAAGCCTCAGAGACAATCCTTAATTTTTAGTAGAACATTGCTTTTTTATTTCCATCCTGAGTGAATTTCAGTCACCTTCCCCCTAAAACCTTGTTTTAAGATGGTCACGGTGGTTAAGAATTAAAAAGTTGTTCTTTTTTTTCCTTAAGTGTGTGTATTAGAGTTTGTATTTGGTTATGATTAACAAAGACACAAGATACAATGGCTAAAACATGATGGGAACTTTGTACTCCTGCATCCTGAGGTTGGGAGGGAAATGGTTCAGCCTTGGTACAGTGGTTCCAAGATGTCCTCAATGTTCCAGGCACCTTCATTTCTGATCCACCAGCTTTACTTCATGATTTCCACCCATGGGGTTGTCTTCTCATTACAAGATGGCTACTGCAGCTCCAAACCTTACGTCTGAGTTCCAGGCAGGGAGAGGAATAGAGGGGAAGGGCAAATGGGCACATACCAGTCAGGTGAGACACCTACTTAACACCTTCTACTTATATTTCATTGGCTAGAACTTCACCAACTATCTGTTCCTATCTGCAAGGGAAGCTGGAAGATGCAGACTTTTCCTGGCTACATTGACATTGCCCCCCCTAAATCAGGGTTCTTAGAAAGGAAGAGGGAGAGAATGAATCTAGGATAGGGTATTGTCCTAGTGGGGTTATTTATCCTTCTAAAATGAATACATGTTTGTTAAGGTAAGCCTGAAAACTATGGAAAAGGAAAGTAAAGAGATAATGATGATGTTAACCACCCAAAATGACCTCCAACAGCATTTAGTGTAACTGTATGCATGTTTTTTTATTAATAATTATAATTATTTTTCTGATCATATTTTTTCTGATTATAAAAAAAAAAATGCCTGTTCATTGGGGAAACTTTGAGCAAAGTATAGAGAAGAAAATAGAAATCATCCATAATCCCATTACCCAGAGATAACCACTATGCTATTTTGTTGCATTTTCTGCCATATATATATATATATATATATACTACATATTAATAATCACAGCATGTGTATGGTGATTAACATAGTTTAAAAAAATAATCACAGCATGTGTATAACTTGGTATCTTTTTTCATTTTCTAAATAATACAAGTGACTTTACATATGACCCTAGCTAATGTATCTCTGCACCCTTGTAACAGAGTATTCCAAATGGTGGTTGCAGAGCTATCTGGAAAATTCTTTAAGTCAGAGAGCATGAATAGCGTAGATACCGTAGACCCATTTTCTCCTGCCCTGCTTCTGGGAGACCATCCGGCAGATCTGGCTACTGTACTCTCATTTTCAGACTATATCCTATGATCTTCTTTCTGCATTTTTTCACCTTAAAAAGTGGCAAGTACACATGCCGAAAATTAAAATGATTATTTGGGGAACATGACCTGTCACCCATTCTTACCATATGGCTCACAGAGGTGGACTTTGCTCTGGCTTGTAAATTCATAGGACCTCCAAGCTAGGTAGGACCCTCCCAGCTCATCAGTCCAAACCTCTAATGCAACAATGAAGGGAAGCAGAAAGGAAAAGTGCCCTGCTGAGGGTCACAGATGGCATGGTCAGTACCCGAATGCCTTTCTGATAATCTTCCATCTATTTGAGATGCTTTGGATGATGAACTAATTGGTAAACTTCAAAGATGTCATGACTCCCACAAAAATACCCAACCAACTGCGGTCAGTTGCTAAAGGCATCAAATGAAGCCTAAGGATTGATAACGTCCATAGGGTGGCATTTCTCAGATGGGCAATTCCATTTAATATACCCAGATATTGGAGAAAATATACCATCTACAGAAAACTATTTTTCTATTCCATGCTCACTTACTATGAGATCAGACCTTGCTGAATGCCATAGAGTCATGTTATACAGACTTACAGAACTTGCAGCCTGGTTGGGGAGACGAGAGGGACATATGAGCCAATATGGTACATTCATACAATGAAATGTCACACAACCATAAAAGGCAAAGAGGTAAATCTGCACAAACTGCCATGGAAAGATGACCATAATATGTTATTAGAAGAAAAATGCTGACCAACAGGAGTTTGATGTACATGTAGTAAGATCTCTTCTGTGTTTTAAAACAAAGTACATTCACACACTTAAATGTTTTTCTGTGCATAGAAAATATCTAGACAAATAGGCACAAACTTTTAACAGTGGCTATTGAATGGAGTGGGATTTTAAGATGGGGGAAATTATATTTCTTTTTACTTTTTTCATTCACATACTTCTGGTTTTTTAAACATAATCAGTTTCTCCATCATACATTTTGAATAATCACAGTACTACGGAGGAGTTGTGACAATTAAATGAGTTGCTATGAATAAAATGCTTAGACTTTTGCCAGGTCCATTGGAAGAGCTCAATAAACATTAGCTGTGTTGATGATTATGATGTTGATGATGATGACAACGATGAAAGGCGGGTGCTCACATGCTGTTGCTGAGCATATACATCTACACCAGTTATTTATAGAACAAAGTGATCAGATATGTATGCCAAAAGCCTTTGAAATGTGAAAGCATTTTGACCCAGCAGTTCTACTTTCAGAAATTTCTTCTATGGAAAAAAAAAACTGAATAAGTATATAAGAAGTACGTACAAAGATGAATAAAGAGCAAAATGTTGGCAACAAGCTAAATGTTCAAAACCAGGAATGGCTTAATAAATTATGGTGCATCTTTACAACGGAATAGTATGCATTCATTGTAGCAATGAATTCATTAGTGTGGTAACATGGTAATGATATAATATTAATGAAAAAGGCAAATTGCTGAAGGGTATATACTTATGATTCCATTACAGTACAAAAAATGTATGTATCTCTAAAAGCACATGCATTTAAATATTAGTAGTACTGAGCCCTCAGCAATTGTGAAAATTATTTTCTTTTTATTTAGGTGCAGTTTCCAATTTTTCTGTAGTACTTGTGCAAATATTTAAAAGAAAGGCAAAGGGCCTTTGGAGGAGCATTTCATAATGCAGCCTCCATGCCAACCCACTGACATCGGGATGCCTCTGCCTGGGGGCCAGAGGAGATGTGAGTGCCTCCAGGGATCACATGGCAAGTGTGTTCAGTTTCTAGAGCAGACTCAGCCGACATGGAACTAGTGTCCTGATCCGACTCAGGAGACAGACTTTGGGATGTTCACTGAAGGTCAAAAGAAGGAAATAGGTGAGCAAATTTGGGCCATGTCATTGCAATCAGCAAACCCAAAAATACGTACCAAATTCTTACAATGACCATTCCTCCTGTTTTGCATAGAACAGTCCAGTCTGTCTTTTGACCCAGCATAATTATGAATAATACCCTTTTCATTCTTTGTCACCCTACCCACTTGGCGTTTGCTCATTTGTTTCATTATTCCCTTTAATTTGTTCTTCTAGCTTCTGTATTTCCTGTACACTGAAGTTAGTTAAAGGCTTGATTCAGGTTCAACTTCTTTTTTGGCAAGAATTCTTCATAGATGTCCCTGTTTGCTGTATATTGCCTCATGTAAGGAGTTACGCAATGTCTGATTGTCCCACTTTTAGTGATACTCAAATTGACGAGTAGATTCAGGTGGTGGCAGCATGATCAGGCCATTGTAAAGCTCTTCATCAACTTTTCCTCTCATGGTTTAACCCATTGTTGATTATCACCTGCCTTATCGCATTAGAGGTTAGAAATAGTCCCAGCTCTATCATTCTTTCCACATTTACCACCTGGAATTCTTTTGTAAAGAAGAATGTCCCTCGGGGCACCTGGGTGGCTCAGTCAGTGGGGCGCCCGACTCCTGATTTCAGCTCAGGTCATGATCTCAGGGCTGTGAGACCAAGCCCTGCTTCTAGCTCCATGCCGAGCATGAAGCCTGCTTAAGATTCTCTCTCTCCATGGGACCTCTGGGTTGCTCACTTGGTTAAGCGTCTGCCTTCAGCTCAGGGTGTGATCCCAGGGTCCTGGGATCAAGTCCCACATTGGACTCCTTGCTCAGTGAGGAACCTGCTGCTCCCCCTGCTTGTGCTCTCTCTCTCTCTCTGACAAATAAATAAAAATCTTAAAAAAAAAAAAAACTCTCTCGCCCTCTCCCTCTGCCCCTCCCTCACTCCGCCCCAAAGAAAAAGAAGAATTTCCCTCATCAATTAGGACTCTCCAGTACACTTTATATGGGAAGAACAGAATAAATGCTTGTCTCTTTCCTTTTAATGGTCAATTTTCAGAGCAAGAAGTTGAAAGCCTAGTTACTTCCAATGGTATCCAGGGTTTTTTTGTGTTTTTTGAAGTTGTTTACTTGTTTGCTTATTTTTTGATGGCAAGATTTCTTTTTTTTTTTCTTTCTTTCTTTTTAAAAAAGTTTGGTATCATTATGAATTCATCAAGTTCTTGTACATTAAATTTAAATACATTTATAAAACAAATTATCCTCATCAATTAGCTGTCTTTATTAGTCGGGGTTCTCCAGGGAAGCAGAGCCAGTAGAATGTGTATGCACAGAGAGAGAGAGAGAGGTTTATTTTAAGGAATTTCCACACATAACTGGGGACTGACAAGTCCAAGATCTGTTTGGCAAGCAGGCTGGCTGCTGAGCCAGAGAACAGTTGATGTTGTAACCCAAGTCCAAAGGCTTCTTGGGGCAGGATTCCCTCTTCCTTGAGAGACCTCCATCTTTTTCTCGTAAGGCCTTCAATAGATGGGATGAAGCCCACCCACATTAGGGAGGGTAATCTGCTTTACACAAAGATTTATATGTTAATCTCATCTGAAAAAAATACCTTCACAGTAATATCTAGACTGATGACTGATCAAATATCTGGGTACCATGGCCTGGACAAATTGATGCATAAAATTAATCATCACCTTATTTCTATTTTTTTAAAAATCCTAACAATACAAATGCAAAATGAATGGTAGAATCAATGCTTACCACGGGTGTTCAAGATGCAAAAGGACACTTGAGCTGAACCAAACAAGAAAGATTTGAATTAGTAATTTCTGTGTGTTTTACTGGCTTAGGTGCTAGACAGAGAGCTGGCAAAAATGACCCTGGTTCTGCCTCTTCTCATGTAACCTTGTGTAATTTATGTTAGTTCACTGAGTTTCAGAATCTTCATCTGAAAAGCAAGAATAATAACATCTGTCCTACCTGCCGTTATACTTTGTTATGACAGCCAAAAGAAATTGGGTATATTAAAGCATTTTGCAACCTGCATGTTACACCAGTATAAGGTGTTATTAGACTGCTTTTTGTTAAGGATCAACATACTTCAGGGGCGCCTGGGTGGCTCAGTCAGTTAAGCATCTGACTCTTGATTTCAGCTCAGGTCATAATCTCAAGGTCATGAGATGGAGCCCTACATTGGGCTCTATGCTCAGCAGAGAGTCCGCTTGAGATTCTCCCTCCTTCTCCCTCTGTCACTCCCCAGCCTGTGCTCTCTCTCCCTTTTCTTTAAATGAAGGGAAGAAAGAAAGAAAGAAAGGGTCAACAAGCTGCAGAATGTCGAGCAAATGTGCTTTGAAGCTACAGCCCTGACTAAGTACAGTGCCACATGATGATATTCCATGGCTTTCTCTTTATTTGTGAGAGGCCATCTCTTGTGGGTCCCACATTTTAAGAAGAGGGGAAATTGTTACTCCACTAAGGGAAAAAGAATCAGTGTTAATTTTTCATATGAGTGTCTCGGTTTGTAAATTCCTTTTTCCCCCAGAGTTCCCCAATTCTCTGTGACAACAAGGTAGCATTGACCAATGCAAAGAATAAATAACTGGCTTATTTCATTCACTTATCTATTCAATAAGCATTTATCAAACACCCATTACATATGAGACACTATGCCAGGTGTTTTGGAAACACAGAAGTTAATTAAATCCAGACTCTGTCCTCAAGCAATTTACAGGTTAAGAGGAAGAAGCCAAGGGCACCTGGGTGGCTCAGTCGATTAAGTGTCTGCCTTCAGCTCAGGTCATGATCTCTGGATCCTGGGATGGAGACCCGAGTCGGGCTCCCTGCTCAGCAGGGAGTCTGCTTCTCCTTCTGCCTCTGTCCTTCTCCCCAACTTGTGCTCTCTTTCTCTCTCTCTCTCTCAAATAAATAAATAATCTTTAAAAAAGAGAAAGAAGCCATAATTAAAAAAAAAAACCCTATAATACAATATAGAAGAGAGAGATCAGTAACATCCATGAAAGTTCAGAGGAAAAACCAGGTTTCCTTTTTTTAAAGATTTTCTTTATTTGAGGGGCGCCTGGGTGGCTCAGTCATTAAGCATCTGCCCTTGGCTCATGTCATGATCCCAGGGTCCTGGGATTGAGCCCCGTATCGGGCTCCCTGCTCAGTGGGGAGCCTGCTTCTCCCTCTCCCACTCCCTCTGCTTGTGTTCCCTCTCTTGCTGTGTCTCTCTCTGTCAAAAAAATAAAATCTTAAAAAAAAAGATTTTCTTTATTTGAGAGAGAGAGACAGAGCACAAGACGGGGGTGGGGGAGGTGCAGAGGGAGAGGCAGAAGCCGACTCCCTGCCAAGCAGGGAGCCTGACACAGGGCTTGATCCCAGGATCCTGAGATCATGACCTGAGTTGAGACAGATGCTTAACGGACTGAGCCACCCAGGTGCCCCTCAAAGGAGAGACCAGTTTCAACTGAAGGTTCCAGACAGCTTCCTGGAAGAGGTGGCACTTAGCCAGACTGAAGAATAGGAATAGATGTGGGCCTGTGTGGTGGGGCAGGCCGAAGCAGATGGAATGGGGAGGGGATGTGTAGATGTGGCGGAGAATACAAGGTACTTGAAGAGAAGCAGTAGGAAGGGTGTTTGGATGTGTGCTATTTGTAGAAATTGACGAATTCTTTCCTCTTCCTCTAGTTTCTTCTCTACAATTTTAGAAAGGATAAAAAGACTTCCTTTGTCTAGCTCACCAACTATAATTAATGGGTAGCAAAACGTTACATACAGTTGGTGAGCTCAATGGAAAGGGTTATCGTCAAATACCTACCTACTCGATAAGTTATAATTTTATTAAGATTATGATGCTCTCCAACTTTAAAATTCTATGATTCTCAAAAGCCAAATCTTGTCTAAAAGTTTTAAACATTTTAGATATAAATCTTTCTTAGCTAGAGTTCCCATGTCCATGCTTCCTAAACAGAAAATATAGAACTTAATTTAGCCCCCTTGATGACTCAGAGTCATCATCAAAAACAGAAGGGATCAGGCTGTGCTGTATCACAGCATTCCCAGGATCCATGGAGTCACAAAGTATTATTTATCCCTAAACCAAGGGGCTCCAGATTGCTCTGTTACAATTTTTTCTTTTTCTTTCTTTTTTTTTTTTTCCCTGCCTTGATTCCTGGGCATTCCACACTCAGATTTTGATGCTTTCCATGTATCTACCTACTTTATCCCATTTTTGTTCTGTTGGCTGCTTCTCTTCTACATGAGGTTTGGAAGTTAGATAACCAAGTTCTGTTAGAATTATATGGAAAATAAGAGCCTATTGCTAAGCTCTGAGTAAGGGTCAAAGAGGATTGCCTACATGTAAAGTATCTTGAGACTTAGTGCCATCTGGTTTGGCTGTTTAATTAAAGGTATGTGTGTAAGAGAGAGAGAGAAAGAAAAAGGGGGCAATAGAGACAGAGAGAGAGAATGTGTGTCTGCATGTGTGTGCACATATAAATGTAACTTTCCCTTATGGTTTTTTACTGTGAGTGTGGGACAGCTAAGTTCAAGATAAGTACAAGATGACAGTCTATAATTTGCCTAGAGAAATTGGGAAGCACAGAAAAATCCAAGATAAGAAGAAATTTTGTAACATTGCATATAAGAGATAATCGTGGTTGCTCCTGCTATTATATAGACCCTGCGATGACTATAATGTAGTGTAAGGAGCAACCATTATCTCTGAGAAACAGCAGTTATGCGATTAGTCCAAATTCCTATGGGGAAATTGAAAGAAAATGATGATTAGACTTGAGGGTCTCCTGATTCCAGACCAGACTTCCTTCAACTACTATAAAATACTACTCACATGATAATTATTATTAGAAATCAGAAGAAATCCTGCATCTCTGTGCTTCTACACTACATTGGGAGGGCATTTAAGCAAGAGATGTGGGTTTGGAGTAAATCAATGTATCTCAAAAAACAACCCATAAGCATGTTAAACACAATCACCTGGAGAATCTGTTTAAAAATACAGATGCTCAGGCTCCATTATCAAGAGTCTATTTTAGCAGATCTGGGATGTTTGGGAGAGATTTCACCCTTAAATACTTAAGCATACAACTCCTTCATAACTACGATACCATTATTACACTAGCTTTTGATTTTATGAGAAACCCAAATTGTGTTTGTGCATCCAGCCATTTCATATTTAGGCCTGGGGCTTTAGGGAGCCAGAAGGTCATTGCTTTTTTTTTCAGAGCGCGCCCTTCTCCCTGCCCCTGCCTTTCCTGTTCAGCTCACGGTGTACTTCCCAGCCCCCTTCACCCATGCCTGTGCCAAAATAACAAAATATCTAGGTATGCATGAGATCCCACCCCATTTGCTTCTGTTCTACCACTCTCTGCTTGTGGTGCTCAGCTGGAAGTGGTGATGAGGTTACTATCGGACATCCTAACCAGTCATGCCATGCCTCATGGGAAAGTAAAGGCTTTTTCAGCAATGACCATGTTTCTGAAGGAAGGGTCAGATGGTTGAAAGTAATGTTAATGGAAAAAACAGTGGTGGTGATCCAGCTAGGAACTCAGTGCATTCTACAGGGTTGAATGCATTCAACACCTGCCAGATTCTACACCTGCAGTGACAGGGATGCTTACTGAGAATACACAAAGAGTGATATATCCATGGAAATACACTCCTCTCTCATCACTTGCCATACACCTGGCAACTAGTATCCCCTTTTATCCTTACAACAACCTGTAAGGTAATGAATCCTATAGGTTGATTTGAGAGATGAGGAAACAGAGGCCCAGCCAGAGAAGTAAATAACTTGGTCAAGATCATGCCCGGTAAATGATAGGGTCAACATTTGAACCCAGCTCTGTAAGACGCCTGTTATGGGCTGAATGGCACCCCCCACCCCAGTACCTCCAAATGAGATCTTCTTTGGAAATAGGGTCACTCCATAGGCAATTAGGCGAGCCCTAACCAAACAGGACCGATGTCCTGATGAAGAGGGGAAATTTGGGCACAGGATAGACAGGCAGAGGGAAGATGGTACAGAAACACATAGAAGAAAGATAGCCATGTGAGGGGAGCGAGCCCGGGAATGCCACAGATGGATGGGAAATAGCAGAAACTAGCAGGGGTAAGGAAGGAATCTCCCGCAGAGAGCTGTCAGAGGGATCATGACCCTGCTCCCACCCTGGTTTCAGACTTCTGGCCTCCAGAATATAAGACAATACATTTCTATTGTTTGAAGCTACCCTGTCTCTAATATTTTGTTATGGCGGCCCTAGGAAACTGATACATCTCTCAGACTCTTGGACCCATTATTATAGTGCCTCCCTGAAAAGCTGTGAATTTACCTGTGTTTGGCTGGGAATATTACTGGAATAGCAGAGACCATCCTAGAAAAGGGCAGTTATCTGCACAAAGGCACAAAAGGAGCCAAGCAAATCACATGTTGACGCAGACGGAGAGCCACATTGCAGTGGAGAAAAACAGAAACTCAGTCTACACTTATCAATTTCAAAGTAGGATCAACCTTAGATGCTTCACACACAAGGCCCCCAACACTCGGCAAGGTTGGGGTCTCTACCCTCCTGTGGGTGACGGAACTGAATGACCCCCAGTCCCACAGGAGAGTGAGAAGTGAGCCTTTACACCTGGGTAGCTTCTGACCAGCCCCACTGTTCTTTCTGTCTGCTGTGATTTCTTCCCACAGGAAACCCTCCTTAGGGACATTGCTTCAGGATGTGGGCAGATATTAGAAGGAACATTGTGTAAGTACAGTATTTGCCTCCTGTTTTGCACTTCTATGTGTCCTTGGCTCTTTGAGGATTCAGGAGTAGGTTTTGGTTTTAGATTTTTCTTTAAAGACTTAAATTGGTCAGTGTGATCAGTTGCAGTTCCTCTATTTGCTGTCTCAGGACACCGATTTTATCTCCCTAATGACCTCATTTCCCCCTTCTGTCGTTGTGCATTCTGCAGTAGAGCTAATAATTGCAACTAATTAGCTTAAGAGTTGCCTTGAGATAAGAACAAAAGCACTTACATTAAAGAATTGAGTCCATTGGACTTAGGCCGAAGTACTTATCCCAACTTAAGAGGAAAATTGAACTTTGCCTTCCAGCCTGAGGCACCTCTGATGTCATCAAGACTGTGATTTTGAGACTTGCTTTTCAGGGGAGCCGACTCAAGGGTGCTTCCTCTACTAACTGGGAGGACTACTAAATGAAAGCCCTCCTTGTCTTTCCACGTGCTCTGGATAGAAGGGCACATCCCGGTCATGGACCAATCACTGTGCATTGTCTAACTAAGAGCAGCTGTGGAATGAAGACAATGGAAGGTGATGATTTAACATACAGGTGACAAAAAAAAAAAAAAAAAAGAAAGATACAGGTGACAAGATGGTGAACTCCAAGAGGGAAGGAATATTGTGTCTGGCATTGCCGTTATTCATCATTTAACTTGCCTTTCCAGAATGAGAAATTTTTGTTTCTACCTTTGTACTAAGTTTATCGTGGAACCCTGAGTGATAACCTGCAAATTCCCCTACCCAGTATTGACAGCTCTTCACACTGCTGGTCCTAACATCTTTCCAACCAAACGCCTAAACCCTCTTCTACTTGACACCTCTATTTTAACTGAATGACTCCAAAATATGCTCGGCACTTTCTTATCTTCAGGTCTCCTGCTCTTATTACCTCCCACCAGGATTCCATCATAGTTGCCTATATGTGAAAGGGGACCATCAATTACCTATGCAGGGACTGGCTTTATCAGCACCCCCTAAAGTGCTTATTAGAGATTCCTGAGCTCTACTCCCAGATGATTCTGATGCACTGCTAAATTTGGGAACCCCTAAGGGCCCAAACTCACTCACCCAGTGCAGGATGCCCCTCTCTACCACCCTAAGACATGGAAATTAGCATCTGCTTGAACACTCTTTGTGGTCTTGAATTCCATTTTTAAACAATGATTGCCAAAATTTCTGCCACATGTGGAGGCAATATTATCTTCTTTGCAAATCCTACTATTTGACCTAAATCTGTCATTTGAATCTACCCACAAGTAGTCCAATACCCGTGCCCACCAGCAGGTTTTCAATGATCTAGATAGACATTACTTCACACTCACTTCCCTTACTCCCCCAACTCTTAAGGCTCCAGAGTTTCTGGCTAACCACCTCTAACTCCTTCAAATATAAATCATACTTTATCATCGTCATCATAATCCTTGCCAGAACTCCATGAGATAGGTAGTGTTAATTAGTTCCATTGTATAGATGAGGAAACGGAGACTGTGGGAGGTTAAGTAACTTCCCAAAGTTCGCACGATACATGTCAGAGTTTAGACCTGAACAAGTCCATCTGACTCCGAAGTGGGAGCCCTTAACCGCTTCACTATACTGCCGCCAGTTTGTTCATTCTTTGGATCATCTCCAATTTTAATATCCTTACTAAACGTGATATCCAGAGTGGGGCACAACGTTCATGAGCTTGCCTGACCAGCACAGAGTCCAGAGTCCTCTTACTGCCTCCTACACACTTCTATTAACACAGCCCGTGGTGATCTTGGTGTTTCCTGGTGACTCCATCACGTGGCTAACTGATATCACTTAAAACTCCTGGTCTGTTTTCACATGGACTCCTTGCAGGAATTATTTCTCTTTTATTAATTGCCTGTAATGTGCAAATCAAAGAACTATGGGCTAGGGATACAGGCGTGGATACAATGCTGGAGAAGGCACATCCTGCTCTCAAAGGAGCCAATGAAAGAAAGGTAGGGGAATGTTGCAAAGGGAAGAGATGAAAGAACGGGTTCCCAGCCATGGCACTGACATCGTAAGACTGCCAGGCAGAGAGATCTTAGGGAGACTCAATCTTTTTCCAACTTTGTGACTAATGTTACTTTGTGACCATGTGATCCCCCAGGAGCCTGAGTGGAAGAGCAGGGCAGATGCTCAAAGCTACCACCTTGTATGGCTTATCCTCTTATCTGTAAATTTAATTTATTTTAAACCTAAGTTAAGGACTTTTCTTCTATTTGGGCTTAATTGTAATTATGTATTTATCTTGTGAGTGTTGGTCCACCTTTTCAAACTTTAAAAGTGTTTTTGTTTTGTTGTTTAACCTGATTCTGCAAGAGTCAGATTCTACAATGTCAACACTCCCAGCTCTGAACCTCCCACAAATGGAATTGACATGGCTTCTAGGTCACTAATAAAAGCATTAAGTGGGAATTGATCCTGGACAGGTAGCAGTGTGGTAGAAATGCAAGGTCAGGGTCCACCTGGATGGCGCAGTCAGTTAAGCGTCAGACTCTTGATTTCGGCTCAGGTCATGATCTTAGGGTCATGAGATGGAGCCCCACGTGGGGCACTGTGCTCAGTGCAGAGTCGGCTTGAGATTCTCTCGCTCTCCTTCTGCCCCTCCCGTTCTTGCTCTCTTTCTCTCTAAAATAAATAAATAAATCTTTTTAAAATTTTGCTTTATTATGTTATGTTAATCACAATATATTACATAATTAGTTTTTGATGTAATGTTTCATGATTCATTGTTTACGTATAACACCCAGTGCTCCATTCAATACGTGCCCTCTTTAATACCCATCACCAGGGTAACCCATCCCCCACCCCCCTCCCCTCTAGAACCCTCAGTTTGTTTCTCAGAGTCCATCATCTCTCATGGTTCGTCTCCCCCTCTGATTATCCCCCTTTCATTTTCCCCTTCCTGCTATCTTCTTTTTTTTTTTTTTACATATAATGTATTATTTGTTTCAGAGGTACAGATCTGTGATTCAACAGTCTTGCACAATTCACAGCACTCACCATAGCACATACCCTCCCCAATGTCTGTCACCCAGCCACCCCATCCATCCCACCCCCCACCACTCCAGCAACCCTCAGTTTGTTTCCTGAGATTAAGAATTCCTCATATCAATGAGATCATATGATACATGTCTTTCTCTGATTGACTTTAAATAAATAAATCTTAAAAAAAAAAAAAGAAAGAGAAATGGAAGGTCAGGCTGAGAGAGTTTTGTGTCTGGCTTGCTCATCACTGACTGCCAAGAAGGTAGCCCAGAGCTCAGCATCGGGTAAATGCGGCATCAAGCCTTGTAGAAATCAATCGATTAATTCAGACATTTCTCCAGTTCTACACCGTAGAATATTAGAATATCCTAGCTAGCTGCGGTGGGGGGGTGGGGGATGGGGCGCCTGGGTGGCTCAGTCATTGGGCATCTGCCTTCGGTTCAGGTCATGGTCCCAGGGTCCTGGGATTGAGCCCCACGTCAGGCTCCCTGCTCGGCGGGAAGCCTGCTTCTCTCTCTCCCACTCCCCTCTGTTTCTCTTGCTGTTTCTCTCTGTCAAATAAATAAATAAATAATCTTAAAAAAAAAAAAAAAGAATATCCTAGCTGGAAAGGATCTTTTTTTAATTTTTTATTGTTATGTTAATCATCATACATTACCTGATTAGTTTTTGATGTAGTGTTCCATGATTCATTGTTTGTGCATAACACCCAGTGCTCCACGCAGAACGTGCCCTCCTCAATACCCATCACCAGGCTAACCCATCCCCCTACCCTCCTCCCCTCTAGAACCCTCAGTTTGTTTTTCAGAGGCTGAAAGGATCTTAAAAGTTCTCTAACTCAACCTTTCCCTTCACAGAGTCAGAAAACAAAACCCAAAGAGGAACAATTATCTACCTCAAATCACTTACTTGGGGAATAAAACAGATCAATGGTCAAGGCTTCCTATTTTCTAATGCAGAGTACTTTCCACCACACCAAGCAGTGGACTTGCTAGTCAACACTCTCTTATTATATGTGTCCACCTCCTAATTATACTACTACTATCAAGCCTGGGCAATCCTGTGGAAACCCCAAGTAGGACAGGAAAAAACTTTTTCCTTCTGACTCAGAAGCCAAAATTCCCTTGGGTGAATCTAGATAAACCTGCAGCTCTTTAGGTATGATATTGGTCATAATAAGGAAAAGACTCTAACAGAGAGTTCCAGAAAGTAACTCTGGGGTCCAATGGGTGGGGGGCAGAGGTCCTCCATCATCCCTTACACACAGCAGTTGGCCCCCAAGAGAGCAAGAACTAGACCACATCAGGGGCCCATGACCCCATAAGCCTGACGTTCTATTTCTCGGTCTGACCCATTATGAATTCTGCTGTCCAAAATCACAATGAATGTGAAGTGCTGTAGATTATGGAATACCTACCAAGTACCCCATACTGGGATTTTACACTCTTTATTTCAAATCCTCAGGACAACCCTGCATGCTAGCTCTTATTAGCCCATTTTCCAGATGAGAAAATGAAGATCCAGAGAGGTTAAATAACTTTTCCAAGGTAATAAGTAGAGAAGGCAATATTGAAACTCATCTATCCATCTAAAGCCAGGATTTAATGCAAGGCCATATACTTTACACGACACCAGACTGCTTGCCCCCAAATCTGTCCTAAATTATTTTAAGTTTGACCTCAACTAGCACCCAAAGGAGTTACCCAGAAAAATATGAATTTGGCTACTGCCCATACATACGGTTTTTCCCATCTGCCACTCCAGACCAGTCTCCCAGTGGACTCCTAACGTAGCCTACATTTGCAGCCTTTTTCTGCAAGAGCTCTCTGCCCTGACTTGTTCTATTTACCAACCATTATTAAGAACCAAAAACAATATGACTTCAAGGATACCTTTAACTCATTCATTACTAACTGGGGAGCAGGTGGGCAGATTGGGGAAGGTCCTTTTGTTCTCTTCTCCTCATTGAAGAAATAACAATAAACAAGTTATATTTTCCTGGATACTCACAGAAATGTATTTGTTTTCTGTTTTTAAATGCAGAGCACAATTTTTACATAAATGAATAATTTATTTTTTCAATTTACTGTAGTATAATTTACATAGAATAAAATACACCCTGTTAGGGTGCAGAATTCTGTGAATTTTGATTATATGGTTGTTATTACAGACTAAATTGGGTACCCCCAAAATTATACGTTGAAATCCTAACCCTCAATATCACTGTATTTGGAGATAAGGTCTTTCAGGAGGAAATTAGAGTTAAATGAGGTCACTCAGGTGGGACTCTAATCTAATAGGACTTACTGTTCTTATAATGAGAGGAAATGGTATCAGAAGTGTGCTCACACAGAGGAAAGGCCACGTGAGGTACACAGCAAGAAGGTGGCTATCTATAAGTTAGGAGACAGGGCCGCAGAAGAAATCAACCCTGCTAACACCTTGATCTTGAACTTCTAGCCTCCAAGAACTAAGAGAAAATACATTTCTGTACCCACCCCCCATCTGTTGTATTTTATGGCAGCTCTAGCCAATGAATACCGTTATGTAACCACCACCATAATCGAGATATAGACTATTTCCATCATTCCAAAAAGTCCTTTAATAGTCAACCCTCTTCCCCCACATCCAGTCCCTGGCAACTACTAATTTGATTTTTGTTCCAATAGTTTTAACTTTTCCAAAATGTCATGTTAATGGATTCAAACACTGTAGCCTTTTGAGTCTGGCTTTTTTCACCTAGCATTATGCTTTGAGATTCATTGGCTTTATTGCATGGAAAATCACTGCTTTTTGATTAAGATGTTTTGACAGTGTCTGACCAAGAGAAAAGAGAGAAGGAAGAGAAATAGAACAATGGTTCTGAGGAGTATGGTGATGTTGATCAAGAATCAGGTATTTGAGAAATGGAATGCAATCAAAATATGATGCAAATAATTACTTTAGATTTTTCCAAAATCTAGTTTAGAGATTTAGATAAATCTCTTTCCCTTTGCTCTCTCTCCTTGGCCTTAGGTCAGAGGTGAGATAACCATCTTTCTCAGTTCCTAATATCCTATTATTCTTAGTCTGTGTGAGGCCTCACTCCTGCTTAATTTTGTTATGTCTCACAATTTATTCTTTACACCACTGCTATTCCTGTCCCTCCAGACTCTCTCTCAAAGGTGTTCACTATACATGCTTAGGTGTATACAGATCTTTAAAACATATAGAGTGCTGGTTTGCATATTTGTGTGTTAAACATACATAAATGGTATTGCAGTACAGAGTCTGTACTGTCTCTCTTTGACTCAGCACCCTTTTAAAGATCTATGCATGATGAATTAATGTGTAGTCCTTTGTAAACTCTAAAGAACTCTACAAATATCTACTACTACTACCTCTAGAGTTAGTAATAATAAAAGTAATTTGTTCAAGAAAACTTTTTGAGCACCTAGTATGTTCTACGTACTTGGTTAAACCCTGCATATAGAGACATGATTTTTTAAAAGACAAAGTTCCCTGCAGACAAAGACAGTCAATAACTATAGAATTAACTATAAAAATGTGATCATAATAATCCTAAAGCTGTAAATAACTATGTGGTATGAGAGTTTCTAATAGGAGATCCTAACTATCTTGAGACTCAGGGACCGCTTCTCTGAGACAGAGACACTTGAGCCAATTTTTTGTCCTGTACGCTCAGGCTCATGAAAGACCCATTAAAAACCACATATATTGTGTAGATACCAAGTGGGTTTTCCATTTTTTTCCAAAGGGGGACATTTGAACCATAACAAAAACAACAAAAATCTAGGCCTGAACTTTGGCACATTGGGTGCAAAGACTACTTTGGAGGGATGAGTCAAACCCAGATGAGCTGGAAGCAACAGAGCTACACAGATCATTTAAAACTGGAATCATCAACAGTGTGAGTCAACTTCTCATTCTACGCAAGTGGATGTCAGCACAGCACACCAGCATCATCAGAAAAAGTATGAATTGGGGCGCCTGGCTGGCTCAGTCGTTAAGTGTCTGTCTTTGGCTCAGGTCATGATCCCAGGGTCCTGGGATCCAGCCCCGCATTGGGCTCCCTGCTCCATGGGAAGCCTGCTTCTCCCTCTCCCACTCCCCCTGCTTGTGTTCCTTCTCTCACTGTGTCTCTCTCTGTCTAATAAATAAATAAATAATCTTAAAAAAAAAAAGAAAAAGTATGAATTAACCTCCTCTTGCCATGCCCTGTAACTGTGGACTATTTGTCTGCTTGGAGGGAGGAGCAGTTAGAGGTAGTAAGTAATAGAATGGCCAGACACAAGATTGAATCATTCATTATTCTCAGCTTTGGTACTGATGGCACCAAGAGAAAAAAAAATCCAAGTTCAAAATACAGGACTAATGTCCTCAGACTGACTAAACGGTTTACATTGCATTAATTTCAACATAATATAATGTAAGAAAGAGGAACAAAAGAGAAAAATGCACAACCTGAAAACAGAGCACATATCCAAGTGTGGTCTTTCAGATAGCAGGAAAATTCTAATTCTATTCCCATTAGTGTCAAGAGTGGGCGCTGCCCGTGGGTTAATGGCATACGCAAATATTTTTCCCTTTGGTGAGAAAGCCAGATAAAGATCTTGAGAACTGTCAACATGATTTTTTTTTTAATGCAAGCCTATGTAAATACAGTTCTTCATTTAGAGAACACTTATGTATTTTTCTAATAATGCAGACTTATTTGAAAACAGCCTGGTTAATCCTCTCCCAATCTCCTCCTACTCCATGAACTAATCTCTTCCACGTCTGTATCCTTGTGTTGGAGGAATAATATTTCATTTTAACTGCTTACTGATCCGCCCGTCCTCTGGCTGAGGAAGTCTGAAATTGCAAACTGCTACTTAGGAGTCACCAAAATGCGTGATGTTTAATGGTGCCTAAAAGATGAAAGATCATGGCCTATTTCAAATGCATTTTCAGCCTCTCAGTTTGCCTTTTTAATGTATTTACATGAGTGGGGAATTAATAGCAAAATTGGGTACAAAGTGATGAAATGTATTCTTAAGCCCCAAGGAGTACACTTACATAATTATTGTTTGGTCTCACCACCTTACAGTTTGAATAAGATCCACAGTAACAAATATTTATTAAGCTTTCCTACTATACTCGAGAGAGAAACAAAATTAACAAGACTACAGTCACAGCTCTTAACCTCCACTCCTTCAAGGTACTTCCAGTGATGGTTTAATAACCATATTGTTATTACATACCCACACCTATGAATCCATGTGGAGGAAAATGGGGCCCAAACCTTCCATCCAATTCTCTGAGGCATCTGTGGCTTCAGGAAAGCTCAGGATCACTATCCTAGATGTGGAATAAGTCATATCTAAAGATTAAATGGTAAGTCATTAAAGATGAAATGGTACTTCAAAGTCATATAGTCGGGTTTAGCTCTCGTATGCTTCCAAATGAGAACACTGAGTCATGGCAAGGAAACGTGACTTGACTCTAGCGCCAGATAGAATCAAGGAATGGGCTGCACTCTTGTTCTGGAACTAACTCTGGATAGGTAGGGTAAGCTGATGAACAGAAAAGAAATATGGAAAAAAGGGGGGAAAATTACGTTTGCTTGAGACTACCAAGAAAGACCTGATGTGGGATGTGGCCTTTGAAATAGTCTCAAATGGTACACTGAGAGATCCGACTGGGAAGGCCAAGGTGAGAGTAGATGGAGTATAAGCATCATCTGGAGAAGAAACAGGAAAGTTAAGTTATGGATGTGGGAGTCCAGATGTGTGCACATGTGCCTCATATCGGACGAGAAGGAGACAGGACTGGAAAAGATAGGTAGCTGGTGGTTCTATTGGGAGTGGCATCAGAGACCAGATGAGAACTTACGCTCCATGCACAACCCAAGTTAAAGAATCCACACAGTAATTGGTAATTACTTTGGTAATTACCAGACTCCTTTAAATGCTCATATGTACTCAGCTTTGGCACTCACAGAAATTACCAGTGGGGTTATAAATCGGTACAACCTCTCTAGCTCTGGTTCAGGCATCAGCAGCTAAATGGTTTGAAAAGTGCATAGCTTTTGACTGGGCAATCTTTCTTCTAGGAATTTATTCTAAGTAAACAATATTGAATGTGCCCAGAGATCTCCAAGACTACCCATCACAGTGAGTAATTAGACATTACCTGATGTCCACACGTAGGAGATAAGTTAAGTACATTATGGGCCTTCTTCTAGCTAGAAAGAAAATGATCATTAAATATCATACTACAGAAGAGTAGTTAGTGAGAAGATATTCGCGATTACTTGTGAAGTTTTTAAATTTGTTTTTACTATTTTGCCTTCCCTATTCAATTTTTCTCAAATGAGAAGCTAGAGGTTTTGAACTTGCCTGTGTACCTTATCTACATAGAAGTCCCCTGACCCATTTTTAGAGAAATAAAGCAAGTTGCAAAGCAGTTAAATGTACTATCATCATGATTGTAAGAAGGTATATAAATATATTTCTATAGACTGAAAGGGGATTCATCCCAAAAAGCTAATTGTGGTTATCCCCAATTGTGAAGTTAACATTTAAAAATTTTTTACTTTCTGTTTTCTAGGTTTAAAAAAAAAAACAGCTGGTGATAATATTAAAAGCAAAACGATCAGTGTCATTTTTTAAGGAGGGTAATTCCTCCTTAAGAGGGAGGGATTGTTTATTTTTTAGTGATTTCTGACTCTAGCGGTTCTTTCTCTTCTGTAATGCATATCAAAATACCACCGACACTCCCTTTCTCAGATCTTCCTATCTTAATTTATTTAATTAGGGGCTTCATTTACCTCTTAGTACTTCCCCCTTCTAGAGAGCATCTCTATAAAACAGCTTTTTTAATATGAATATTCCGAAGGCTCCTACCAAACACATATCCAACACCTGCTTCCTAGGAAAGTTACTTCCGGTTTTGTCAGAAGTTCCATTGCTGACCAGAGGACACTGAGGGAAGAGGAAGTAGCTTGGTTCTAACCTGTGCTGACGTCCTTTCAGCCCGACTTCTCTTTACTCAGGAACGGAATGGATTATACCAGACAGCAGATCCTCATGATACCATGCTGGCAAATATTTCCTAGAGAAATTAGGGCTCTGCTACTGATCCTCAGATGGGGAAAAAATGTAGGTTTTTCCTACAGATATCACCCAATAAAGGTTCATCCCATTGCCATGTTTGAATAGCCTTGATCAACTACTCTGAATGTCAGTGGAGTTTATTGGTAAAGCCTGGGGACCTACCATTAGCAGTAGACTGGATAAATACTGTGCTAAATTCTTATGTGCTGGGGGAGGGAGTGATGAGGATTCCCAGGGAGCTGGTAATGTTGTTTCTTGTTCTCAGGGCTGGTTATTTAAGTTTAGCTTCTAAAAATCCATTTAGTGTACATATGTGCCCTTTTTGGTATATATGATATACTTCGATAAAAAAAAGTTTTAAATAAAATTTAAAAACTAACCTGGGGACCCCTACTGACATTCTCAAAGCAAGGACCCTTAGTTGGACAAGTACTGAACTTGCAGGAGACCTGTAGGATAATTGATATGGTTTGAGGGCCTCTTCAGAGTGAAGGGAAGCAAGGACAGTGGAAAACAGGAGTGACCTATATGCTTGGAGACCACATTCTGTGGCCTCAAATTCCAAGGAAGTGGCCAGCTAGGGTACTTGAGAAAGCAGGGTGTGTGACAGCATGGGAACACAGCCTCCCATTCCCAGCCATCGCACAGGAGACTGGGATCACTGACCAACTTACCTTTTCTCTCCAAACTTCAGCTCAACCAACTACAAAAGGAGGATATCTGATCTCACTAACCATGACCTAATGGCTTTGTCCTCACTGGGGCTTTATGTTCAAGGAAACACATAAAGAGTTGGGGGAGTAGGGTGGGGCTGGTGGAGGCAGAGGAGAACTAAATACAGCAATGACTGACGGATGCATTTTTCTTCTTAGAAAGCAAACAATGCTAGGTCACTCTCAGGTCACCCAGAGGCAGGATATAGCTGAGTGATGACGAAGCCCACTTTCCAGAACAGGATGGCCACTATGTGAGCTGAGCACTTGGAGCCAGGAGAGCTGGAACCTTCTGGTCAGATGTTTCACAGCAAATTCTTTGTGCAGTTCAGCCCCATTAAACAGCTGACTACTTGGTCCAGCCCGTCTCCCCTCCGGACAGTGTTAGTGATCTAGGGGCCAATGTCAGAGCTCCACCTTCTCCCTCCTGGGGGTTTTCCTTCCAGCATGACCATATACCCCAGTTCTACAACCAACTTTTCTCTGCTGTTTCTATACTCAAAACTGGGCTTGCACACATGAGTGAACAGTCTGAAGTAAACAGGCTACTTTCAAACTGGTAGTTTAACAGGATGCAGCAGGATTTTTACACTACAAGGACCCAGGCTGTGTACTGCAGAACACCTATACTCAAGAATCTTTATACAAATTCCTTGACAAAAGGATATGTGGTCAGATATGTCTGGGGAATCCTGGGTTTGTTGCAGTGTTTACTTTAGAACTTCTCAGAGACTTTGATAGACATTATGGATGTTCACGAGGATCCAGAACTCTTACATCTTTTTTTGTAGGGTATTTCATAGTAATTTCTCAGGTCACCTAGTTTAGAAAAGCTAGCAAATTCATTTGTTCAACAAATGTTTATGAAGTACCTACTATGTGTCAGGCACTGTTCCAGACACAGAGAGGAAGTCTCTTTCTCAAGGTCCTTTTCAAAATATTTTTATTCTAGTGGCAAGAAAGGCTAATAAACCAATAAACAAGATAGCTTCTGTATGTAGTAAGAAACATATAGAGAAATAGACAGGGCCCACTTTAAGTCTTCTCCGGAGAGCTATTTGAGCTGAAACTTGACAGTAAACATGCATCAGCCACAGGAAGAACCATGAGGAAAGCATTCTAGGCAAACAGAAGAGTAGTGCAAAGTCCCCAAAGGCAGGAAAGACCTTGGGCTACTCCAGGACGAGGTCAACTTCTGACTAGGCTGGCGGTGCTGGAGGGTAGTGAGGGATGGAGATAGTGGTAGGAAATGAGGTTGGGGAAGATGCAAGTATTGGATCACATAAAGCCTTATGGGCAACAATCAGGAATTTGGATCTTAGTCTAAGGACAATGAGAAGCCACTGGGGACTTTAAGCAGTGAGGTGGGGCCGAGGGAGATGGGGGAAGTAGGTGGATTAAAAATGTGTCTTGGTGGGAATACTCTTGGCTGTAATTCCCCAGACTCCATACCCTTGAATTCTAATGCCTGTTTCCCAGGCCCTCGTACTACAGCACCTGAAACTGTAATGCCAAACCCTTAGATCCAGTGTCTGATGCCTTTGACCGTGATCCCTGATATACTGAGACCTGGTGCCCCAACACAGGACACCTAGCACCCAGCTGCCTTGATTCTCAGACCCCAGGCCCAGCCTAAGACTGCAGGTGGGCCCAGCCCAGTGTGTGGAGAGGCCTCAATACCCCAAAGTGGAAAGTTACCCTCCGAGCTCCAGAATTGTAATTCTAACTCTTATGGCATATCAACTTGAAACACCCCTCCCTGCACATAACAGAAGAAAACAAGCTTGTGGTGCTCACCACCTCCTCCACAAAAGAAAAAAGAAGGGAAGAGAGGGGGCGGAGCAAGATGGCAGATGAGTAGGAGACCTGGATTTCATCTAGTCTCAGGAATTCAGCTGAATAGGGATCAAACCATTCTGAACACCTACGAACTCAACAGGAGATCGAACAAGAGAGTAGCAACAACTCTCTGAACAGAGAAGCGACCACTTACTGGAAGGTAGGACGTGCGGAGAAGTGAATCTGAGGCGATATTCGGGAGGATACACGGCGGGGGAGGGGCCTCCATCGGCCGCTTCAGGCAAGTGCTAGAGCTGCGGAGCACAAAATCGGAACTTTTAGAAGCTGGCTCCGCTGAAGGACGTCGCTCCAGTGGCTAAGCAGGGGGTGGAATCCTCCCGGGACAGTGTGGTCTCAGGACCCTCGGGGTCACAGAAAGACCAGGGGTGCCTGAGTGCAGCAGAGCTCCCAGGTATCAGAGCGGGGAAGCCGGCTGCAGAGACGGAGCCGAGGCGCGGGCTCTCAGCTTGGGCTTGCGGGAGCGCACCGCAGGGATCTGCTGGGTTTGGAGACTCCACACGGGGTCGGGTGCCAGAGATACAAACGCTCGGTCACAGGCCGGGTGAGCACGGAGTGCGGCCAGAGACTGGGGACACGGGAGTGACTGCTTTTCCCTGGGGGCACACTGAGGAGCGGGTCCCCAAGTTCTCGGCTCCTCCGGGCGGAGATTGGGAGGCCACCATTTTCACTCTGGTCCTCCAAACTGTACGGACAGGTTGCAGGGAACAAAAGCACCCGAGAGCAAACCCTAGCAGCTTGCTTAGCCCGGAAGGACAAGGGCGGGGCAATTCCGCCTCCGGCAACGACATTTGGAAACCACGGCAACAGGCCCCTCCCCCAGAAGATCAGCACAAACAGCCTGCAAGCCAAGACCAAGTTTACCGATCAAGGAGAACGGGAGAACTCCAGCGCTAGGGGAATACTGCACATAGAATTCACGGCTTTTTTACCATGATTCATTAGTTTTTCAAAGTTAATTTTTTAACTGTTTTTTTATTTTTAATTTTTCTTTTTCCCTTTTTCAACCAACATCATATCAATCTCTTTTTTAAAAAAAAACATTTTTTATTTTTCTTTTTTAGAGTCATATTTGTCCCTTCATAGTAGTTACCCTTATTTTTGGCATATATATATATAAGTTGTTCTCTCTTTAAAATTTTGAGATACAGTTTCTTCTAACAGATCAAAATATACCCTAAATCAGAGGTGTATGGCATTGTTCCAGTCTCTTGCCTGATCACATTCTCTCCCTTTTTTTTTTAAATCTTCTTCTTTTTTCAAACAACTTCTTATCTCATCAATTCCTTTTATAAAATCTTTTCTAATTTTCATCTTTACAGTTATCTTCCTTCCCTTCATTGTATCAGCCCTTATTTTGTACATATATAAGTCTTTCTTCCTTTAAAATTTTAGGAGGCACTTTCTTCTAAAGACCAAAATACACCCAAAATGCAGTGTGTGGCGCTGATCTATCCACTAGCCTGATCATATTTGATCATATTCTGTTTTTTTTTCTTTTGTTCTGTTTCTCTTTGTTTTTATCTTTTTCTTTTTCTTTTTTTTCTCCTCTTTCTTTTTTCTTTCTTTCCTTTTCTTTTCCCCTGGTTTCAGGTCTTTTCTGATTTGTATAGAGTATATTTCCTGGGGACGTTGTTAACCTATTAGCATTTGGTTGTCTCATTCATCTGTTCTCCTCTGGACAAAATGACAAGATGAAAAAAATCACCTCAGCAAAAAGAACAAGAGGTAGTACCACCTGCCAGGGACCTACTCAATACGGATATTAGTATGATGTTGGACCTAGACTTCAGAATCATGACTTTAAGGATACTAGCTGGGCTTGAAAAAAGCGTGGAAGTTATTAGAGAAACCCTTTCTGGAGAAATAAAAGAACTAAAATCTAACCAAGTCGAAATCAAAAAAGCTATTGATGAGGTGCAATCAAAAATGGGGGCACTAACTGCAGGGATAAATGAGGCAGGAGAGAGAATCAGCAAAATAGAAGACCAAATGATGGAAAATAAAGAGGCTGAGAAAGAGAGAAACAACTACAGGATCACGAGGGCAGAATTCGAGAGATAAGTGATACGATAAGACAAAACAACATTAGAATAATTGGGATCCCAGAAGAAGAAGAAAGAGAGAGAGGGGCAGAAGGTATATTGGAGCAAATTATAACAGAGAACTTCCCTAATGCGGGGAAGGAAACAGGCATCCAAATCCAGGAGGCACAGAGAACCCCTCCCAAAATCAAAAAATATAGGTCAACACCCCAACATCAAATAGTAAAACTTACGAGTCTCAGAGACAAAGAGAAACTCCTGACAGCAGCTCGGGAGAAAAGATATGTAACCTACAATGGTAGAAACATTAGATTGGCAACAGACCTATCCACAGAGACCTGGCAGGCCAGAAAGGATGGCACGATATCTTCAGAGCACTAAACGAGAAAAATATGCAGCCGAGAATACTATATCCAGCTGGGCTATCATTGAAAATAGAAGGAGAGATAAAAAGCTTGCAGGACAAACAAAAACTAAAGAAATTTGCAAACACGAAACCAGGCCTCCAAGAAATATTGAAAGGGGTCCTCTAAGCAAAGACAAAGCCTAAAAGCAGCATAGATCAGAAAGGAACACAGAAAATATACAGTAACAGTCACCTTACAGGCAATACAATGGCACTAAATTCCTATCTTTCAATATTACTCTGAATGTAAATAGGCTCAATGCCCCAATCAAAAGACACAGGCTATCAGATTGGATTAAAAAACAAGACCCATCCATATGCTGTCTGCAAGAGACTCATTTTAGACCCAAAGACACCCCCACATTGAAAGTGAGGGGTGGAAAACCATTTACCATGCTAATGGACACCAAAGAAAGCTGGGGTGGCAACCCTTATATCAGACAAATTAGATTTTAAAACAAAGACTGTAATAAGAGATGAGGAAGGACACTATATCCTACTTAAAGGGTCTCTCCAACAGGAAGATCTAACAATTGTAAATATCTATGCCCCTAACGTGGGAGCAGCCAATTTTATAAGGAAATTAATAACAAAATGAAAGAAACACATTGACAACAATACAATAATAGTGGGGGACTTTAACACCCCCATGACTGAAATGGACAGATCATCTAAGCAAAAGATCAACAAGGAAATAAAGACTTTAAATGAAACACTGGACCAAATGGACTTCACAGACATATTCAGAACATTCCATCCCAAAGCAACGGAATACACATTCTTCTCTAGTGCCCATGGAACATTCTCCAGAATGGATCACATCCTAGGTCACAAATCAGGTCTCAACCGCGACCAAAAGATTGGGATTATTCCCTGCATATTTTCAGACCACAATGCTCTGAAACTAGAACTCAATCACAAGAGGAAAGTCGGAAAGAACTCAAATACATGGAGACTAAAGAGCATCCTACTAAAGAATGAATGGGTCAACCAGGAAATTAAAGAAGAATTTAAAAAATTCATGGAAACCAATGAAAATGAAAACACAACTGTTCAAAATCTTTGCGGTACACCGAAGGCAGTCGTAGAGGAAAGTATATAGCAATACAAGCGTTTCTGAAGAAACAAGAAAGGTCTCAAATACACAACCTAACCCTACAGCTAAAGGAGCTAGAGAAAAACAGCAAATAAAGCCTAAATCCAGCAGGAGAAGAGACATCATAAAGATCAGAGCAGAAACCAATGGAAGAGACACCAAAAGAACAGTAGAACAGATCAACGAAACTGGGAGTTGGTTCCTTGAAGGAATTAACAAGACTGCTAAACCCGTGGCCAGACTTATCAAAAAGAAAAGAGAAATGACCGAAATCAACAAAACCATGAATGAAAGAGGAGAGATCACAACCAAAACCAAGGAAATAGAAACAATTATAAGAACATATTATGAGCAACTCTATGCCAGCAAATTAGATAACCTGGAAGAAATGGGTGCATTCCTAGAGATGTATCAGCTACCAAAATTGAAACAGGAAGAAAGAGAAAACCTGAACAGACCTATAACCACTAAGGAAATTGAAGCAGTCATCAAAAATCTCCCAACAAACAAAAGCCCGGGGCCAGACGGCTTCCCAAGGGAATTCTACCAACATTTAAAGAAGAATTAATACCTATTCTCCTGAAACTGTTCCAAAAAAACAGAAATGGAAGGAAAACTTCCAAACTCATTTTAGGAGGGCACCATTACCTTGATCCACAAACCAGACAAGACCCCATCAAAAAGGAGAATTACAGAACAATATCCTTGATGAACATGGATGCAAAAATTCTCACCAAAATACTAGCCAATAGGATACAACAGTACATTAAAAGGATTATTCACCACGACCAAGTGGGATTTATCCCTGGGCTGCAAGGCTGGTTCAACGTCCACAAATCAATCAACGTGATACAATACATTAACAGAAGAAAGAACAAGAATCATAGGATCCTCTCAATAGATGCAGAAAAAGCGTTTGACAAAGTACAGCATCCTTTCTTGATCAAAACTCTTCAGAGTAGAGGGATAGAGGGTACATACCTCAATATCATAAAAGCCATCTATGAAAAACCTACAGCCAATATCATTCTCAAGGGGGAAAAGCTGAGAACTTTTCCCCTAAGGTCAGGTATGCGGCAGGGATGTCCACTCTCACCACTGTTATTCAACATAGTATTAGAAGTCCTAGCCACAGCAATCACACAACAAAAAGAAATCAAAGGCATCCAAATCGGCAAAGAGGAAGTCAAACTCTCACTCTTTGCAGATGATATGATACTGTATGTGGAAAACCCAAAAAACTCCACTCCAAAACTGCTAGAACTCATACAGGAATTCAGTCAAGTAGCAGGATATAAAATCAGTGCACAGAAATCAGTGGCATTCCTATAAACCAACAACAAGACAGAAGAGAGAGAAATCAAGGAGTCGATCCCATTTACAATGGCACCCAAAACCATAAGGTACCTAGGAATAAATTTAACCAAGGAGGCAAAGGATCTGTACTCAGAAAACTATAAAATACTCATGAAAGAAATTGAAGAAGACACAAAGAAATGGAAAAACGTTCCATGCTCATGGATTGGAAGAACCAACATTGTGAAGATCTCAATGATACCTAGAGCAATCTACACATTCAGTGCAATCCCCATCAAAATACCATCCACTTTTTTCAAAGAAATGGAACAAATAATACTAAAATTTGTATGGAACCAGAAGAGACCCCGAATAGCCAGAGGAATATTGAAAAAGGAAAGCAAAGCTGGTGGCATCACAATTCCGGACTTCCAGCTCTATTACAAAGCTGTCATCCTCAAGACAGTAGGGTACTGACACAAAAACAGACACATAGATCAATGGAACAGAACAGAGAGCCCAGAAAAGGACCCTCAACTCTATGGTCAACTCATGTTTGACAAAGCACGAAAGAATGTCCAACGGCAAAAAGACAGTCTCTTCAACAAATGGTGTTGGGAAAATTGGACAGCCACATGCAGAAGAATGAAACTGGACCATTTCCTTACACCACACACAAAAATAGACCCCAAATGGTTGAAAGACCTAAACGTGAGACAGGAGTCCATCCAAATGCTAAAGGAGAAGACAGGCAGCAACCTCTTCGACCTCAGTCGCAGCAACTTCTTCCTAGAAACATCGCCAAAGGCAAGGGAAGCAAGGGCAAAAATGAACTATTGGGATTTCATCAATTAAAATGCTTTTGCACAGCAAAAGAAAGAGTCCACAAAACCAAAAGACAACCGACAGAATGGGAAAAAATACTTGCAAATGGCATATCAGAAAAAGGGCTAGTATCCAAAATCTATAAAGAACTTATCAAACTCAACACCCAAAGAACAAATGCTCCAATCAAGAAATGGGCAGACGACATGAACAGACATTTTTCCAAAGAAGACATCCAAATGGCCAACGGACACATGAAAAAGTGCTCCACATCGCTCGGCATCAGGGAAATCCAAATCAAAACCTCAATGAGATACCACCTCACACCAGTCAGAATGGCTGAAATTAACAAGGCAGGAAACAACAGATGTTGGCAGGGTTGTGGAGAAAGGGGAACCCTCCTACACTGTTGTTGAGAATGCAAGCTGGTGCAACCCCTCTGGAAAACAGTATGGAGGTTCCTCTAACAGTTGAAAATAGAACTACCATACGATCCAGCAATTGCACTACTGGGTATTTACCACAAAGATACAAATGTAGGGATCTGAAGGGGTACGTGCATCCCAATGTTTATAGCAGCAATGTCCACAATAGCCAAACTGTGGAAAGAGTCAAGATGTCCATCGACAGATGAATGGATAAAGAAGAGGTTGTATATATACACAATGGAATATTATGCAGCCATCAAAAGGAATGAGATCTTGCCACTTGCAACAACATGGATGGAACTGGAGGGTGTTATGCTGAGTGAAATAAGTCAATCAGAGAAAGACATGTATCATATGACCTCACTGATATGAGGAATTCTTAATCTCAGGAAACAAACCGTGGGTTGCTGGGGTGGTGGGGGGTGGGAGGGAGGGGGTGGCTGGGTGATAGACATTGGGGAGGGTATGTGCTATGCTGAGTGCTGTGAATTGTGCAAGACTGTTGAATCACAGATCTATACCTCTGAAACAAACAATGCAATATATGTTAAGAAAAAAAAGAAGAAGAAGATAGCAGGAGGGGAAGAATGAAGGGAGTAAGTTGGAGGGGGAGACGAACCATGAGAGACAATGGACTCTGAAAAACACACTGAGGGTTCTAGAGGGGAGGGGGGTTGGGGGATGGGTTAGCCTGGTGATGGGTATTAAAGAGGGCACATTCTGCGTGGAGCTCTGGTTGTTATGCACTAACAAAGAATCATGGAACACTACATCAACAGCTAATGATGAAATGTATGGTGATTAACATAATAAAAAAATTAAAAAATATAAAAAAAGAAGGGAAGAGAAAAGAAGAAAAAAGAAAAGAAGAGAAGAAAAAAGTAAGAAAAGAAAAGAAAGAAAAGGAAAGGGGCACCTGGGTGGTTCAGTCGTTAAGCATCTGCCTTCAGCTCAGGTCATGATCCCAGGGTCCTGGGATCAAGCCCCGCATCCGGCTCCCTGCTCAGCGGGAAGCCTGCTTCTCCCTCTCCCACTCTCCCTGCTTGTTGTCCCTCTCTCACTGTGTCTGTCTCTGTCAAATAAATAAATAAAATCTTAAAAAAAAAAAAAGAAGGAAAGAAAAAAACAAAGAAATGTGTTTTTTTGGGAGAATCTCTGGGACTCTCCAGTTTTACTGTGTCACTCTACAGGTGCCTAAGCACATTATCTGTGCTATTCTAATGTTATCTTATATTTTTTTTTAGATTTTATTTATTTATTAGACAGAGAGACACAGCGAGAGAGGGAACACAAGCAGGGGGAGTGGGAGAGGGAGAAGCAGAAGGCACACAAGCAGGGGGAGTGGGAGAGGGAGAAGCAGGCTTCCTGCGGAGCAGGGAGCCTGATGTGGGGCTCAATCCCAGGACCCTAGGATCATGACCTGAGCCAAAGGCAGACGCTTAACGACTGAGCCACCCAGGCGCCCCCTCATGTTATCTTAAAGAGGTTGTGAACTTCTGTCTCCTAGCTCAACTTCAAGTTCTCTCTCTCTAAGCTATAAACAGAAAGCAAAGATATCTGGGTATCAGAAGACCCAGGTACCAAGTCTGAGCTTACACTAAGCAGCTGTGAGCGTAGAGACAAATCACTTCCCCTCTCTGGACCTCAGGCACCTCATCTGTGAAGTGAAACCAAAGGACTAAGGGATCTACTTCGAACATTCAGAGATCTACATTCTGTGCCTCTCAAGAGCAGAAGGGACATAACCAGACAAATAGAGGGAAGGGAAATGGGGATTTGCCCCACATGGGAGATAGCAAGGAAGAAAAATAAAAGGTCAAAGATTAACCTTTATGTTGGGTTTGTCAATGATTTCTTGGATATTACTCCAAAAGCACAGCAACAAAAGCAAAATTAGATAAGGACTACATAAAACAAAAAAGCTTCTACACAACAAAGGAAAATAATCGACAGAGTGAAAAAGCGACCTATAGAATGGGAAAAACATTTCCTTTTTTTATAATTTTTTATTATGTTAATCACCATATATTATATCATTAGTTTTTGATGTAGTGTTCCATGATTCATTGCTTGTGCATAACACCCAGTGCTCCACGCAGAACGTGCCCTCTTTAATACCCATCACCAGGCTAACCCATCCCCCCAAACCCCTCCCCTCTAGAACCCTCAGTTTGTTTTTCAGAGTCCATCGTCTCTAATGGTTCGTCTCCCCCTCCGACTTAGTCCCCTTCATTCTTCCCCTCCTGCTATCTTCTTCTTTTTTTCTAAACATATCTTGCATTATTTGTTTCAGAAGTACAGATCTATGATTCATCAGTCTTCTACAATTCACAGTGCTCACCATAGCACATAACCTACCCAATGTCTATCACCCAGCCACACCATCCCACCCACCCCCCACCACTCCAGCAACCCTCAGTTTGTTTCCTGAGATTAAGAATTCCTCATATCAGTGAGGTCATATGATACATGTCTTTCACTGATTGACTTATTTCACTCAGCATAACACCCTCCAGTTCCATCACTTCATTGCAAATGGCAAGATCTCGTCCTTTTGATGGCTGCATAATATTCCCTTGGGTATATATACCACATTTTCTTTATCCATTCATCTGTCAATGGACATCTTGACTCTATCCACAGTTTGGCTATTGTGGACATTGCTGCTATAAACATTGGGGTGCACGTACCCCTTCGGGTCCCTACAGTTGTATCTTTGTGGTAAATACCCAGTAGTGCAATTGCTGGATCGTACGGTAGCTCTATATTCAACGGTTAGAGGAACCTCCATACTGTTTCCCAGAGTGGTTGTACCAGATTGCATTCCCACCAACAGTGCAGGAGGGTTCCCCTTTCTCCACATTCCCGCCAACATTTGTCATTTCCTGCCTTGTTAATTTCAGCCATTCTGACTGGTGTGAGGTGGTATCTCATTGAGGTTTTGAATTGGATTTCCCTGATGCCGAGCGATGTGGAGCACTTTTTCATGTGCCTGTTGGCCATTTGGATGTCTTCTTTGGAAAAATGTCTGTTCATGTCTTCTGCCCATTTCTTGATCGGATTATTTGTTCTCTGGGTGTTGAGTTTGATAAGTTCCTTATAGATTTTGGATACTAACCCTTTGTCTGATATGTCATTTGCAAGTATTTTTTCCCATTCTGTCGGTTGTCTTTTGGTTTTGTTCACTGTTTCTTTTGCTATGCAAAAGCTTTTTAATTGATGAAATCCCAATAGTTCATTTTTGCCCTTGCTTCCCTTGCCTTTGGTGATGTTTCTAGGAAGAAGTTGCTGCGACTGAGGTCGAAGAGATTGCTGCCTGTCTTCTCCTTTACGATTTGGATGGACTCCTGTCTCACATTTAGGTCTTTCAACCATTTGGAGTCTATTTCTGTGTGTGGTGTAAGGAAATGGTCCAGTTTCATTCTTCTGCATGTGGCTGTCCAATTTTCCCAACACCATTTGTTGAAGAGACTGTCTTTTTGCCATTGGACATTCTTTCCTGCTTTGTCAAACATGAGTTGACCATAGAGTTGAGGGTCCATTTCTGGGCTCTCGATTCTGTTCCATTGATCTATGTGTCTGTTTTTGTGCCAGGACCATACTATCTTGAGGATGACAGCTTTGTAAGAGAGCTAGAAATCCGGAATTGTGATGCCGCCAACTTTGCTTTTCTTTTTCAATATTCCTCTGGCTATTCGGGGTCTCTTCTGGTTCCATACAAATTTTAGGATTATTTGTTCCATTTCTTTGAAAAAGGTGGATGGTATTTTGATGAGGATTGCATTGAATGTGTAGATTGCTCTAGGTAGCACTGACATCTTCACAATGTTGTTCTTCCAATCCATGAGCATGGAACGTTTTTCCATTTCTTTGTGTCTTCTTCAATTTCTTTCATGAGTATTTTATAGTTTTCTGAGTGCAGATCCTTTGCCTCTTTGGTTAAATTTATTCCTAGGTATCTTATGATTTTGGGTGCCATTGTAAATGGGATCGACTCCTTGATTTATCTCTCTTCTGTCTTGTTGTTGGTGTATAAGAATGCCACTTATTTCTGTGCATTGATTTTATAGCCTGCTACTTTACTGAATTCCTGTATGAGTTCTAGCAGTTTTGGGGTGGAGTCTTGTGGGTTTTCCACATACAGTATCATATCATCTGCAAAGAGTGAGTGTTTGACTTCCTCTTTGCCGATTTGGATGCCTTTGATTTCTTTTTGTTGTGTGATTGCTGTGGCTAGGACTTCTAATACTATGTTGAATAGCAGTGGTGAGAGTGGACATCCCTGCCGCGTACCTGACCTTAAGGGAAAAGGTCTCAGCTTTTCCCCATTGAGAATGATATTGGCTCTAGGTTTTTCATAGATGGCTTTTATGATATTGAAGTATGTACCCTCTATCCCTATAGTCTGAAGAGTTTTGATCAAGAAAGAATGCTGTACTTTGTCAAATGCTTTTTCTGCATCTATTGAGAGGAACCTATGATTCTTGTTCCTTCTTTTGTTAATGTATTGTATCACGTTGATTGATTTGTGGATGTTGAACCAGCCTTGCAGCCCAGGGATAAATCCCACTTGGTCATGGTGAATAATCCTTTTAATATACTGTTGTATCCTATTGGCTAGTATTTTGGTGAGAATTTTTGCATCCATGTTCATCAAGGATATTGGTCTGTAATTCTCCTTTTGGATGGGGTCTTTGTCTGGTTTGGGGATCAAGGTAATGGTGGCCTCCTAAAATGAGTTTGGAAGTTTTCCTTCCATTTCTATTTTTTGGAACAGTTTCAGGAGAATAGGTATTAATTCCTCTTTAAATGTCTGATTGAATTCCCCTGGGAAGCCATCTGGCCCTGGGCTTTTGTTTGTTGGGAGATTTTTGATGACTGCTTCAATTTCCTTAGTGGTTATAGGTCTGTTCAGGTTTTATCTTCCGGGTTCAATTTTGGTAGTTGATACATCTCTAGGAATGCACCCATTTCTTCCAGGTTATCTAATTTGCTGGCATAGAGTTGCTCATATTATGTTCTTATAATTGTTTGTATTTCTTTGTTGTTGGTTGTGATCTCTCCTCTTTCATTCATGATTTTGTTGATTTGGGTCATTTCTCTTTTCCTTTTGATCAGTCTGGCCAGGGGTTTATCAATCTTGTTAATTCTTTCAAAGAACCAGCTCCTAGTTTCGTTGATCTGTTCTACTGTTCTTTTTGTTTCTAGGTCATTGAATTCTGCTCTGATCTTTATTATTTTTCTTCTCCTGCTGGGTTTAGGCTTTATTTGCTGTTTTTCTCTAGCTCCTTTAGCTGTAGGGTTAGGTTGTGTATTTGAGACCTTTCTTGTTCCTTGAGAAAGGCTTGTATTGCTATATACTTTCCTCTCACTACTGCCTTTGCTGTATCCCAAAGATTTTGAACCGTTGTGTTTTCATTTTCATTGGTTTCCATGAATTTTTTTAATTCTTCTTTAATTTCCTGGTTGACCCATTCATTCTTTAGTAGGATGCTCTTTAGCGTCCATGTATTTGAGTTCTTTCCGACTTTCCTCTTGTGGTTGAGTTCTAGTTTCAAAGCATTGTGGTCTGAAAATATGCAGGAAATAATCCCAATCTTTTGGTAGTGGTTGAGACCTGATTTGTGACCTAGGATGTGATCCATTCTGGAGAATGTTCCATGGGCACTAGAGAAGAATGTGTATTCCGTTGCTTTGGGATGGAATGTTCTGAATATGGCTGTGAAGTCCATTTGGTCCAGTGTTTCATTTAAAGTCTTTATTTCCTTGTTGATCTTTTGCTTAGATGATCTGTCCATTTCAGTCAGGGGGGTGTTAAAGTCCCCCACTATTATAGTATTGTTGTCAATGTGTTTCTTTGCTTTTTTTATTAATTGCCTTATATAATTGGCTGCTCCCATGTTCAGGGCATAGATATTTACAACTGTTAGTTCTTCTTGTTGGATAGACCCTTTAAGTAGGATATAGTGTCCTTCCTCATCTCTTATTACAGTCTTTGTTTTAAAATCTAATTTGTCTGATATAAGGATTGCCATCCCAGCTTTCTTTTGGTGTCCATTAGCATGGTAAATTGTTTTCCACCCCGTCACTTTCAATCTGGGGGTGTCTTTGGATCTACAATGAGTCTCTCGCTGACAGTATATGGATGGGTCTTGTTTTTTAATCCAATCTGATAGCCTGTGTCTTTTGATTGGGGCATTGAGCCCATTTACACTCAGGGTAACTATTGAAAGATAGGAATTTAGTGCCATTGTATTGCCTGTAAGGTGACTGTTACTGTATGTTGTCTGTGTTCCTTTCTGATCTATGCTGCTTTTAGGCTCTCTTTTTTCTTAGAGGACCTCTTTCAGTATTTCTTGTAGGGCTGGTTTTGTGTTTGCAAATTCCTTTAGTTTTTGTTTGTCCTGGAAGCTTTTTATCTCTCCTTCTATTTTCAATGATAGCCTAGCTGGATATAGTATTCTCGGCTGCATATTTTTCTCGTTTAGTGCTCTGAAGATATCCTGCCAGTCCTTTCTGGCCTGCCAGGTCTCTGTGGATAGGTCTGTTGCCAATCTAATGTTTCTACCTTTCTAGGTTACATGTCTCTTCTCCCGAGCTGCTGTCAGGATTTTCTCTTTGTCTCTGAGATTCGTAAATTTTACTATTTGATGTCGGGGTGTTGACCTATTTTTATTGATTTTGAGAGGGGTTCTCTGTGCCTCCTGGATTTGGATGCCTGTTTCCTTCCCCACATTAGGGAAGTTCTCTGCTATAATTTGCTCCAATATACTTTCTGCCCCTCTCTCTCTTTCTTCTTCTTCTGGGTTCCCAATTATTCTAATGTTGTTTTGTCTTATCGTATCACTTATCTCTCGAATTCTGCCCTCCTGATCCTGTAGTTGTTTCTTTCTCTTTTTCTCAGCCTCTTTATTTTCCATCATTTGGTCTTCTATATCGCTGATTCTTTCTTCTGCCTCATTTATCCTCGCAGTTAGTGCCCCCATTTTTGATTGCACCACATTAATAGCCTTTTTGATTTCGACTTTGTTAGATTTTAGTTCTTTTATTTCTCCAGAAAGGGTTTCTCTAATAACGTCCACACTTTTTTCAAGCCCAGCTAGTATCTTTAAAGTCATGATTCTGAACTCTATGTCAGACATCGTACTAATGTCAGTGTTGAGTAGTTCTCTGTCAGACAGTTCTTTTTGCTGAGGTGATTTTTTTCGTCTTGTCATTTTGTCCAGAGGAGAAGAGATGTATGAGAGAACAGAATGCTAACAGGTTAACAACGTCTCCAGCAAATACACTCTATACAAATCAGAAAAGACCTGAAACCAGGGGACAAGAAATGGAAAGAAAGAAGAGAAAAAAAAAAAAGGAAAAAGAAAAAGATAAAAACAAACAAAAACAGAACAAAACAAAAAAAACAGGATATGATCAAATATGATCAGGCTAGTGCTTAGATCAGTGCCATACACTAGCTTTGGGGCATATTTTGGTCTGTTAGAAGAAAGTGCCTCCTAAAATTTTAAAGGAAGAAAGACTTATATATGTACAAAATAAGGGTTGATACAATGAAGAGATGGCAGGTGACTGTAAAGATGAAAATTATAAAAGATTTTATAAAAGGAATTGAAAAGAAGGTGTTTTAAAAAAGAAAGAAGATTTAAAAAGAAAAAGAAAAAAGAAAAAAAAGAAAACGGAAAGAATGTGATCAGGCAGGAGAATAGAAGAAAGCCAAACACTAGTGATTTAGGGTATATTTTGATCTGTTAGAAGAAATTGTATCTCAAAATTTTAAAGAGAGAACAACTTATATATATATGCCAAAAATAAGGGTAACTACTATGAAGGGATAAAAATATGACTCTAAAAATGAAAAATAAAAAATGTTTTTTTTAAAAAGGGATTTATAAGATGTTGTTTGAACAAGGGAAAAAGAAAAATTAAAAAAAAAACAGTTAGAAAAATTAACTTTGAAAAACTAATGAATTATGGTAAAAAAGCCATGAATTCTATGTGCAGTATTCCCCTAGCGCTGGAGTTCTCCCGTTCTCCTTGATCGGTAAACTTGGTCTTGGCTTGCTGGCTGTTCTTGCTGATCTTCTGGGGGAGAGGCCTGTTGCTGTGGTTACCAAATGTCTTTGCCAGAGGCGGAATTGCCCTGCCCTTGTGAGTCCGGGCTAAGCAAGCTGCTCCAGTTTGCTCTCAGGAGCTCTCGGTACAGCTTTGGAGGACCAGGGTGAAAATGGTGGCCTCCCAATATCTGCCCTGAGAACTCGAGGCCCCGCTCCTCAGTGTGTCCCCAGAGAAAAGCAGTCACTCCCGTCTCCCGGGTCTCCGGCCGCACTCCGTGCTCACCTGGCCTGTGACCGAGCATTTCTATCTCCGGCACCCAACCCCGTGTGGAGTCTCCAAACCCAGCAGATCCCTGTGGTGTGCTCTCGCGCCGCTCCTCCCGGGGGAGGAAGGGGAGTCTCCCCGGCTCTGCCGCTTGTTGGGTCCCTGCTGGAGGAGCAGTGGCCCGACTGGGCCGCGGATCACAGTTTATGGCAACCCCGAGCTGAGAGCCCGCGCCTCGGCTCCGTCTCTGCAGCTGGCTTCCCCGCTCCGATACCCGGGAGTCGTATCCTGAGACCACACTGTCCCGCGATGGTTCCACCCCCCGCTTAGCCACTGGAGCGACGTCCCTCAGCGGAGCCAACTTCTAAAGTTCCGATTTTGTGCTCCGGGCTCTATCACTTGCCAGAAGTGGCCTACGGAGGCCCCTCCCCCGCCATCTATCCTCCGGAATATCGCCTCGGATTCACTTCTCCGCACGTCCTACCTTCCAGAACGTGGTCGCTTTTCTGTTCAGAGTGTTGTTACTCTTCTTATCTTCGATCTCCTGTTGAGTTCGTAGGTGTTCAGAATGGTTTGATCCCTATTCAGCTGAATTCCTGAGACCAGACGAAATCCAGCTCTCCTACTCCTCCGCCATCTTGCTCTGCCCCCCACCCCGGGAAAAACATTTGTGAACCATATATCTGATAAAGGATTAATATCTTAAATATACAAGGAACTCCTATAACTCAATAGAAAAAATAACATATAATCCAATTTAAAAATGGGCAAAGTACTCAAATAGACATTTCCCTGAAAAAGATATACGAATGGCCGACAGACATATGAAAAGATGCTCAACATCACTCATCATCAGGGAAATGCAAATCAAAACTGCAATGAGGTATCACCTCACACCTGTTACAATGGCTTTTATTTTTTAAAAAAGAGATGTATTAGCAAGGATGTGGAGAAATTGGAGCCCTTGCACACTGTTGGTGGGAATGCAAAATGATACAGCTGTTGTGAAAAACAACACAGAGTTTCCTCAAATAATTGAAAATTAGGACTACCATATGATCCAGCAATCCCACTTCTGGGTATTTATCCAAAGTAATTGAAGTCAGGATCTCAAAGATATAGATGTTCTCCCTTGTTCATTGCAGCATTATTCACAATAACCAAGATAAGAAAACACCCTAAGAGTTCACTGACCAATGAACAGATAAAGTGTGGTATGTATGTTCAATGGAATATTATTCAGCCTTGAAACAGAAGAAAATCTTGGGATTTATGAAAACACGGATGAACCTAGAGGACATTATACTAAGTGAATGAAACCAGTCACAGAAGGATAAATATTACGTGATCCCACATATGTGAAATGTCTAAAATAGTCTAACTCCAAGAAGCAGTGCATACAATGGTGGTGACCAGGAGCTTAGAGGAGAGGGAAATGGGGAGTTGCTGTTCAACAGGTATAATCTTTTAGTTCTATAAGATTATTAAGTTCTAGAGATCTGCAGAACACAGTGCCTACATTGAATAATATTGTATCGTATACTGAAACATTTGTTAAGAGAGTAGATCTCAAGTTAAGTGTTCTTACCTCACATACACAAAAAAAGGGCCAGGAGAAAACTTCTGGAAGTGATGGATATGTTTATTACCTTGATTGTGGTGATGGTTTCACAGAGGAACGCACATGTTTAAACCCACTAATTGTATACATTAAATATGTGTAATTTTTTAATTTAATTTAATTTTTTAATTTTTTTAATTTTTTAAAGATTTTATTTATTTATTTGACAGAGAGACACAGTGAGAGAGGGAACACAAGCAGGGGGAGTGGGAGAGGGAGAAGCAGGCTTCCCGCGGAGCGGAGAGCCCGATGTGGGGCTCAATCCCAGGACCCTGGGACCACGACCTGAGCCGAAGGTGGACACTTAATGACTGAGCCACCCAGGCGCCCCTGTGTAATTTTTTTAGAGTCAAAGATTAGATATTGTATTAGTTTCCTGCAGTTGATGTAACAAATGACCACAAACTGAGTGTCTTAGAACAACAGAAATGTATTCTTTCACATTCTGGAAACTAGAAATCTGAAACCAAGGTGTTGGCAGGGCCATTCCCTCCAAAAGCTCTAAAGGGGAATCCTTCCTTGTCTCTGTCAGCTTCTGGCATCTTGAGGAGGCCTTGGCTTGTGGCCATCTCAGTCCAATGTCTGCCTCCCTCTATTGTCATTTTGCCACCTCCTCTTCTGTCTCAAAACTCCCTCTGCTTCTTTCTTATAGATATTTGCGATTACATTTGGAGCCCATCTGGAAAATCTAGGCTAAGCTCCTACTCTCAAGAGCCTTAACTCAATCATGTCTTTTGCCATATAAAGCAATTCAGGGGCACCTGGGTTGCTTAGTCAGTTAAGAAATATGTGCTTCAAAGGATCCCGAGAAAAAACATATATAGTGGTATGGTTGCACACACTGTTAGTGTACTGAATGACACCAAACTGTTCACTTAAAAATGGTTAAGATGGTGAAATTGATGCCATGTATATTTCACTACAATTAAAAAAAAATGGAAACTGTGAGGTTAACTATCCCAAACCACACAGCTCTTATAAGGGGAAGCCAGGGTTTGAAACTATGTCTGACACATAACAAATTATCATGTGGAGAAAAAAAATCAGTAGATAATGATAAAACTGATCTTCAGACAAAGCAGAAACTGCAACTGAATTAACAGTAGATTTTGGCTCCCTGCTCAGCTGGGAGCCTGCGTCTCCCTCTCCCTTGGCCTGCAATTCCCCCTGGCTTGTACGCACGTTCTCTCTCTCTGTGTCAAATAAAATCTTTAAAAAAATAAAGGGACATTAAATCTTTTACCACATAAAGTAATATTCACAGTTTCTGGGGATTCGGACATGGATGTATATTTTGGGGAGACCATCATTAAGCCTGCTACAGATACCAATTACCACTCCACCCCAAATATGCCCTCATGCTGTTTTCAGATATTCATTCTTCCTCTCTGGAATCCCCATGCCAACATGACTTCTATCTCTTTCATTTCTCCCTCACAGAGCCCCATAAAAGACTGCATAGGGTAGGTCGTTTTATAATGAGTGCTGCTCCCACACAGAAACTTCTAGAAACCCTTCAGTAAGAGTATCCTGGGCACTTCCCTTACAACTCAAAGATTGGAAAATCAGCTAGACATCAGCTGATTTGCAAAGCAACAGAAGAATGTACTCAGCTCAGCATGAAATGATCAGGCTTTTAGTCCCTACTGTGTACCAGTCTGTTTTATGACCCTAGAGAGGCAAGTCTCTCCAGCTGTCTGGGCATTGGCTTTCTAAAGAGAGGGGCCTAGTATAGCTGGCTTCTAGAAGCTCTTATTTCTAGGGGAGGGAAAAAAAATATTTTTCTCTATTCATCTCAGGTTCACTGGCTGGGGCCCTGAAAAACGGAGTGGAAAAGACAGATTAACAAGAAAAAAACATACAGCCATTTATTAGCCGTATCACACATACACTGAGGAGTACACAAGCATAAGTAGCTTAAAGGGGTTGCTTAGAATTTGGGCTTATATAGGGGTACCTGGGTGGCTCAGTTGGTTAAATGTCTGCCTTCGGCTCAGGTCATGATCTCAGGGTCCTGGGATCGAGCCCCACATCGGGCTCTCCACTCAGGGGCTCTCCACTCTTCTCCCTCTCCCTCTGTGATCTCTCTCGCTTTTGCCCTCTCTCAAACAAATAAATAAAATAGTTTTAAAAAAAGAATTTGGGTTTATATAGCATTTAACAAAAGAACACTAAATTTGTATTGAAGTGACAAGACAAAGGAAAAGAACTTTGAGTTTTTAGGGTGGCAAATTGTAGGAAGGTAAACATGTGAGGAGAAAATAAGGGCTAGTTAGTAAAATTTGTTAAGTAGACTCCTCTGGTGCCAACTGGGAGCTGAGAAGAGCCTGTAGAATTGTCTCCAGTGGTTGAGAATCATCCTGCCCTTCCCAGTAGAGGGAGAGGGCAGAAAGTTTTCCTTGTGTCTGGCTTTTCTTAATGACCTCCAGCTCAAAATAATCCTCATGTCAGAGTGGCATATTTTGGAGTGGCATACTCTGAATACCCTTCAAATTCAAGATTAAATATGTTCTTTCTCGGGATCCTTTGAAGCACATATTTCTTCCAAGTTACAGAAGAAAAGCATAGCCCTTTGCCCCCTCCTACCACAATTTGGAGGAAAGCATCTGCCCTAGAAAAAAGAAAAGAATTGAACGAGATAAAAATCTTCATTTTCCAGTCCTGATAGCCCAGATCTGAACACTTGAGGCTTTTGCAATAAGGAGGGTCAAGTTTCAAAGATCACTATCTCTGCAGTAAGCTCTATTGCTGTTTTGGAAAAAGTTAACAAGTCCTTCAGCTCACAAATGTTCTTAGGCTTAGCAGCTATAACTGACTAGGTGACTGTTTCTGTCTTCCCCCCTCATTCTGTCTTTCAGGTCCCCTTCCCACATCCCAGCATATCTGAAGGAAAACTTCCTCCCATAAGTCATTTAAAGAGCCAAGCCATCAATTAGAGACATAATAACAGAGGATCAGAAAAAGGCACAAGAAAAAAATGATCCTGTCCTCCCCCATCACACTCCCTTGTGTAAATTCTAAAGGAAATAAATGAACTTCTGTAACCAGAAGAAAGGAAGAAAGTAACATTAACTAAGTACCTACTATGTATCAGACCTTTTCCTGGTTATCTTATCCTCACAACAAGACTGTGGAATAGATATTATCATCCCTTTTAAAAAATATGGATGGGTGCCTGGGTGGCTCAGTTGGTTGGGCGACTGCCTTCGGCTCAGGTCATGATCCTGGAGTCCCGGGATCGAGTCCTGCATCAGGGTCCCCGCTCAGTGGCGAGTCTGCTTCTCCCTCTGACCCTCTTCCCTCTCATGCTCTCTATCTCTCATTCTCTCTCTCTCAAATAAATAAGTAAAATCTTTAAAAAAATGGACACAACAGCCCAAAGGGGGAAAACAACCTAAATGCCCATTGCCAGATGAGTGGATAAGCAAGATGTGGTATACACATACACTGGAATATTACTGAGCCTTAAAAATGAATGAATTCTGATCTGTGATACAACATGGATGAAACATTTAGACATTATGCCTAAGACATTACGCTAAATGAATTGAATCAGACACAAAGGGACAAATATATGATTCTACTTACACAAGGTACCTAGAATAGGCAAATTCACAGAGACATAAGGTAGAATAAAGGTTACCAAGGGCTGAGGGGAGGGGAGAATAGGAGTTATTGTTTAATGGGTATAGACTTTCTGTTTGGGATGATGAAAAAGTTCTGGAAATAGATAGTGGTATGGTTGCACACACTGTTAGTGTACTGAATGTCACCAAACTGTTCACTTAAAAATGGTTAAGATGGTGAAATTGATGCCATGTATATTTCACTACAATTAAAAAAAAGAGATTTGGAAACTGTGAGGTTGACTATCTGAAACCGCACAGCTCTTGTAAGGGGAAGCCAGGGTTTGAAACTGTCTGACATGTAACAAATTATCATGTGGAGAAAAAAAAATCAGTAGATATTGATAAAACTGATCTTCAGACAAAGCAGAAACTGCAACTGAATTAACAGTAGCTTTTCGGGTCTACTCCAAGCTAATTTCCTGAGCTGAGTTTGTTTTTTTGGATGACAGAGTGAATGGAAAGAATGTTAACACATCACCCTTTGAATATTACCTAACTACATCCTCATTAGGTCTCTGCTGTGGATGGCCTCCTCTGTTGTGTTAGCCCCTGGTTCTACCTCTGTTTGAACTTGGAGAATAATTAAAGAATGAAAAGAAAAACAAATATGGCTCAGAAAGCCTACAAATAATGGTCTTAAGGAGAGTAAATATGGTGATTCCCTTTAGCCAGTGTCCGAGCATTTTGAGAAGTCACTAGACTGTAGCTCTTAAGCTCATGTTTGTCTCCCATCCCAGGTAGCTGACACAATATCTGGCCAAGAGCAAGATTTTGAAATGTTTTTAATTAATTGAATTGAAATTTCAACCCCAAACCTGCCAGGAGACACTCTATAGGACCAGCCTAGATACTCAGTAATCCAAAGTCTCTAATGGAAATCAGTGATCTAAATTCTTTGGTGGTGGTTTTACCCCCTCTACCACCACCACCATAACAAACAGAGATTAATTCTCCTTTTTGGAACATGTCCTGGGCATGTTTATCAAAGGACCACTGGAGAAGTTTTAAGTACTGTATCCTTTCCTGATAATAGTAATAGCTAATGTTGACAGCCTGACATGGCGTACCTACTGAAATGATACAATATGGAATACCCAACATAACCTATGATGCATTGTATTTTTGCCTAAAATATGTATCCCGAATCTAATGAGGCCTTTAGACTTAGTTTCCAATTTATGGGAAATATACAAGGCAGAGGAATACGTTAAAATAACACCACAAACAATTAGATAATGACAGATCATAAGACATTCTTCAAGACAATTGGCCTTACTTTAAAACATTAGTGTCATAGAAAGTAAGAAAGGGAGGGGACTGTGGCTCTAGATTATAAGAGACTAAAGAGAAATAAAACCAAAATACATGTGTGAGCCTTCAATGGACTCTGGTTAAAAAAAAAAAAAGCTAGGGTGCCTGGGTGGCTCAGATCGTTAAGCATCTGCCTTCAGCTCAGGTCATGATCCCGGGGTCCTGGGATTGAGTCCCGCATCGGGCTCCCTGCTCCTTGGGAGCCTGCTTCTCCCTCTGCCTCTCTCTCTCTCTCTTTCTCTCTCTCTGTCTCTCATGAATAAATAAAAAAAAATCTTTAAAAAAAAAGCTATAAAATGGGCAATTAAAAATATCTGATTATGGACTGGAAGTTAGGTATTAGAGAATTATTGCCTATTTTCTTATGTGTGATCCTTCTTTTTATGGCATGCATGCTGAGGTATGTAGGGCTGGAGGATCATGATGTCAACACTTATTTTCAAAAGGTTTTACAAAAAAATATACACACGGGCACACACATGCCTATGTGTAAGCAAAACAAATATGACAAAGTGTTAACAGCTGTTAGATCTGGATATTCAGTATTTGGGTGATCATTGTACTATTTTCTCAAGTTTTCCATATATTTGAACATTTCAAATTAAAATTTATTTTAAAAAATAAACATCAAAATTAGGGGGAAAGTTAGTGTTTATTGAGTGTGTGCTATGTGTCCAGCAGTGTTCTAAGACTTTATAGTAACAGCTCATTTAATCTTCCTAACAACTCTATGAGACAGGTACTAATATTCTTCTCACTTTGGTGATGAGGAAAATATTCATTTATATGGTACAAATCTCACAAGGAAAGAACATGGGGCTGTTTCAAGGCCGTTGCCCAACAGGGCTGAAGTGAATTATTTCACTTACAATAAATGCCAAAAAAAAAAAAAAAAGACAAGAGGCAAACTTGGAATGAAAACCCTCACATGGAATTCCAGATTATTGAGTGCTTTCCTGACCTGGGAAACTCATGTCTTCTTTTTTTTTTTAATCCCTTAAATATTCATTAGTGCAGCTACTGATACTGTTTCAAGCTCCATCTTCTAGGAAGTTGTGTAATAACATGACCTCAATCCTGCCAGAATTTTGTTCAGTTTTTAATTTAGGGGTTAACTCGTTCGGTTTTGAAAGCAGGAAACAGAAGCAGCCAAGCCAAGGTTGTGGCCATTTGTCTCACTGTGGCCTCGAATGGCTGTGTGTTCCCGGGCCCCTCTCGTGAAATGAAGAGTTTGGCCACAGAAAGCATGAGATCCTTTCCAACTGAGCCTTGCTGTCACCAGAGCTTAGAATAATCAGTGTCACAGCTGGTTTTATTTTGTTCAATTAGGGAAATTTTATTTATTTATTTATTTTTTAAACAATCTTTTTTTTTTTTTTAAGATTTTATTTATTTATTTGAGAGAGAGAATGAGATAGAGAGAGCACGAGAGGGAAGAGGGTCAGAGGGAGAAGCAGACTCCCTGCTGAGCAGGGAGCCCGATGCGGGACTCGATTCTGTGACTCCAGGATCATGACCTGAGCCGAAGGCAGTCGCTTAACCAACTGAGCCACCCAGGCGCCCCTAGGGAAATGTTTTTTAAAGAAAGTTTCTTACAGCGGGGTACATTACTTCCCTTCTAAAGTTTTATGGTTCTATTTTAAAAGTGTCCCCTGTGGCCATTCCCTGACCTCCTTTTCATCCCACCAGTCCATTTATCTGATCCCCCCGCCCCCTTGTGAGCTGAGGCAGGAGATTCAAGTTTCAAGCAATGGGGCGTGGGATGGGTGGGGGACAGGAAGCATTTTAAATTGCAAGTCTGTCCCTCCAGTTAGAAATGGTCTGGCATGCTAAGTTCAAGTCTCAATCTTCTCTACCTCCTCAACTTCATATGCCACCGAAGTGTCCTACGTAATGTAAACCTTCAATTACCTACAAGTTAGGAATAGTCAGATTGGTAGGTGGATGTACAGGAATTCTGCTACAATCTGTTCAGTCTCCAAAACTCTATCAGCCAAGTAGCCTATCCATCTTCAAGTCAGAAAGAATGGCCAAGCCCAACTCTTCCAAGTGATTACAGGGGACAGGATTTTAATCTTGTAACTGAATTGTTGAAAATGGGCCCTGGGTTTGATTTCTGTAAGTTTCACGCAGGTCTCTGATGACCCTATATTGCAGTTGGAAACCTCAAGGCAAACTGCAAGGCATCTGACCTTGCCAGAACTGGGCCGTGAGAAGGACATCAAAGCAGAAGACTAACTCCCACACCCCCCCGCCCACCCTCCATCCATCTTCTTGCCACCAGTCCCACCCCAGCTCCCTGACAGAGCAGTCCCTCAACATTTTCTTACTTAGGAAAAGGTTTTTAGCAAAAGTAACTTTGCATTGTGATTGACTTTTCACCTTTATTTCACACAAACACTTTGAAAAACTCTTTTTTTTTTTTTTTTTAAGATTTTGTGTATTTATTTGACAGAGAGAGAGAGCAAAAGCAGGGGGAGTGGCAGGCAGGGGAGAAACAGGCTCCTTGCTGAGCAGGGAGCCCGATGCGGGGCTTGATCCCAGGACCCCAGGATCATGACCTGAGCTGAAGGCAGATGCCTAACTGACTGAACCCCCCAAGTGCCCCTCAAAAACACTTTTAAATGGAGGCATTTCAAACTTTCTTTGGAAGGGATTTCAATTTAAGGTTGTCAGTTGTCTGTCCTTACTTATTAAAATATATAGTGTATCCATTAACTTCAAGATGTAGCACTAAACCCAAGAAGGCCTCCAGGGTGGAAGGAGGGCCTTCACCAGCGTGCCTCATAGCCGTGGGAAAAGGACCTTGCTCATTGCCAAGCATGGGTGGGAACATGGAAAGACCTTGTTCCCCTTTGATAGTGCCATCCTTGCTCAGAGGCTGAACCCCTCCCTTTGGCCAGAACATCCGCGCCAGTATTTCTAAATCAGGACCAAAGGCAACAAAGTGTAAACTCTACATTCCATTCCTTCTGCAGGAAAGCTCTATGAAAGTTCCCTTCTTGGAAAGGGGGAAGGTGGAGGAGTGTGCGGGCAACTGTCCCAGGAACATGTTTTCAGGGCAAATTCTCCTATCCTCCCATGGAAAGAGACTTCAAAAGGCAGCCGGTTAGAGTAATGAGCGTTGTGTCCCAAAATGGGATCCCAAGTACATTCTGCTACAAAACAATTCCATTTTCAATTGACGTTGGGGGGAAACGCCTATTAATAACTCTCTCGGAGGTTCACACTGTGCATTGGCATGTAAGGAAACCTATTTCTGTTTAATAATGCAAGATTTCCGAAAGCTATTTGACCGTATAGTCTTTTTTTAAATCTCCTGTATGTAACACCTATTAACATCTGTTCTGAGGAGTACAAATTGGGAAATGCTGATTTAATGGAAAACCGTGACCTTTTGTGTCAGCAAATCTAAATGGGAATCACTATCTATCATTTCCTTGCTGTGGGGCCCTGGGAAATTTACTTGACTTCTCTGAGTCTCTGTTTGGCCATCTTTCAAAATAAGCGAATAATTCCAACCTTACAATGGTCCTGAGGATGAAATAAGCAAACGTATTGCTTGGCACCTGATGGGAGCCCTAATGACACCCTGTGGAATACAGGTTGTGGGGTACTTTCCAGATCTCCTTCTGGAAAAAAGGAAAGACTTGCTTTCCCCAGTTGCTGGGAATGCTGCCAGAAGACAGCCCTCAGCTCTCAGGCCCCTTCAGGAATTATCTTGGCTGAAGAGAACCATCTGTCCAAGGACATGTCCCATCCTCAGGCAAGCTGGGTGGGGGTTCCAAAGGTCTGACTCTCTCGCCCAATTTTGGGGACCAGTCTGAAGGGCTGTGTCAGCTTCAGAGTTTCCCGCATTGGGTTGGCTAAGGCCTCCCTTAGGACTACACTGCAGTTTATCTTCTCCTTGTCCCCCATTCTTACTTCCATTTCCTCCTCTCTCCCCTCTTTTCCCCTTCACTCTTCTCCCTTCTACAGGTGTTAATCCAAGAGCCCTCCCTAATAAAACTTCTGCACACAAATTTCCACCTCAGAGTCCCCTTCCTGGGGACCCAGTCAGCACCACTGTGATTCCAACAGCCCACCTTCCATCAGGACTTCGATGGCAGGAAAGAGAGGCGTGCATGGCACAGAGGGCCTCAGCAGGACCCAGATTCATGCATCTAAATAAGTTCCTTAAAAGAAATGCATCTCGTGCCAAGAAAATGTCCTTCCCATAAATGACTCTGACAGGCTCCCTCAGGAAGCCAGAGGCAGATAGTAAATATTTTAGGCTTAGCAGGCCATATAGATTATGTCGTAACTACTCAACTCTGCCATTGTAGCATGAACGCAGCCACAAACAATATGTGAGACAAATGACCATGGCTGAATTCCAATAAAAATTTACTTACAGAAACAGCAGGCTGGATATGGCCAGAGGCCATGCTTTGCCAACCCTTGCCCTAGACTCTCGCTATTCAAGGTGAGTTGGTCCTAGGATCATCAACTTCACCTTGAATCCTGCTAAAAACAAAAACAAAAATGTTGAATCTCAGGCCCAGGGTCAGAATTCCTCAGTCAGAATCTGTAATTTAACTAGAAGGTCAGGTGATCTCTAACACGTTTGAGTTTGAGCAGCAATGCTAGACAGTGCCCAGTATGGCAAGGGCACAGATGAGTATCACCCTGAACTGGTTAGCTTCTCTCTGTTCCATAATTACAGGGGAAAGATTGGAACCCAGCCTATACGGGCGATCTTGCAAAAGTATGTCACCTAGAGCAGGTCAGCTCCATGCACCCCTTTACTGGACAAACCAAGTAAGTTCTGACTTTCTAACTGGAGGCCAGCAGTTAATTAATATGAAGGACACATTTATCAAAAGATATAATCAAGCTTATACAGAGAGAGGGGGAGCAAGAGGAAGAAACCTTCTTATCTTTGAGGGAACGTTGAGTGAAGGAGATCATCCTGACGGTCAGACCCGAGGGCTCATCTTTCTGATTCATGCGGTCCTGTTTTTCCAGTAGAGACTTTGAAATATTGCATTAGTCAAATGATTCTGCAACACCATTTAAATGACATAAAATGTCTGCTTGTGCCTGAGCATGATTCCGAGGGCGGACTTGTGCCAGCCCATCTGTTTCTCTGGAGAACATATCCAGAATTAATTTTATTAGAAACAACAGGCTCGTTCTGGCAGGAGAGCTCTGGAAAGTGGATATAAAAGGCCTGCGTGCTAGAAGAACTGTCCTCATAAGGGACATCACCAGTGTAAAGGCAGATATATCTTCTCATCCCCTCCACTTGTGCTCTGACAAACGCCCAGAGGTGCTTTCTCAGCTGAACTTCACACTGTATCCTCTATAGCAGGGGTTGTCAAACTTTGTCTGTAAAGGGCCAGATAGTAAATATTTTAGGCTTTGTCAGCTCTAAGGTCTCTGTTACAACTGCTTGATTCTGCCATTGTAGCACAAAAGTAGTCATAGACAATATGTAAATAAATGGGGGTGGTTTGTTTAATAAAACTGTATTTACAAAAGCAAGCAAGTGAGCCGGATTTGACATACAGATTTTAGCTGGCTGATTCCTGCTCTAGCATCTGGTCTAGATCACCACTTCTTAAATTTGAATGTGCGTAGGAATCACCAGGGTTATTTTGCTAAAATGCAGAGTCTGATTCAATGGATGGATGGAGCCTTACCTTTTTAACCAGCTCCCACATAACAGTGATGGTGGTGGTCTAGAACCATACTCTGAGTTGCAAGGATTGAATATAGACCAATAGTTCCCAACCTTGGATGTACCCTGGAATCACCTAGAGAACTTCCTATCCTCACTCCCACCCCCCAAATTCTGATTTCATTGATGTGGGCTATGGTTTGAGCATCAGGATCTTTGAAAGCTCCTCAGGTAATTTTGATATACAGCTAAAATTAAGAATAGTGCATAGCAGGTGAATGAACTGCTCAGCAGTTTCTTTGATAAACATTAAATTCACTACTCAAATTTCTGAAAAGGCACATTTGTTCAGAGTGAAGTTATCCCTTGAGGAAAGAAAATATTTCTACCCAAGAGGAATGACACTATTATGTGTAAAGCAAACAAGTCCCTGAATTAGCTAAAAAGGATTCAATTTAGAGTCCAAATGGATGGATAAGCCTTATAGAAAGAACAAGCCCCTTTCTCTCAGATTGGGGCAAGAAGGAAAACACAAGATTTTGTGAGGGTAGAGTCTAAAAATTAGGGCATTCGTGCCAACTGTTCTATAGAGGGAGAGATAATCACCCAGCAAATACTTTCTGAGCACTTAGAGTGTCCCAGGGAATGTCATCTGCTGAGTGTGTGGAATGGTGAGAAGGACCTGAATACTATGAAATCTTAGAATAGTTTCTAAGAACATTGGGAGAGAGGGATGCCTCGGTGGTTCAGTCAGTTAAACGTCTGCCTTTGGCTCAGGTCATGATCCCAGGGTTCTGGGATGGAGTCCTTCATCGGGCTCCCTGCTCCATAGGAAGCCTGCTTCTCCCTCTCCCTCTGTTTCTGCTACTGCCCCTGCTTGTGCTCTCTCTCTGACAAATAAATAAATAAAATCTTAAAAAAGAAAAAAGAGAACATTAGGAGAGAATGCAGAGCAGGGGACAAATAGACTTCTCAGCACTGTAATAGGCCAGTTGCGGTTAGAGACATTTTTCCATTGAATGAAAGGAAGAATTTGCTGACAGTAAAACTGTCCAAAGTTGTCATTGGTTCCCATCAGAAATGGTGAACTGCTAGTCACTGGGTGATTTCAACCACTGGCAAAATCAGCACTTTGGTCCACAAAACCTATTGCTCAAGAACAACCGAGCAGGGTGTTATAAGTAATTTTGGTATTAGCTGTTAAACTGCCAACCTTTGCCAATGAATGACTTTAAAAATACACTGTGGGATATAATCACATCTGTCTGTGTAATAACATCTGTCTTAATTATTTGCATTATCGATTCCCCTGGAATGGGAAGAAAAGGTGTGGCCCAAAGTTGGCGTGCCAGGAATTGCACACAACCCACAAACGGTGTTACCTCACTGGCAGAGGTAATGTATCTCGCATGTGAGCATTATCCCTCAAGCGTCGGGTGGTGGGAAAAAAAGGGGGTGGGGGGCTGCGAACTGCTTGCGACAGATGGTAACGTAGCTGGCAGAGCCAAGAATTGAATTCAGGGAGGGGATGTTGAACGGAGCAACAGTTAAAAGTCCTTCCAGCTCTAAAAACTCGATGATTCTAAGAAAACACCCAGGCTTCCATTTGTTCTTCTGGTTTGGAAAGTGAAAGTTCCATATGAGAGGGAGAATGAGTCACTGCATAAATTATTCAGGGACTGAAGTCCTTTGGGAAATTGCTCTCTGGTCTTCGAGGCAGGGATCTTCCCCCCATATCCCAAGTCTGGGTCAAGGTTGCATTTTGATCTCTCGGATGCAGAGAAAGGCCACATATAAATAAATAGGCTTCCTCCATCTCGTATCTTCATGATTATCAAAAATATCACCTTGTATGTAGCTTGAAATACATTAATTTCCTTTAAGCCCAGAATTGTTGTTGCTAGCGGGAGGCAGTCAGGTATCAGCTTTCCCGTGTTCCAGGTGGCGACCTTAGATAAATTGTTTTCTGCTCAGTGCCAGCCTCATCATAAGTAAAATGGGGACAATGATGTCTAGCTCAGAGGGTTATTATAAGGATATAATACATGTCGGGTACTTAGATTAGCACTTGGCAAGTACAAAGGTTAGTACTCAGGCTATGTTAGGTATTACAGAATTCCTGCCTTCTAGGAGCTGGGACAAAGATCCACTTACATGGACACACTTTAACAACACATGCAGCCAACAAAAGAAGAACATAAAACAAAATAAAAAATGGACAGCAGGTATTTTATTACCTCTCTTTTAGAGGTTCTACCTGTCTATAAGGTGAAGAACCAACTTTTTAGCTCGGCATCAAAGTCATTCATGATTTGATACCGACATTTCTACACATATAACACATTCTTCTCATTAAGTCAGCAACTTACACTTGAACCAAACCAGACCACTAACTGTGGTCCCCATTGGTTCTATATCTTCCCGTCTCTGAAAACTTACTCATAATATTTACTCAACCCAGGGGCACCTGGATGGCTGAGTCGGTTAAGCGTCTGCCTTTGGCTCAGGTCATGGTCCCAGGGTCTTGGGGTTGAGCCCCGCATTGGGCTCCCTGCTCATCGAGGAGCCTGCTTCTCCTTCTCCCTCTGCCTGCATCTCCCCCTGCTTGTGCTCGTTCTTTCTCTCTCTGTCAAATAAATGAATAAAAGCTTAAAAAATATTTACTCAACTTTTTATTTACCTTTGCTGGTATCTTCCCATCCTTCATCATCCAGGCTAAATACTTTCTCCATGAAAACTTCCTTTAAAACCTCCACAGACAGAATGTATCTATCCCTCTCTGTGGTGTCTTAATGCTTTATGGCTCCGTTACCATATTGGCTTAGATTTGCGGAAGCCCACCAGATTTTAAGTGTCTGAAAAGACAGAAATTGCTCCTTATTCATCTTTATATCCCACTCTCCGACCCAACCCCACCATTACCACCTTTGCAATATGCGCGGTATAGGCCATGTTACCTTATATACTGTAGGCATTTGATGAAAGTGGGCAGGCTATGTGAATCTCTGGGATGTAGGAGAGCATATAAACAGAATGGAGACTGGGAAGAATTCCTAAGTAGTCCAAGTGGAGCAAGAAAAAGGAGATGGTTATAACTCAGGGGCTGGGAGCACTTATTAAATTTAGATACTTAATGTCTGAGAATAAATTCTTGCATCCACTTAGTACTAAGTGTTTTTTCAGGTGCTGGCCACACCCATCCTCACTTCCAAAAGAACTACCCCCCACCTCACAGCCTCTGATGAAATGGTTGGAGAGTCAATTGTGTCTGTTCTACCATAGTCCATCCTCCAGCCTGTGCTGATTGGATCAAGGCAGCCAATTCATAGAAAGCCTATTTACCTATGGTGTCAGGAGGCAAATCGAGCTCAGCTAATTGCTCTTTCCACTGAGAATTTCGAACTGGGACTTGGAAATACTTAGCCAGGAGCTATAAACACCAGAGTTGCTATAATAACAACATAGCTGTATTTATTGAGCATGTACTATACGCCATCTCTACGCTGGGTATTTAAGGACATTATCTTACTTCTCACAATATCCTATAAGGTTGAGGCCCCTATTTTCGAGATGAGGAAACTGGAACCAGATAAGTTAAGTGGTGAATCAGGAGTCAAACTCCAGCAATCTGTCTCAAGAGTCTGTGCCCTTAATCTCTGTGCCAAAATGTTTGTTTCTCTAGGGCAGGGCAGGGCAGGATGAAATGTCCTGAAGACACAGAGTTGGGGCATCCCTTTGATGGTCCCAGACAAGATAAGGAGTAAGCTGAGGAAGTCAATCTAAGGAGGAAAACACAGTAAGGACAGGAGGACCAGCAAACCTAAATGAAAGATCACGCAGCCACAGAAAGACCTCATTTCCTGTCAGCTGTAAAATTCCCAGGAGCTTGGCAATATTGTGTTTCCTGCCTTAGCATTACACAAACCCAACTGCTTATGTTAAATTGACCTTTGCGTGAGCTGAATCAAGTGGGGCCTCTGTGCAATGAACAGAACCCTGTGCGCTTGTTCAAAGTCTGTGTCACCCTATTGAATGTTCAGCCTGTGGACTCAGAGGTCACATTCATGGCATGGTCCCCCACCTAGCTCAGCTGCAACTCTGCAGACCCTCTTGCTCAGGGAAGAATTCCTTACTCAGAGACAGATTTGGTCAATAAAAATACAGGACACCCAGTTAAACTTGAATCTCAGTTAACAACGAATAATTTTTTAGCTCTGCTACCTCAATAAGGGTGTGACCTTGAACTGGTCCTTGATGTGTTTGAATCTCAACAGCTTCCTTTATTTAAAAAAATGGGTGTGGGGGAAGGGGCTGCCAATAACAAAACATTTGTCCCGCCTCCTACTTCCAGCCAAGAGTGTGGTTGCCGTTTACCTAAGATAGAGTAGGTGAAAAGGCTGTGCAAACAGGGAGCATTTTTTTTTAAAGCCTGGCAGGGCTTGTGTGTAAACCCTGGCTTTTATCAGTGGTGCTGCATCAGGCAGTAAAGAGAAAGGTACTGTTATCACCATGGCGTTTCTCTCACTCGTGTCTCTGTTTACAAAGTCACAGGTATTACCAGAAAAATACATTCTTTTTTTTTCTCGCTGTTAAAAAACAAAATTCAACTGAGTAAATTTGAAGATCAAGTTGGCTTTATTAGTCACGATTCAACCAGCGTCCCATCTAGCAAATAGAAAGGAGCTCCACCAAGCTGGAGAAAAGGAAATGCTTTTAAATTTGGAAAGGGGCCCCCACAAGGCAATTATCAGCAAAGGATGAATTGTTTCAGGCACGGTGGCCTTCCTAAGGGGGAATGGAAAGGGTCTATCAGCAGGTTATCTCACTCCCGCTGACCAGGTAACTCCACGTTGACTGGTTAAAGGTTACATTCCTTTAGGGTTAAAACTGCAATTAGGTTAGGTATTAAGTCTTGTTTTGCTGCAGTGGGGTTTAGCATAAATGACTCCATTTTGGGTCGGCTGCCTCCTTTTTAACATCACTCATGAGTCAGCTCTGGAAGCACCAGTCTCTACCAGTAAGAGATCTATTTTTCCATGGCTCTGTTTACTCATCTGCAGAGACACTCTCCTGGGCCGACTCTCCACAGTCTCGGCTCTGTGTCTTTCCATGTTTCTCTACTTTGCCAAACCTTATCTTCTCTGCCAGCTTGGGCCTAGATGGCCCCCTACCCAGCCCCTCAACAAGGATTGTGATTCCTGTTCAGGGGATGCTTAACTATTTGTTTGGGGAGAAACTTGCATAGCAATACAGAGATGGGCCAGATGAATGTTAGCTTGAGAGTCCAGGCAACTGTGAGACTCCCTGATAGAGTTAAGTTTACCAGACACAGAGGGGTTTTAAATATAGTTTAATTTTTTTTTTTTTTGGTGAATTTGTTTGTAAATGAACCATGTCTCCCTCATAAATATTACTTTGTGGGGTTTTCCCAACTTCAGAAAGGCTTAGTGTCTCATCAAAACCACAAAACTCACTAAACCATGGTCTTCCTATCTTGCAATTCATGGAGACATGACCAACATTTCCTACAAAGAAATTATGAGATAGTTGATGCTTTTGTTTTCTGAAGTTATGAGGAGTGGGAAGGACCCGGGGGCGGGGGGGGGGGGGAATCCTGAGATAGGGTTGCCAGATAAAATACAGAATGCTGAGCTGAATTTGAATTTCAGATAAATAATGAATAAGCAACCAATATCGCATGGGATAGACTCATACCACAAAATTAGTTGTTGTTAACTGAAATCCAAATTTAACTGAACACCTTGTATTCTTATTTCCTAGATCTGACAACCCTACCCAGTTCTGGCTCTTACAACGGGTAACATTTAAATTCTCCAGTCCTCAGAATCCTCTGTAAAATGAGAAGGCTGAACAAGACGAACTCCGCCACTCAATAATTATGTAATCCTATGACTCAAATACTAATGAACAACCAAATGTGATCCTGGGTGAATTATTTCGTCTCTAGGAGGGTCAATTTCCTCATCTTTAAAATAAGGATGATAAAGCCCGTGTTAGAGAGACACATGCAGTGGGCTCCTGCCTGTGTCAAGGACAGACAAAGCCCAACATTAGTTGAAGTGGTGAAAACATATTTTATGCAGTAGCTAATGACTAACTGATGACAGTAGGGGAAAGAGCTGAGATCCATTCAGATCTTTGCAAAGGTGGCTGGGCATTTAAAGGCAGAATGTGGGGGTGGGGGGGCGGTGAGGGTGGAGGAGCCATGAGGGCTCCAGTGGAGTCGGGAAAGTGAAAAATTACCAAGGGTTGCTTAGCGTAAATGCGATTAAGCCAGCTGTGTCTGCAAGCTGGCAATTACTGGAGCGAGGATTCTATCCTCCCACAGAGACTGGGAGACAGAGGCCCTATCCTTCCTGATGATTAAATTTCCAAAGGAATGGCTTTCAGGTCTGGGAGAAAGACTCTCCTGAGTGTAGGAGATACCTATACATCTCAAAGGGACAGAGGAGGGATTTACAATCGTAAATTTTTTTTTAAGTAAATGCTCTAAGAAAGAGAGGTCAGGGGCCTGTTGTCAGGTGTTGGCAAGAACAAACAGCCAATTATTTTGATAGCCCTGAATTTTTCCAGATAGGAACTCAAAGGGGGACTGGGTAGCCCCAGGGATAAGGCCTTTTAGGCTGCTAGGAGCCTTTAGAGGGTTGGTCAATCCTCTTAGTGCAGAGGTTTGAGATGAAGTCCGTACGCAGCCAAAGTTCTCTGCAATTCTCACCTTCAAAAGCACCTGGCATAGGAACGTGTGCTTAACAAATAATCATTCATTTACTTATTCAAAATACCATAAGATCATTCGTGATCAAAACGCAGCCAACCAGAATTTCTTTTTTTACAATTTACAAAGTTTTAGTGTAGAAAAAGGAATAGGAAACTTGCTTAAAGTCTTAGGCAATTGTTGGCAGACAATAGATATGCTGCGGTATTTTTTTAAAGATTTTATTTATTTATTTGAGAGAGAGAGAGCCCAAGCAGGAGGGAGGGGTAGAAGGAGAAGCAGGCTCCCTGCGGAGCAGGGAGCTCGACATGGGGCTCGATCCCAGGACCCCGGGATCATGACCTGAGCCGAAGGCAGACGCTTAACTGACTGAGCCACCCAGGCGCCCCTTTGCTGTAGTTTAAAATGAATTTTACCTTTTCATGAAGTTGTCTCTTAAGACTTGTCATCAGTGTCTTTTGTTGACGTGGAGTCGGCGATCTACAAGCACAAAATACACAGATTTAAATTATTCTAGAGCTTAACTTGTACCGTATGTTAGCTCTCAGCTTTCCCTCCTTTGTTTAGTCCCAAACTAAGATTTCTCAGCTTCTGAATAGGTCAGGGTACTATACTGATTTAATTATATCTATAGTGCAGTAGATCTCAGCTGGGTCTGGGGAAGAGTATATGTCCTATTTTTGTTCCTCTTTTGCTCATTAGAGTTCTATTTTTAAATGGTACTGAATTGTGAGTTTAACGTAATGTTCACAGAAGCAGTCATGGATGAAACTGTATTCCTCTCTGAGTCTTCAGAGTTCCTCTTTACAAAGAACCCTTCGGTCCTTCTTCGATGTGTTCCTTTCTCTCCACCCCCGTTGGCATGGCCTCAGTTCTGTCCTTCAATACTTCCTGCCTGCGTTATTCTAATCCTGTTTTAACCGGTCACTTTACTTCCAGCTTTACTCAGTGTCGGCTCGGATAACTCATATATGACAGAAGTGTAAAACTAGAGTATAAATGAGATGGAAATTCATCCCTCTCACACTTAAAATTCTGCCTGGCATGGCAGCTCTGGACCAACGCCATTGAGGCCCAGGCTCCTAGCTTACTGCTCTGCTATGCCACATAGTCCAACTGCCTCTTTCGTGTCCACACTCCAGCCTGTGGAGACCGGGAAATTGGTAAGGGGATGGCACCGTGTACCTTTAAATGCGTAACCCAGAAATTATACTTTCAGCTCACATCCCATTGCCTGGAACTTAGTCATATGACCCACACTTTGCTATGAGGCAAGGTAGAAAATGCAGTCTTTACTCTGGGCAGCCATGTGCCCAGCTTATAAATTGGGGTTTCCATGAGTACAGATAAAGAGAGGAGAAAGATAATCAGACCGTAGCAGCTAGACTTGTGGTGAGCGCAGCATAACGTATAGAGAAGCTGAATCCCTATGTTTTACACCTGAAACTAAGGCAACATGGTGTCAACTCTATTGCAATAAAAAAATTTCTAAAATAAATAACAAAATCTTAAAAAGAAAGAGAGAGAGAGGAGAAGGCTATCTAGTGGCACTGTCCAATATGGTAGCCACTAGCCATATGTGGCTACTTAAATTTAAATAAGTGACCACGAAATGAGAGTAAAAATGCAGTTCCTCAGATGCACTGGCTACATTTCAAGGGCTCAACAGCGTAAGTGGCTAGCGGTTATGGTACTGGGTAACACAGATATAGAACACTTTTATCGTCATTGCAAGGACAGATATAGACAACCATCATTCTCATCCATACCCCTCCAAACAAATTTTGTCATGAGATCTTCCTAAATATAACACTCCTCACCTCATTTGTTTAAAGTTTTTCAGTGGGTCTCTACTGCTTACAGTATAAACCGCAAATCTCCTTGGCTTAGCATAACAGCACTCTATTTATAATCTGAACACTTCTTACACCTCAACCTCTGTCTATACTTCCCCACAAATGCCTTTCACTTGTATCATGTGGAATTGCAAGTCTTCCAACATGGAATGCTTTTGCATTTGCTGTGCTCTCTCTCCTTTGAATATCAACATCTTTATTGCTTAGCTTACTTACTCTCTCTCATCTAATCACTGGGTACTAAGTCCTAGTGTCATCTCCTCTTAAACCACCCTCCCCCCCCCGCACCCAGCTTCAGTATCATTAGAGATTTTTATTGTGTCCTTAAAGAATCATTAACAATATTCCATCACAGCACTTAACACAGTGAATAGTGATTTAAGATCAATTATTTTTCTTTCCCACTACCTGGAGGTTCTTTGAGGCTAGGGCACCTCATACAACTTTGTACTGGCACCTCATTAGACTTTCAATAAATGCGTGATAAATAAACATAATAACTTACTCGTTATTTTCAAGTCCTTCCCTTTCCGTATCTTTTAAAGAAGGTAGATCTCCATGAAGACCCTTTGTTTTGCTTCTGTGGAGTGACTGTTGGGGTTGCTAATGACAGAAGCCAAGAAAGAAAGACCTAATTTCTTTGCATGAGAAAATGTACAGACAGACCTTCTGGGGGTGGAGGTTCTTCCCCACTGGTGTGGACAAAAATATGTTGGATGGGAAAATGGGGATGTTTGGGAGAAAAAGAAATGGCAGCTCCCATAGGATGTAGGGCATTGGAGAAACAGATGTTTAAGAGTGATACACAATGGGGGGCACCCGGGTGGCTCAGTCATGATCTCAGGGTCCTGGGTTCGAGCCCTGAGTCAGGTTCCCTGCTCGGTGGGGATCCTGCTTCTCCCTCCCCCTCTGCCCCCCACCCCAGCTTGTGCTCTTTCTCTCACTCTCTCTATCTCAAGTAAATAAATAAAATCTTAAAAAACAAGAGTGATACACAATGTAATTCCCTTTTCTGGATTCACAAAAACTTTAGTAACAGTCTGTGCTTTTAGAGAATCATTCAGGTTTGTGTTCCTTCCAAGTAGAAGAAATTTATACAGCAGGTGCAAGGGCTTGTCCAAGGAGGCCCAGTTGCTTTTAGTTGACAAATAAATTAATGACACTAGGCCTGGACACAATCCAATAGCAGGTGAAGTTTCAGAGCATCATCTTTCAGTGTGTGCAAGTTTAGAAATGTTCACGGGTATTCACACCAGCATACGCTGCTTTTCTCTCTGCAAGAGAAGTCATGATTTTTTTTTTAAGATTTTATTTATTTATTTGACAGAGAGAGACACAGCGAGAGAGGGAACACAAGCAGGGGGAGTGGGAGAGGGAGAAGCAGGCTTCCCGTGGAGCAGGGAGCCCGATGTGGGACTCGATCCCAGGACCCTGGGATCAGAGAAGTCATGATTCTTCATCAGCACTTTCTATTTGTCATGAACAAATAGAATACTGTGATGAGGCTTGGGGGAAAAGGAACCCTCCTGGGGTCAGAAAAACTGGGCTCAAATTGTGACTTTTTCACTTAGACTTACAAAATTAAGTAACTCACAAAGCCTCTCTAAGCTTTTGCTGCTTTATAAAATAGATATGACATTATCTCCCTCACAGGTTGGTCTTAAGGGTAAAATAAGCCGGTACCTGCAATAATTCTAGGACCACATTAGGCACTCAGAAAGTTGAATCTGTGTAACCATTGTACACCCTCCTACCATGTGATCCAGTCTCTGAAAGATATCACTTTCAAATAAATACAACCGAGGAGCTGAAAATAATTTTAAGAAAAGGGAGGGGGGATCCTAAACTTTACTTGTTGGAAAATATTAGAGTAACCAACTCATACCTTTTAGAAAAACTTTTCACAATCTCTTTCCTGTTCTCTCATATCCCATAATTCTCTGAACCCTCTCACTTAGCTAAACCCCTCCCCACCTCATAAAATACCTTTACCAATATTCTGCAGATGAGGGAGTATTTTTCCCTCACTCAGCTTCATTGTGTAAATCAATATAGCTTGTCTTCCTAAATCCTTTCTTTCTCCTGGGTCTCTCTTTCTTCCTTTGTTTTCTTCAATTGTTTTCATCATGGAAGTCCAGGAGCTGGGCATAAAAGGGACAGGTATTCCTCAAAGGTCAGGTGTTTTTTGTCAATTTGGGCTGCTACCAAATATCACAGACTGGGTAGCTTATACACAATAGAAAACTTTTTTTGCCTCTAGGTCTGGAGGCTGGAAGTCCAAGATTAGAATTGCCGGTATGTTTGAGTTCTGATGAGAGCTCTCTTCCAGTTGTAGACTGCCAACTTCCCCCTGTGTCCTCACATGGTAGATGGAGCCAGTGAACTCCCTCAGGCCTCTTTTAAGAGACCATTAATCTCATTCATGAGGGTGTTGGTTAACCTAATCACCTCCCAGAGGCCCCCATCTCCTAATACTGTCACATGGAGCATTAGGATTTCAAAAGATCAATTTGGGAGTGGGGAGGGGGTCCACAAATATTCAGGTCATGGCATCAGGGAATGTGGACAAAAGACTAAGTAGGAAAAGACAGCATTCCTCTCTTTGGAAAAGGCTGGGACCATTGACATTTTAGTAATTGCTTTACTTTGTCATATTGGTAAAGAGACAGATTGGAAGCAAGTCACAAAATAAGACTTGAAATCAGAAGTTCAGCAACCCTCCTGAGCATCTATCTGCTGAAATCCCTGTCTTGAGCAGAGTTGCTACTTTCTGGTTGGGCAGTGGCAGCCAGAGGACTGGGTTCCAGGTGCTTCCTAGTATGGTCAGCATCCTGTCCAGAAACTCGGTGCCCCTCAGCAAGCAGAGCAGGTGTTCTCCCAAGAGATTCCTCTGTAGCTGGCACCCGGTCCATCACAAATTATTTCTTCTAGGCACAGCCCGTGCCCATGCAAATGTGGGCCCACCATTTTGCAGAAACAACTATGTCTTTGAGCTCAACAATTCTCTAATGCAGTAATTCTGCTAATGCAGAAAAACTTCCCATTTTCTTCCCCTCCCATAACACTAATCTCTAAGTTGAATCCAATACCTCTTTTGCAAACATATTTGGGATTTTTCCTCAGAACCAGATCCAAATGGACATCTTCCTTTAAAAAAAAATGTGGCAGGTGTTTACATAATTAATTCAAAGCTGTTTCTTGTGGTTTATTTTTTTTAGGATTTTATTTATTTATTTATTAGAGAGAGAGAGCAGGAGAACACAGAGGGAAAGTGAGAGGGAAAAGCAGACTCCCCACTGAGCGGTAGATGGGTTAACCGACTAAGCCACCCAGGCGCCCTGTCTTGTATTTTATTTTTATCTTCTGAGGATTGCTTTTACTTTCGGGGAGGAGTTTTACCAACAATGAGGCTGATTTAAATTTGTGATCATATTGTTGAAAATAAGCCACTTTCAGTTAATATTCCTGCATTTCTATGGAAGAGACACTGTAGGTCAAGGATTTTATTCTATCGATTTAATCTGATTTTTATCTCGCTCATTTTTTTCCCTTGGGTAAATACCATTCACATTGGTGTTTCTAAATCCAGGTGTCCTCCCACAAATTTTGCCCATACTAACCACTTCACATCTTTGTTCAAGCCATTCTCCCCTTATAAAAGGCTGTGCCAAGTCATGCCCATCATCTCTTTCAAAATCCATCCCCAGACTTCCTTCTCTTCTGCACCATTTTCCCTAATTAGCCCCACCACATTCTGAGAGCCTCTTTTCTTTGTATATTCCTAAGTCATTGACAGAAGGTGACCTAGCATCCATTGATTTGTTGTTTTTTTAAACCTTCTTATATTATTTCATATTATTTTTAATCTATTTTTATTAGTTATTTCCTTTGTAACCTTTCCCACTGTCACCCGTTTATTTGCCCAGGGGCCAGACAGAACAGATTAGTAAACTTTCAATCCATGCTCATATTTCTCACTTGGTGTAGAAAAAAAGTTTTGGTTTTGTTTTAAAGAGGCTTACTACTTAAAAATCCTAGGGAGAGGGTACCAGTCGGTTAAACGCCTGCTTTTGGCTCAGGTCATGATCCCAGGGTGCTGTGATCCAGCCCCACATCCGGCTCAGCGGGTAGTCGGCTTCTCCTTCTGGCCCTCTGCTCCCCACCCCCCACTTCTCTCTCTTTCTCTCTGTCTCTCGAAAAGTAAATAAATAAAATATTTTTGAACTCCTAGGGAGAGGCAGTGTGTTGTACCAAAATGATTGGAGGTTTTAATGTTAGACAAAGCTGAGTACAAATCCTAGATTTGCCTTTGGCAAGTTTTTAAACTTCTCAGCTTCCTTATCTGTGAAATGAGTAAGATAATGCCTGTCTCCTGGAGTTTCTGGGGAAATTAATGAAATAACCATGGAAAGCACCTCCCAGATGGGAGATGTTCAAGGAAAAGGAATTAGAATTCTGGGTGAAAGAATTTCCAGCTTTTCAGTGCTCCACTGCATGCAGAGTGAACACTCCTAACAAGCCGGTCTAACAGCCCCTTGAGAATCACCAGTTTGGGATGGGGGAGGATGGGTGTGGACTGGCTACCTGGAGGGGAGCACACCTAAATTCCAGGAGTGATAAGAGAAAGGATCAAGAAGCCATCCATCATTCACTTTCCTTTGAATGTCTCTTCCAGCAAGCCCTCGGGTTTTTTTTTTTTTTTTTTTTTAAGATTTTATTTATTTACTTGAGAGAGAGAGAGAGAGCAGGGTCAGAGGGAGAAGCAGACTCCCCGCTGAGCGGGGAGTCCGATGTGGGACTCGATCCCGGGACTCCAGGATCATGACCTGAGCCGAAGGCAGTCGCTTAACCAACTGAGCCACCCAGGCGCCCAGTCCTCGGGGTTTAAGTTTAGGAACAGGACCCGATTCACCGCTAGTGTTTGGTTTATTTGTAGCTGCCTAGATAAAAAAAAGAAAGAAAGAAAGAAAGAAAAAAAAGGGGGGGTGCCTGGGTGGCTCAGTCGTTAAGCGTCTGCCTTCGACTCAGGTCATGATCCCCGGGTCCTGGGATCGAGCCCCGCATTGAGCTCCCCGCTCAGCGGGAAGCCTGCTCCTCCCTCTCCCACGCCCCCTGTTTGTGTCCCCTCTCTCGCTGTGTCTCTGTCAAATAAACGAAATCTTAAAAAAAAAAAAATAAAAAAAAATTGGAGGGGACAGCAATAAACAGATTCCTGTGGAGGCTACCCCCATTTGTGGTTGTCACTGAATCTCAGAGTTTCTTAGTGATACCAACCTTCTCACGTGGCAGACAAGGAAAGGTTTTTAAAACTGCCCTGGGGCCTCGCACAATAGCCTAGGCGGAGCTGGCCCTCAAAATGGTGAAGGAATAAATGAACGGAGCTATGAAGAAATGAATGGTGAAGAATGAAGGAATGCCACACAGCCAGGACTAGAACGCAGACAGGAGTTCTTCGCAATTGTTCTTAAGATTCTTGGCCTATCTCCTCCTGCAATTTCTCCTCCTCTGGCCTCTGCCTCTTCGGTTTCCACCGTCCAACTCCACCCCTTCTAGAAGTGCTCCGCCTTCCCAGCCCTCCTCCTCTCTCATAGCCCCGCCCCATCGAACACGAGGCTCCGCCTCTTCTCCCGGGCTCTGCGGCATGAATGGCAGCGTTGCCGCCGCGCCGCTCGGGGTGCTGATTGGCCGCCCATCTCGTGACGAGCTGGCGGCCGTGGGCGCACGCAGGCGGGCGGAGCTGGGAGGGGTGGAGCCGGGCCCGGGGGCGGGGCGCGGGCGCCCGTGGGCGGAGGAGCCGGGAGGCGGGAGGCGGGAGGCGCCGGGGCCGTTTAAGCGGCCTCCCTCCCGCCCCCAGCCGCCGGGTCTGGCCCCGGCCCTGTCCCGATCCCCGGCCTGGCCCACTCAATCTTGCCTCGCCGAGCGGTCCGCCAGGCAAGCGGGCGGCCTCCGGAGCAGCCCAAGCCGATGAGGGCCGCGCGCCCTGCGGCCGGCGCGGACGAGACGGAGCTCCCGGCCCTCGAGGAGGAGCGGAGGATCAATGCGGTTCAAGAATCGATTCCAGCGGTGAGAGAGGGATGGCGCCCCTGCCCCACCGCCCGAGCCGGCAGCGGGTCCCAGATCCCGCCGTCCGGCGTGGGTCCCAGCTCCTCACCTGGTTCCATCCCCCCCCCGCGGATCCCGCGCCTTGGCCCAGGACCAGCTCCCGGGGGATTCCCCGCCCTGCGGTCCCTGGGCGATCCCCCTCCTCCGAGGACCGGGATCTCGTGTGTGACCCGGGTTCCCAGACCCCGAACCCCGAGCCTGCCCTGCTTCCAGGGGATCCCATTGCTCACCCGACTTCATCCTACCGACCCCCATCCCAACAGGGCTAGTGCCTGGCTCTGAGGACCGGAACCTCAGCCCCAGACGCCGACCCCGGTTACTCCAACCCTGGCTTTGGCCTCCACCCGTTATCCCCAGCTTGGGGGCTCCCGGGGCGCGCGGAAGAGGGGCCGAGCAGCTTCTGCGCCCTGCAGCAAGATTTGTCGTAAAACGGGGTGCTGGGCGTTTTAGTGCTTTGTGTGTGATCGGCCCTAGCAACAGGGAAACTGAGGCATGCTCCTCTGGTTTAGCCTTGCCTGGCCAGGTGTGGCCTTGCTAGTTCTCTGAGCTTGCTGGTTTAGCGTCCAAGGGCGGTGCTGTATTGGGCACTGCGAAGGGACAAGTTAGCATTCGGGTGGTGAGAGCTGCTGTTGAGGCGCCTGTGTTAGGAAATGAGGAGGAGGAACCCAGGAGGTGCCACCGGAAGGTTGGCCGGCAGCTCATTGACTGGAGAGCTGGTGGGAACGCCAGCCTAGGGAGGCACGGTGGCCTTAATCCCGTCTCAGGTCTCTGACATTTAGCAATGGATGGAGGCTGGCCCATGGTTCTGAGAGGAAGCTCTGGGCTTTTTTTTCCCCCCCCAATTCTTCTTCTTTTAAGTGGGTGAAAGTTCATCTCCCCTGTTTAACTCTCGATCCTTTGTCTGAATCTGTCAGCCATGGCCCCATTCCCAGACCTTCACTAGCAGGCAAGCTTGGTGTGCAGTGATGGGGAATTTGAAAGAAGAAAAGGAATGCATGCAGATCTTCCAAGGAGGTTATTGTTGAGTTTTTAGACATTGCCTTTTATTTCAGAATTTCGAACTGCACTTTTTTTTCCCTTTCCAACCCCCTAAGCCTTAGGATGCCCGCTCCCCCGTTGTGCTTCTCTCATTCCTCCCCCAGTCCCAAAGGGTAAAGGAGCCAACAATGCATAGGAAGAGTTGGGGTGGGCCGTGCCATTAGAAGGGTGATGAGTTTGAAGACTTGGATTAACTTATGAATATTGCTTATCACTCAGGGTGTTGAATGCCTGGCGCTATTCCCTTGGTGGGAACGTCATATCAGTGCTTCTGAAGGCAAAAAGGAACCATGATGTCTGGCTTTAGAACATGAAGTCAGGAATGAAGGTTGGAGGGGCTTTAAGGGAGAAAGTAACATACATTCAAGTATGACTGGTAAAGCCCTGTGCATGTGGTTTGTTTGATTTGGTTTTACTTCTTTGAACATCTGTGCGCTTCCTGTTTTCAGAGAACAGTGGCAATATTCTGTGAAATTACCCTTCCTTATTTGATTGAATTTGTATTTCTTTCCTATCCTTTGAATTCTCTAGAAAGGAAAAAAAAGGCCTTTTTTTTTTTTTGCACAAACATTAAAACAATGTTAAGAGAAATGGAAAAAAAAAAAACAAAACATTTCAGATCCTACCATCTCAGCTGACTGAACTACCTTTGCTGGATGCTAACCTACCCAGTCCTTATCATCAGTGTAGTAATATGATTTTGTGCTCTACTTCATTCATTTAAAGGTGAAAAATAGAGGCATTTCTTTTGGTGTGGCACAGACTTTGTAATTTTCTCAGTGAGTACACAGTGTCAATGGATATTTAACATTTATTTTCTTGATGGCATCTCCACCTACCCCTGATTTTCTTTGAAGATTGAATGATCACATAATTTCTTGTTTTTCTATTACATACAGAATTGGAAAGCTATTTCTCAGGGTAAATTTGAACTTGGACATAAAGCTTGCAAATACAAATTAACTCAACAAAAAAAGTCCTTTTTGTGTATTGTACAACATAAAATGTTGGGAGTACTATTCATCATCTCTTCAAGGCATATTCCTTATTTATCTTTTGAGCATTCAGAAAAGTTATAGGTAGGTACATTACAGAGAAACTGGAGGGAGGGACGTACTGTCTTTGAATGCATGTGTTACTTCTCCTGATAGATTTATCAAGACCCCCTTGAAGAGCGTTTGATTGCAGTAAAAACATTTCATTAGGCCATAGTTTGTAGCTATGTCTAAATTACAAGAAATGAACACCTTGCTGGTTTGTTCTATAATGGAATTGTGGTCATTGAGGCTTTGGATAAACTTCCAGAGTTCTGCCATTTCTGCAGAGGAAGGCTGTGAAGAAATTTAGCCCACTGTCCTAAGTGGAGAGCTCTATGCATTCATGGCTTCTCAAAAAGTTTAGGATGTGAAAAATGCCACTGGGACACAGAGCATATTTTTCTCGTGCTTTATCTTTTCCACATCTGAGTCTCCCCCCACACCCTCCTCTCCCAGAGTCATTTTCTCCCTATCACAGCATCCCCGACTGATTAGAATAATTGCTAACATTTATTGAGTGCTTATTTGTGCCAGGCAGTGGCTGGGTATTTGTGTATTACCAATCTCATTCTCAGCTCTAACCCTGGAAGACAAATATTTATACCCATTTAATAGACGAGCAAATAGGGTTAGAGAATAAAAGGGAACGTGCCACAGTCACATGGCTAGGGAAGGGTAGACCCGTTTCAATTCAATTTCCTGTTCCTCTCCACCACCCACGCTGCCAGTTCACCTCTCTCCCTGCTTACACAGTATCGTGTACAGCGCTGAGGCCGGGGACCCACAGAGCTTCTACTGTATGGTGTCGGTGCATTCTCATTTCTCCAGCCTTGCCACCAAAAATCCAAGGAAAAGGATGCTCCTTGCTTCAGCTCCAGCCCTGTGACCACTGGTTAGCTTCACACTGACTATGTGATAAAGTACCTTATTCACAAGCGTTAGGAAGTCTTCCAGGACTGCCTGTTGCCTTTTTTTTTTAACATGTTCTTAGAGCATTGAATTACAGGCATGGGGTAGTCTTATATATATGCCTTCCCTCTTATTTAATAATTAAGTTAAATACCGTCCACCAGTATCACCACCTCTGGCAATGGACACTTCCTGAACACTATGCTCACTCATAAATTGGCTAATAATAAGGTACTGTGTATAGGGGTTGGCTTATGTTGCCCCATCAAGTGCTGTTGGAAGAGCCCTTGGGGGGCGCCTGGGTGGCTCAGGCGTTAAGTGTCTGCCTTCTGCTCAGGTCATGATCCCAGGGTCCTTGCGGGATCGAGCCCCGCATCGGGCTCCCTGCTCAGCGGGAAGCCTGCTTCACCCTCTCCCACTCCCCCTGCTTGAGTTCCCTCTCTCGCTCGCTCTCTCTCTGTGTCAAATAAATAAATAAAATCTTAAAAAAAAAAAAAAAAGAGCCCTTGGAATAACCATGGTCTTAGCCTTTAAGAGTTTTCTTTTATGAGACTCAGGGTTCTTTTGGCCCTAAGATTGCCTGTTTCTCTTTGTTACATACAGAACCTGTTGGATCCCAAGTGGAACTAATTGACAACCGGATATCTCTCAGTTAAGATAAAATAGTTAAGCAACGGGCAGAATTTCTATCTATTCATTCATTCATTCATTCAACACTTACTTACTAAGTTCCAGCAATAAGCTGGGTATTGTGCTTTGGATTGGAAATGAGATGGTGGACAAGAAGGCCTTCTTGGAATTCACATTACAGTAGGGAAAGATGAAATTAAAAAAAACACATGTCGGAAAAAAACAATTTTTACTAATTCTGATAAGGGCTCTGGTAGGGTGGGGAGGGCTGAAATGATATTTTAGGTAGGATGGTCAGGAAAACCTCTGAGGAGGTGATATTTGAGCTGAGCTTGACAGGTGAGGAGAGTTGAACCTCTGGAGAAGAATGTTCTAGGCAGAAGTAAACAGCAAACACAAATGCCCGGAGCCAGATGAGACCTTGGTGGCTTGAGCAGAAAGGAGGTGTTGTAGCTGGAGGGTGGAGAGTGAGAGGAAGGTGGCTCCCTGAGGCTGCAGAAGCAGTGGGGCCCAGCTTGTGGGCTACTTTGGGAAGCCAAAGGCAGGTTTTAAGCCAGAGTTGGGGTGTGTGCTGTGATCTGGTTTTCATAGACTATTGTGGCTGCTGAATGAAGAAAAGAGTCTATATGGGGACAATCAGGGAGACTGATTGAGATTTGTATTTGTAGAGGCCAGAGATGTCAATGTCTTGATGTGTAAGGTAGGGTCTGTGGGACTGTAGAGAACTAGGCTGATCTGGAATATATTTGGAAGTAGTATTGACAACACTTGTATTTAGAGAATGAGGAAGACATAGGAATCAAGGACAACTTCTAGGATTTGACCTTGGGCCTCAGAGATACGCTGGTGGGTCATAGATTTACTTTCAGAAGGCACAGTGCTTTGGGCTATCTGTTCTTTCTCTCCAGCGTTTTGAAATTTTGTCATGGGAGGTTGGGGTTTAAGAATGCTGGGTAAGAGGGAAGCAAGAGGGTGTTGAAAGAGAAAGCGAGGAAATGAGTGAACAAACCCGAGTAAATAATAGTTTTATTAGGGGGGCCTGGTGGCTCAGTTGGTTAAGCATTAGAGTCTTGATTTTGGCTGTCATGAGATTGAGCCAGCTTCTGGCTCAGCGATGTGCATGGAGCCTGCTTAAGATTCTCTCTTCCTCTGCCTTTCCCCCCTCAAAAAAATTAAATACTAGCTTTATTAAAGTGTGTTTCCCATATCCAGGACTAAATTACCTTCCCTCAAACCCTGTAAAACCTGCTGGATATGCTCTTCTAGCATCAGATTACCGTTAGGGTTACTTCTTAGGTAGAGGCGGCTTCCATAAATGACTGCCGTTTTCTGTAACACTTGAGAACCTTTCTCATTCTTTTTGGGAGAAGAGAATAGAATAGGTTCATCGTGTGGAAGTAAATTTGCATTTTACTTCTGCTTTTCCATTTAGGTTTTAGGAATGATTTCTTCAGGAGGCTATGTTGGAGGCTTGATTGCATTGTAAATTTCTCAGCAGAACACATTGTGCCGTGGTTTTCCCTGAGCCCCAGACGGTGATGGGTTCCTCTCAGTCTTGCTCTTCCCTTGCCTTATTGTGCAAATCTGGCTCAGGCTGTAAGAGACTACCTTCAGTCACGTAGGTGGGATATTTTTCTCTACAACTTAAGAGTTTATTTTTACTCTCAGTGATTCCAGGTGGGCAGGGACGAAGCTGTCACAAACATGGCCACCCAGTTTCTTTGCTTTTAGGAGAAAATGTGAAAGTCTATCTCTGTTGCTCTGTAATGGCTTGACTATTTTTAGATTGGGCTGCCAGAGATATAAATTGCTATTTTAGTCTTCAGCCTGGTGGTGGGTAGACAAACCCTACTTACTGCACCCTAAACAGAACACTCTCAATTTAATCTACCCTCTACCATTTTGGAGCCTTCCTCTTTACCCTTTAAAATTCCTGATAGGGTATGCTACTTAGAAGTCTGTTGTTGTGTCTGGGAGTGATGAGGTAGATCCTTGAATGCTTGGGATGCTTTTAAAGCATTCTTCTCAAGACTGCAATTATTTTCCTTTTTACTAATAAGAGCTATGTAGCAACACTCTTGACCCTTAGGAAATTAGTAAAGTTACTTAAAGGATTAGCAGGGGAGAAAAGATTTATTTTATCTATGTGCAAGAATAGCTTGGATAAATTCTGAAGCTGTTAACTGTACCTTTCTCTTAAACAGTTTTCAAACCATCTGGCAAATTCCATTCAATAATATATATTCTGCACACTAGTTAGATAACTAACCCGTTGATGGTCCAAGTGAAATATCATCACTGTCCCAAATTCATTCCCCATTGGATTTTCCACCTAAACTCTGTGTATTGGGTTGACAGGAACTGCCATTTTCTCTTTATTTATTTGCTCTAAGGATAACAGACCCTTTTAATTCAGGGAGAAATGCTAGTCTTTTGTTCCTAAGCCGGGCATTGTTTAGGATGGCTTGACCATGTGCTTCAGACCTGGCTTTGCCATTTGGTTCAGCCTGGTACCATTTTTCATCATGGTAATTAATAAGGTGTGACTGGTCAGAACTCGTTAGTGGCAGATGACAAAATCTCCCCCTTTTCCCCCCATCTTAAAGTAGCTCAAGCAAAAGGATAATTTATAGCGCAAAACCTGCTGACGTCTTGCACAGGAACGCAGTGGGGCCTCGGAGACCTGAGTGCTGTGGGGCTCTTTCACCTGTTTCTCTGCATCTGCTGCTTTCGGGCAGCTGCTTTTTTATCTTCCTGGATTTACATCTCCCCTTTTCCAGAGAACAGACTAAACCAGCATCCCTCATGAAACATGGCCTGGGCGTGGGTGGGGTTTTGGAGGATCCTCACTCCCTACCGAAGTGGAAGAATACTGTTCCTATCTTCAGGTCCCGTGGTATTCATAGTTTTCACTGTATTGCTGTTTCCACAAAGTTGGCCCAAAGAGAAGTATGGAATATGGGTATGTGTCTATATGTATAACCGACTTTGATATTTAGATACATACACACACTTGTATGTATGTATGAATTTTATAGCCAGGGTACCAGGTACTATATATTTGGGTTTGAAAGCAAACTGTTTTAACTCAGGAAAAAAAATCCAGGTAAAAACATACCTCTAGTTTAGGTGGCCTAGAGACAGTCAGGTATCATTTATTTAAGCCGTCTGGTGCTGGAACAGGTAATGCAATATAGGGAAACTAGTTGGACAGGCCTGCTAATTGTGGAATGTAGGGTGTAAATATCTCCATGTGTAAAGCTTTATAAATTTTGGGAGAGAAAATTGAAATCTTATATTGTATCCCTTTTCATTGAATGGCAGTTACTGGCATTTGTAAAGTTTAGAAAGATTCCCTTGAATTTTTTCCCTGAGATTTAAGATTTGGTTGTGCCTTTTTTTATTCATATGTATTTTTTTTTTAGCATGGGGGAGTATGAGTTGAAGGGGGTGGATATGATTGATTTCTGTTTGCTTTTGGTTGGTGGAGGTTTCTCTTTTGAATAAGCTGAAAGAATACTTAATCCTATAAACTAGGGCAATTGCTTTTGGATCATGGCTGTTGGCTCAGTTTACACCTGTTCAGTGGCTTTGGTCTTGTTCCCGTAACTAGGTATTTCCAGCAGCTGCCTCTTCCATTAGAATAGACTAAACAATATTGGCAGCCTTCGCCATTGTTCTTTACATGCTTTGAGGTTGTCTCACGTGATGTCTTTTTGTTTGTCCAGGTTCATGAACCACCGGGCCCCAGCCAATGGCCGCTACAAACCAACCTGTTACGAACATGCTGCTAACTGTTACACACATGCAGTGAGTACGCATTTTCTGCCCTTTGTGTCCTTCCCAGAAGGCTCTGCTGAGAGGAGGTAACTCGTACCCTCGGCCCAGTTGGTTGGATATACCTAGCTCTGTGACCTCACCCACCAGTGCATCAGTGTTGGGTCATGATACCAGAAGCTGTGTGAGCGTATCAGACCCTTCGAGTGCTCAGCCAGCTCTGTCCATCCTAAACTGATTTTCTCTGACAAGATCTTCTGTAGAAGAATAATAGTTAAGTACCCTAGTTATAGGAAAACCAAAAAGACAACTATTTATGAGGACTGTCACCTCTGCAATGAAGTGAATCACCTTTTCAAGACAGTCAGCTGTGTTCATGTGGCAAGGAGAGTTCACGGTGTTGTTGAAAAAGGTGTTTTCTTACCAGGTGATCCCTTGAAACAGGTAGCCACCCCCTCCCCACCTCCACAGCATCTACTGCTTTTCAGAGCAGATGTTACTCCACATTATTGAAGAAAAAGCTGAGTTGATCCCTAAATTCTTAGTGAACGTTTTTCTTCCTTATAAAAGCAAAACATGCTCATTATAAGAAATTTAGAAAACACTGAAGAATATGTAAGAAAAACAAAACTACCCAGAAATAAATTAACACTTTGGTGCATTTCTTCTATTTGCGTGTTGTGTTCATGAATATGTATTTTCATAGTTTTCCTATTAAGGTCGCATTATTGACATTTTCTTGTGTCATTATGAATGTCCCTTTATCTCTGGTTTCGTTATTCCCTTTGAAAGCTGCATTTAGTGAGACTTTGGAGGGAAAGGAGGTAGCTGCTATATAGCTGAAGATAAGAAAAAGAGAAGGAGCCCAACTTAATCCTTTCATGAAGAGTGCTTAGCACAGGCTAATTATTTTAGACAGTACAAGACAGTGTTAGTACATATGTCATTATAATAAAATTTGTTTGAATTCTAGTTGTGCCTTTTCATGTCTTTAATCCTCTTCCCCAAAGAATAGTTACAGTGTTTTCTATAAAGAAACAATGATGCCAAATAAACCCCAAACTGATTTCTAGTAGAATCCTCTATAATCTCATAGAACAATGCCATTTGGTCATTCCTTAGCATAAATCAAACTTTATGAAGCATCTGTTTTAGGTATTGTAATGGTGGACTTCAGATAATACTTATTAATACTGAAATATCATCCTAATTTATCACTGGATGTCCTTTTGCCTTGGGTGCTAAAAAGACTTTTATTTAAATAATTAATATGCTGGAATGTTCCTAAAGGGAAAAATTAGTACCTGACATGCCTGCCCTGGATTATGTAAAAGAGCTTCAGTAATGAAATTGGGAGTAACCTCTCTAGTGGAGAGTCTCCCTGGACCCATGGCTTAGATTCTGGGAACAGGAAGGATTTAGTGGAATTCTTTAGACTTGAGCTGACCCCTGTCTTTGGCTTAGTGACACACTTATGTGGAGTGAGCTTTGAGCAGAGGGTCAAAATGTTTAGAGTACCAACTTGGACTAAATAAAGAATGCATGGCCTGATTTGATTTGTCTTCGATACCTGTCAGAATTTCCATCTTTTATTCTTGAGCAAATATTTGATGAATTTAACAGCTAAAAGTAAAATTATTTCCAAAGATAATTGTCCAGACCCATAAGAAAAAGTTTTGTGTTTGTATGTGTATATTTAAGTCTAGGACAGCATTAGGATATAAGGAATATAAAAGTTTGAATAATTATTTGGCTTCTTCCTTCACTCATTGCTCCAATATACATCCATTATTTTTTCTATTTACCAACTGCAAAACACACATGAAAGTTACAGGTCCAGTGCCATGATAGTTTCCGTGCCACTGACCAATGAAAGTAATCAATGAAGTGTTCGTTACTTAGCATTATCTTGAGCACTTAAATATAATAGTTTGGCTACTGAGATGCACAGCTCACCTTTAGGAATATTATTTGCTGGAGATGGACTTGAATGATCCCTTAATCTCCTGGGTATGTCATAAGTTAAGGAATACTTGTAAAAAACAAAGTTAAGGGAAAAACTGACGAAACCTCTGTGTTAATTTTTTAGAACAGAAAATGTCATCTTATTAAACTTACTAAACTGTACCCCTGATTTTTGGCTTCCAGAGAGCAGTAACGTTTCTAAACAGACAAAACAGAACAAAAACACTTCCATCGTCATCGTTTCGTTAAAGAGAGGATACTTTAACATGAAAAAGTAGAAAGGACATAATCTCAAAATAATTAAGTTCTGTCTTACAAAAAACTTACTTTATTGTCATTAATTTTCTCATATCGTCTGGGCCAGCGAAGACTTCAGCATTTGAAACTTAAATGCTGATCTTATCTAGAGATATGATATTTTATTGCAAGAGGGCAAAAATAGGTATTGGGGAAAAAAGATAAGATTGCTAAAGTTTGCATTCTTTACCAGGTATGCTTATTCTAATATCTAATAAAGTACTTTATTTTTCCTGAGGATGTTTATTATTATAAAATGTTTACTAGTCTTCAGTTTTACTGTGAACAAAAAAACTTCTCTAAAAAGAGGAAGTCTTCAAAAAAAAGTTTAGTGGTGGTACTCATATGACGGCCATTGAAATTTGTGTCCATGTGGAGTATAAACTATGGTACAGAAAGCAAAATTCTCTGTAAGATTATGGTCTCTTAAAATTGCTTGAGTAGGTGAGAATGGATTACCCTTGCTTACCTGAAAGGTGCTATTAAAAACAAATAACCCAGAAATGCTTTCACTTGGCACTACCTCCCAAATTGGTGGAATGTGCAGATCCATACTAACAATCAGAACACAAGTTGTACAGTTGATTTTGCATATGTGGTGTATATTTTAAGTACCCACTTTAAATCACATTAGAGAATAGGGTGAAATACATTCTTATGTAATGAAATTAGGATAAAAAACATCCGCTCTGCCACAGTTGAGTCATGTTGCATCCGTTACCACTTATTCGGGTACCCAGTGGTGGGCACGGTTCCTGGGCCCTGAACAGCACTCGCTGTCAGCCATGCTGTCGCCGACCACCGCATCCACGAGAGGCAAATGTTTAAAATGATCTTTCTAAAACTGTCCCTGGGAAACCTGTGTATTTTGAACAGAGATCTCAGTTTCGCCAAACCCAGGGTATTTACTGTTCTTCGCTGTTCCCTCAGTTCCTCATCGTTCCGGCCATCGTGGGCAGTGCCCTCCTGCATCGGCTGTCGGACGACTGCTGGGAAAAGATAACCGCATGGATTTACGGGATGGGCCTCTGCGCCCTCTTCATCGTTTCCACAGTATTTCACATTGTGTCGTGGAAGAAGAGCCACTTAAGGTACCGTGGATGGCACGCTAGTTCACCAGATCAGAATAGCAGACTCAGGGTAGCCTCCCCTCCTGCCATGTTTCAGTCAGGTTGAAGCTACAGAGTAGATAGACATTTTCTTGCCTCATAGACTATGATGCTATGCCATTATTCAGGAAATTTCCAATGGATTGGACAGACTTAGAGGACCCCCATATGTATCTAAGAAAGCAGGCCTTTCTCAGCAGCCACCAACAAAACCACACTGCTTCCCCAAGACTTATACATCGTAAAATCCCAAAACCTGTCCTTTAATGTCGTCAGGCATAGCACACGTAAGAGCGCGGTGGCTGTGGAGAAGGGACAGAGTACACTGAACTTGCAGTCAGCCCGGCCCTGCCACTCAGCCTTATGTAAGTCACCTGACCCCAGGGAGCCTCAGTTTCTTCATCACTAAAACGAGAATAATAATGCCTGACTTCCAGGGTTCTGTGATAGGTGGATGAGATAATGCCTGCCAAAATGATTTGAAAATTATAAATGACCAGGACTTTGTCATGTAAGGAGGTTTGCTGCAGTTTGGGTTTACTGTTTTGCAAAGTTCAGCTTTCAGAATTAGGTCCTGTGTATCTGTTCAAACAGAATTCACATATTAGCTGTCAGGTACCTTCCAACCCAAAGCAGGCCCACTAGACTCCCAATAAGGACATAAAAGCATTCCTCCTTTGAGTGAAAGATTAATTTGGGGCATGCAAAGGGAGAAGCACACCATTTAGTTGCTTATGGAATACATTCCGTACAACCCAAAAGCGCAAAATTTCTTTTCGTAAAAGGAGGATTCAGAGCAGACTTAGAGTGTTTTAAAATAATAGAATATAGCTTTTGGTTTTACAGAATGCCAAAAAAAATCTCAAACAATTCAAACAATCTAATATTAAAAAGACATGTATTATTTAAGAACAGGGTTTGGGATTCGTGAGATGATTACTGGTCTCCTTATAAGTAGAATCATAGTTTCAGAGCAGGAAGGATCCTTAGGGGTTTTCTAATTCAAACCCCTTAATTTTCACCTGGGGAAACTGAAGCTCAGATCAGTGAGACTGGCAGAGTCTGATCATTCTAAGACCTCTGACTCCCAGTCCTAGGGGTTTTTCATCCACACCCATCTCAATACTGCTTATAGTTCCCAGCCTGCTACCTATGCCTAGGTGACCATTCCTTGGGCCTAAAATAAAACCACAGCATTGAATCATGAGGGCTCGCTGGGGTATATTCACAAGCCTCAAAAGTACCTGTCTCCCCAGCACATACTGTCACAGAGACCAAAGGCCAGAGTACTTCATTATCTTCCTGGCACAATCCGACACTTGTGGTTGCCTCGGCTGACTTGGCTTTGATGTCTAGATTTCTGAATCAATAGAGTTGTAGATGAATCCTTCGGTATTCAGGGCCTCCCTCCCAGGGGCTGAAGAAGGTGTAATAGAAACCAGGGTCTCTTGAACTTTGAAATAGCACTGCTAGAATCAAGCCACATGTGGATTTTTGCTCTGGATTAATTTTTTTTAATATCCAAATATAGCCTTATTTAGAAGCAAGGGAATGAGCATTTATTGAGTACCTACTATGTGCTAGAAGCTGTGCTAATGAACACCTGCTCTACGTGATCTCACTGAATGCTCACACATACTGTATGATAGAAATGTTGTCATTTCTATTTTCCCTGTGAGGAAAGTGAGGGTCAGAGAAGCCGGGGTGGATCTTGAATAAAATTATAGGTCTGACTTTACCTGCTGTAACAAGTGCGTAACAGTCTAGAAAGCTGAATTAGAAAGGCTCCAGACCTGGCTAGGAATCACAATCACCCAAAGAGTTAAATAAAAGATTCTCTTCTTCCCTCCACCCTGTACCCCATGTTCTAGCCATTTTAAAAATTTACAATCTTCTGGACTAGAGTTTATGGCTATATTTTATAAACTTCCCAGGTGATTGTGATATGCAGTCAAGTTTGAGAAGCATTAATCTAGTGTTTGCTTTTTTAGACCTGTGACCTAAATTATTTTCACGTCACTAACATGATGAACAATAACCGTCATGAAAACATCCTCAGCTTGCTTTGGTTGACACTGTGTATGTGGTGAGGCAAAATCTAACACTAGCCCTAAACCAAATTACAGCTCTCACCCTTGAATGCTGAAAATGGATTCAAGACGATGCAATGCATTCATACTTTTAAATCACCTCATTAAAGGGCAGATTCTGTCTAATCCGTTGGGTGACTAGACCTCACTGATCACGCCAGATCTTTGTACACTTCCTGAATTTTCAGTTTTGGAAGGAGGAACCCACTTAGAAATCCAGGTGGCTACCTGCTTGCAGCAAATGCGTTTTTTTGTTTTGTTTTGTTTTTTGGTTTTGGTTTTGGTTATTGCTGTTCCTAAATTAGTTTCTGAATTTCCTTTATTATAACTTACTGTCTACACTAAGATATTTGAAGTGAGAGGTTCTCTGAAGACATTCTAGAAAGATGAAGAACTACTTCCTGCCCTGCACAGTGATGGGGGTTGAGGGGTGGTCTGCCCTCAAGGAATTTCATTTTTCTATTACATAGGATCTAAAAGAAATGGAAAATATCAGCCAGACAGATTTTGTTTTTTTAACCACAGATTTTGTTTGTTTATTTTAACCAAAATAAATTCAGAGCTCCTGATTACTGTGGGGTTCTGCCCCTGTATCTCATACATGGTGACTACTGTATGTGAAAGCTTAAAAATAATGTAAAGCTTTTACATGTGGCTTTGTGTTATTAAAAATAGCTGTGTAAAGATTAATGGATAAAGAAATGTGGTTCATATATACAATGGAATATTACTCAGTCATCAGAAAAGATGAATACCTACCATTTACATTGACATGGATGGAACTAGAGGGGATTATACTAAGTGAAATAAGTCAAGCAGAGAAAGACAATTATCATATGGTTTCACTCAAATGTGGAACATAAAGAATAGCGTGGAGGACCGCAGGGGAAGGGAGGGAAAACTGAACGGGAAGGAATCAGAGAGGGAGACAAACCATGAGACGCTCTGGACTCCAGGAAACAAACTGAGGGTTACAGAAGGGAGAGGGGTGGGGGGAAGGGGTAGCCGGGTGATGGGTATTAAGGGGGGGCACGTGATGTGATGAGCACTGGGTGTTATATGCAACTAATGAATCATTGAACATTATATAAAAAATTAATGATGTACTATATGTTGGCTAATTGAATTTAAATTAAAAAAACTAGCTGTGTGACTTTGAAAGCCAAGTTATAACTTCCACAAGAAACTAGAGCAGGAATGGAAATTACAACATGCTGGAGTGATAACCCATGCTGCCAGTCTGAAACTTTTCTAAAAACTTTGCCTAACATGTTTTTCCCCCAACTAGGACAGTGGAGCATTGTTTTCACATGTGTGATAGAATGGTTATTTATTTCTTCATTGCTGCTTCTTACGCTCCATGGTAAGATACTGCCTTTCTATGTTTGAAGGTAGTGTGTTTTGGGATAGAATTTCTGTCCTTCCTTCCCTTCCTCCTTTCCCTGCCCCATGCATATACCCCATCCCTCTCCTTCCAACACATGCATACATGTTTGTTTGTTTGTTTTTTTCACTTGGGCCAGATTGCAGATTTTAAGGGAAGAATGTCACTGCTGTTCAGAATATATATCTGGCATTGGATTGTTCACGAGGAAGTGCCAGGAACTTGTGTGTAGGTAGCACACTCATTTTGAAATATGTCACCTTTGCCTTCCATGTTCTTTCTATATACTGCGGCTGTTCAGAGTACTTGGACATCTAATCATTTAAGTGGAAATGCTGTAAATATGTGTGAGGAAAACAGGCTGACTTTGGAAATTTATCCTATTTGTCTACAATTCACTTCACAGCACAGTAGCTACTATATATGGAGTGCACTTCTCATTTCTTTAGCCGTACAAGTAAGAGAACTAATTAGTTAGCTATTTAAAACACCTAGTATTCTGGCTCAGTGGGTGGAGCCTGCAGCTCTTGATCTCGGGCGGGGGGGGGGGGGGCGGGAGGAGGTGGTCGTGAATTTGAGCCCCATGTTGGGTGTAGAGATTACTTAAAAAAAAAATAAAAATGAAATACTAAAAAAAAATAAAATACCTAGTATTCTATTCAATTTTTGCTCTTTCAGCCCTTTTGGTATAGATTAGATAGAATCTTTTGTTGCCTGGAAACCTATGATTAAAGGAACATTAGATTCCCTCTATCAAGACATGGTCCAGTTTTAAACACTCAGAAATTCATTTTGTGAATTTCAACTGCAGTAGTCACAAGAAACAGCAGGCCTCTACTTTCTAACTTACTCAGCATCAGTCATTAAGAAGAAACCTAATTATCTGTTGGAATAAAAAAGTGTCTTTTCTCCCTAATACTTCTCACTAAATTATAGCTCTGCATCATATTGGAGCAGGAATACTTACAGACTTTTGGGAAGTATTCCCTGACTTAAAATAAGGAAATAAAATTTTTAAAAGCTGAGGAATCAAATATTACAGTAAGCAACCTGTTCACCTGTTGTTTTCAATAGGTAGGTAGTGCCTTTCCTGTTTGGAAATAATAATTTTGTACTCATAGCCAATCAGAATAACATTTGGGTTTTTTTTTTTATCATAGCTATTCTTAATATGAAATGAGTACAAATGAATTTGCAGCATCTTAAAATTCAAGCTTTACAAGAGCCCACAGTTAAATTCTGACAAAATGTCTTTCATAACATATGTTGAGCTAACTCTTCTCATGTTCTCCCTTGGCAGAGATATTGGTAATGGAGATACTGGGTCTGTGTATTAGGTATCTGCTGTGGGTATGGGATCCTGGTTGAGGATTCTGTTCAGGGTACTCATTAAGCTTTGTAAGCAATCTGCTCCCAAATACATTATCAGAATTAAGCTGATTTGACAGCAAGTCTGCCTAATAAGGAAAGTCGGGCATCACAGGTGTGGTGGAACTCACTTCTGCATATCTCCTTTTAGCTGGTTCCATTTTTAAACCACGTTGGAACTAATTCTAAGTCAAAGGTCAACTAACAATTTTATCCTTGAATTATTAATTTTACCTAAATTGCCTGAATACCTCCATGGCATGTTGAATGCCTTTTCATCCTGGTTTTATGCTAGTACTTGCTTGCCCAGTTTTCAAGCCTAGAGGAAAACACAGGTCCTGTGAATTCCCTTCATTTATCACTTCTGTTCTTTTTTGTCATGTTTACAATTTTTTAGGTTAAATCTCCGTGAACTTGGACCCCTGGCATCTCATATGCGTTGGTTTATCTGGCTCATGGCAGCTGGAGGAACCATTTATGTATTTCTCTACCATGAAAAGTAAGAGAAAATAATTTACATTTGATAGTTTTAAAATTAACTACCTAAATTCTGTTGACGTTACGACAGTTTGCTTTATATTTACACTTCAGAATAGTAGAAATACATAAATAGAATATATATTGCTTTTAGCAAATCTTTGAAGCCATTTGGTGTTCATTATTGGTAGACAGATTGCTGTGGGAAGAACTAAATGGCACATGTATGATAGGATGCATTTGAGGGACAGACCGACTACCATTTTAGTCATTCGGATGTCACTTCACATCCTCAGGCGACTGGCCTTATCAGCAGCAAAATAGCCTTAAAACTCTGTGATCCATACTTAGCACATGAGAATAAAAACTGCTTTTTTGAGCTTTCAATGAAGACTGAAGATAATAGATAAGCACTGGAACAACACTTACCTAGATGGGAACCCAGAAGATGTTCCAAACTAGGATTCCCTGAGAAAGGGGATATTTGGAAGAGCATCTGAACTCTTAATATCCTAACCATGGGGCACATTTTTTAACCTGTTATTTTTAGTCCATAGTCATAAGTATTAAGCAAATATCAAAAGGAAAGCTTACTGAAATTTAGCATCACGGCTCCAGAGGAGACCTTCAGAGTCATCTATTCCAGCTTCATGCTTAAAAAAATGAGACCATTTAGGATGTGCATCAAATTAGTGATTCATCTAGAATTAGGACCCAAGAGTCCTAGTTCTTATCCCATGGCTCTTTTCCTTATTTCACGTGCCTGAATTTGAGAAACTCACAAGCATGAAATCATTGTCCCTGAGTACAATTTATTAGCTTATCTATTGTCATTGGCAGAATGGCTCTAAGAATTGAACATAATTTGTGTTTATCACAAAGTATTAAATTGTTTCCTCTTTTCAGAAGAAAATGGCAGTTTTCACTAACTTACGACTTTGAAATTCACTTAAGTTGCATTTTTGACCACAATTAGTTATTCTGAGTGGTGTTATATAGTATATATATAAATTCGAGGAAACAGTTTGCTTCTTGGGCTCAAACACCTAACTTATATCCTTGGATAAAATAGCTGTCTTTTCTCCTATTCCAGGCCTCCTTTTACACCAAACCCACAAACCCATTCTTCCCCAGTTCCCTGATAAGATTACTTCATAGTGGACTCTGAGTATAAAACACGGACAATGAGATGTGATTGGCCCCTGACCATTTGGTTGGGCAGTATTAGGGAGTGCCTAAATCATGCCAGGTACTATGCTAGGCCTTGCAGATACGAACATAAACGAAACTTGGCCCCTGCCTCTAAGGAACTTAGAGCCTACTTTGATTAGGCAGAAACGTGAGCTGAATCTTAGTACAGTGTATTTCTTAGCATTTTCAGACATTCTATAGCCTAATGCGATGAGCCTTACAAGTTGGAGTTTGTGCAGATGCAAAATAAAGGGACAAACAAAACTATATGCCCTTCATTCCTTAGGGCTAACATCCCTTTGCCACTGATAAACCCGGCCCCACGCAGCATCCCTGTCTGTCTTCATAATTTCAGTTTCTTATAGCTGTGGATAGGAGTGGTGAGGAGGGCAAACACTCTGGGATTGGGAGGGGGAAAATGCATGGTGGATTGGATGCAGTAATAACACTTTTTGTAGCAAACATTTTCCAAGTCGCATGTGGCGTTTGATGCCATTTCAATCCTGTAAGAAACGCTAGTTCATTGTGACTCAACTATAGTATTTTAATTAGAGGCCTAATGGTCTCCTGGGAAAATATATTCATTGGAATAGTTTAAGAGTTTGCATTTCTTTAAAAAAAAAAAAAGGTGGGGGGAGCTGGAATGGAAATTGTCATAAATATTGTAGGAATAGATACAATTAACTGCCTTTCTATCCTGCAGGTATAAGGTGGTTGAGCTCTTTTTCTATCTCACAATGGGGTTTTCTCCAGCTTTGGTGGTGACATCAATGGTAAGAAATGGCTTCATAATTTTAAGTATTTCACCTTATTTCCTTTTAAATTGCTGGGGCTTTTCATTGGTCCATAGATATGACATGTAGCTTTTCTTTCTGAAGTTATGACATCTCCATTAACTCCAAAGAAAAAGTATATAAATAACAAAGTGCCTGCAATCTATACTAGCTCCTGGTTGTAGTTTGGAGAAGTTATATACTGAAGTATATTTCTTTCCATATGATCATCTTCTCTATGGGTTGCTTTTGGATAGCCATTCTGTTCACCCCACCCCTACCCCACCCTTCTCCCAAAGAGGCATGAGGTCACCTGCAGATAAGTATTTTTGCCTGAATCGTTTAGTGTCTTAACTATAAATCCATGGAGGAGGGTAAATTTTTTTTGATGTCTTACAATGAAAAAAAAAACCTATAAATTATTGACTTATTAAATCTTAAGAATTAGAAGGACCACAAGAGGTCAGTTGTGTCAACATTTTATTTAGTATTTCCCAAAAGTCTTCACTCTTACTTTTCTTTCACTTGCTTTTAAGTCACATATATTATTTCTCTTTCTCAGGAAAGTGCTTTTCTTTTTTTTTTTTTTTTTTTTACACTTTGCTTGAAAATTTCTTTTGAGGACTTTCATGGGTGGAAGTAACATTACCTATAGTAGGCAGTCAGTGTGTATGCTTTGAACTTCCTTTCAAATTGAATTGCTTTTGAAAATCTGTGTGTATCAATTTGAAAGAAAAGCATATCATTATAGCCTTGTGATCCCATCCAACTGGTTATTTTGTGCCATTAGCTCCAGTGTCTTAGGCTCTGCATTTTTTTGGCATTCGCCCCTATATTAATTAAGGAACTCATAATGTGTCTAGTTTGAATTATTTTCTCAGTCTACAAAGGTCAGAAGAATTGTACTTATAATTTCACTCCTGTGCCTATGAGCTAAGAATGTATATAGCCCCTACCTGGTCACAAAAATACCTGTAAAAGGTTTAGAAGTTACAGGTTTGCTTGTTTTTTTCAGAGGATAGGTCTTACGAGAATGTGTCAAAATATGTTTCTTTAAGGTAAGAGCTTTATCGTAGCTTTAATAATTACCTAGCACCAAAAATAAATTATAATTTAGTTGGTAAAGGCAACAGGGAAGAGTGAAGGGAAGGAGGTGAATGATGGAAACGAGAAAATCTGCCTTGAAGGCCATATAGTTAGAGGGCAATTCACGACACCCAAAGCAACATAAGCAAGGTTTGTGTGTGTAGGTTACTAATCATTACAGTAGAACATCAAATAAATTCCCTTGGGGTATCATAAGAGCAGGTTTATCCAGTATTTTTACTACCCTAAATCTTGGCATTTTCACAAGTCATACAATAGTCAGTGACTAACGTTTGTGATAGTCAAAACAGGATAATCCTCACATACCCCCTCTCCCCCCGGTAGAACTCAGCACCAAGCAGGAACCTACAGTTCATTTTAAATAAGAAACTATCATAAAGTTTTATAATGTCTTCGATTGGGAAAAACATAGGCTGCTATGGGAGCACATGATCCAAGCACTAAAGGAAATGATGTTCAAGCTGATTCATAAAGACAGAAGAGAGCCTAGGGATAGGAGGGATGATGCAAGCTGTACAGGAAAGAATATAGCATGAAGGCAGGCCTGGAGAGGGGGAAAGCACTAGCACCTTTAAGAATTAAAAGTAGTTCATTGTTTGGAACATGAATGTGTGTACCTGTTGGAGTGTGCCTCTATGCTTGAGGTGGGTAATTATGCAGATAGCATAAGTCTTGTAATAAAGCTGGAGAGCTAGACAGAGACCAGATCAAAAAGAACCTCATAAGCCATCTGAACTAACAAACAGTGTGATTGGACACTCAAAGCTTTGATTCTGGTTGGAATATTGGGCTATCAGAGATTTATTCTTCTGCCATAAAGAATTATAAAAAACTGGCAAAGTATTGGAAACAACTGTTTCTTGGCATTGGACCACAGACACAGGACTGTGTCCCTTGAGGGAATAGAAACCAAAAGATGAGCTTCAAATTTGCCCCAGTTTTCTCCCTGGGGACACTTTCCAAACTGCGACAAAATAAAGTGGAGCCAGAGAGCAGCAGTCAGGGTGGAGGAAACAAATCAGTATTTTAGCTACTGAGCCTGCTGCAGTTTTGGGGGAGGATTCTGGAGAAGAGGGAGCTTCACATAGAAGTGTCTCCAGAAATCTACAAAGGGGTTTCCCTGAGTCCTTGCCCAAATACCACACTGCATCTGTGCAGGGCAAGTCTCTGCATGCCCTGGCCGAGTGGCTGTGGGACAGCTGTGGGACAGCTGTGGGATAATGGAGAGTCCAGAGGTGCCTGGTGCTGGAAGATATCAGAGGCCAACCAGCCACAGTGGAGACACCATGCTGAGCAACTCAGGTGTTCAACTGAACCCAGCAAGTCGACCTCCACACTTAGGAGAACTACTCCAGCTCTCGAGTGAGGACTACCCTGGAACTGCCATAACAAAGCCCAAAAACAAACCTGGAAAGGATAAAATTGATCCTCTGTACATAAACTGCCTACCAGAACAAAACTCAACATTATTGAAAGGAACACAACAAAATCTATACTCTCACAGCTTGGCATCCATTTATCCAAACAAATATTAGTAGATAAGCAAGAAGCAAGAAAATGTGACACCACGCACCTAAGGAAATACAAGTCAATAGAAACAGATACAAAGATGACAGAGATGTTGAAATTAGCATACAAGGCCTTTAAAACGTAATGAGTAAACAAATGCAGAATCTCAGAAAAGAAATGGAACTACAAAAAAGGAACTGAGTGGAAATTCTAGACCTGAAAACAATATGATAACAAAAATTTTTTGAAGCGGTTAACAACAGATTGGATACTACAGAAGAAAAGATCAATGAACTTGAAAATGCGTAGACATGCTACATACTGGGAGAAAATACTTGCTTTCTCTGTATGTATCTGACAAAGGACATGTATATGGACTATATAAAATACTTCAAATGAGTAATAAAGAGTCCTATAAAAATGGGTAAAACACTTGAACAGACACTTCACAAAGGTACACACATATCCAATAGGCCCTTGAAAGAGCCCTCAACATCATTAGTCATCAGGAAATGAAAATTAAAACCTCAATGTGCTACCAGAATATACCCTGGAGAATTATTAAAATAAAGACTGACAGCACCGAATTCTGGCAAAGATGTGAAATAACTGGAACCCCAACTCATTCTTGGGGGTAGTATAATATGGCAGAACTATTTTGGAAAATTATTTAGCCATTTATTATAAAATTAAACATAGATTTATGACTCAACAGGTACTACCCAACAGAAATGAAAACATAATCTACAAAAAGACCTCCATAAAGCCCCAGATGGAAAGAACTGATAAAAAAAGAAGCCAGGGGCGCCTGGGTGACTCAGATGGTTAAGCGTCTGCCTTCGGCTCAGGTTGTGATCCCAGGTTCCTGGGATTGAGTCCACATCAGGCTTCCTACTCAGCGGGAAGTCTGCTTCCCCCCTCTCCCTCTGCCTCTCCCCCTGCTTGTGCACTCTCTCCCTCTCTCTCTCTCAAATGAATAAAATCTTAAAAAAAAAAAAAAAAAGCCAGATACAAAAATAGACATACAGTATCATTCCATTAATGTGAAGTTCTAAAACAGACTTAGTGTGTGGTGATAGCAGCAGTAAGAACAATGGTTGCTTTGGTGGAAGAGATTGTCCAGGATTGGGAGGGGGTGTTGGGGTAAGTGGTCTCTCTTGATCGGGGTATGGGTTAGATAGATGTATGCATTTATCAAGACCCATGGTGTTCACTTAGTATTTATGTATTACACTCTGTAAAGTAATCATCAATTTAAAAAAAGACCCGTTTCCGGGGCGCCTGGGTGGCTCAATTGGTTAAGCGACTGCCTTCAGCTCAGGTCATGATCCTGGAGTCCCAGGATCGAGTCCCACATTGGGCTCCCTGCTCAGCAGGGAGTCTGCTTCTCCCTCTGACCTTCTTCCCTCTCGTGCTGTCTCTCTCTCATTCTCTCTCTCTCTCAAATAAATAAATCTTTAAAAATAAATAAATAAATAAATAAATAATGACCCGTTTCCACTCTTCCCTCCCCCTCCCCCAAAGAAGAATTTAAGTTCAGGAACCAGACCACCTTGGTTCAAATCCTGATTCTGACACTTAAACACTACGTGGCCTTGAGCAAATTATGTACTCTCTCTGTTTAGTGTTCTCATCTGTAAAGTTGGGATACTAACAGTACCTAATTTAGGGTTGTGAAGATTAAATGAGTAAACATGGGTACACTTCGAACAGTGCCTAGGATAGAATAAAAGTGCAATGACACAGGCAATGAAGAAAACAGCTTTTGTTTTAGGATTCACTATAGTCTGGTTCCCTGAAAGTTAATAAGTTAAATATGGTGTCTTGAGGAACTGTCTGCTACCAGAATGTATATCAGAACCAACCTCTGTACGTGGCTTGGTCTCTTGCTTATTGTTTCAGTGGAAAGAAAAAAAGAGTGCTATCTTTTGGGCAGTGACCAGCTCTATGGCTTTGTTCAGGTTACTTCATTCCTCTGGTTCTACTCTCTTCATCTCTAAAATGAGGAGGATGAATTATGTTAGATGAATGACTTTTTACTGTTTGGGAATTATATGCCCCTTCGAGAATCTGATGAAGACCTTCTAGAAATATGTCCCTAATGCACATACGCAGAGAATTTTGTATAATAATAGGTATCAGTTGTTTTGTAACCTTAAAGTAATAATAAATGTGTGGTATTTGGGGGTTTTTTTGTTTGTTTTTGATAAAAATCAGTCTGGCTGACTTTACATCTTACAAAGGTTAATAAGAAACCCGTTACCAGTTGATTTGGGTTGGCTCCTTCCCCATCTTTTGATTTTACAAAAACCGTGGGGACTTACCTGAACTTTGAAGAAAGGACTGATCCCCACCTGTGGCCCTAGATCCTCACGCCTGGTTCTGAGCTCGTGGTTGTCTGTTGCTGCCACTGTCTAGGTGCATGGGGCTTTAAGTTGGTGGCTGCATAAGAGCTTCCCCATGCTCCCAGCTGGACCTGGCCGCAGTCCAAGGCTCCAGAGCTCATGAGTGTGCAGTTGTCAGTGCCCAGGCCTCTGAGACACCCACACATGCATCCCCTTCCAAGGCCTTGCCAGAGTCTGGCTTAGGTTTTCACCACCCTGCAGAACCTGAGATCTTTCTATTCCTAGTCCTCAGGAATCTGGGGGACTGACTTGTTCATCAGCCTCCTAAGCCTTGCCTCTGTTCTCTTCCCCTCATTCATATAGCCCACTTTAATTTTGAAGATGGGCCTAGGTCTTGGAAAACCAAGATCAGCCTAAAAATTCTCCTTTTTGTGTTAAAGCACATGTGACTTTTAACTTCCTGCTGAGCTCAGAAACGCCTAGGCTCACAGACCTAAAGGCCTCGCAACATCTAGAAGGTCAGGAAGTATGTTATCCTTAACGTGCTGTCTGATCTCCGAGGTCACTTGTAGCTGTGATTTGCCCATGTCAGCCATAAGGAAGCCATAAGCTCACACAAGCAGGGGAAGTCTTGGAAAAGCAATCAGCGTAGAACAGTTTGAGAGGAGGATGGGCCGAGATGTCAATTATAAATGCGGTGGTGTGGGTGCGCCTTAGTATGGAAGAAAGCTCTTAAAGGAGAAGGTGAAAGCCAAAGATGGTACTTTCTTAACCTGAACTCCTGTGTCTGGGTGTGATTGCAGTCGGCTTCAGCATGCCATAGATGAGCAGAGGCTGCTGCTTTTCACCGTGGGGCCTGTAACCTGACTTCTCTGCCAGTCAAGACCGCCAGCCCCCAAGGGTAATCCAGCCTGACGGATGAGAGACTTTTCAGTTTAGTTCATGTTTACTGAGCAGGATGCTGTCTGTGCGGCTCCTTCATTGTCTAGAAGATCAGCAGGCTGCGGGGGAATTGCAATGATCTCTAGTTTGTCACATCGAGAGTAACATCACAACCTCTTTTTTTCCTCTGTTGACAGAATAACACGGATGGACTTCATGAACTTGCCTGTGGGGGCTTAATTTATTGCCTGGGAGTTGTGTTCTTCAAGAGTGATGGCATCATTCCCTTTGCCCATGCCATCTGGCACCTCTTTGTGGCCACGGCAGCTGCAGTGCATTACTATGCCATTTGGAAATACCTTTATCGAAGTCCTACAGACTTTATGCGGCATTTATGACCCATCTGTACTAGGTCTCGAAACCAGTATTATTTCAATTATGGCACTTGGGAGTGGGGTAAGAGCTGAAAATTGCACAGAGGGAAAAAAAAAAAGACAACTGCACTGACTTTCTTTATATCTTTTGAATATAATTACTGTGAAAGTACAAAAGCTGTGTTCTGGAATGTTCCCCCTCACAGCAGATAAAAAAGGTAGTGAATTAATTATTCATTCCATTCCACTATCATGAAGGACTCCGGATAGACTTGGCCAACCGATGTTTACAAAACAGAATTTTGTATTTTAATTTTACAGATTTTACTACATGATTTTTCTAAATTACTAGGTCAGATTGTAAAAGTCAGTGTAACAACAAAGCTTCCTTTTTAAGAGAAAATTGTTTCTATCACTTTCCCGTTAACTGTGTGAAGAATCATGGACAGAACTTAACACTACTTTTACCATGTTTCATCTTGGCATAACATGGTTATTTTTTAAATAGAAATTTTCATTTTTTGTAAATTTTTAAAGACGACTTCATTGAAGCGCATCTCTGCGGTTCCTCATTCACGTGAATTTTTCAGCAAGCTGTCAACATTCCACAAACGAACATTATACCTCTTCTGATAGTTTTATTAAGCATAGAGAAATTGCCAATTTTTAAAAATTGTGGTTTTCCAAACTTTTCTGCCAACCTCTGACTCTGAACTCCATGCTGCTTTGGGCCATATACTTGACCTAGTTTGGTTTACCAGTGATGGAAAAGTATTTTGATATCATTAACTTTTTCAAAAGATGCAACTTTTTCTCTATGCCTTTGCCATGTTTTCTTCAGGATCTCTTTCAACAGTGGATGAGTATTCACATCTGTATTATGATGGTATTGTTGGAGTGGTCATCCACTGAAGACTCTGAAGAGTGTTATGAATTACAGTGAATAGTGGTATTGCCTGTTTGATGCCCGTCGGTTAAGTCATTGTCACTTAGCTTAATATTATCAGTTTGATACTCATTTTCAGTTGTGGAATTAGGTGCACAAATTCACATTCCTATCCTTCCCCTGTACCTCCTGATAGAGTTTTTTCTTTTCCATAGAAGAATATTTAAAGCATTGTTTGGCAGATAGAAACATGTATCTGTAGTTCATGGGTTGTATCCTGGCTCAATGGAGTGGTATTTAATATATTATTTTTGGTTTTCCTTCCGTGTCTTATATTAAGATTAACATTAGTTGTTTTGTTTATTAATCTCCTGTTGGTGTTTTAATAAATGAAATAACCTTGCCTTTAGATCCTTGCTGATACTGACTGCTGGATTTGGGTTTGATCAGTGGAATAATTGGCTTGACGACACATTTAGACTTATTCATTGAAATTTTGTACTGTTGTGGCTTTAAAAGAGGGTTTATTTTGGGTGTGCATATTTAGAACTCCCTGATTTGGGTGAATTACATGGGTATAAAGAACTGGTATTTGCTGGTAGATTCTTAAATAGGCAAGGTGCCCAGTGATCACACCAACCAGAGCACTCCTATCTGCATGATTCTGAACATCCTGATGCCTGTTGTTTTGTGTTTATTCTGTTTTTAACATATTAACTTTTGTGGATTCATTTAAAGTCTGCTCAAAAGTAACACTGTCGAAACCACTAAAATGTATGTAAAAAAATGTGCTGTAGACTAGAATAAAATTGTTACTTGGATTTGTTCCACTGTCTCTAAATTAGATGGCTGTGAAGATGATAATGCATGTCTGAGAGCTTGAGCTCATCTAGCATTGTAATTTGTATACTAGCCTTTTTTGGGGGGGGGGGAGAAGTCAGGATAGAAAGAGAAACAAATGCGCCCTGTCATCTAGAACTTTCTAGTCCACTTTTTAATAATTGAAATGCCAGAGCCAGCTCAGACATTAAAATCAGCACATGTTTTCAGTTTAAAAAATATGCTAGTTGGGGCCTAAAGATTGTAAATTTTATAAATGATGTATCTTTACCAAGAGAATCCTTTTGGTTTAGTTTATAGACTATACCATAGGACTGAGGTTACACAATTTTATATCAGCAACCAGACATACATCATATTGCAAATGAAGGGAATGTTCGATGCCATTCTCCCCCTTTCTACAGAACAGGAAGCAGAGTCAGAGAGGTCTGACTCCTTCCTCCAGAGTCGGGGAGCTGGGACAGGAAAGCAGGTCACCATATACACAACTGCATTTTCAAAGTCAGCAATAGCAAACAGATCAAACTTGAACTGAAAATTCATTTAGTGTGGATGGCATTTAGAGCCTCAGTAAAAACCCTCAGGCAACCCTCCATCAAACCTAATGTTGAAGACTGAGTGTCTTAAAGCATCATTCTTCCCTCTAATTCTGGCCTCTAGTCCACCAGGGTAGCCTCTTCTATTTCTAGAGCATCTGCCCACTCCTGTGCTCTCCCCTTCCTGATCAGCATCTTCAGCCCAAAGCTATCTTCTAAAGACCAGACCTCTCTCATCAACTGCCCAGATGCCCCTTGGCACATTCCACTCAACCTGTCCCAGACTGAGTTCATTATCTTCCCTCCTTCCCCCACCACCAAGCCCATTTCTCTGAAGTTCCCTGTCTCAGTTCAGGCCATGGCCAGAGCCTCCCAACCATCCTTGATTTGTGTCACACTCAGATCCAGGCAGTCAGCCAGAACTGTCCCCTCTGCCTCAGTCACAACTCCCTGATCTGCTTGCTCACCCCCCCGTCCCTCTTCAAGGCCCTGCCAAGCCCTTGCGAGCAGCCCTCAGACTGCTTAGCCACCTCCGCTGTACCCCTGCCCCTGGGTACACCCCCCAAATGAGCGCAGCCGCCACACTGCAACCAGCATTATCGTCCCAAAGTAGAGTCAAGCATGGCTGTCCCCTGCTTTAAAACGTCCACTGACTCAGCCCCTGCGACTCAGGCCAGCCCACCGGCGTCTTCACGTGCCGACTCCTCATCCTCCCTCTCAGACTAAAGCCCCACAGTGAGTTTCACAACCTCCCCCCCAACATTGTGCCCTCCTGGCGCTTTTGCAGCTGCTGTTCCTCAGCCTGGGATGCCCTTCCGCAGCCTTTCTCCTACCCTGGCAAACATTTCCTCATTCCCAACTGCCATCAGATGCCTTCCTCTTTGACTGTACAGCACTGATAGGGTGGCCCCTGTCACATTGCGTTAGGATTGAGTCTGCTGCTCTGCTCCCAGGGCTGACCTCCTTCAAGGCAGGACTGAGTCTCCTCCACCTCTGTCCTCAGCCTGTGGCAAAGCAGTGGGCTCACCGTTCGAGAGGGAAGAGGGCGGGTTGGAGGAGAGAGACTGACAATGAAGTGGTTTGGACCGAGCACCTCTTGTCATGAATACTGTAGCAGGCTCTAACTGCCTGCCGGGAGCCTACTTCTAGCTTCCTTGGCCTTACTGGCTTCCTGACGGAGGGTCATCTAGAACGTTCATGGCAACCACAGGAAAGTTGATGAGTAATTGTCATGGAAATCCTAGATAGTGTATCCTAAATAAGGAAAAACACCAGCCTTATTTTTTGAAGCTTCCGGAGAACCAACTATCAATGATTTATAAGCCTGGAAAATTACCTACCTTACTTCCCTTAGGTCCTCTTTTTCTGAACATATTAATAAAATAAAAATAACAGTTCTGCAACCCTTGAGCCTTAGTGTAGATTACACTCAAAAAGCGGCAACTTTAACATAAGGTTTAAATACTATTTTGTATATCTTTACTCTGAAAATGTATAAAACACTTGGGAAAATAGAGCACAGAAAAATTTTAAATCACCCAGAGTTCATTCATCCTAATACATTTTCATGTATTTCCTGTAAACATGCCATATATGTGATTCTGTGTACTGCTTTTTTCCCCCACTTATTTTATAAACATTTACAAAATATTACATAGTTTTCATAGCCAGAATTTTCAGTGGCCCCACCTTTTTTTCTGGACTGGAGATAATACAGCCTGTTTTGCTTAATCGTTCACTCAATTTTGCATTTTTAGCTTGTTTCCAGTTTTTTATAAACAGTACTGCAGTGATACCAGCGCATAGCTTTTGTCCATGTTTATGATTGAGTCCATAAGGTAATGATAATAAATTGAGGGCTTCCCGTGTATTGGGGACGGCTAGTTTGTACGGATTAACTCATTGAACATTTACAAAAATCCTTATGGGTAGATAATTTTATTATCCCCATTTTACAGATGAGAAAACACAGATGAATGAGTTTCCTTGTCCAAGGTAAGTGGCAGAACTGGATCGAACCCAGGAAGCCTGGAGTCTGTTTTCATTCTCAGGAGTGCAGTTCCTGGTTAAAGGTTTATTGATGGGTCTACCCAAAGGAAGACCTCTTAAAAATAAGTAATAAGGTTTGTACTCCAAACCTCCGCATTTTGACTGGGTGTCTTTGGGTTGTGTCTGCTCTTCTCCTATGCCAGTTAGAGGAAGAGTAGAATAGGAGTATCTCCAGATGAAACTGACCACGAAGAAGCTGGTTCCCCTCCCTCCTTCTGAAGCGCAATAAAGTTTCCCAAGAGGGCCCAAGGAATGTTTTTAGTTTAACAAGGTTAGAATGACTGTGTTCATGTCTTTCTGCTGCTTTTGCTATTTTAAACAGATAGTGCCAACATGTTCTTACGTTCTGTGCCATTCCCACCTACATCTCTGCGATGGATTGGTGATGTTATTTTCCCCAGAAACAGTGCCACTGCACTCCAACCATTTTGCAAGGGGAGTTAAGCTATTCTCATCAGGGGCCTGTTCAACACAACAGAACACTCTCCTTCTCCTACACAGCTCATTATCACTCAGACTTTCACTGCAGTCAGAAGGCTTAAGCCGAAATAGACTGGCCAGGCTTACTGGGGCCTTGGGAAAATATGCTTTGGAGGCTTACCTCATCTCCTCCGAGCAGTCACAGGTCTTTTTGTCATTCTGTGCCAGGCCAACCTTGGTACGCCCAATCAAATGTGTCCGTTTCTGAAAGTCAGGAAAATGTATTGATCAAGAGGATTTGCTTCTCTTAAAATCACGAGTGTTTTCTGAAGCCCATCTGTGAGCTATGTGTTGAGTTGGCGTGGAATCATCAGCCAGCCTGTGACAGATTGGATGAGCTTAGGCAAGTTACGGATTACCTCTGAGCCTCAATTCCTATCTGCAAAAGGGGTATAGCACTTCCCTCATAGTGCAGTCATGAGGATTGAATAAACCAAAAGTGTCTAGTTTATTGCATTCTGGCATATGATTGGCATCAGATAAATGTTGGCTTCCTTCCCATATGGCCAAGCTTTTAAAATTATGGTTATAGCCCACCTGCAGAGATTTTTCATGCAAAAACAACCTGAAGAAACAGTGTAGTAGCACTCAAAAAAAAAAAAAAAATCTTGTGCATCTTTTAACCCTTAAAAATGGCCCCGGATCAACTGCTGGTCAAGGCTATGTGGTCACCGCAGGCTCTCTAATGATTTTGTGCCCTTTGTAGCAAATGTTCTTTAAATAGTCACAGAATTTCCTGAGACAGAGGCTGAATACTGCATGGAAAATGGTGGAAAAGGAAGAAGCTGGGCAGTTGTCCTTTGGTGCCCAGATGGGAACGTGTATATTCCACTTAGACCAAAGGCCTTTAGTTAATTGGACCTGCACTCTTTGGACAGCAGTTCGGTCACTATCTGCTGTTATGTGAGTGTGCCTCTTGGGAGACTCACCCACTAGACCAACTCTTAGTGGCTTATGAGAGAATTATTTCTAACTACAGTGCTATCATGTCTTCTCCATCTCATGACTTACCCAGTGATATTGTAGAGTCCCCTAGTCGTACATTCATTTAACGTATTTTTTGGGTATCAGGTATGTGCCATGGACTGGTCTACACATTGGGGATGATGCTGTAATGAAAAACCAACCAACCAACCAAAAAAACACAAAAACCCCTGCCTGTTGCTATGATTCTCTGCCCTTCCTCCCTTCAGCTGGATTCGAGGCCGGATATGTTTTTGCTGATCTGGTTTCTGGCACTATCCAGATGCCTGTGTCTGGTGAACTCCAGTGCAAAGTATGTGCAGACAAGGAGAGAATGCTGCGGACCTAACTAGCCTTTCACCAGACGTCCCTAACTTTGTGCACAAGTCTGCTGGCCTGAGTTCGAGTTCCCTGCCTGATGCAGCTCTTGCCTTGGAGAACACTGAAGAAATTCATCATTTAAAGGGTCCCCTGTGCTAAACTCCGCCTGAAGGACAACGCTCTATTCAGCAGCGCATTTGTTCAAACCCATCAGGTTCCTTTGAAGCAGGTGTTACCTAGCCTCCCAGGCAGGAGATGATGAAGGAGAAACTTCTGTTTGGGCCAAGATGTTTTCCTTCTTTGTTTATAGCATCCGAGACGTCTATAGTGCCTCCTCCACCCCCTATCATTCACCACCACAATCCTGCCCTGTGTCAATACATGTGTTAGTGGCCAGGGGTACAGTACTGAGTAAGTCTCTGCCCTCCCTGGCTCCGCAATCTCCTGGGGAGAAGGACAGACTGGAAACAAATTAGCAATTATAATGCAACATAATTACCGTGTTGTATTGGATGCTATTATTGGAGGAGGAAGTAATTAATTCTCCCCAGGGGGGTCAGAGTCCTCCCTACAGAGGCAGTATTTCAGCTGAGACTTGAAGGGTGAGTGAGGAATCACAGAGAGGGGCGAAGTGAGGGGGCAGTGGGTCGACACAGGGTAGGGGAAAGACAACATTCCAGGCATAGGAAGGAGCACATGGCCGGGGTAGGCAGAGTAGGCTCAGGAGCAGCATGAGGTGCCCTTGGGAAATGCTGCATGGGATGTGTGGGAGGGGAGGTGATAGTATCTATTCAGTGCAGACTGAGGGTCCCGTGTGTGTGTGTGTGTGTGTGTGTGTGTGTGTGTGTGTGTATAAGATGATCTTGTATGCATGTGAATTTTTCTGCAGCAAACTTGTCATTTCTTTTGGAATCATCCACTGCTAGGTGTTATGTTATCCGGCATCTGGATTTTGAATAAAGAGGAAACCCTGGCCCCTAAGTATTAGAAAGGACATGGGCAGCTTGACTGGAGTCTCAGTTTATTTATCTTTAAAATGCAGATGATTAAAAAAAAAAAAGAAAATGCAGATGATGTAATAAGACTAACCTCAGAGGTTAGTGAAACACTATATAAATGTGAATTTAAAAATGAGCACCAATCTAGGGGCGCCTGGGTGGCTCAGTCAGTTAAGTGTCCGACTCTTGATTTCAGCTCAGGTCATGATCTCAGGGTGGTGAGATCGAGCCCTGCACCAGGCTCCATGCTGAGTGTGGAGCCTGCTTAAGATTCTCTCTCTCTTCCCCTCCCTCTGCCCTTCCCCCTGCTTGTGAAAATGCAGAACTCACTCTCTCTCAAAAAAAAATAAAAAATAAAGAGCACCAATCTTAAAAAGTGGGCCAGTGTATTCCCAAGCAGCCTTAAATTGTCCAACTGTTTTAGAGGGGAGATTTGCTACTCAGTACCTGGGAGGGAGATGAAGGTAGCTGCCCGACCTTCCTCTTCCCCTGACCTCTCCCTGGCTGGCCTTTACTGAGTAACCTTTAAGAGAAAGGTCCTTTGTGCAGTGTCTTCTCTCTCCGGCCCATTGGTTTAACTCGTTCATGTGGAACATCACTGGCAGGAGGCACCCTACATCTGGCTCAAGTTTCTCTTCACTCATCAGCTTTAGGAACTCGAGCCAGTGAGCTCTCCACATATGCCAAGCCCCGGTATGGTTCTTCACTGATGTGTTTTGGGGGTTGTGACCTGACAACTAGTGGAGAGGGAAGAGAGGAGCAAGTGATTTGGCTGTGCTGAACCTTGATTTCCTCATTTTGAAAGGGAGGACTGTGCTCTCAGCCTCAAAGGGCTCGGGTGAGATTATTTGCAAAAAGTACCTAACACAGGACCCAACAGTCAGTGCTGAATAACATTCTCAATCATTCTTCATCAGAGGTGCTCTGAAGATTGTGAAAGAGCCCTTGGCTAGAATTAGGGCAAAGGGGTGCAGGCGGATTGCTCCCCTACTCAGCTCCTTTCACCCTGTGTGAATGGTGGCCCTATTCCCATCTGAGATTCTTGCTCAAGCCCATCTGCTGCCTGGGGCTTGTGCTACCAACCCTGTCTTCCCTTGCCCTGTTTTGGGGCCTGTATTGTTCTTATCCTCTCTGAGGAACTTGATGGCACTGTCTAATCTCTCTTCTATCTCCCCAGCCCTGGCCTCCCGGACTTTGCTGCATCTGGGCCCCACCTCCCCTCCATTTCTGCCCTGTGCCTTTTTTTTCCTGGCTCCGACCCCTCTACTGGCCCTTAAATATTGGTTCCCCAGGGTCCTCCTCAGCCCTCTAACCCTCAATGACATCACCCACATGCATGGTGAGGGTCTTTAGCCCCAAACTCTCCTGTCTCCCAAGTCCTTAAACCCATTCGCCCATTGGCTGTTTTCACATGGATGTCCCATACCCACCTCAAAGTCAGTATTTTCAAAGCTAAATAGGTCATCTCTTCTCCCAAACCCGATGTGCCTTCTGTATTCCTGTGTAAGCCAGCAGTATGATCATCTACACAATCACCTAAGCCAGAAACCTGAGAGTCCTTCTGGACCTCTCCCTCCCACACATGTATCCCATGTTCCGCCAGTTCACAAATCTCACACTCCCAGATCTGTCCCGAACTCTGTACCTCCTCCACAGGCACCACCTGAGTTGAAGCCCTTACCCATTCTGTTCACTATGATTGCTCCCAGCAAGTCTTCTGCCATCCACCCCACCCCATCCACCTCATTCCTTCGACCTCACACACCTCTCATCTAGTCTCTACATTTCTAGCCAAGTGCTATTTCTAAAATGAGAATCTGGTCTGATTCTCTAACATAATTCCCCTTCTCTTTCAGGATAAGCTTAGTGCCGGATCTGGTACCTACTTACCTGTGTGGACTCCCCTCTTCCTACTCCCAGCTACCCTCCAGCCAATCAGAAGGCCTGCCATCCCTCAAATATGCCACTGCTTTATCATGCCTCCGTGCCTCTGCATATGCTGTTCCATCTTCCTCGATGCCCTCCCTGCCCTCACCTTCCTCCATCCACACTGAGTATCCCTATTTAAACTTCAAGTCCAAATTCAAGTGTTACCTCTTCCTGAAAGTCTTTCCTGACTCCGCTGGGCTTAGAAGGGGCTCCTCCTTCACATTCTCCCAAGGAATTCCACTGTGACAGTTGGTAATCACACTGTATTGTGTTCATCTGTTCCCCACCACAGCCCTCAAGGTAAGAGTTTTAATCTCTGTACTGCTGATCCTTCAAAGAGCTTCTTGACACATTGGAGCTACTTGGAACACGCTTATTGAATACGTGAATGAATGAATGATTGCACGAAGACTTGATGGTCACTGGCATTGAAGGGAGCATTTGTTGATATTAGTGCTGAGAAGACAAGATCCTGGAGATCAGGCTGTCGGATGTGTACGGACATCTTCACAAATGACAGCAGAGAGGGAGCCTTGAGCCAGGCTCACCTCCAGATAGCCTCCCTCCCGCCACCTAGTGTCTGTCTGGGCCACCTCGCCCTTCCATCTTAACAAAGTTCAGCTTGAGCAAAACAAAATTAATATGGTAAAACTTTTTTTTTTTTTTTCATTGCAATGCTGAATGAAAATGACCCACACTCCTTGATATTACGGGCTCTTTGAGATTAGCATGGATGATCAAACACTGACCCCGCCTCTTTCTTACAATGCTGTTACCTGAAGCATCAGAGCAAATGATAACACCTTACAGGGTGAAAGCTACGTCAAACCACCCAGATCAACCAGGAAGCAGAAGGAGCACCAGTTTCCAAAGACCTGAGGTCCCATTCTGGCCGGGATCCAGCCAGGATCACTAAAGTCCTTCCAGCTTTAATTCCCAGGCTGCAGAGGACCGTGGACTGTAGCCACCCACACACCCAGGTGATTCTGAAGAATGCTCTAATAATAACGTCTTCTAGCTTAAGACATTCCTCTTTGGAAGTGTCCAAGTGCCTTCACGGCTATCACCCTGCATTCTTTGCCTGTTTTCTTGGGAGGCCATTTGGTGGCAAATGTTTTAATTCCTCTGTTACAGTTGGTAAAAGTGAACCTCCAAGGAGTTAAATAATAACCCAAGATCACACAGTGAATTGGAGATCAAGCCAGAACATGCACCCGGGCAAAAATAACTTCCGAATGGCCACTTTACTAAGCCTTCTATGAAACATCATCTGCTCTTTATTTAAGTCTGGGGGAACATTAAATTTGGGAAAAAAGAATAGAAGCATAATTAAAGGATCTGGCAAGAGAATATAAAACCCAGAGGGAACAACTCATTCCTTTGTGCCTTTTTTTTTTTTTTAGCTGCTTGAGCACACACATGATTTTTCTTATTCCTTATTCCCAAATGTTCTTTTTATCTTTTTTTTTTTTTAAGTCAAATCTTAAAGCGCTGAAGCTGAGACCTTTGAGCACCTGATTTCCTTGGGGCCTGACCGTCCCTCGATTTTCCCTGCGAGGGCCTGACCGACCACTTTGACCCTGTTCTTATTTTTTAACTTTTTATTATGGGAAATTTCATATTTACACAGGAGTACATAGCAACTCAACTCTAAACAGAAAGACACATAATGCAAAACAGGAAAACCTGAGCCTAAGGATGCATTTCCATCACAGGAAATTGTGACCCATCCTTCCCCAACTGCACCGAGGTAGGATGAGCTCAGGACTTGAAGGAGAATACCCACATCCGGCTTCCCCTCCCCTGAACTGCGTGGTTGTTGGAAAGTCATGCTGAGGGTTGGTTTCTTCACTTGCAAAATAGGAATGATCAAACTAACCCCACAGAATGGCTGTGACCATGAACTGAGACAATGTCTGGGAATAGGTTTTATAAGTTATGAAATGCTCTTAAAATGTGAGATCTTTGTACTATTTCGCGGAGCCCTCAGAGCCCTGCCATGCACAGCGTGGTTCACATGCTCAGGAACGTAGACAGAAGGCTTGCATGACAGAGCTCTGCCAGAGCCACCCTCTGTTCAGACTTGGTCCTGAACCTTCATCTTACGTCATTTTGCTTTTCACCCACTTGACTACCAACTGTGCTACCCACCACTCGTTTTCCTCCTTCCTTTGAGGACAGTTTGCCCATCAGTCTTGTCTTCCCAATCTTTATCTCGGCTTCTCTGGTCAACTGTCCTATGTTTCCATCCAGACTAGACCAACTTGGGCTGCCTTTGTTTAGAAAGCCCTTCCTCCACGTGGCACCTGTGATCCTCTTACTCTAGTAAAATCCTGATTGGTAGCACCTACCCCCCAGCAATCAGGACTCAGGCAGGAATCGGCATGGGCTTAGGAAGGAGGACAGGGACGGAAGACCCCTTGCAACAGACTCAGCCTCTCTCCTATAGGTCGAGGAGGGACCTGCTCTCTTTAGAAGGTAGTTTAGGGACGAGTGGTGAACAAGAGGAAATCCATGACCCAATGGAGCTTATGTTCGGGGTGGGGGTGGCGGGGGGAGGGTGCTGACTATAAATGAGTAAATATACAAATAAAATTAAAAATAATATTAAGATGGGAAGGAAATAATGCATAGTTAGGTACTGGCAAGAGACTGGAGGTAGGAGTGGCTGATTAAGATAGGGTAGTCAAGGTCATGGGATATGGCTTTAGTTTTGTAAGTGCCCTCCCCACCTCACCTTATCGTGAACAAGGGAGCTAAGAGCCCCACTTGCTACCACTGGCAGCCATCCCATACCCTGAGGGGAGCTAGTTATAGAATAAAGCCATCACTGTCGATAACAGAGCAGAAAAAGGAAAAAAATCACCTCCTTGGTGCTATGGGTAAGCCACCGTATGGTTGAACCCTAAAGTCCACCTGACTCTGAACCTTCCAGTTAGGTAAGCCAGTAGCTTCAGACCATTTTGATTGGGTTTTTCAATGCCCAACAACCAAGAGTGTTATAACTGATGCATGCCTCTTGTGGGATACGATCCCCACCCCAGGCAGCTCATCTACCCAGACACATATAGCTCTTCCCATGAAGATGCTGAAAAACTGAAGTTTCTCCATCTTCTTACATTTCCAGGGACACCATTACCCGGGTGAGGCACTTGTTAATGTGCCTAACATATTAATGATATTTGACAAATGTCTGTTGAACTGAATTGATTGAATAAGCCAGAGTACTGTTTAAAAGGAGAAAAGACACAGGCAGTCCTAGTCTCCCAAAAGGCAAGGACATTCCAGAATAAGACTTCATAGTCCTTTCTAGGTCATAGAAAGCTTTCACATACCTTACGCCATTTAACCTTGTACTACTCCAGGGATCATCATTTTATGAAGAAATACAGACTGAGAAAGGTCAAGTCAGGGCCATGGCAATTAGGTGACAGTCAAAGGTACTCTGACTCCCAGTCTCTCACTCATTCCTGGATTCTGAATTACCAAAGAGGCGTACATAGGCGTATTGACCTTAGAAAGCCTCATCTGGAGATGAGGACATGGCAAATGTGTTTGTCCAGACTCAGCCAGACATTGGAGGGGCCACATACTTGTGACAGGAATACGAGAGCCCTTCTCTGTGTTACTTCCACCAAAGCTGACTGTAAACCTTATTGACTCGTGGGAGAGCAGGGTAAAATCATATAGCACCTTCCTCCCATCCTTTCCCTTATCATGCTGGCAAAAAAATGTTGCACTTTTTTTTTTTTTACCGTACAATTAGTATTATTTTAAAAAACTTTACTTCACTTTTAATTAACTTCTAACTTCAGAATAATTTTCAATTTACAGGAAAGTTGTGATGATGGTAGAGTTCCCATATATCCCCACACCCGGTTTCCTCTATAAACATCTTACATTAAGATGAAATACTAGTCACAATTAGTCAACCAAAATGGATAAATTATTATTAACTAAAGCCTATATTTACTCAGATTTCCTTAGCTTTTATCTAATTTCCTTTATTTGTTCCAGGATCCCATCCAAGCTATATTTAGTCATCCTGTCTCCTTAGGCTCCTCTTGCCTGTAACAATTTCTCAGACTTTCCTTGACAGTTTTGAGGAGTACTAGTCAGGTATTTTGTAGAATGTTCCTCAACAAGGATTCATCTGATGTTTCTCTCATAGTTAGACTGGGGTTAAGGCTCCTGGGGAGGAATAATCACAGAGGTAAAGTGCCATTCTCATTACATCACACCAAGGGTACAGACTGTCAACGTGACTTATCACTATTGATGTTGACCTGGATCACCTGCCCGAGGTGCTGCTTGTCAGGTTTCTTCACTGTAAAGTTTACTCTTTTTTTTTCCTCCATACTATGTTCTTAGGAAGGAAGTCACTTAGGAAGGAAGCTCACACGGAGTGGAGACTTCTGTTCTACCTCCTTTAGAGCAGAATATCGAAATAAATTATCTGGAATTCTTCAGTGATATCTGGCTATTCTACTCATTTATTTATTTGGTCGTTTATTTATATCAGTATAGATTCGTGGATATTTACTTTATTCTTTGGGTATGAATACTATTTATTTTGTTGCTTAAATTGTTCTAGCTCTGGCCACTGGCAACTCTTTCCATTGGCTGACTGCCTTTTTTTTTTTTTTTTTGGAGGAGTAGTACCAATTTTCTTTCACAAATATTGTAGAATAATATAAATAAAACATCACAAAGTTTATACATATACACTCCTACACATCTTTAACCCTTCACTTATTTTCATTTTTATATTTGCATATCTTTAAATATGAGTTTTGAATTGTTTTAAAATTTAAATATCATAAGATTTCTTATACTATGTATAATTATATAACATCTGATGGTTGTATCATACTCCTATCGCATGACCTGCCAATATTGACTGTAATTTTCTTACTTCCTAAATACCAGATTGCCATGTTTTTTAATTTGTGCTAAAATACACATAGCATTAAATTTACCATCTTAACCATTTTTAAGTGTACAGTTTAGTAGTGGTAAGTACATTCATGTTCTAATGCAACCAGAAACCTTTTCTTTCTATAGCAAGACCAAAAACCTATACTCATTAAACAATAACTCCCCATTCCCCATACTCCTAACCCTTGGTAACCACCATTATACTTTCTGTCTCTATGAATTTGACTATTCTTGGTACCTCATGTAAGTGGGATCATACAGCATTTGGCTGACTGTGCTTTGAACCCAAACATATGGTCTTTTTTTTTTTAAGATTTTATTTATTTATTGGAGAGAGAGAGCGCAAGATCACGAGCAGGGGGGAGGAAGCAGACTCACCTCTGAGCAAGGAGCCCGACTGGGGACTCGATCCCAGGACCCTGGGAACATGACCTGAGCTGAAGGCAGATGCTTAACCGACTGAGGTTAAGCATACGTTCTGATGTCTTTTTACCTAAGAGCACAAAGCAAAGAATCAGAAGAACTGAAGTTCTCCTCCCTCACCCCTGCATCTCTATCACAGATTTCTGTGTCACTTTGGTCAGATCTCAACTTGTCTCTCTTTTTCTTCACCTGAACAGTAAAGTTAACACCATCTGCTTTCCTTCACCTCTGCTGTGGCTGTGAAGCCAAAACGAAGTGATAGGCAAGGACTCTTGAAAATTTAAAACAAGACAAAGGAAAGCATGCAAATACATCACTTTAAATCTCTGCTTCCCCTCCCCATTCACATCTGTAGAGCCTTACAGTTCAAGAACTCCATCAGTATTTTCTGAGGGAAAGAATGAACAAGTGTGTGAGAGAAAGCACACATGCTTCCTGAGTTGTAGCAGTGGATAAGCGATGGAAGAGTGGATGCAGCCCAGGTGTGCCAAGAAAACATAGTCTCTCCACCCCTGCTCATTTCAGAGCAAGTTCACAAACCTGTCAGGTGGGCTTACGATGTGCAAACCCTGGCTTGGGAGAAGCAAGGATGCATGACACAGAACATACCGTCAAGAAATTTACAATCCAGCAGGGATCCAGACATATAAACAACACATTTATAGAGGATTCAGGGGTATCAGAAATGCATCCCTATTTTGTGATTTTCTGTAACTTGACTTTATGTCTCCATCCTCCCTGGCCCCTCCTGACTGAATCTTTAGTCGAGCCAATTCCAGGCTGGCTCAGCGAATTCCATGTTTTCTTCTCCTCCTTCCTGGGACTTCCTAGGGCTGTGTCTCAGTTCCGAGGGTCATGTGCTGAGTGGGGAGGAGAGGTGGGGGGAGGCACTGAAAACCTGGGTGTCACCTATCACCATTATGTCCACCTCTGCCTGATTCTCAGGTGTGCTTACCTGCGGTGTGGTTGCCTGTCCATCTGCTTCATCGTAACACAGACACCGTCAGGATCCACCCGCTGGCTATCTGTCACTGTCCGCCTTGGAGTTCAAGGGAAATCGGGAATTCTCCAACACTGCTTTGGAGCCTAAGAAACTGTGAGTGGCTCTTCTAGACCCTCTGTGCTCTCAGCCTCTCACTTAATCATCCCTACCTTCTGCTCTCAGACCACAGGATATGAGGAACACCTGCATGGGGGTTCCTGCCCGGGTCCCAGGCAAGAATCAGGGAAGGGTTCCTCTACTCTTGCACCCTCACACTTTCCTGGGGACACTCTCATCCTACTCCCCTTTGAAGCTGATTCTGGGAAGGGCCCCTTCTCGGTGCACTCATCCTCTGCTTTCATTCGAACCTGTGGAGGTTCTTCCTCTTGGGAGACGGAGGTGGGCAGAAGGGAGCCTAGCTCGGCAAGTACTTTGTTTGATCTTTACAGCTCACACCTGGACTGTGATGTCAGTTGTAAGACCCAATAGCTTTACCGTGGTGGTCTTGCTTTTTAGCTCCACCTGACTCCAGAAACCTTTTATCTAGCAGCCTGTATGCAGAAAGATCACAAGAGGGTAAGAGAAGAGTTGGAGGGGAAAAAAGACGGATGTAGTGGTTGAGAATACACTAGAACGAGTGGAGAGTGTAAAGGAGCATTTTCTCCGTCTAGGAATGGAACGTGAGGAAGAAAGCAAAACAGGAAGCAGCCTGTCCTTACCAGCCGGAACCTTGTCCATGAACCGAGTTCCCTCTTCTTATGCCTCTTTAGGCAGTGTAGACTCTTGTGTAAAGGAGGTGATCCCTCTTCTAGTCCGTGTTGGTGACCTTCTGAGATGAAATGATGATAAGCCCGTAGGTTCGCCTAACTTGTCACAGTTTCCTAAGCATATTACATCCCTTAGTGCATTCGGTCGGCACAGCCCCATGAGGAGGGCAGTTGTTACCACCCCCACTTAACAGATGAGGAAACTAAGCTTCAGAGAGGTTAAGAGACTTGGCCTGAGCAAACCAGAGAATGCCAACAATAGCCAGAATGTACAACCTTGTTTCTAAATCCTTTGTGAGGGGCACCAGCAAAGGTGTGTCTCATCACCTTTGGAGAAGGAAGAAATGGGAAGGCAAAAGCCCACCTCACTCCTAGGGCTTCGGAGACAGTGCCGTGATGTGACAATGAGAACAAAACACCCAGTTCAGTGTTAGCACAGGGCTGCCTCATAGGCCCACGGAGGGGAGAGTAACAGAAACAAAGAGTACGAGTGTGGGTCCAACAAACATTTTCTAAGTGTCTGTTAGCGTTGGATGATGTTCCAAGTGCAAGGGATATAAAAAAACGAGTAACAAGATTTTAGAAGTTTCTTCTCTAGTAATGAGACCCATGAACAAGTGAAATGCAATCTTACGTGAGTCTTAGAGATTTACACAGAGTTTGATTCAGTTTAGAAGAGGGATTGGTCGGTCAGTCCTGGGAAGAGGTGGGAAGCTTCATAGTGGGAGTGCCTCTTGGGCTGAGTCTGAAAAGCAGTTAGGTTCTGACACATGGATGGGGAGACAGAGTAATTGAGGGAGGGGAGGTGTCATGGGAAAGGCCCCGAGGCGTGAAATGTCATGGAATATCTTAGGAAATGCACTGCTGTGTAACTGAATCATTATGTGCAGCAAGGGATGATGATGGGATATAGTGATGAACTTGGAGAGAAGCTAGTTCATAGAGGGCCTGGGAAGCCATACTGGGGGTCAGAATTTGGTCCTCTAAACCCCACTGACCAATATGGTAGCTACTAGCCACATGAGAGTATAGAGCATTTGAAATGTGGCTAGAGTGACTAAGCAATTTAATGTTTAATTTTAGTTCATTTAAACTTAAAAACGGATTCAATTCCGTTACTGGGAAACTTTTAAGTGTGTTTGGAACAACGTGGGTAAGTACATGTGTTCTTTCAACTCCATTGTAAATTGTCTGCAATCTAAATATAAATCAAGCATTTCCAAGGAAAATTTGACATCTGGAATTGAGATACATAAATGTAAAAATATACACCAGATTTCAGAGATTGGCATGCAAAAAGAATGTAAAATATATCATTAATGATTTTTATATTGGTGACAGATTGCAATATTTTTGATATATTGGGTTCAGTAACTGTTCAAATTAATTTCACTTTTTTTTAACTTTTAAAATTTTCCAGGAGCCACATAAAAAGATTACATATGTGGCCCACACTATATTTTTAGTAGGCAGTGCTGCTTAAGCATTGGGGGAACATTGGAGAATTTTATGTAGGGCAGAGACATGGTCAGATTTGCATTTAGAGGGAACATTCTGGTAAGAAAGGGGAGGATAGCATGGAGGGATTTAAGAGTAGAGAAGGGTGCACTTGGTTAGGAAATTATTGCAGTAAAAGCTTCAGGATTGGGGTAATCAGATATTATGGAAGGTCAATTTAGAGCAGGTGTCAGAATCACCTGGGGGGCTTGTTAAACCACAGATTGTGGGTCCCACTCCCAAAGAGGCTGAACTAGGGTGGTGTCCAAGTATTTTTGTGTCTAACTAGTTTCAGCTGCTGATGCTGGTGATCTGGAGACCTTACTCTGAGAACCTCTCCCCTATAGGACTTGGCCACCATTAGGATATATGAAGAGAGGGAGAGAGAAAAGTCTATGAAGACTTGCAGATTCCTGTTATGGTGGTCTGGGTGGACAGGGACTAGAAGAGGAGAAGCTGACTTGGGACAAATGCGATGGGTTTTGTCTGGAATCTCTTGAGTTTGAGATATCTCATGGGTAGCTGGATATATATATAGGTCTGAAACTCAGGAAAGAGATTGAGCTATAATTAAAGATTTGAAGTCACCAGAGTTGAGTTGGCAGGTAAGGCCCTAAGCATGAGTGAGATTGCCCAGAGAGACAGAGAGGCATGAGAAGACAAGAGACCCAAGGGTAGATTCCTATAGTTGAAGCTATGTTTTGATCACAATCATCAGTGTTCAAGAAAAACAAGATAGGCAGGAATATGCACTTGTCATTTTTTTTTGCATTCCACTTTTACAGAATTTATTTTACACCTATTATACCAAACAGCATTTTAAACACTGACATATAAACTCCCTAATAAGATAAAGCAAAGACAAAAGCATTTATCTTATTAGAAACAAGATACACCATCACTTAAAGTCTTCAAACATTATTGCACTTTAACTTTCATAATTTGACAATGCATTCATGGAACAATGTGCAGACAACTCAATTTAACAGACAAATAACACTTTTAAGCAGACATGACTGTCCTAAATTGTTTATTAGGTAAGATTTTTTACAAATATTACTTATATTAGCGGTAACGGTGGAGCTGGAGAGTATTGTGTCTTCTCCATGCCGCGCGGTGAGAACCACCAATAGTGTGGTGGAACTTGTGACCTTTTCCAAGGCCATGGCTCTTGCGGCCTGCAGATGTCAGCCCTCTCATCTCCCTGTGCTTGTGGACTGGTTTGGTGATCCACTGGGTGTCAGGATTTCTTCTGATAGCTTTATGGAATGGATCAATGAGGATGACCTCAAAGAATTTGCACGTGGAATCTTCGCCAACCCAGTAAGAATTCAAGACTCTCAGAGCCCCACAGTGGCGCCCAGCTCTCTCCTCTGCAACAGACTGAAGGCTTCGGGCAAACTTTAGCTGGTTAACACCATGATGGACAGGCTTGCCGTAGGTAGCACCCTTAGGAACTGGGCGTTTGCGGCCACCACGATGCACACGAATCCAATATATGACATAACCTTGCTTGGCCTTGTACCCCAGCCTGCGTGCTTTATCGGGCCGGGTTGGGCGGGGAGCCCTGTGGAGCGCAGAGAGCTGGCGGTACTGCCAGCAGCGCACCCTGAGAAGAAAGCGCATTACATCGGACCGCTGCTTCCTCCATAGTTCCTGGATGTACTTGTAAGCGCCCATCTTGGCCTACCTTTGAGCTGATGGCTGCTGCCGGACGGAAAAAAAAAAAAGCTGCACTTGTCATTTTTAACTGTATGTTCCTGTGTTCGATCACAGTGACCCAGGCTTAAGGAACAGATTCATAGGGCTTTAAAGTCTAAACAAAGGTTAGCAATGCTCCACCACTGACATGACAGAAGTTAAGGAAAGTCTTTTATTTATGAATTTGATCATTAATAAGATAGTCTTGGCTGACCAGCAGAACCTTCCTAAGCTTTAGCTTTGTTGTTTGTCTATAAAACTGGGATACTGATACCTCTCTCACAGAGTGTCTTGGGGAAGGGAATAATGCGTGTTAAGCACAGCACCCAGCTGACACACAGGAGCATCTCAGGAAGGATAATTATCATCATTGCTGGGAGACCACCTTCCAGGTGAGGCAACTTCGCTAACTAATCCTTCATGGATAGAAACTCATTTCACGTGGAATCTCACCCAATGCAGAGAGAGCCGTTTCGAGTCAACAACAGCAATGAGCATTTCAGGATTGTAATTATTGCAGTTTTAAAGTTCAGAGGGAAGGAAAACCAGTTCTTTAGAGCAAATGCGTGTTGTCCATTGTCACACTGTGTTTTTACAACAAATGAAATGAAATGGAAAGTAGCCTTCCTCCGCACCAGGCGGGCTGGACATATTATCCCATTTAATCTATCAACATAATATCTTTAAATAAGTCTCCAGTGAATGGCTCCACGTGTCTCCTAGCAGGAGGAAGAGGAACTGGGGCCCTGTGGTCCCAGCACACTGCCGAGGCAATCAAAAGCTGGGTCCCTGCAGGTGGCTCGTTGTCATTATTCAGAGCAGCAGATGGGTGTCTGCAGTCTGACCTGTCTGACAGGCGGGCCACACCTGTGTAGACAAGTGCAGCCTTTCTTTTGGTCATTTAAGCCATTTTCCCCATCTCCCTCTCCTGTTCTCATTTTCTCTGGGAGCCATAGCACTTCCTTTGATTCGCCTGCTGTGTCTCCTCACACAAAACCCTTCGTCTGAGACAGAAAGCCGTCCTCATATTACCTTTAATCTGAATATCGATTTCAGCATCTTAAACCAGAGAGCCTTATCTAGTCCAGCTGCTTTGATTGAGATATGGTCTGGAAAGAAGTAAAATAGAGTTTGTGGTGCTTGCCTGACATCTCTCTGAGCCCTCTTGTACTTTTCTTTCCAGAGAATTCTCACCTCTCCCAGGTCCTGGTGTGCTAATGAAATAGATATTCTGTTTTGTTTCCGTTGGGCACAGAGTGAAGTCAAATACATTTCCTAAAGATTTGTTTTCCAGCTTGGCTGAACGGACTCAAAGCCACAAAACCACCAGCGAGGGCCCGAGGTGTCTAAATGGATGCGGAAGCCATTTAAAATGCTAGAAAAAAAAACAAAAATAAAATCAGAGGCTGGTGGGATTCTCTGTAGTTATTTTACTGAGTAGGAGGAGATTGTTTTTTATACACATATAAAAGTACATCATTAGCCAGTTACATTACAGTGAGGTATTTTACCAATCACCAATGCTACTCCTGTTTTTTTTTTAAATAAAGCATATCTGTACATCCCCTCGTCTGACCAACTCCTTCCTCCTTCCCTCCCTCCTAACCCCTGCCACCAAGAACTTCCACTAAGTGATCAGCAAACGCATCTATAGCTTCGAACACATCTTCGAGTATTTCCAACACCCACTTGCCTTAGTTGAAACCCAAGGTGACTGTGTGCCCCCTTCCTCTCTCATAGCTCAGGATCCAATGGAAGGATAATGGTCCTCCTTGTTTACCATTGCTACTTCCAGACGATTATTCCCCTGCCCTCTTATGAAAACGAATTAAACCCAATACACACAACAGCACAACAAACCCAGCTCCTTTGAAGCTCATGCTATCCCACATTACTCCCTACTCCCCTGCCTTAGTTGTCATTTGCTCTCCTTCACTGAAGACTTTAGGACCTGATTCACGGTCATTGTCTCCTGTGATCAATGCCATCGAGCGTAATAACTTGTATCTGCAGGGAGGCTGCTCACCCAACGCCTTACACATCAACTCAGTGAACTTCTCAACTGTACCTCAACTCACATGCCCATGATCCTGCCCCAGACATTGTCAAATACCTGCACCCCTTCCAAAATTCATGGTTTTGCAAATCCAATTTCTAGGCCTCTGACCTATGAGTCCAATGACTTACTTTTTTCTTTTGTTGATTGGCCCTCTCTTGACATCACTTACCTCTTTATGGCTTCTATTTCATGATTTATCAGTGTCATCACTTTTCTCTCTTCATCACATCCGTCTCACAGACTGAACAGTTTCCTACCCCAGCGCCCCCAAGAATGGCCATGGGAAACCACAATGTGGAGCAAACTGCTGTCACTCTAAATGAATAACTCGCTTCGAAAGGGTGCACTGTGATGCCGCGGATTCCTAATGTCTCTCTCTCTATCTGGTGAGCTTGGTCTGCCCCTTCTCTCCCCAGATTTCCTATTCTTGTCTTTCCACTTTGGTGGTTAAAGTAAAAGCCGTCACATAGAAGGGCTGCTGCCAGTTCGATACATGTGCTTGTGTCAGCCTCAGTGTTTGCTTCTGCTCTTGGTTCAACGGAGCAAGTGTCCCCCTCCTCTGCAAGGCCGGCCTCTTCATGTGCACCTGGTCCTCTCTCTCTCTCGAAGGCAATAGCCCTACTATTGCACATCATTAATTGCCCCTTCTTAATTTGATCCATCCCGTCTACACACAAACATCGTGCAAAAGCTTTCATCTTAAAAACTTTACAAACTAGCAAAACTACTCTGATGATCCCACACCCCTGTGGAACTCCACCCTATTCTCTTGATTCCTCACGCTTCCTTCAGACAAACTATCTCCACCTCTCTTCACATTTGCTCGCGCTTTACCCTTGTGCCCATTCTGATCCGGTATCTCCCCTTACTACTCCAAAACGGCTCCTCTCAGAGTCCCTGAGGACTTCTGTCTTCATCCCGCTCTGATTGCTCCTGAGGGGTGCAGCGCAGTCCAGCCTTCCTGACCCCCAGAGCTGACTGGGATCGAAGGAGAATTCTTCTTGGCTTTCTCTTTCCCTGGTTTTCCCTGTTAAATTTCTGCCTGCCCTGCCATTTTGCTTGTATCATGCAGATGGATACCAGTCTCCTTTTGCTTTCCACAAAGATGGCCATTATTTTCAACAATGTTCATCGTCATAGAGTCTTCCATACTTTATCCCAAATAAAGTCAGTCCCCTAAGGCAGAGCTGTGGAGCTTTTCCTCCGAAGGGTGTGCTTTTCCCACTAGGCAGAACCCCTCCACTACTGCACTGGAGCTGGTTCAGAGACCCTCTTTCCCCAGGATGACATCCTGTTCTATGAGGGGGTACCAGGGGAAGGGGAATCCTTTGTCTTCTCAGCTTGCCCTTCCCAGCATGGAATTTCTGCCCTGCAAGGAAGCTAGAGTGTAGGCAAACAGGGCCCCAGTACCACTGACTTACCATGACTGGAGCAGAGCTTCTGCCCTACCAGGGGCTAGATAAAGAAAAGGAGACCCAGTCCTCTTGGCATGCCTATCTAGAATAGAACTTCCACAAAATGGGGCTGGGAACTGAGAAACATCAGCATCCTGCCCCTTCAGAAGTCAAACCACAGCCCCAGACTAGGGTCTAAGGGACATTGGAGCCCTGTGGCTGCACATGACCCAGGCAGAGCTTCCATAACATGGGGCTAGTGGGGAGGACAATGGAGCAGAACAAGGCTCAGATGCCACAGACTTGCGCTGTTCTTAATTGAGATTTTATAGATTTTCCTGAAAGAAGGTTTTCTTTTGCTGTATACCCTTGGGACACTTTCCAGAGACTTTAAGGGATGGCTGTTTAAAATCATTTTCTCAAATTTTTATTTTGCTGGGTAGAAAGTCTCCCAAGTTTATTACTCCATTATTCCAGAAGTCCCATCTTTTAATTCATCTTTGTATACCCACCACAGTGTCTCTGGTCATGTTAGCATCGGGGCTAAGAGCACAAACTCCTTTTAAAAAAAAATTACTCACCTGCTTTAAAAAAAAAAAAATCTCACTTTCGCTAATGCAATTGGAAATAAGACTTTGAGATATTTCGATGTATTTCCAGTTCTCATTGAATGCAGCATTTCAGAAGTTCAGATATTTCTTAAGATTCTTGAAAATACTGGTGCTGTCAAGTCCAAGTTCCCCATACAGGAATTTAATGTGGGCTGTAATCTTTTTGTGAGAATCCTAATCAACTGATGGCCTCTAGGCTGAATATCTAAAGTAATTTGGGGGGCCTGATAGCCTAACCAACTCTCTAATCTGCCTGGATTCAAGTCACTGTTCTGCCACTTGTTAGCTATGTTACTTAGAACAGGTTGTAAAACTCACAGTGGCTCCCTAAGAGGATTGTGGTGGGATGCATGGATTAATGCATGGGAAATAGTTGGCTCAGAGTTAGGCACCCACGGGAGGACAGCCGTCTGTTCATCTTGGTAACCTCTGCATGGTGACAGATTGCCACAAGGGGTCATCAAGAGCCAGGTGTAAAGATGAAGCACTCAAGGGATCTTTGGTTAGGTCATCCCCATGGTTATATTTGTAGGCCAACCAGAACTAGGTATCTTTCCAGACAACAGAAGATAGAAGTTGGAGGCACTTCCTAAACATCACCATACTATTTTCCACCGAAGACAGGAATTCAAGACCCTTCCTAAACATCACTAGGTCATTCCCCCAACTTGAAGCTTTATTGTACAGACACAGGAAGTCTGCTGTCAGGAGAAAAGTCTCATTTGATTTACAAGGTACTATTCCTGTGTGCAAGATAGTGTTCTAGGAGATGGGAGAATGCAGAGGTTCCCTTCAGGAACAATCATAGATATGAAGTGGCTATTTACTTAGTGTGTGCCATGCATCAAGGATCCTAACAGCATAAGGCATCATCCCATTCCTTTCATTCTGATTGAAGAGGGCCCCAGAGGCTCAGCCAAGGGTTTGACCTTTGCTCAGAGGATGACAAAAAGTCAATCGATATTCTGGAGCAAGGAGGAGGGAACTTAATGAAGAAGATATTTAGCATGATTTATTCAGAGTGGAGTGCAGGAAAGAATAGTGAAAGAAAAAGGCAGAGATGCCCTCTGACAAGATTGCAATAGACCAGTGCAAAGCCAAACTTGATGAAAGCAAAAGCTCTTAATAAAACTAAATTTCAGGAGAAAACCCCAGTAGTTAAGAAAATAAAAATGAAGCTGAACCATGAAACAGTGACTGAAGCGGGTGGAAACAGGAGTCTTCACCGACTAGACCTCTCTCTCACCTTCTTACAGTTCCCCAAATGGCAAATTGGATATAGGTTTTCCAAAATCAAATGAGACGCTGGAAGAGCCTTGGGTGTATCTCTATGGAACACAACTTGAAAACAACTGCAACTGTCCAAACAGTAAAGTGGACGGATGAAGACACAGGAGAAAGGATGACTTGAGGATGGAGGGAGATGGGGCGGAAAGATAACCCAGGACCTGACACCACGCTGCGCCCGCCGCCCCCGCTCCATGTCCTTCCTCCATCCCAGCTGCACCCTCCGCCCTCTGTCCGCTGCCTCCTTGCTTCACTTCTGCTTTCATTCACATTCTGTCCAGTGCCTTACACTAGTGTACGTCCAGGGTCTGAGCCCCACTTTGCGCATGAATCTTGGTTCTCATCCTTGGTTATAATTCACATTTGCCTCTCCCTTCCCAGAGACAACCTAGCCTGAGCCAGACTTATCAATGGGAGCCCTGGCCTGGACGCAGGAGGCCACCATTCTTGCCGGCTGCTGTGGAAATTAGGAAGAAGAATGAAGGGGACCTAGCAACAGAGCATGTATGAAGGCAGAACTGATAAAGGAAGGGAAGAAAGGGAAAAGGGTCATTAATAAGCTAATATTTATGAAGTGGTATCTGTGTACCAGGCACATTGCTAAGATGTTCTATACACGTTATCTTAGTAATATGCCCATACTCGTATATAATATACATAGTTGTATCTTCATATATCATATATATTTATACTTATATAAATCTAAGGGCAGTGGGTGGGAATAGGTAAACTGCCACAAAGCACACTCTTGTTGACGAAGATGCAGCCATTTTTCCTGAATAAATACTCTTTGGATTGTTGCAAGACTTTGGTTACTTTCCAGAGTTCGGAAAATGTTGATTCTGATCATTTTTGCCAGTGTTCTCATTGCTTTTGTGGAAGGGTGGATTTTCAGAAGTCTTTGCTCTGTTGTATGCAAACGGGAGCCCCCGGGGCAATGCTTCCCAGGCCCCTGCATCCCACTGCTCACTCGCCCTTGGTTTGTAGTCCTCAGAACCCTGAGTCTTTTTCTTGAACTGCTGGCTACTCCTTCCTGTATCTGATTGTTTTCAAGTAGGTGTAAGGCTTTTCATTTTCACTAATTAAATTTAATTTTCTTGATTTTTGTTGTTGTTCCAAGATGCCAAATAATTTGGAATCCTGGCATCAGTAAGTATGCTTTTGTTTGTTTCATTGGAGTCATAGACAACATTACTGGCCCAAGTCGGAGCACAGACCAGCCTTCTGGGGCTCTGCAGGCTCTCCCCTCCGGGGGACATTTAGTCCATTAACTAGTTTGGGCACTTTTACTTCCAAACTGCGTCTGTAGCATTCCAAAATCTACCAGTAAGACACCTTTTTCTAAAAAGGAAAGTTGGTGGGGCACCTGGGTGGCTCAGTTGTTAAGCATCTCCCTTCGGCTCAGGTCATGATCCCAGGGTCCTGGGATCGAGTTCCGCATTGGGCTCCCTGCTCCGCGGGAAGCCTGCTTCTCCCTCTCCCACTCCCCCTGCTTGTGTTCCCTCTCTCGCTGTCTCTGTCAAATAAATAGTCTTTAAAAAATAATAATAAAAATAAATAAATAAAAAGGAAAGTTGGTTAATTTTACATGATTTATTCACAGCGAATTTTCCCAACTCCTATTATTCACTATTTCTTTACTGTTCACACATCATTTGCTTCTAAAGAATGTTATACTTACTGAAGTACCAAGGATCCATCATTGCCCCTTTTGGAAAAGCGAGGCAACATTTGATCTATCAAATTTCTGGCCCCTTTCCATCCACTCCACACATTTCTCAAAGGACAATAGCAATTGTGTGAGAATTAATCGGCAGCCTTCACTGTCTTGTCCCTGGTGACTGCGGGGCCAGGAAGAGCACAGCTTGAGGGGAGCCAGCTTAGGGGCGGGGGCTCTTCCCCTATGGGCAGCCCAGGCAGCTAATGGATAACTCTAGGCATGATGTGGGAAATCGTCAACACCAGAGTTCCAAACTGCACTCAGAGGGCGGTGATGTGGTTCGGGGCTGGCTTTTTTGGTGATCCATGACAGTGCCACGTCAATAATCAGTGAACTAGGGAGAAGAACCCGGCGTTCCCCACTCCCTGGGAGAGGGGGCTGGTGGGAGCAATAGGGGCTCATAAGGCCCAACTGAGCTGACTGAAACTCTGGGCTAGAGCCTCAGACATAGTGTCCAGGGCAGGAGGCCCCTACTGTGAATTGGGCCAACTGTGTGGGCACACAGAGGACAACGGCCCTAGTAGTCCTCACTGCTGACATGTTTGCTGCCTGTCCCCACAAGTGCCTCAATACGGAGTGGGGCACATTCCCGATTCCAGCTGTGAAGGGCTGGAGAAGGCCGGAGCCACCAAAGAATGCGACTTTTGAGAGTTTGCACGGGACAGTGGAAATAAAGGCCCAGATAGGCTAAATAAATGGCGGTCCAACCACTTGGCAAATTCCTTATTACTGTGAGTTTCAAGTTTCTCACTTACGCAATTAAGCCCTCAGCGCACTAGAGCCCCGGTAAACGGTACTTGGGAATTTTCATTATGCAGGTAGGTTTCCTTCTGGGAGCAGTTCCCCATCCCTACTGCCAGATGGCGCCTGGGAGCAGGGCCGCCGTTTCCAAAGGCTTTTCTTTCCACCCTTTGGGCGCTAGGTAGTTCGTGATCTTCCTCGCTGTCAGTGCTCAGGCTGGCATTTAAAATCCGGTGCTGAACACAGACTTTGTGCTTTTGATCCATCTGCTCCATAAAGAGCTGTGAAACTCAGAAATACCTACTTCTAGCCAGACACCCATTGCTCCAATAGGATTTGTCAGTTGATAAGCCTTTGTGATGTAACCAGGCAATGGGGACACTCAGAAGAAGTCAAACATTTCATTAGGAATCCGATTTTTTTTTTCTTTGCATGCTTATCTCTGTTATAAGTTAGAGATTCTGGAAAGAGTGCAGAGACTCGAAGTTCAGGCCTCGTAGATTTGAATCTCAATATGCTGAGCAACTTTGAGCAAATGATTTGATCTTTCTGAATCCTACTTTCTTGTGCTCGCTTCGGCAGCACATATACTAAAATTGGAACGATACAGAGAAGATTAGCATGGCCCCTGCGCAAGGATGACACGCAAATTCGTGAATCCTACTTTCTTTACCTGTTAATAGTTGTGATAAGAGTAGCTGCGTCTTAGGGTTGTCATGAGAATAAATGAGATAATATGTGTAGGACACGGCGTGAAATCAGGTACAGAGCTAGTGCTCACTAAGTATAAGCAATTATATGTCAAGAGCATGAGCTTTGAAGTCAGTTAGATAAGGATTTGACTCCTGGCTCTTTGATTCAAAAGTTGCATGGTCTTGAATAAGTTATGCAAACTCTGAGCTCCTTGAGAGTTGCCTTGAAAGTTGCAAGATTATTACGGGGCGCCTGGATGGCTCAGTCCTTAAGCGTCTGCCTTTGGCTCAGGTCATGATCCCAGGGTCCTGGGATCGAGCCCCACATCGGGCTCCCTGCTCTGCGGAAAGCTTGCTTCTCCCTCTCCCACTCCCCCTGCTTGTGTTCCCTCTCTCGCTGTGTCTCTCTCTGTCAAATAAATAAAATCTTAAAAAAAAAAGTTGCAAGATTATTATGAAAATTACAGAGCTATATAGACAACGCCTTTTACTTTTTTTTGTAAAGATTTTATTTATTTATTTGAGAGAGAGAGAATGAGAGATAGAGAGCACGAGAGGGAAGAGGGTCAGAGGGAGAAGCAGGCTCCCCGCCGAGCAGGGAGCCCGATGCGGGACTCGATCCCGGGACTCCAGGATCATGGCCTGAGCCGAAGGCAGTCGCTTAACCGACTGAGCCACCCAGGCGCCCACACCTTTTACTTTTTATTTGCATCATGACCCATTTCAGACAGGATTTGAGTTTCCCCACACAAAGCAAAAAGTAATCCAATGACTTTTTTTAAGCAGAAAATAAAATGAGGGTGAAGAAAAAGCAAGGATAGGAAACATGAGGGAAAACAAGAGATAAGGTTAGCCACCCCGATCACATCGTAGGAGTATCCATGTATCCTCGCTAGTGATGAATGGGTCACAAATGTGGCTCTGGGCTTCTTAGCATCCAAGGCAGTAAAGAAAGGAAATATGGTTAGTTAAATGATTCAGAGTGCCAAGATAAATGCAGAGGAGTTCTGAAGAAGAATCTCAGCTATTCCTAGTTCTGAGACTGAAGAGGCTGTAAGTAGCACATGGTGGATACACAATAGATATATAAATGTTAGCTGTCCTTATCCTCAAGCACAGAGGAAAAAGTGAGTCTCGGGATAAAAGCAACATGGAAGAGGTAACTTCTGAGCTGAATAGGACTGAATACAAATTTGCCAGGTGTGGGAGGGGAGTGGGCAGGGAGGGCTGGAGAAGGGAGGGAGTCCCCCGTAAGGGGAGAGTGTGACAGTGGCAGGATCACCCCCACCCATCACTGTAGCTCGAAAGGCAGGGACTCACATGATGGCACATCGGGTGGAGGGGAAGCTCCCATCAGACTGACAGGCACAGGGACTTGTGGTTTGAAAAGCCGGGAAGGAGAGAGGAGGCTTGGTAGCTCAAGCACAGCTGTTTTGGCTTAGAGTCTCTCCCAACTGGACATCTGGTGTTTAATGACAGTCCTCAGAGGGAAGTGAGTTCTCTTTTTTTGAGTGTGTTTTGTTTGGTTCTGTTTTCCTGTGGACCCAGCCTTATGGCTCTTGAAGGAAGAAAACAGCCAGGATGGTTACAGGGAATGTTACTTCTTTTGCCCGGTCTTCTCAGCCACTACGAGCAGGGCTGGAGGCTTCTGTGACTTTGAGTCAGAAAGGGTTTTGGGGCTGTAAAGACCCACAGATTTGTACGGAAATTGTATTCCCATTCCTCCTCTTCTCCCACCACACTGTCAGCTCCTTCTTCCTTCTTCATGTCTTCCAACACATTCTCTGACTCTGTCTCTCTGTCTCTCACTAAGCGGGAGGGGGTGGGATAAACCTGCAGAAATCTGTGTTTCCTTCTGTGTTAGCCACCCAGAGGAGCCTCCAAAGCCCTGCATCCCCTTGGGACTTTGTCCCAAATAAATCTATATGCAAAGACAGAGCTTTGCTGCTTCGAGGTGTTTGTACCCAGGAGGTTGAAAATGAGCTAATTAGTGCTTACAATTAAGTTTGGATCCCTGAACACACAGCTGGTATTACTGCCCTGTTCTTGGTGACAACAGAGTTGTCACTAACTTTCAGGACTTAAATACCCTTTAGACTCTTCCTGGCCCGCCCAGAGGAGGCATAGCGTGATCCCTGCAGCCCAGCTTTGTATCTCTGCAATCATCTGTTTTCTAAGAATTCTCCCCAGGGCCAGTTCTTGGTATGCTTCTGATTATTATCTTTGCACCCTCTGTGTGACGACTGTGACAGAGTCTCCATGTTAGCTGGCTCTGCCCAGCCACGGCGGAAGGGACACAGACTGGGAAAGTCAGACATCCGGGTTCCAGGTATGGATTTTTCTGGGGTCCATGGCTGCCATTATTTTCTCAAAAGGATCTGTGACTCACGAAGGCTAAGAATCCCTGGGCTTGTTGATTTATAAATTCTTAGAACCCAACGAAGAGCAATTCTTCGGCTCTGTGCTTCTGGGAAATGTCATATATTGGGTAACTCAGCAAGTGTCTGCTGACTGCGCACTGCATACCAGCTCCTTTGACATGGTGTAAGGGTGTGAAAGGAGATAAGACCGCTTCCAAGGGGACCCCTATCCCATGGGGAGACCCACCCACAAACAAAGAATCATGGTAAGATGTCTCAAAGGTAATGATGGAGAGGCACACAGGACTTGAGAAACACAGAGCATCCGGAAGTGACCGCACCTTTTCCTCCTTACCTCCAAAGAGCACGTGAACTGCTGAGAAGAGTTTGGGGGTTGGGGGAACTTCCCTTCAGGTTTCCAAAGTGGAGGGCATGCTCCCACCCAGTCCTTCTGCAGGCTCCAGGCTCCTGCTGACCCTCTCTCTCCCGACGGTCTCCACATAGATTCTCTGTCCTTGTGCTGCCAACAAGGTCACTGAGCTCAAGTAGAAATGGGCCTCCTCCTCCTTGAGTGTAACCCTTCCTATGCATGCCTCAGAAGCCCCATTCCCTGCAGGAACCCCAAGACCTTGCTAGCCCCTCTTTTTCTGCCCTCCCTGGCCTCTCTTGGCCCCTTTCATGTCCAGCACTCCAGGACACCAAACCCTGAGTACACTGACAAGGGTGCTATCCCACCAGCATGTTATTCTTGTTCCCGTGTAGACCTTAGCAGCTCCCAGCGACCTTATGGCTCTGTAGGAAGCACTATTAAATGTTAAATCCATTTAAAAAAGAGAAGCAGAGAGGCACCTGGGTGGCTCAGTCAGTTAAGCGTCTGCCTTTGGCTCAGGTCATGATCCCAGGGTCCTGGGATCAAGCCCCAAGTCTGGCTCCCTGCTCAACAGGGAGTCTGCTTCTCCCTCTGCACGCCGCCCCCCCCCCCCCCCGCCCCCGGCTCATGCTCTCTCTGTGTCTTTCTCTCTCAAATAAATAAAATCTAAAGGAAGAAAAGAAGGAAGGCAAGAAGGCAAGCAAGCAAGCAAGAATATTTATGTTGGCACCCAGTGGGTCAGAGGGACAGACGCTGCTCTAAGCCCGGTTCTAGTCCCAATTCCCTTACTCACCATCTGGATGCAAGCTTTTCCATAGAGTTGCTACCCATACTCCAGGCTACCATCACCTCTGCCCTCAACTATTCCACTTAACTCATATATAGGTCCAATAATTCACTCCCCATATGGCAGCCAGAGGGATCTTTTCAAATGTAAATCAGAACATACCACTCCCCTGCTGCAGCTTTCCAAATATTTTCACAGCTCTCAGAATAAAATCCAAACTCCTCGCCAGGTCCTGTAACACCTTCCATGATCTGGCATCTGCCTACCTCTCTAGCCCTGTCCAGGGCCCTTCTCACTCACTAAGCTCACTGATCTTCTGTCTGTCTCCACATCATAGTCAGTTCTGCCTCAGGACCTTTGCCTGTGCCATTTTTGTTAACTGAACTTCTCTTCCCCCCAGGAAAAGCCTAGGTATGGCATTTTCCCCCTTTGATTCAGATCTCAGCTGAAAAGTCACTTTTTTTGCGAGAGGTCCAGGACCTCATCTAAAGTTTCCCTACCCTGCCCCCAGCATGGCCTTTTCATTCTGCCTTTACTCTCTTCATGGTGTTTACTATAATCTGAAATTATCCTGTTTATTTGTTTATTGTTTGTTTCCCCTGACCCACTAAGGAGCCTTGTCTATCTATTTCACTGGGGTATTCCTAGCATCTAGAATATGGTATGGCCCATAATATTCAAATATTTGTTGAATAATTGAATGGGTAATGATGGTAAAGCCATTTAATATATTTGAGCCCCAAATCCCTGGCTACATATCTGATCTTCTATGATCTTTAGAAAACTCTCTTTGGTAGATATTATTATAGCCACTTTATAGTTGAGGAAATAGAAAGTCAGATGGGCTAAATCATTTGCCTAAAATCGTAACTGTGTCCTAAAAGTTTATCCCCTTTGAGATACCAATAAAAATTTGGGGAAGAAAAATTCTCCCTATTCTTCCAAACTTTAAGCTCCACCAAAAAGTTATCCATCCATTGCGGAATGGAATGGTATGGTACTATCTGGTCCACTCAAAAGCAAGGTCTGTGGCCGAGATAGCCGAGCGGGGTGACAGACTCCATTCTTACACATAATTCTTCTGCATTTGATTCATTCTGAGCACACCTACTACATTCAGTCATTCATTTATTTAAACATTGATTCATCACATATGTATGGTTAACAGCCAGCACTAGATAGGTATATGGTAGCTCTAGGAAGGAACCCCTAATTCATGCTAAGTGCACATCTTTGGTCTCCCCTAGAAATAGATGGTCCCCAATAGGGTCTGTTGGCTAAATTGTAATTCTTTTGACTAAATAAGATGAAGCTTATAAAATGCTTATTAGCCAGAGTTGTGGCATAGAGTAGGCACTCGGAATGTTAGTAATGATGATGAGAGTAGAACCTGGACCTCCGTTCTCAGCCAGGCTGCCTAGAAGGAGAGAAAGATATTAAATATTCCTTTGGCATATTTTCCCCTTCCAGATCCATCCCATTAGAAAATCCAGTGCACGTGACTTCCATTTCTTTTTCCTAAATCCACAGCCTGTACAAGCAACTGAAAGTAATAAGCATAACTTAAATGCTATGTCTTTCCTAATTAAAATCCATCCAGAAGGGGATGCCAGAGTTATTTTAGTCCATGTGGCAGAGGAAGTTCCATTATATTAATCCAGGCTTCTTCACAGAGTCCAAGGGGAGACGTGTCCGTGTGTGCGTACTTGTAGCATAAGTTTGGGGGTGCTACCAAGAATGCGTAGTTGGCCCTGAACAGGTTGTGATATGAATTTTCAGAGGAAGCTGTTGATGGAGCCACTGGGACTTGCTTCCTGAGGCTCTTGAGGCTGGTGAGTAAGTCTGGAGTCTGTCTTGGCCCTTGGTGGTGGTTCTGAAGAAACACCCTGGAATGGCTTCTCCATGAGGAGATGCTGGCCCAGCTCTCCCTGTGGAGGCTCCACATGCTTGGCGGCTCTCCTTGGAAACACTGGTTGCCAGAGCAGCTGTGTCAGCCCGGCTTCCCCAGAAAAGACAGGAAAGCAAACAGGGAGCCCTCGGCTAACCCAAGGGCCTCTTTTCAGGGGGCAACTCCCAAGAGCAAACCACGCCAGAAACCAAGTCCAGAGAGAAAGGCAATGGCAATGGCAATGGAAAAAGAAGGCGGAAGGGAAACGGAGGCAGAGAAACTAGGAAGGGCAAGGTTTTGCTTTTCAAGGGCAGGAGGTTGTCTCTGTGTGGGAGGAGAGTTGGCTGCAGTATGAAGACAGTTTGGGGCATGCTTTTCATTTTCAGAGGATTCTTCTTTCCCGTCACCTGGCCCGGAGCCTTTGCTGTAACTGCTCATGGTTTTGAAATACATCTCAGTGTACGTTCTCGTATTGATAAACCTGTTTTCTTCCTAGCAGCCCTTTGGCCGCAGTGCCACTGGAGGGGGGGAGTCGGTTATAGGCCTGAGATGGGGGTGTTTCTGCTCCCCAAATCAAGGTCGAGCCCTGGGGTTTGGAGGGTAGGAGGGGTGAAAAATGTTTAGCATGAATTTAGAAGCACTGCAATGGGAAAATATGATAACTTACCCCTGGGAAATGTAAATGTCTTAGATAGCCCCTGATCAGCCCAGAATGCACCCAGCATGGCACCGGGGCTGAGGAAGGTGTCCAGGTAAGGGGGCCAGAGGTCCGACTTGCAGAGACGTTCAGACTCCAGCTCGGTGCCCGCAGCACACCTGGGAGTTCCTGGGCCTCCAGGAGACGCAGAGGCTGAAAGAAATGAAGGACCTAAGTAGATCTGGAGGGTAGATAAGATGGCTGCAGGGAGTGGGGACCAAACACAAAGCTCCAAAGGACAAGGTGGGACTCTTTCCCACGCAGATGCCCAGTTAACAGTTCAGAGCAGCCCACAGATCAGTGGCGACTTGTGGCCAACTCGGGGAACTGAGACTACCCCCCATTACCGTAGGCTCCTAAGTTCCGCCCCGACCCAGACACAATCTGGAGAAAGAGAAGGTGGAGAGGTATCTCGAGGGAAACTGCCCTGGACGTTTATATCTTCAATTGATTGAATTATTAACCCAAAGAGATCAAGTTGAATGGAAAGGAGGTTTTAAATGGGAAAAGAAGAAATTACACTTAATTGGCCAATTAAGTTTTCTGGGGACTCAAATAAAGATGAAATCAATTATAGATCCTTTTAAGAGCAGCATTCCCCCCCCACCACTGAATTGCAGTGTAAAAATTTTGACCTCTTTATAATCATGACCTCACACAACCGCAAATAGATTTAGAGCATACAAGTTATTTTCACGTACATTATCTTTTTGGAACCTCACATCAAAACAAAATAGATGTTCTTATTCCAACTTTACAGATGCAGAAAACAGAGGCTCAGCGATGCTAGGAGCCTTGTCCAAGTTCAACAACATAGAGGAGGGCTTCTTCCACGCCCATTTCAACTACAAGCTGCAGATTCTCAGTCTGAATAGTGGTTTGCAACCGGGGTCATCTCTGGAGACAATTTTGGTGGTCACGCCGTGGGGTGGGGGGTTGGGGGGGGGCTACCGACATCTGGAGGGGAGAGGCCAGGGGTGATGTGGCACATCCTACGACGTACAGGGTGGCCCTCACAGGAAAGAATTTTCTGGCCTAAAATATCAGTAGTGTGGAGGTGGAGAAACCCTCTCATACAGGGGATTCCAAGGGAGGATATTGTATCTCTCCTTTCACATCATAAAAATGGACAAGGACCCAGAGCCAAGGCGATTACAGTTTAATAGGGAAGACACAACTAATAAACCTTAAATGGCCAGAAACATAGCCTCATAGGAGCTTCACTTCCAAGATGCTGTGAGGGATGGGTGAGGCAAGTCTTGTTGGAGGATTGAGAGGAAATTGTGTTCACCATGGGGGGAGGGGTGCAGGGAGAGGGGGCGGGGGGGCAGAGGAGGGGGTGGGGGAGCACCCAGGGATGTACTCAGAATGGATCATTTTTAGCCTCCTTTCCTCTGTACAACACAATTACTTTAAAACCAATAATAATGGCAGAAAACTGCAAAATTTTTCTCTCCTTGAATATCATACACATAATCATGTCAGTAACAACAAAAAGAATATATGGCAAAAGGAGAATAGTACCAGATTAATACTTTTAAAAATTATATTGAGGTATTTTCTTGTAAAGGATAAAAGCATACACCTGCATGTTTTGTCTGTTGCAATTAATGAAGAATAATATTACAAGGTCTGTTTGTCCCTTAACTTCTGTAAATTTGTCAGTGATTTTGTCAAGATTAGTCTTTGCAAATTCACGTTCAGTAGGTAGATTTGTCAGGGCTATTTTCTTCACTCCCGGTTGATTTTTTTTTTTTTTTTTTTGCCAATTTTAATTCTGAAACTTTCTTTCACACAAAGTAACAGTTTTACAAACAGGAATTTTACTATCTTCATCAGGGCAAGTTTGGCAGAGATACATGAAATATCTCACTTCTCAGTAAATTACAGAAATTGCAGTACTTTCCACGTTTTTGTTTCCCTTCAGGATTTGTCTAACAGCGTTCCAAAGTCTCCACAGTCAAAAATTTCCACTAAAATACCTTCAGCAGAAAATCCATCATAATTCCTATTGTATTTGATAAAAACTGAAAATTTTCTACCATAAAAACAGAGAACATTGACATTATCATTTTAAAAATCACTTCAGGGGCACCTGGGTGGCTCAGTCGGTTAAAAGTCTGCCTTTGGCTCAGGTCATGATCTCCAGGGTCCTCGGATTGAGCCCCGCATCCAGCTCCCCATTCCCGGGGAGTCTCTTCTCCCTCTGCCCCTCCCCTCCACTCGTATTCTCTCTCTCTGGCTCTCTCTCTCTCAAATAAATGAATAAAAATCTTTTTAAAAATAAAATAAAAGTCCCTTCAAACAATGTACCCTGTATTGTCTACCCCCAGGGCTAATCCATCCTGCTCACAGCCCCCCATGCAGCCCTTGGTAAGCATCTGTCCATGGATGCATCATTTAGGGAAAGGATCAATGTGGTAAGGTAGTCTTCGTGGAATCACAGTGTAATGTGCGGGGAAAAATATTTCTCCCCCCAAATTGAGGAATGACTCCTACTTCAGTTATGCTAGGATTTAGAAATCAAACCTGGGGCGCCTGGGTGGCTCAGTTGTTAGGTGTCTGCCTTCAGCTCAGGTCGTGGTCCCAGGGTCCTGGGATCGAGCCCCGCATCGGGCTCCCTGCTCAGCGGGAAGCCTGCTTCTCCCCCTCCCACTCCCCCTGCTTGTGTTCCCTTTTTTTATTTATTTGACAGAGAGAGAGACAACGAGAGAGGGAACACAAGCAGGGGCAGTGGGAGAGGGAGAAGCAGGCTTCCCGCTGAGCAGGGAGCCCGATGCGGGGCTCGATCCCAGGACCCTGGGACCACGACCTGAGCCGAAGGCAGACACCTAACAACTGAGCCACCCAGGCGTCCCGTTTTTTTTTTTTTTTTTTAACTCTGTACAAATAATATAAAAATACAGAAATGCAGGGGTACCTGGGCAGCTCAGTTGGTTAAGCATCCGTCATCAGGTCATGATCTCAAGGTTGTGAGATCGGGACCCGGGTGGGGCTCTGTGCTCAGAGAGGAGTCGACTTGGGATTCTCTGCCCCTCCCCTGTTCACATGTGGCTGTGCGCTTGCACACACTCTCTCTCAAATAAATAAAATCTTTTAAAACATACAGGAATGCATTCAAGAATAAGGATTATACATTGCATTTGTTAGAATTAGGTTTGGTTGCAATCCATAACCTAATCTCTGCCCTCAAAGATGCTGACATCTTAAGTTGTGGACAAAGGTATCATCATAGGGAGTTAGTCATCGCAAGAAAGGGGTGGATGGAGAGCAAGAAAGGGGTGGATGGTGAGCTTGGGTTGGAACTGGGGTGGGGTTCAGGGGAGGGAGTGGGTGCTTCCAACCAGGAGCCTAGAGATTTCATGGGAAAAGTGACATGTCAAGTTGTCTTGAAGAATGGGTAGCATTTGGACACTTAAAAACCTGTAAGACAGTACGCTGAGGGAGTCAGGCTCTTCATGCCTCCACTTATCCATTAGCAAAGCAAGGATCAGATCACCTTTGCCCCTTGGGTCCACATGGAAAACAGCAAAAGAGAGACAGGGTGTTTGCTCTGCTGAAGGAGGGGTCACTATCCTTGTATTTCGCTGTGTGTGACATTCAGCAAGTCACTTTCCTTCCCTGGACAATGTTCTTGTCTGAAAAATGAAAAGGATTTGCCAGACGAAATATCTCTAAGGCATCCTCTGACTCAGACATTACTGTGTGATCCTACAAGTGCCTCGGGGTGGATTTCTGCCAATGGGAACAGGACTTCCTGTTCACACAGACACGTTGGTGAATGGGGATTGCTTAAGAGAGTCAACCTTGGTGTTTGCAAGTCACAGTCAGGGGGCCGGGAAGTCTGGGCTTCTGCTGTCCCATCCAGCTGCCTGGAGCCTTGAATCTCCACCCTTGATTTTCCTACGGTCTTTCCCACCTGGCTTCCACATCCACCCACTCACAAGCCCCCTCCACTACCACACCCAGGAGGGAGAGAGGGGGAGGGGTGAGGCAGGAAGAGCATGGCCGTCTTGGTGCACAAATAGCTCCAATCCAGGCTTCCCACTGAGAACTGTGAGACCAAGGGAAGGCTCATCTTTCTGGTCCCCCACCTCCTCTCTGCTTTTAAGTTGCTTTTCCTCTATTTTGGAGATTCATCTTCTTTCAGAGGAAAGAAAGGCACTTTGGTCTTTTAAGGGTACCTTTTCATGAGGCTTTGGTATGCGTCCACAGCCCTCAGTAGTTCGGGGGAAGCAGCAGGGGGCCGGGGAAGCTGAAAGGAGGGTGAAGAGATTTCTACAAGGCCTCCTGCCCCGACAGGAAGTAGGGAGGGTGGAGGACAGGGAGGGGCATCTTCGGGCTGTCCAGGGAGCCTTGTCAAAGGACACTCATTTGCTACCCTTCAAAGCTGTGGGCCGAAGAGATAGGAAGAGGAGAATAAGGTTATGGGTGGGGAAGATTCTTCTTAGGAAAGGCAGTCCTATCTCGGGTGAAAGTCAGCGGGGTCCTGGTTTCTCCCTCACCAATGACCTTTGATCTCAGAGGTGGTGGGTGGAGAAGCACCAGCGTGCAGGCTGGGGAGTCAGCCCCCTGGCCAAGGCATTTATTATTTTCTTATTTATTCAGAATTCATTACTTCGAGCTGAGGAAGTTGGGGTGTGTTTGTAGGGCACTGAAGAGACAGGCGGTGGGCCGAGGTCAGCACATGCCCCCTGAGGGAATGGAGGGACGTCAAAATATACTTTGGCAGCACAGATTGCCCCCCTGCTGTCTGAATTTGGACAAGACTTGCTCTGGCTAACCCTCAGTTTCCTCATTTATTCTACCCTGAGCACCTCGCAGGGGTGCTGCAAGGGCTGAGGTGAGGAACAGGTGAGGGAACATTCCACTGTGCAAGGGTGTTCAGGCATGGCGGGACCCCCATCCTGTGGGAGTGTGTCCTCCTCTAGTGAGACGTTCATGAGGATGTCTTTCCTTCCTCTAGAGCACCTCTCAAGCCTCCGGACGCTGCCCGAGGGACAGGACAGGAAGGAAACATGGATTGTAACTGCACCCTGGGGACTCCTGCTGGAAGCCCATCTTCACTAACCCCCAGGACAACCTCACAGCCCCCACCCGGCTCTTCACATCCTGGGATTTATTTTCAGTCGTGGGTTCAGAATTTCTAGCTGGAAGTGGGTTTGGGGGCTGCAATCTATCTGAGTGGTAGGGTTGCATCTAGAAGAACTTGAAGCCATGTTAGTAAAGTAAGCATCCTGGGGTTACGTAAGCACACGCAAATTTGGGGAGGCTTTCACAAATTAGTGATTATGGGATTCAAAAGTCCATGATGCTCCTCCACTCTTATCAGTTTATCTGAGTGACGATTAAAGATGGATGGGATATGGTTCTTAGGCGCAAGGCTGATGTTACTGCATGAGCAATAGACAGCAGTTTGCAAACCTAGGGTGGACTCCAGTCTCTACCAACAAATGTCAGATTCCTCATCTTAAAATAAGGGTAGTAGATGCGAATTCCCCGAGATTCCTTTCTCAATCCACTCCCTCTCCTGTAATATGTCATGGTGGAAACTCTACAAGTAAATCTAACCTCAGGGATTAGAGCGCCAAATGCCTCAGCATGTTGTGTTATTCATTTGACTTTCAAAGGCCAGAGAGAGGACATGAATCCTGGGCCACTCCCAGGAGCTTATTTATCTCCTGCAAGGTCAAGGTAGAAGGGGGTTGGGCAGTGTGAGGGAACGAACTAATACTTGTTGAGTATCTAATATTCCAGGTTGCTAGGTGCTTTATATATCTTATTGTGTTTAATGCAACCAACACTGAGATGGCATTAGATGACCCCAAGGCTCAGAAAGACTAAGTATAACGTTACCAGCTAAAAAGGGCTTCTCCGTAGTGAGTGCTTGATGAGTATTTGTTTCTTGAATAAGTGAATGCCAGGGCTTGAACCCAGGTTTGACTTAGCTCCAAAACCTGTACTATTTCCAGGCTGCATCCTCAAGCCCAACTTAGGAACATAGTGACTGACCTGCAAATGCCGCACATCTCTGGTGAGAGCTTGGTCTAAAAAGACAGCATTTAGAGGCGCCTGGGTGGCTTAGTCGGTTAAGTGTCTGCCTTCGGCTCGGGTCGTGGTCCCAGGGTCCTGGAATCCGGTCCCGCGTCAGGGCTCCCTGCTCAGCAGGAAGTCTGCTTCTCCCTCTGCCGCTCCCCCTGCTCATGCTCTCTCTCTCAAATAAATAAATTTTAAAAAAGATGGCATTTAGGAGAAACTCTTCTGAGACCTTGCACCAAACCACCAGCAGTGACTTGAGTGCTCCTGCCATGCTAATGAAGCGGTCTGCAAAGCACTTTGGTTGATTCCAACCAAAGGAAATTTTAAAAAAGCTAGTGTCTTGTGGCACCCATGGTTGCAAGAAACAGAAGCCTACTCAAATTAGCCCAATAAAAGGTGTGGTGGTGGTGGTAGTGGAAATATTTATAATGCTGGAGATCACACTGAATCCAAGGGAGGCTGAACAATTAAACATCAAGAAGGGCAGGAATCAGAGAGGCCCAAGGACTTTGTAGGATTGCAAAGACTTTTACTCATTTGCATGCCCTCCTCCACTGATTTATTCAGTCCCTCCAGGGTTGTTTAGAGGAGTGTTTTGCAAGCTGCAGCATGCACAGGCATCACCTGGAGATCTTGTTAAAATGCAGATTCTGATTCGGTGTGTCTGGGGTGGGACCCAAAAAGTCCACGTTTCTAACAGGCTCCCAGGTGACACTGCTGCTGCTGATGTATGACCCCCACTTTGAGGGTAGCAAGAACTTAGGTCACTGAGTCACAAGCTGCAGTTGGAATCACCTGAGAAATTTTTTTTTAACCTTGACGCCTGAATTCTACCCTTCCCAGCAGATTTGGATACAATCGGTTTGAAGTATGACCTGAGAATTAGGATTTTTTTTAAGCCCCCCCCCCCAGGTGATTCAAATGAGTAGCAAAGTTTGATTTGATGGAGCCGCTTCTCTGAGGTCAGGTATCCCTCCTGTTCAGGCAGCTGTGGAGGGATATGGGGCCCTATAAAGTACAAGCATGTCGGCCACACTCGGGACTGTATAAGGCCAATGGGCAAGGATCAGCATAATCCAGAACAATAAATGACTTGGAGTCCAAAAAGTGTGTGTACAAATTCTGGCATTCCCGTTTTCTAATTGGATGCTCTGCTCCAGAAAGTCTGGGTTCAGAACTCTTTAAGCTTTAGAGTGATTTTTATTTTTTTTTTTTAAGTGAAAAGTGGAAGCTATGCTTTCTGATCCACATCCCCCTCGGGTCTTTCGAGGCGCAGTGTAGTGTTGTTCAACCAGGGGGCACAGGGGAGAATAAACTGGAGAGAGATTCGGGGCCGCCTGAGTGGCTCAGTCGTTAAGGGTCTGCCTTCGGCTCAGGTCATGGTCCCGGGGTCCTGGGATCGAGCCCCGCATGGGGCTCCCTGCTCCGCCGGAAGCCCGCTTCTCCCTCTGCCACTCCTCCTGCTTGTGTTCCCTCTCTCGCTGTGTCTCTCTCTCTCTCTCTGTCAAATAAATAAATACAAAATCTTAACAAACAAAAACAAAACAAAACTGGGAGAGCTTTCTAAGGAGGACAGGCTGGCCTTCCACGCAGAATTCTGCAAGTCTCAGGGTGGTGCAGGCATGGGTATTTTTACAAGCTCCCCCAGATGATCCTTCTGTGCATCCCTGGCCGTGAACCATTGATCAACTGAGATCATGTCATGAAACCTTCGAGCTGTCCTTGACTCTTCTACCAAACCCCATGGATTCCAGCTCCCTAAATAGCTCCTGAATCTATCCATCCATCTCATCCCTAGAGCCTTGTTCAGAGACTAACGTAGAAAGTTCCCTCAGCCTCCAACTCTTCCTAATTCCCTGCAATCCATCTTCTGAGTAGCTGCCAGGATCATCTTTCTAATACAGGAACTGCTTATGTCATTCTCCCGATCAGGATAAAGTCCAAAGGCCTTAAAGTAGCATGCAAGGACATTCATGGTCTGGCCATACCTCGTTTCCTGTCACCCCCCCCCCCGTACCCCACACTCCAACAGTCCTCGCTCCCAGGAGAGTTCTGTCCTCTCAGCCTCTGTGGTGCTACTTGGAATGTCCCTCCCATCTTTTCCTGACAAGCTTCTGCTTTTCTTCTCCCTGCTCCACTGTCCCCTTCCCTGCAGAGCTCTCCCACACCCATCCTGCTCACCATCAGAGGTGGAGGGAGGCTTAGGGCCACTTCTGTTTTATGAATCTTAGGGTATATTTCAAAAGATGAAGAAGTGCCCAAAGAAAGTTACTCAAAAAGTTATCATTCTATCTCTGTGAATATATATTCATTTAGTGACAAATCAAACATCTTAATTTGAGGCCCTTCAAAAATGTAAGACATGGCCGAATGACCAGAATGAAAATGCATCCACTAAAATATGCAATATAGGGTCCAACTCTGTTGTAGCACATCACCTGTGAAATCAAATCAAGCAACATTTATTAACAATCACTATGATTATTACAAAAAGCGAGTATTTGTTGAATTCCTATACACTCTGAACACGTTCTCACTTAATCCTAGTAACAACCCTACAGGGAGAGGACTGTGATGCCCATTTTACAGATAAAATTCAGGGTGACTTGGTGAATTGTCCATGTCACATGGATGGTGAGTAATGGATCTGGGATTCCAGTCCAGGCTCGCCTGGCCCCCGCTCACTGTCCCAACCACGGCAACTGCCTTCTGCCTTTGCAGAGCACTGAACTGAAACCATGGAGTGGAGTGGTGTAGAACACAAACACTTTCTGCCTGGGTTTAAATTCTGCTGACTTCCTTTCTTGAGCCTGTTCTTCACCTGCAAAACAGGGATAATAATACTACCTATTTCATAGCATAAGGATTAAATGAGATGTGGCAGGTTGAGGGTTTAGGACTCAGTGACTGACAGCTTTTCCTATTGTTTCCTGGCACTGAGCCAGGCTTTGCAGGATGAAAAGGAGCTAGAGAGAGGAGGCTTTGGACCCAAGTCCTCACTGACTCAAAGCCCAGAGAGGCGGAGGAATCTTGCCACTGTCTTCACTCGGGTCTTTCTTCTCTAAAAGGTCCTTTTGATTTATTAGCAAGAAGCCATCTCCCGACTACAAAGGCAAGATTTCAATAATTTTCACCCAGTTCCTGGCTAAAGATGCCCAAAGAGACTTCTAAGCCAGTGATTTTCAAAGAGGGAACTTAATTCATATGCTTTGAAGAGGGGGGCTTGATGGTTGGGCACTTTGTTATATTTTAAGTATGAATGGACGAGCCATCCCACATGGGCAGCATGTGATGGGCCCCGGGGACTGGGCACTTGTGAATGACGGGTCTTCCTATCGGTTCCTGCCATGTTAGAGGCCAAAGCCTCTCCAGGCATGGGGAGGCAGTCCTCTCCCCTAAGAGATGTGAATGCCAAATATAAAATTGGTCACCCAAAGAGAATCTTAAGGTCATTGTGCCTACTCCCCTGAGAGAGGAGAAAGGTGTTTGATGATGAAAGTAGAGGGCGCCTGGGTGGCTCAGTCGCTTAAGCGTCTGCATTCGGCTCAGGTCATGATCCCGGGGTCCTGGGATCGAGCCCCGCATCGGGCTCCCTGCTCAGCGGGAAGCCTGCTTCTCCCTCTGCCTCCACCTCTATCCCTTCCCCCTCCCCTCCCCACCCCACCCCCGCTAGTGCTTCTTTTTTTTTTTTAAAGATTTTATTTATTTACTTGACAGAGAGAGAGAGAGAGAGACAGCGAGAGAGGGAACACAAGCAGGGGGAGTGGGAGAGGGAGAAGCAGGCTTCCCGCTGAGCAGGGAGCCTGATGCGGGCCTCGATCCCAGGACCCCAGGATCATGGCCTGAGCCGAAGGCAGACGCTTAACGACTGAGCCACCCAGGCGCCCCTCAAATAAAAATCTTAAATAAAAAAAAATAGAAAAGTAGAGCTGAACCCTCACTTGTAACTGCTCCATCTAAATGGGAAGATGCCTCAGAGTGGATGGATGCCCACCGACCTGTGTACAAAGCGATGATGTCTCAGGGATGTCAGAATGTGAAGCCACATCTGTGTAGCCTATCACTCATTCCCACACCTCCGGCTACCTGCTCCTTCTTCTGAGCAGGAGAATTGTTTTCTGTCCTCTTGGAAGGAACAAATGGTCTGAGATAGTGAATTGGGAAAATTGCTCCCGGCCCATGCTCCCCTCCCCGAGCCCCCATGGCAGATACTTGTTGAGGGCCTATTATGTGCCAGACACTATGCATTTGTTATGAAGTCATCCCTGCAACCCTCGGAGGTGGAGAATATACCTTCATTTCACAGATGAGGAGATTTGGTTTAAATAATGCTTAGTGCTGCGCAAGGTCATATGCCTGCTGATTGACAGATTGGAATCACCGAGCTCCTCACCACAGAGCCCCCTCCCCTCATGCCCAAGATGCTGAGCTCCTTGGCCTGGGCTGCAGCGCACGCAGGGCCAGTGTGTGGAGCTCCCCAGGTGAGTCTGATGGGCTGCCAGGGCCGGGCACCACTGCACTGCGTCGGCCCTGCTAGAAATCCATAAATGGGGTTTTTATTCCATCTTGCATCACAGGTTCCCTGGGGGAGTGGGGAAAGCCGTGACTCTCCCCTATAGAAACATACGTTTATACACAAAAAGTTGCATACAATTTCAGGTAATTATGGAAATTCTGAAGCTTCTGCATGGATCCTCCAAGAGTCATGGACTCAAATTAAGGTCAAGTCTGTAAATCCTTGCTTCCAACTCCTTGGCCACACATGGGAGTTAGCTGGAAGCCCTTCAACAATTCATTTTCTTCCTACTGACTCAGAGATTGCTGGATCTGTAGTCCTAGGATATGTTCCCGGTCGATTCTCATACATCCAACCAATCTTTGGACTGGTTTTGGGGAAGAAGCTCTCTAAATGATGCCCATCCAATGGAACAGAATTCATTTCTGTCACCTCTACCCATATAATGTTAGAAAGTTGCTTAACCTCCCAAACCTTCTCTCTTCTCTTCCATAAAATGGGAATAACAATAGCCCCCACCTCATAGAGTTCATATGGGATTAAATCAAATATTCCACGTAAGTGTTTATCATAGTGCCTGGCACAGAAAGTACTGAATAAATAGTAATGTATCACTGATTACACAGTAGTATTATTTATCATCAATGTAATTAATCTCTGTAAATGGTCTCTTGGTGATAGGATTGGGAACAGAATCTAATTTCTAGTAGACTGTCAACAAAAATACATGAAAGAAAGGAAAAAATTCAAAGTTTATTAAGCATTAAGAATAACAGACAAAGGTTTGGACTTAACAGCATGAACACCACCAATATCATGGTGTACAATTAAAATGACCTCACGTGAATTTGTACCTGTTTAACAGATGCAACGTTTGTGGTGTTGCCAAAAGGATGATGGTTATGGTTATTGTTACGTTTAGTAAGGTGCTCCCAAATTAAAGATGTTATGATTTGACTTATTCACACACACACACACACACACACACACACACACACTCCTCTACACACACTTGGCCCTCTCCAAAATGTACTGATTTCAGTTGCCAAGTCCAATTCAATCAAGATCTAGGATAAGGTTTTGCTCATTTTTAAAATGACATTATTAATTGTAGAGAAAACCTGAAGGAGACCGCGGTGTTTCCAGGGAGGCCCAGGAGCCCTCGGCATGAAGCTAGCACCCTGGGAGCCGAAGAGGTCTACCACATACACGGTCTCCCATCACCTGCATCTTGCTGACCCCGGGTTAAATCCCAGCCTTTGCACTCTACTCAGGCAAGCAGGCCAAGCCAGCCTGCTTTGGGATTACTCTGATTAACTCTCTTAAAGTGTGAGTTTTCCTAAAAGGAACATTGGAGGGGGTGGGGTGGATTAGATAAACTACTAGAAAAAAAAAACAAGCAGAACTCTGCAAGTTATGGAATGCCCCCCCCCCCCCCAGGGGGGGGGCGAGGAGCTCCACCTAGAATTCTTTTTGACTCTTCCAAAATCACCCAAGACCTTTTAAATACACACTTAGAATTATTTTGTGTTCCCTCACAAAACCGGTGACGATTCACAGGAGGAACCTGTGCGTTATCTAGTACAGCACCCTAGCCACCCAAATCCCCTCCGCACTCTCCAGGAACCAGAGGTCGTTCTGCTTTGTGGGATGGCTTCAGAGAGGCCTGTCGCACTGGAAGATGAAAGGCCCATCACAGCCTCGCCCATTGGGTGTTTTGAATGGTCAGAAGGTGGCCAGTGTCTCAAAAGGAGGAAACGATCACGACAGCCCTTGCAACCCCTCCCTATAGCCTCAAGGGGCCTGAGCAGCAGGCGAGGCCAGGCTGATGGGTTTTCACCTTCCTCTGCAAGTCTAGTCCACAGGAACGACAGCATGACCTTGTCAGGAAGTCCTGGGCGGCTCCTTCCAAATTGTGTGTAAATGATGTTGGCATGATATGATTTGGATTCATTTTTAATGGCCAAGTAATTAATCTCCAAAAGATACTTAGGATGAAAAGGTGAAGAATGACAACAGGACTTTTAATAGCTGCAGTCTGCAGAACTCATTTGACCCTGGTTGATCCAGAGTCATTCCAGATAGGGCCATGACTGCCCACGCCATTTAGCAGAACTGCCTTATTTACTAGTTAATTGCCCTAGAAAGAAAGCAGGGAGTCCAGGAATGAGTGTTCATGTGTGTGTGGTGACAATGACCTACACAGAAGGCACGCATACAGACTCCAAAGTTTCTTAAATTTTAAGACGAGGTAGGTTTTCTGAAACCTCTCCTGGCACACCAAAGGACGAGTTTTATTATGATCTTTTTATTTCTTCCGCAGAAAACATTTGCGATCCTCATTTGATACAAACCACCTAATTCCAAGAATGACCAGTGCTCAAAAAGAGTTTTCTCAGCTACCATTTCACACGGCAGTGAACTTGGATGGTCCACAGTGCATCGATTCTCCACTTAAAGATACTCCTTGTCTTTGCCACTTAATAATTCTGCAGCCATTGGTCTTTTTACCTATAAAAACGCCAACTTTGCGTGTCCACCTGTGTCTCTTACTGAATACCGCTTATTCAGTTCTGTTTCAGAACTTGGCCAAAGGTCTTACTTATTTCACTAGTTGTATACCTGAACAACGCATTTCGATTCTAATGCTCTCCCACTTCCTGCTGTCATCTGTGGCCCGGGACAAAATGAATACCTAGTAGGAATATCCTACTGGTCAGGTTTCCCAAGACTAGGACATTATGACAGAAGCTTTGTGGGTGGACTGACCAGGAGACCACCAGGTCATTAAAGAATTAGGTACTCTGGAGGCAGGAGACTAGAAAATCCCATTGATGAAAGGGTGTTTTAATCTAGCACAAATTGTTTCTTTGCAATAACAGCAGAATCTCTTGACATTACACAACTTTGTGAAACAAAAGAAAAATCATCTTTAAGGTCAAAACACCCATCAAATTAGAAACCATACACATAACACCGATATCAACCTTATATTGCATAAGACGCACGTGCCCACAGAGGAGAACAGAATTGTTTGGGGTGCTTGCAGTGATATTTCATTCCAGGAACTCATAACTTTGAAGTGAACATTTTCGTGGCAGATGCTTTTCCTAAAAAAACAGTGTATCATCCAATAAATATTTGACTAACATCCACTTTGTGCTTTTGGGTGACGTTAACTGACTTCTTTCTGAGACCTAATGGGAAACAAGAAAGCTCCTTCTATATTTTAGAGCGGGATTCGTCACACCAAGCTTCGATACTGTCATAAAATTTTAATTTAAAGCAAAAAACATGCTGATGTATCAGTGATAGGCTTAAAATATTAAAGACTTCAAAAACCCCCAAGCGCTTCTTCTCTGTACAACATTGATGAATATATATCTTTGCTATATAATTTTAAAACATGGAATAGTTTTCCTTTTCTCTTTGCTATATATAATATATGTCTTCCAAAATACATCGTCAGTATTTATATCTGAAAAATACTGTACAAAAAAGAACTTCCTATAATTACTCTGTATAAACATTAAACAATTTAATAATCTCTCCTTTTGGTCTATAGTAAACATTTAAATTGGTTGGATTAACCACAGTTTGTGACAACACCATCCTCTTCTGAGATACACCAGTGTCTTTTACATTCATTTTTCAGAAGTCCACTTTCTAAGAGCACATACGTTCAAAAAGCAAACAGAAAATAAGAAACATAAGCTCCAGAATCATTAATTTATGAAGCATTCAAAAATGACACCACTAGGATAAAGGGTCTTACAAAACATCAACTTATTAACTTAATTAACTGATTTTTAAAAACAGCAAGGTATAATTCACAAAAATATATATATTACAAAAAAATGGGGAAAACTGAATCTTAAGTAATTGTTTTGAGTATCAAGAGGGATATGGAAAAAGGTAACTAGAAAAGTGGGAGGGTGAGGGGACTGGAGAGGGGAGAAAACAAAGCCAAACATATCAATGTCCAAAGCTGTTCCAAGATGCAATTTTTTTTTTGGCTCCTACACTGATAAATTAACCCCTCGTTCTGAGACCTGGCATTTCCCTCTGCTTCCCTGTCCTGGGGATGTTCTGGGCATGCTCAAATGCATTACTGTAATTTTTGTGTTTTAAAAGACAGTGAAATTCTTAGGGAACATATCCTATGTCCACTAGTAATACTCAGGCAGCATGCTCTAGCGCACAATAGGATTATTGCTTTAGGTACAGACAGTGCAAAAACACACTCTGTGTTCTAGAATAGTACTCTTACTTACCTGGGGTTGGTAGAATTAAAAGGAAACTTAGTAGATAGCAGTAAGTAAATATGGGATCTAATAAATCTAAACAGCACTTTAAATTTGAAGACAAATATCACCAAAACTGAAAATATGAGGAAAGCAACCTATAACTGAGAGAGAGCGCTGCGGTGTAGTGCTAAGTGATTTTTGTGCACCTTATTAGCATGGTAACTTACAGATTACACAGAAACAAGAGCTCGTAGTCTTGACAACTGAGATCTACTAGTTTACCAGGGCCCTGCTTGGTGAAGCGGGGCAGATGGTCCTGGAAGAGTAGGCGGGAGCCACCGGGGAGCGACGCCGGAAGGGGCAGGAGTGGAGAAGGAGGGAGAGGCAGGAGACCCCAGGATGGGGGGGGGATCCCCGCAGTCCAGTAAAAACATGGCACCTTTCTTTTTCGGAACTGAAAGACGATGAGAGGGCTACCTTAACATGGCAAGTGCACAGGCACGCGCGCGCGCCGCAGACCGCACGGGAGCACAAGCACGCGCGCGCGCGCGCACGCACACCAGAACGTGAGTCAGTTGTGTTTATGCCTCTGGTAAAGTGCTGATGTCAGAAAGGTTGCTTCGGGTGTGGTGCTATCAGGCGGGAAACACACTGTCCATCTATTCGAAAGCCAGCCCACAAAACCGCCATCCTACAGGGGCCCGTGCCGGGCCTCGTACTTGGCAAGTATGTTCTTGCATTTGCCCAGCTCCTTCCGCAAGTCAGCCACCTCCTGGCGCAGGGCCGAGTTCTCCTTCTCCAGGAAGGACGCCCGGATTGCAATCTGGTTCTCCTTCAGCCTCCGGGCGTCGCGGGAGCGCTTAGCTGCCATGTTGTTCTTCCTGCGCCGGGCCCAGTACTTGTCGTCCTGCTCATTAGTCACAGGGGGACAGAAACAAGACGTTAGATTTCAGCCGCGGAGGGGCTCGGGGTGGCGCCCGGGCACCAGGGACCTAGGCATCTCACCTCGCGTCTCCTTCCCTGACCGTCTGGCACGTCTGTCTGACACCACGGCCCGTGCGCCGCGGCTGCCCTCCCGCAGCAAGGACGCACCTGTCACAGCGCGCCCCTTCTTCCTTTCTGCCCCGCAGAGTACGTGCCGGACCAGGGGACCCCAGAGGCTGCATAAAAGCAAGTAGCTCACTTCACACCCTAAGCTACCCTCAGATCTCTCTGCGTTCTTTGATGAAAATGTTATTTTAAGAACCCTTTCCTTCCATGGGTGCTCGTATGCTTGTTGGTAGAAGTCCATACGATATTGTTGCAAGGCGACTTGGCAATATCTATCAACTGTTGAAATGCACCACCATTGATGGAGCAACTCCCCTTCTAGGATCTCAGCCTCCTCCCATCTGCAAGGGTGTGCACACAGACACGGGCACAGAATTTCTACTGTGGCATTGTTTCTAATAGAGCTAGGGGAAACTAATCGGTAGGAGATTTAATAACTACATGATGATGGAATCATACAAAAGGATACTCTGCAGCTGTTACAAATAATGATCCAGCTGAACCAAAAAGATGTTCATGATATACCACTACGTGGGTGGAAACAACAGCAATTTGCTGATAAATATGTATGGCTTCATCCCACTTTGGTTAAAAAATCATAATATTGTATATTCATAGGAAGAGGCCCAGAAGGATTTATAGCAAGCTATTGAACTTGGTGCCTCTACAAGGGGAGTTGGAGGAGGGGCGCCAAAGAGAGAGGGAGGGTCTTTCACCTTTTTTTCTGATGTATGTCTTGGTAATTAAAAACAGAAATTAAAACACACACACAGAAAAACTTCCACCTGCCACTGATCAATATCCTCATATTGGTGGCTAGCATTTAAATAATTTACTCCTAATCTCCTGTTTAACTCTGCTCTAGACCTTAAATCTCCTGGGTACTACTTAAATGGGCATCGTGTCCTGTGCCCCTCAATCACTGCTCCCCCACCAAAAAAAGGAAAACTTTCTGAGGAAGACTAGGAAATGCAAGTCTTCTTTTAGGCCTTACCAATTCATCTATGGTGCCACCTGGTGTGTTTTGCAACCCTTTCTTTTCAAGGACTTGCAACAGCAAATCTCTCCATCATAGCGAGGCTAATGCTTGCAGTTATGCAGTTAGCAGTTACTGGTCACCCAGAATACGTGGGCTGAGGCCAGTGCTTACCCTCCCCCAGGAATGCAAGGGGCAGTTGGCATTGGAAGAGGTCACATGGGTCGGGACCCAGGCTGCGAGGAAGGCCCAAGGTCAGTGGTGCACCCCATACCCGCCCATTACCCTTGGCAAATGTGTGCCCTGCACGGAGACAGGAAGTGTAAGAGAGAGCGCGCGTGCGCAGGCACCTTCTGCCCGCCATTCACCCCATTCACAGTCTGGTAACCGGTTCCTTATTTATAAAGCATGCCCAGCCTTTTACACATTTCATAATAATATGTAACAAAGTGAAAAAGTGATCTTCCCAATAGCTGGCACTAGCATCCTTCTTTCAGAGAAGAAGGCTGTGCTTTGAAGAATAGCTGGATACAATGTCCACAAGAGCCAAACTGTGGAAAAAGCCAAGATGTCCATCAACAGATGAATGGATAAAGAGGTGGTGTGTGTGTGTGTGTGTGTGTGTGTGTGTGTGTGTGTGTGTGTGTGTGTGTGTGTGTAATGGAATATTATGCAGCCATCAAAAAAACCATGAAATCTTGCCCTTTGCAATGACGTGGATGGAACTGGAGGGTGTTATGCTGAGTGAAATAAGTCAATCAGAGAAAGACATGTATCATATGACCTCACTGATATGAGGAATTCTTAATCTCAGGAAACAAACTGAGGGTTGCTGGAGTGGTGGGGGGTGGGAGGGATGGGGTGGCTGGGTGACGGACATTGGGGTGGGTATGTGCTATGGTGAGCGCTGTGAATTGTGCAAAACGGTTGAATCATAGATCTGTACCTCTGAAACAAATAATACATTATATGTTAAAAAAAAAAGAAGAAGAAGATAGTAGGAAGGGAAAAATGAAGGGGAGGAAACCGGAGGGGGAGACAAACCATGAGAGACTATGGACTCTGAGAAACAAACTGAGGGTTCTAGAGGGGAGGGGGGTGGGGGGGATGGGTTAGCCTGGTGATGGGCATTAAAGAGGGCACGTACTGCATGGAGCACTGGGTGTTATGCACAATGAATCATGGAACACTACATCAAAAACTAATGATGTGGGGCGCCTGGGTGGCTCAGTTGGTTAAGCGACTGCCTTCGGCTCAGGTCATGATCCTGGAGTCCCGGGATCGAGTCCTGCATTGGGCTCCCTGCTCAGCAGGGAGTCTGTTTCTCCCTCTGACCCTCCCCCCCTCATGTACTCTCTCTCTCTCTTTCTCACTCTTTCAAAATAAATAAGTAAATCTTTAAAAAAAACTAATGATGTAATGTATGGTGATTAACATAACATAAAAAAAAATAGCTGGATAAGTCAGCTCAGGGCAGGTGTGCTGCGGCCATTGGTGGGATTTGTCGTCTGTGCTTGAGAAAAGGGGGAGAGGCCAGGCTAGCGGGATGGAGTGAGCTGGGAGGAAGGAAAAGAGAGTCAAATGACTCCACAGGGGTAGGAGGACCTAAGGGCATATTAGCAACCATGAAGCCTCCAGTTCTGATGGCAGTTGTTTGGTTATTTTGATGTAAGCCCCAATTCCAACACCCCCTTGAGAGTCTCAGTAAATCTACCACAGTCCATGTTTCTGCGGTGTGTGGTTTACGAGATCATTCAAAAGAGGAGCTGACTTAGGAGCTATCAGAACCTGACCCAAGGGACCAGGAGCCCGGGAGGTAAAGGAGCGCATGATAACAAGCCCCTGAGAGATGGCGGAGGCCGGGGGCAGGGTGCAGGGAAGGGAAGGGGGGTATACTGCATAGGCCCTGCACTTAGAGGTGTGTGACTGGGTGCTAAGGACCAGGGGAGTCAGCAGCTGCCCTCAGGGTAACAACCAACTTTTCTGTCTTTTAGAGTTCTTCTCACTTCTAACATGTTTTCATTTCCCAGCCTCATCTGTCCATACAAGCAGGGGGGCTAGGAAAGGTGTAGAATGGGGGCCATCTCAGGTGGGAGGGGAGCTGGCAGGAGGGGTGGAGCTGAGGATGCCGAAGGCTAGAGTGAATGACGGGAGGAGGACTGCCCTGGGCCAGAAAAGCCGCTTGCCTCCCTTTGTCAAGGCCTAACGGTTGGGGGAGGGGCAAGCAGCCTACCGAGGGGGGCCGACAAATCCGGCACATTCCTGTTCTTTCCTCCTCTATTCTCAGGAACAGGGGCCATCTGGCCCCCCGGGTACCCCATCCAGCAAGGGCCCGCCCAGTCCTGCCCCATCATCTTCCTCAAGATCTCACATTTGACACTGCCCCCCCCCCACCCCCCGCCCAGCCCCCTCCTGACAAGTCAGCGGTCCTTTTTTCTTGCCAGCCTAGCAGTTCCTTGAGAGTAGGAACGATGTCCGTTCTGGCTCACCTCTGTATATCCCCAGGGCTTGGAACACACAAGTGTTTGAAAAATATTTGTCAAGTGAACAAATGAACAGTTAAAAGCATGAAGACGTCAAGGTGATTAAACTGATTCTCAGCCAGGAATCCCAGGACCAACACTGCTTAACTTCTCCCAGGAGATGTGAGCTAACCCCAACGAATGGTGCCAGGGAGGGTTCCCACAAGCTGTGGGGAAGACCAGTTACTGACGGGCCCATTTGGCTTGACTGGTTTGCTCGTCCAATGCTAGGGGCCACAAATACCTCTCCCACCCACCTCCAGCTCAGTCCCCTCCGCCAGAAGGAGAATTATGTTACAGCTCTGCTTCTCCTTTCCACATGAGATCACGGCCTGTGGCCTGAGGCTTCTCTCATAACTGAAGAAATCCAAGGACACTTGGCAGGAGAACGGTCCTGCCTGCTTACCCACCTGCCATGGGAGAAGGTCAGGCCCAGCCGTGACAGCGGTACTATGCATAGTTCCAGCACAGTTCTCCCAAGGCCTCTGGGTTGCCAGGCTGACCTGGATTATTCAGTAAGCCTGCTCTTTGCTTTGAACTTGTAAATCTGGAGACCCTGGGAAGGTCTGGCTGCAAGTTAGAGCTACTGCTCAGGATCATCCTTCCAAACTCCTCTCTTCAAAAGCAGACACATGCTGCATGGCTCCTCAGTTGAGTTGGAGACGAGCTCTAAGACACAAGGAGGATCAGATGGCGAACAGGGGGAAAAGCGTCTGGTTGAGAGACTCAGCTGCCCAGGGCCTGATCCCCTGGCTCTTTCTTACCCTCTTGTGGTCTGACCATCAGTTCCCAGACTTGTTTAGATTTCATGGTGTGTCTACTGTGAACTTTACTCTTTGGATTCTTAGGGGACAGCTACTGGTTTGTCACCCAAGGGCCCCTCTTGTGGCTCTTGGCACGGCCAACATGCTGCAGTGACATTTCTGGAAACTGGAAGACTCGGGGACCAGGCCTTCCACAAACCAGCAGAGTTCACCTTACTTCGCCTCTCTCCCTGCTCCATTTCCTCAACTGCAAAACGGTAATTTTGGTCTAAGGAACCCCTGAGGTCCCTTTCAGCCCCGACATTTGATGAGTCTGCCTCACTCAAGATAATCTCGGTACGTAGATAACAGCAGTGATTCCAATCTGCTGATTTCCTTTTCCCCCAGTGCTCTTCCTAGATAGCACAAACAGGTAACCGGTCTAAATCGGTTCCAGGACCATGTCCCACACTCGCCTGTGTCCAGCATACAAGTAACTCTCCATCCACACCACAATTAGTTTTGAGAAATGGGGGGGTCAGAAGCTAGAAAAAGGCTAATTATGCCTGGTTTCAAGGCCTCGAATGTATACAATCACATCTCTATTGTCCATATGATTGGAAGGAACCATAAACACAAAAAATTCTAAGTCATCGCTAATCAAAAATGGTTCTATTTTGGGATTAGTGGACATGGCATAATTTTGGAAAGAATCCTCTTCCTAATTATGGTTAAATGTGTCAGATTAATTTTGTTTCAAGTTGTATCAGACTTTGTAAGGTAAATCTATTTTCCTTTATAAATAATATGTCCCCTCAACGTAGCAAAAGAGAAACAACCTGGAATTAACCTTTTGTTGAGCTATTCAAGTGATCATTATTTAAGACACAGCATAAACATTACATATAAATATATAAGGGAACCCACCAGCTTCCTTAAGAAAAGCCCACCCAGGTCACCCGAGGGTGGAGAGAAGTCCTATCTCTTATTGTTACTCCCTGGGGCCTATAAGGCAAAGGAAGCAATTGATTATCAATAAATTCCCCAAGGGAAGCTAACCCTCGAAGGACTTCGCGGTCCAGATGTCCTTTGCAAATAATTTCCTTTCTCTTTCCAACCCTGAAAGATTTTGGTTTGATTTTATTGGGCTTTCCTAGGCTTCCCTGCAGATAGTAGCAGGTTTGTTTCCTTCGTGGATTGTAAATCACTCCAACATTTTATTTCTTCTCCTTATTTCTGTGCTATATCAAGACATGAAAAGGCATATTTCAGAAGACACCCAGGGAGGAAGCAACTTGCCTAGAGTCACATGCCAAGAAATAGGATCAGAAATCACAAGTCCTTTGTTCACTGGCTTGTGTGATCTTCCTGGAGGTCACGCTTTTAATCTGCCTCTCGATCCCACCCTCCATGTGCCCAAAGCCTGATGACCGGTTCCAATTTACCTTCAGATCATCGGGGATGAAGACTTTGCGTGCTTTCTTGATCATGGGCTGTGGCTTCAGTTCTTCCTCAGAGAACTTGCGTTTGCGAGGGTCAAACATTTCCTGACCAGGGATGCTGGAGAGGGCAAGGTCTGCCGGGTCTGGCTCATAACCCACCGGGACCTGGATGGTGTCAGGATCGATGGGACTCGGTGTATTGCGGTTTGCTGGCAGCAGCTGACCTGGAACAAGGCAGGAGCTTTCATTCAGGAACACCACTGCAGCCCCGTTAGACAACTACTTGATGATACTCCAGGATGAGTGGCAAGAGTCTTCGACTTTCTATGTGACTAACAGTGCTTATTTTATTCATCCTCACCGTGTTACTAAGAACACAGCAGGCTGATGACTTTAACTCATGTCAGATCAGGCAAAACAAAGACCCACACGCATGTTTGCAAACTAAATAAAAAATTACATGCATTCGTTCTTTCCTGTAACACGTTCATGGAGCACCAACTATGTGCCAGGCACTCTGATTTTTACCTTTAAGGTGTTTTCCACGCGAGTCAAGGAATCAGACCCATAGCGAGCCCACTGGGGTACCGTGAAGGGGCGGGGACAGAAGTAAACCTCCCGTGCTTCCGAAGCGTGGGGGACAGTACCTAACACAAAGGAGGTTCAGGACACTTTCTAGAGGTGACGCTTGGTGTAGCTGCGACTTGAGACAAACAGTGATTAGCAAAAAAGGTAATCCAGGGACAAAAACAAGCCAGGGGGCTCTGTCTTCGAGGGGCCACGGTAGCCTTGGGTAGCTATAGCTACCTACTGGACGGCATGGAGACAGGCATAATGCAGGAGATGTGGTCAGGAAGGTGCCCAGTGGGGACACTATACCAGGCCCTGAGTGTCACGGAAGGATCCTGAGCTCCGAAGGGACAAGCAGAGCTCAAGCTGGGAAAGAGGGCTCAGGCAGCGTGAGGAATGGACTGAAGGAGGCACGGCAGGAGACGGAGCTGGCTTCCAGGCTGCTGTGATGACCCCGGCGGCGACAGTGGGAAGAGGGTGGGTTCAGGAAGTATTTCACAAATTAGAAAGGGCACATCAGGGAGGACCAGACTCCCACGTGAGGGTTCTGCAGGCCCAACCACCGAAGCGCTCAAATGTCGTCCCCCTGAAAGACGGTGAGAGTGAACTTAATAACAGCCCGCGATGTTTACGTGGGCGGCTCTGAATCTTAACTTCGAATTCCCTCTGAATTTTACAATTGCTCCCTTCACACCCAGAGAATAAATGAGAGGAGACAGCCTGGCGGTGTTTGGCTGCAACCCGCACTCCTCACTGCTAATGGTTGGACGATGTGTGAAACATCCTTCAGGTTTCATTAAAACCTACCCCAGGTTGGATCGTGAAGCCACTGACTCCCATTCTAGGTGAACTGTAAAACCACGCTCATCTGTTTTCTGGAAAGGCCTGGTGGGGAGCCTGCAAAATGAATGTTCGGGGTGACCTCTGAGGTCCTCACTCCACTTTGTATCCTGCTTGCCAAAGAAGAAAAGCTGGGCCCCCGAGGCATTGGCAGAGGACAGAGATTTCTCATTAGCCAAGCTGCCGCTCAGCGCCGGCTTCTAGAGACTGCTGGGTTCGGTATTGGATGGTGTCAAGCTAGATTTGATCTTGTGCCTCTTGACATTGCCTCAGACAATGAGCCATATCTGAGTAACGGGGATTTTATTTTCCCTTTAGAAATTCTCTTTGAACTTTAGTAACAAAGCTCCCCAATGCCCTATTGCTCTCGGCACCGTCCGCCACCACCTGGCACACGCCCAGGCATATGCACCCTCTCCTACCCTCTGGAAGCATCTCGTAATTAATATTTCCCAAACCTAACTGCTCCAAGTTACTTCAGAATTCTGTTATGATGCTATATTGCAGTGTTCTCCTTTATTGCTTTATAAATGTTAAGCTTCACACAACACACACACACACACACACACACACACACACACACACACACACACACACCCCTCCTCTACTGGACAACATGGCCTTTCATGTTTTATCTACTTTATGCCCACCCCACTCCTCGCCGTGGTACCTTCTTCAGAGGTCAGCATCTACAAAGAGTATTCCTCATTTTAACGGTGGCCCTCTGAGACACTGGACTCTGACATTCATTTGTGGACATTCTAACAATAACACTGCACATTCAGGCAGAACCTTCCTTGGCATTCTTTCTCTCCAGCCCTTTCTTCCATGGAAGTAGGTCAGGCCTACCTGCAGAATGCAGAAAACTTAACTGGACCATAGATGAGGTCAGTGGCTTCCCCAGGGTCAGACAACAAATGGCAACAGATCCAGGTGAACCTGAGAAACAACCAGGTCCTCTTTCTCCCCAAAGATACCCTCATGCCATCTTGTTCATCTATATTTTCTAAGGAGTTGATGCTGCTGGACTCACTTTCCCCCCCTTTATTCCAAAATGTCAACAGTGCTATTGGGTCAATGGAAAGGAGGATCTTGATTATTTTGTCCTATTTTCGTGGATTTTCAAAATTTTAATGGAAGAATTTTCAACCTAAGAATGTATCATTATATAAACTTTGTAAATTACCAAAGATGTTCATTGCAAAATTTCAACAAATGCAGAAATGTGTCAAGAAGTGCTCCTATCCCCTGTCCCCAATCCATCTAGCCTCTCTTCCCAGAGGTGACTGCCCCTAACTGCTTGATGTGAACCTTAGGGACAAATAAATGATTTAACTCAAATAGGATTATACTACTCACATATCTTAAATTACTTTTTCAATATATGATATACAATTTCCCGTGTTAGTACAGATAGAACTACTTTGTTCTTTTTAAAGGGTGAGTAGTACTGAGGCGCCTGGGTGGCTCAGTCGGTTAAGTGTCTGCCTTCAGCTCAGGTCATGATCTCGGGGTCCTGGGATTGAGCCCCACATCGGGCTCCCTGCTCAGCGGGGAGTCTGCTTCTCCTTCTCCCTCCATGATCTCTCTCTCTTGCTTTCTCTCTAAGTAAATAAAATCTTTTTTTTTGAAAATTTTAAAAAATGTTATTTGAGAAAGAGAGCGAGAGAGCGCATGTGCAAGAGAGAGAGAGCATGAGCAGGGTGAGGGGCAGAGAGAGAAGCAGACTCCCTACCAAGCAGGGAGCCTGATGCGGGACTTGATCACAGGACTCTGGGATCATGACCTGAGCCGAAGGGAGACGCTTAACCGAGTGAGCCACCCAGGCACCCGATAAATAAAATCTTTAAAAAAAAAAGGAAGGGGGCACCTGGGTGGCTCAGTTGGTTGGGCAACTGCCTTCGGCTCGGGTCATGATCCTGCAGTCCTGGGATCGAGTCCCACATCGGGCTCCCCGCTCGGCGGGGAGTCTGCTTCTCCCTCTGACCCTCCCCCCCTCATGCTCTCTCTCTCTCTCTCATTCTCTCTCTCAAATAAATAAAAAAAATCTTTAAAAAAAAATAAAATAAAAAATAAAAAAAAAGGAGAGGTGAGTAGTATTTACCCACTCATTCCTAACTGATGGATTTTTAGGTATTTTTGGAGAAGGGATTCCTAGAAGTGGGGCTGCTCATCCAAAAGGTATGTACATTTTATGTTTATAACTGTACTGTTAAACTGTCATTTCTATTCATACTTGTACCAACAATTATGAGTACATTTCTGCACCATATTAATTTTTAAAATGTTGTCAGTCTGATAGATACAAACATCACTATTGTTTTAATTTGCATTTCCCTTATTAGTAGTGAGACTGAACATCTCAACTATTTATCGAGTATTTATTTCTTCTGCTAGGCACCACCTCTTCCTGTCTTTTCCTCCCTTTTAAATGGATTTTGTTGCTTACTCATTTGTAAGAACTCTTTATAGATTGGATATAATCCTTTCATCTGATTTATCTATAGAAAATATTTTCTCCCAGACTATTGTTTGTTTTCTAACTTTGCTTATAGAGTTTTCCACTATTGGCAAGACCTTACACATGGTAATGTAGTAATATCTTGAAATCTTCTCCTTTATGGCTTCTAACTTCCTTATCTTCTACCCAAAAATTATATTATATATGCACACATATGTATACATTTCTTTCTATATACACATATATGTATTTATATATTACTCTATACTTTTCTCTAATACAACTATAATAGATTTGTATTCTTTTTTAAAGATTTTATTTATTTATTGAGAGAGAGAGAGCACATGAGAGGGGGGAGGGTCAGAGGGAGAAGCAGATTCCCTGCTGAGCAGGGAGCCCGATGTGGGACTCGATCCTGGAACTCCAGGATCATGACCTGAGCCGAAGGCAGTCGCTTAACCAACTGAGCCACCCAGGCACCCCTGGATTTGTATTTTTAAAATTGTAAGTCACCTAGGATTTAGTTTTGTGTATAATATAAGCAAGGAATTTTAATGTTTTCTAAATGTCTTAATATAATAATATCAGTAAGGCTTGATATTTGACAAGGCAAGTTCTGCACCCCTTACTGTTCTTTTTTGGAAAATTTTCTTTGGTATTTTTTCTTTCTAAATAAAGTTTCCTTTTTGCTTTTTTAAGATTTTATTTATTTGTCAGAGAGAGAACACAAGCAGGGGAAGCAGCAGGTAGAGGGAGAAGCAGGCTTCCTGCAGAGCGGGGAGCCTGATGTGGGGCTCGATCCCAGGACCCTGGGATCATGATCTGAGCTAAAGGCAGATGCTTAACGACTGAGCCACCCAGGCGCCCCTATTATTGAGATTTTTGTGGGGTTCTTTTTTGAGATTTTTGAATGAAGATTGCATGAAAGCTATGAGTCAATTTGGGGACAAGTGAGGTCTTTAAAATATTGAGTATACCCATAGTATAACTGTTCATTTTTATTTATTTATTTTTTGGTCTTTTTCTTATACCTAGCAGTTAAGGCTTACAGTTTTCTTCATTTTAACTATTCACATTTATTGCCAGGTATACCTCTTAAACGTTTTATAGTAGTTGTTCCTAGTGTAAATCTTCCAGGATGCCTTCTAATTGGTTATTGCTGGGGTCGAGGAAACTACTAGTTTTAAAACACTGGGTTTATATCCAGCCCCTTTTATTCTCTAATTAGTCCTAATTGCTCTAGCATTGCCAACTTGGTTTTCTAAGAGAAAACGAACATAATCTTATCTTCTGCCTCTGGGGACAATTGTTGTTTCCTTTCCGTGTTGATAATTCCTACTTTTATAAAACCTCACTGCATTAGCTAGGCTCTGCAAGACAAGGAGGAGTAACACGGGTAAAGACTAGAGATTGTGGCTTATCCCAGCCTTTAATGGAAAAAGCTTTTAATACTTCCTAGGAAGTGTTCAAGTATGAAGGTTTGTTTTCTAGCATCCTAATAGGTGCAGTATGACAAACTAAGGCAGTTCCAACATATTGTACTGAGAGTTCTTTCTTTCTTTCTTTTTTTTAATCAGAAACAGTGCATTACATTTCCTCAAATGCCTTTTTAGAAGCTGTTGAGATGATGGTGTGGTTTTCTCCCATATTTGTTAAGTCTGAGCCTGGGATTTCTCCAAGGCTTGCTTTGAAAGAGCCGGGCTACACAAGATCAACCCCATGTTGCAGACTCTGCAGTTTGCAGACACACTGTTTTCTTTTTTTAAAAAACATCTTGATGAAAGTCACTTCCAAAAGGGCCAGGGAGGATTTCTGGAGGAAAGCGTGGAACAAAGGAACTTGAATCGAAGAAGATGAGAAATTACCTTCAAACGCAGAACTGGCCTCCACTTTTGTCACAGATTAACCACGACTAAACCTCCAAATAGGATAACCGAAGATCGGCGATTTCTTATATACTTTAACAAGAAGTTAGCATCTTGCGCCCAATTAGCTGACTGGCTAGAAGTCACCAGTGAATGGGGACAGCAACAATCTGTGTCCTGTGTTCTTAACTCTTTTCAAGTCAATGTTTTGTTTACATTATGGCTGCATCAAAGCAATAATAAGTCATAGCTGTAGTTGCTATTTCATCCTCAAGGCTAATTGCAACACCTCCAACCTTTTGGTTGTGCTTCTTGTTCAGGCAGTTAAGTAAACAAAACCTTAGATCTGCAGCAGTAATTTCAGGACAGATAATACTCCAGTGTTTATCACTGGCGAGCATTATTCTCTATAAAGGATGGCTGAGAAAAGAGAAAGTAATCTGGTTTTGGCTGAAGTGTTCTCTATTAGCACTGATGGGTGAACTTCCTCGTGATTCGAAGACTGTTCCCAGATCTTGGTCCAAGCTCTTTCTCTCCTCCCCATAACCAGTTTGTGGTCCGTTGGCTTGCCATCATCACCTCTGGACCCTGGATGGCCATAAATTGATTTGATATAGCACCATTTACCCTCTTTACACCCACTGCTTTCAGAAGAAAACTGGCATCGGGGGTCACAGCCTATTTTGCCACAAAACACCCCTGCTTCTGAGAATCCCTTCCATTACAGGGAGCCAATTAACTTAGAAGAACGTAGTAACACTAGCGAGTCCCTAATGAGTGCTCATGATATGTACAGGGATTAAATAAAAATCTCACAAGTACCTCCGAAGGATATGGGCTTTGTGGACCCCGAGGCCAATTAGCCTGTCTCTGTTCTGACGGCAGGAACCTCTTTTCTTGTTCACCAAGAAAGTCTGCAAAAGCAGCTGCATCCTAATGGTCAAAGTCCTCACCCTTCCCTCTACCCATGTTCTGTTCCATGTGGCTTTGCAGTTCCAGGCAGAGTCTATTCCCCCATGCCTTGAATCTGGGCTGGTATTGTGACTTGCACTGGCCAACAGAGTGTGGCAGATGTGACAGTGTCAGCTCTGAGGCTGGACCTAAAGAGACTGTGCATGCTATGGCTGCTCTCCAGCCCTCTGTCACCCCTGATACCTGCTCGGTCCAGCCTACCGGGGAGTGAAGGGCACGTGGGCACATGGCACAGGCCAGTCTAGGTCAGCTCCCTTGAGGTGCGAGTCTAGCCCTGCTCAGCAGAGCCACCTGACTGACCCATAGCATTTCCAGGTAAGTAAACAATAAGCCTTCGTTTGTGCATGTGACTACTTGGTAGACAGAATCATGAGAACAAGATGAGTGATCCACGAGGCTGAGCTACTGCCTACAGGGAGCTGCTCAGACAGTAACACTAATGGTTTGGCAGGGTTTTCGACGTACAGGGTAGTGGTTAAAGTGTGAAAGGAGTCAGACTTGGGTTTGAGTTGATTCTGCCACCAGTATGTTATAAACTTGGGTGCTGGTGAATAAGGGACCACAAAGAATACCCTCCCCCCATTTCCTAATAAGGTCTGTTTTAAGGAACAAGAACTCTTGGTGCTCCGCCCTCCCCTTTCTTTAATTTCCCTCTCTGAGTTTCGGTTTCTTCATCTGCAGATGAAGATTACTATGCCAGTCTCATAGGGGCGTGTGAAAAATGAATGAGATAATGTATATATAAATAAAGTGCTTCACACAATGCATAGTACCTGGAAGGTACTCAATAAATGATCTAGATATATGCGCAATTACACAATATAGATACTATCCTCACAAATACTTAAAACAATGAAAGACTGTGCCCCCCTTGTCCAAGCCCCCCCAGTCTCCCCCGAACTACTGCCACATCCCCCTAACGGCTCTTCTGCCTCCCATTTGTGTCTCCACAATGCACTCTCCACGCAGCTACCAGAAGGTATTCTAAAAATGCAGGCCCATGCAGGCCACTCCCCCATACCAAAACCCTCCAAAGGCTTTCCATCACCACATATGATAACATTCAAGACTCCCCCTCACTCAATATGCTTAGCCATGCTGGCCTTCTCTCTGCTCCTCACATACCCCAAGCAGGACCCCACCCAGGCCTGTGTGCTCAGTCTTCTCTCCCCCTAAACCCTTTTTCCCCTGCTCTCTGCCTGCCCAGGCCTTTTGCGTCATTTAGACACCAGCTTGTGGCGTCTCCTAGATCCTGTGACTTGCCCCCGCACCCTGCCTTCCCGACCACCCATCTGATCACCTTTACAATAGTCATCTCCACCCAAAACTGTCTTTTGTATTTGCTCGACGTGTGTTGACCGCCTCCCTCCACCTGCATGGAAGCTCCATGGGCTGGGGACCCTGTTTTATTTGCTGCCGCAGCCCCAGTTTCTATATGGAGCCTGCATGGAGGCGGCACTTGGTACACACCATTGAATAACCAGAAATAAATACTCCCAGATCCTAACAAAGACTGTGTTGGGAAACAGGGACTATTTTCTCTGTTTTATTATATTTTGCAAATTGTCTATAATGAGCATCTTTCATTTCCAAGGTCAGAAACTAAAACATTACTTTTTAAAGAATGGGCTCTGCTTCACTTTGCACATAGTACTTCCAGGCGCCCGTGTGAAATGTGGTCGAGAGAAGGCCACTCAAGTCCCTAGAAAAGAAGGGGAGGAAGGGACAGGTGGAGAAAGAGCAGACCCAAGAGACACAGGAGAACCAGGCGGAGGAAGGACAGCGGGAAGGAGGAGCTGAGAAACTAAAGCAGGAGCACAGGATGAAAGGGGAAGTGGAAGAAGCGAGGGAGCGAGGAAGGACGTGGAAGGACAGAAGGTCTTAAAAAGGAAGGGAAGGGAGAGAGAAAGAAAAGGGTCAGCTGAAGACTAACACGGGAAACGTCCTTCTGGATCCCGGCTGCTGGGACCCGGACATGATACTGACGCTCTTTTTTTTTGTTTGTTTGTAATTTTTTGGGTAATTTTTTATTGTTATGTTAATCACATTACATCATTAGTTTTTGATGTAGTGTTCCATGATTCCTTGTTTGTGCATAACACCCAGTGCTCCACGCAGAACGTGCCCTCTTTAATACCCATCACCAGGCTAACCCATCCCCCCACCCCCTCCCCTCTAGAACCCTCAGTTTGTTTTTCAGAGTCCATCCTCTCTCATGGTTCATCTCCCCCTCCGATTTCCCGCCTTTTATTCTTCCCTTCCTGCTATCTTCTTTTTTTTTACATATATTGCATTATTTGTTTCAGAGGTACAGATCTGTGATTCAACAGTCTTGCACCATTCACAGCGCTCACCATAGCACATACCCTCCCCAAAGTCTATCACCCAGCCACCCCATCCCTCCCACCCCCCACCACTCCAGCAACCTTCAGTTTGTTTCCTGAGATTAAGAATTCCTCGTATCAGTGAGGTCATATGATACCTGTCTTTCTCTGATTGACTTATTTCACTCAGCATGATGCTGACACTCTTTAAGTGTCCTGAGCCTTACATGGCAGACACACGGACGTGAGGCAAAAACGAATCTCTCTCTGACTTTTTGTCAGATTCAGACAAGGTTCCCAGTAAGTACGCTCATGGCTGCCGAACAGGTGCACCCAAAGGCCTACCACAGAGATGGCTTTCATCTAAGCAGCTCTTCGCCCGTGACTCCCTCCAAGCGGTAAGACTGTCAACAGAAATCTGGGTCAGGCTTGATGCTGAAAGGCCAGCTCGGTCCCTTATGTGCGACCATCAGTACCCATGTCGTGCCATCCCATGGGTTGGCAGGCAGGCACGCCCCACCCACTGGGTGATCAGTCTCAGTCATACGGATGGCTGACTGGGTAGGGCCCTTACTCCCCAGCAGGCCCCTCTGACGGGCTGCCTCATCTAATCCTCACAATCACTGTGTGAACGTGGAATTATTAGTAAGTAATTATTAGTATCCTCCTTTTCCAGATGTGGAAGCAATTTAAGACAAGCTCAGAAATGCTAAATAATTTGCCAAAGGTTGCCCAACTAGCAGATGAAACAGGGACTTACCTCCCCATTTTTCTGACTCTGAAGCCCAAGTTTTTGTTGTTGTTGTTGTTGTTTTGTTTTTTAAAGATTTATTTTAGAGAGGGGCAGAGGGAGAGAGAATCTCAAGCAGACTCCTCACTGTGTGCAGAGCCTGACACGGTGCTCAATCTCATGACCCTGAGATCATGACCTGAGCCAAAATCAAGTGTTGGATGCTCAACCTACTGAGCCACCCAGGTGCCCTTGAAAAATCGAGTTTTTAATTGTGCAAATACCCCAGAAGTGGAGGCCAGAGAGCGTAGTGCTGCATCAGTGGAAAACGAGGGACTCTGCACTTCAGGAGTGAGAGTCCTGTGTCGGGACCTGGGCTAGGAGCCTAATGTACAACATTCTACTGAACCACCACCACCCCCCCACGGGCAGATCGTGTCCCACATTTTATGGATGAGGAAACGTTTGGTCAGAGAGGTGAAACCACCTGCATCAAGTCACACAGCTAAAAATCTGGTCGGGGGGGCAGGGTCAGGTGTCCCCTGAATCCACTGCCCATGCTGCGTTCCTCTTGGAGGAGTGGGAGGGGATGGGGAGGACCGCGCAGATTCCCTTCTCTCTAGCCCAGCATGGGCACGCAGCAGATGGACCCCAAAGAAGTGGGAAGAGCCCATGGACAAGGGCCCCCAGGAAGTTATGGGCAGCCAGCCACTGATTTCCTCTCCCTCCGTTCCTTCCTCTCCCCTCCCTCCCTCTCCTCCACCACCCCAGTCCCCCTGACTAGCTGAGGGCATGTCTGCCTTTGACATCACCACTGCCGGCCACAGGCTCAGGGCTCCTGTCCACACTACGTCTCGCTCACTGGCATCTTTAACGAGCTCTGGGACAGCCAACGACCATGCATCATGAGGAGAAAGGCAAGCATCCCTGGCAGAGAGGGTGTCTAGCATATTGTGTGGATATGAAGCTGGCTTCAAAGGCTGCTTCATGGGGGAGGCGTGTTCTACCTCTATGCCCTTCAGTGATCACTGTGCCCATGAGGGCTTGGTCTGGGTTTGGGCACAGAGAGACAGTTGGGACTCTGTTCTGAGGCTCAGCTCCGCCTTCATCCCTCTGCTTTGACCCGTCCCGTGAGACGGCGCGGTATACCCGAAAGCTCAGACAGACTTGGACGCATCATGGCATTACCCTAAATGGCTCCGTGGCCTGGGGCTGTCGTGTGGCAGGCAGAGTCTTGTTCCCTCATCTGCCAAGTGGCGTCGGATGGGTGGGTGGTGGGGCCAGGAAGGCGAGCCCCGCAGTGGGCATGGGGTCCACGTGTCCCTCCCACACGCTCCCCAGCACCTGTTCTCCCGTAGCTGCAGCCCCAGAGCCTGTGCCCCCCCCATGTGACCCCACGTCCAGGACAAGCACTTTGCCCTGGGATTGTGCATCAGGACCCGAAATGGCCCTGACTTGACTCGGCAGCTCCTAACTTGGCAGGAGCTGGGACCGGATTAACAAGGCCTCTCATTCCGAGGCTGTTTATCATCACGCTTCTTGCCAACGGTGTCAGCAAGAAACCTGCCTCCTTGAACTGACTGAAAGGTGAAGCCAGAGGAGCTCATAACCACAGCCTGTTGCAAGTCAGTCAAACAGTGGGCAGAAGAGACATTCCCGCTAGAGGTCAGGGCACAAGTGGGCCCACCAGCCTTCTCGCCATGGCCCTGAGGTCTGGTACCCTCCATCTCCTCCCCTGTGGGCCAAGGGCCTCTCCCCATCGCTGCCACAGCACCCCAGGGTGTAGAGAAGTCAAAGATGGGCCAGAAACGAACTCAGGGCCAAAGACTGAGGCCCAAGTGAGGCGCCTCTCAGATCGGACGACCCTGGCCCCTGCGGTGGGTATGGAGGGTCATCACAGGGAACAAGAGGCCCTATCCTTCTCCCACACACTCATGCCCCACCCCCACCCCACCCCAAAGCTGCGGCGCTATGGTGGGAAAAGATCGGGCCCCTCTGCCCATGCCGGAAATGCACGGTGCTCTGAACACCCAGGAGCTGGAAGGTGAAATCCCAGCCGCCTCTGGCTAGCTCCAAGTCTGGAAGTTGTCTTGTGCTCCAGCTCTCCCTACTTAAGGAGGGGAGGCCCAATCCCTCCCGAAAGCTGCCACAGGGACGGTGGGAGTGGCCAAGAATGACCATTTCAAGCCCCCTGCAACTCCACGCCCCAGAAGACAAGCAACAGGAGACACGTGGAGAGGACCGAGTGGATACCGACGTCCAGTGCCAGACCCCTGCCACGGGGTGCACGGTGGGGATGCCATCCAGACCCACCACTTTCCACAGATGAGTGGCTGACGGGGAGCAGCACCCGCTTGCATTTATGGCTGCCTCTGGACCCAGGTCAGTGGCGCCTTGCATCTCTACGGCCTCATTCCACCCTCCTGACAGTCCTGGGAAGTAGGTAGGACCAATGGGCATATTTTCCAATGGAGAAAGTGAGCCACTAAGCAATTTCCCTCGGTCCCCGTAGGACGGGGCTACTTTCTGATCAAGCAGAGAAACAAGCTCTCCCAACCTGGAGTCTATTTTCAGAGGCTCTTTCCATTTTTAATGACAACACGCACTAGAATCAGCACCACCTAGGTCCCTGGAGTCTGTTTAATTGTCTGAGTTGGTGAAAATGTGCAGGCCTAGTCATTTGAAACCGGCAGTTTTCAAAGTGCTGCCATGGCGAGTTATTAAACTGTCTATTCTCCTTTGGGCTACGTTAAATTTTTTGTTTGGATTTAGGGGAGGGAGTGAAACAGTGAACCAGATAAGGGGTGAGGTTTGCCAACGCTCCCTGAGAACCCATGAACCTGTGCCAAACAAACGGCCCCCACTCTCCCTGAACGACACCCTTCCTTCTCTCCCCAACCCCCAATCCAAACCAAACAAACATAGGAAGAAAAACAGGATTGTTCTAAAGCCCGAGTTTCCGGATGAACATGAATAGGATTCAGGTGTGTCTGTGGTTCTGCAGCTTCTCAAGGAGATTCACAAAATTCTTTCCTGTGCAAGACTCCAAGCTGAGCACCCAAAAGTAAACAAGCGTTTCCAGAGCCTCCTTGCCTTGGCTCAGGGCCAGGGCTCTGTGTGGCTGTCTCCTGCCGAAGTTCACAGAGTCCTGGCCTGATCTGGGTGTCACTGCACATTGCCCCCAGCCTCACTGTTACCTCCTGGTCAGGGTGTTTAGACCAAACCCATCCTCCAAGCTCCCAGGGACCATCAGCCTCTCATGCCTGCCAACTGTCCATTTCTCCATCCTGTCAGGCTTCAAATATTAACCACACACCTCTCATGTGGGAGGGAGAAGTGAGCCATGGATCTGGATCCAAAGAGTCCATCGCTTATGGAAACCTTGGGGAGATTCCCTGGGCTTCCCCTTGACCCCCCCATTAAATAACAGGATGCAAGGCTGGAATGACAGCAAAGGCTCATTCTGGCTCTGGCAATAAATTATCCCTGCAGCTCATGGGAGGTTTTCCCTTGCGATTTAGATCCCTGTTTGGGGCCAGGTTCAGGCCATTCTATGGAGGACTCGGACAATTGCAATACCTTCCTCACTGGTCTCTCTGCCACCTGCAATCCTGTCGGCCACCAGGTTACTCTTCCTAGAACATCTCCAGGGTCAAAGGCAGCCAATGGCTCCCCACTGCCTCCCAGTTTAACTGCAGACAACAAAGGACCTCCTGACTCAGGCACATGGCCCTCACCGTGGAGTCTCTGCTCAAACCAAGCTGCTCTACCTGGCTTCCTGGACATCCTTGCTTCACGTCCTCTCTACCTCTACCTGTCCTGCCACCTATCGGGGCTGAATTCAGGCCCTCTTCCTGCTGATTGCCCCAGTGTTGGTGGCAAATTTTAACTTCCCTCGCACTTAGTGTCTAGATCATATTGCATGAAGCACATGCAAGCCTAGAATTTTGACCAGATTAAGTCACTCTGCAACTTCTAAGCAATTACCCATTCTCAGATTAGATTGGAAATCTTTTCAGGGAAAGGACTTGCCAATGCCTTGCATAAAAGATGATTAGCAAAGGCTTGCTGATTAAAACATTCATTTGTGGGGGCGCCTGGGTGGCTCGGCGTCCAACTCCTGATTTCAACTCGGGTCATGACCTCAGGGTCCCGGGCTCTGGGCTCAGCAGGCAGGCGGCTTTGAGGTTCTCCCTCCCTCTCCCTCTGCCCCTCCCCCCATGTTCTCTTTCTCTCTAAAATAAATAAGTCAATCTTTAAAAGAAAAACAGAAAACATTCATTTGTGTAACAAACATTCACTGAACACCTACTATGCACTAAGCTCTGAGAATTTATAAATAAAACCCAACCCCTGGGAGCATAGAGACTGGAGGCAGAAACAGTGAGCAAGCGGACGGTTAGAATACAAGTGCTAAGTGCTCTGAGAGAGCCTTGCCCAGGGAACCAAAGGTTGGCGTTCAAAGGTTGATCATTAATCCAGATCCCTGCAGAGACCGCAGGGACATCAGGAATAGCTTCTCTGATGGAGCTGGCATCTTGGTGGACTCCTGAAATTGGCCACACAAGTCAAGGCACAAGGGGCGGCCAAGGCAGAGGGAACAGAATATGGGAAGGCATGAAGATGTGAGGAAATTCATGGGCCAGTCAGGGAACTGAACGGTTGGCATGGCAGGCGCTCAGAGGGCAGAGAGAGGAGTAGAAAGAATGGAGAGCAAAGACTAGCTTCAGGTGCTCAGATCTTATCCTCAAGGGGATGCGAGCAATGGATGAAATATTGCTGTGGCACCCAAGTGGATGAGGGATCAGAGAGGGGGACTAGAAATGAGGGTCCCCCCACAAAATGACAGAAGACCGGGTAGGTGCAAGAGTTACTGATGAGGTGGGTTCACTGTGAGCCAGCTCGATATGGGGAAAAGAGAAGGAGAGAGTAAGATAAACTTGTAGGTTTCTGGCCTGGACAGCAGGAAAGGAGGTGGTTAAAATACACTGAAAACAGGGAACACAGTGGAGTGAGCACATCAGAAGAAAAAGATGGTGTCTGGTTGTGGGCCCACCAAGTCCGAGGTGCTGGTGCTGTCCAGATGAAGAAGCTGGAACACACGGATCTCAGCTTTGTCCACAAGTCTAGGCTTCAGGAGAGCAACCCGAACGACACACACAGACTTAATAATCTTGAAATCCCCCCAGGAGAGGACACAGGGCATTAAGAAAAGCAGAGAAAAAAGATCCTAGGGGAATACTGACATTTTAGGGACATGTAGGGCCAGGGAGAAAAGCATTCCATGGAGGATACTTCGAAGAGGCCAGAGACAGAGGAGGTAAACTAGTTCTTGGACAAGCTGGTGAAATGGGACTGACCAAAAAGATGGTTCTCCTAATTATATTGTTAATCCCTGATGGGCAGTCACTGTGCCTCCTAATCAAGGAGCTACATTATTACCTCCATTAAACAAATGAGAAACAATACAACAAGACAGATCAAGTAATTTACTCAAGGTCAAATAGTTGGAAGAGCCTACATTCAAAGTAGGGCTAGTTCCAAGGCCCTCACGTTCTTTCTACACGTCCACCGGCACCCACACACATCCACCCACAAAACGGGCCAAAGGCTGGCGTCCAACACTTTTCTTCAAGCAACACTCCCGGGCCCCCTGCATGTGGCAGGGATCCTACGGTTCTGACATGGATCTTGGGATGTCAGGTGTCTACCTTCCAATCTCTGTGGGGGTATTTTGTGAGGGGTGCTTGCAAGGGTGTTCCTATGCTGAACAACCCAGCCTAACAGAGGTATATTTCCCTTTGCTGTGTGTCCATTACACCTACTGCCTGAAGTTCCCACAACAGCTTTTTATTTTTGTATTCTTGGTCTGGCAAGCTTATGTTGGGAGGGCATGAGCAGTGGAGGTAGGGAAGATGTTGGATGAGAATGTCTGGAGGGATTCCCTCTCTAGCCCACAGTCCGAGATGTCTATACCACAGGCTGGGTGTATAACAAGGAAGAGGGATATTTTCTCCCTCCTTATTAGTTAATGATAATTCTTAAAGGTTGCGAAATCATAGGCAATAGGAACTGCCGGGGGAGGGGGGGCGGGGGGGCGGAGGTTATGCTAAATCAGGGATGTGGATTCTTGGGGGAAAAAAAAAGTCAACTTAATTCCATGGAGTCAGCTGTTATCTAAACAAAATGGATGTTGTACCCCGAGCATCTCATTTGGGGTGAGGTGAGCAATCCCCTAATCATGCTAGCCCTTGTAATTGCTGCCCGGGTGGGGGGCAGGGGGCACTTCAGCTTCATATAAGTATTCACTGCACAAGTCTGGTCATTGCTCAATGGGCACACACCTTTGTGATGAGGTGTCATGGAAGGAATTACATTATAAAGAAGTGACAACTCAGTCTCAGTCATTTAGGGAGAGGGAAAAGTAAAATATATAGTTTACAGCGGTCACCTGGTTTTTACATTCAAGTGCAAGCCAAGGCTTGGGAAAAGGCATACACTCAGGTTTTCTTAAGTAAATTCAAATCCCACCTAGGGGGGAAAAAAAAAGCCAAACAGCCACTGATTCACATGAGGAATAAAAGTGGAGGGGTTTATTAAATCTAGTGTTTACCACCATGTTGGTGGGGGGGAGGGGGAGACACAGTAAATTTTCACCCAATTTTAAGCCTGCGGTAAGTCAGCCTATAGTCCTACAGTTCCTTAACATACGCTACCATAATATCCTAGACCAGACAGTTTCTGAGAAATGTGTGGTTTCAGAAAAACTGAAAAATTTCCACCTTGCACAAAGGGTTTGTAGCCAAGCTAAACCCATCTGGCTCCTGCGTAATGTGGTCTATGGAGAAATCAGCACAGGACAAAAATCTGCCTTTACATTTCTCATGGGGTGAGATCTGTGTGCCTCTTGGGTAAACAGAAACTAGACACCAAGTCATTACTAAACACTTTCTCCTTTAGTTCCTCAAGCCAGCGCCCACTGGGACCAGGCATGTGAAGGGAAGTCCCACCAGAGTCTAAGTGGACCAAGAACATCCCATTAGCTCTGAAATCCTTGGCCGTTCCAATGTGTTGACAACTCCCCCCCGACCCCAATGCCAATCAGCTCAGATTTCCTAACACAAGACTCCCTTCACAGAAGGCAGGTCTTACCTAGTCATCGGGGGTGAGTTGGTTGACAAGGACACCAACTATAAGGAGATGTTGGGCAAATGACAGGTGGGAAAGGCAGGAGTCAGTACCTGCTGTTAGATGAAGACAAATGGTCCTCGGGTGGGTGGCGGTGTGAGGGGTGAAGGTGTAACTCGGCTTCCTAAAGCCACACAGCAAGGGACACGGCCTCTGGCAGCCGCTCAGTGGACAGGCATATAGAAGATGGCAAGGCATGGCCTCAAGGGGGAGGATAAAAAACTGAAGATTGGTGAGGTTTTTTTTTTTTTTTTCCCTGAAACAGGCTACGAAAGAAGGTCAATAACTGGAATAATTCCTTAAGATGGATAATTCATAAAACCAGTCTCCTGGAGAAGAAATGTCTATTCTCATTCTCTCTCTCTCTCTCTTCCTCCCCCTCGCCCTCCCCCCTTCAATCTATTGAAGCTAACTAAGCAAGAGAAAGGAGACAATTTAATTCCCAGAGCTGGCAAGCTGTGGGGACTTTTCCAGCCTGGGGACTTTTCATACTGAAATCAGAGAAGCAGGTATTGACTTTTAATATGCACAAACTCTACCTACTTCTGATAGAATCTGAGGCCACACCAAAAGGAATGAAATGATTATTTCTTAAAGGCCTATAAAAAGAAGAAATGGGTTATGGTTAAATAATTAAAGAATAGTGAGAAAAGTATCAAACTCTACCTAGGTGTTCACTCTCTGACTCTTGTAACTTGAATCCTACACTATTTTAATACAGATTCATTTAATGTTTTTATCTGTCTAAATAAAGATCTCTGGTTCAACAGGAACTTCAGAGAAGACGGATTGTTCTATTTCTCCAATCGACCAACCACATTAAGGCAAGTCTTGCTGTATGGATCTGAAAGGGCATGACCAACGCATCATCATTTAGGAGCACGGTCTCTTAATTTTACCCCCTCTAGGTAAGGCCATAGTTCCCAATCCTGGCTAGGGACCAGATTCACCTGGGGAGCTTTTAAAAATTACAGATGCTCGGTACCCCTCCCATTTTAGTCAGAAGCTCTGAAAAGAGGACCTGGGCTCTGTAGTTTTGTTGTGTTTCATTTGTTTTGTTTTGTTTTAATGAAAGAGGAAATAGTCTTCTCACATACTTTTGGTGGGAGTATGAACTAGAACAATTCCTTTGGGTCCTATACACTTTGATCAAGCAATTCCACATCTAGAAATTTAAACTTTAGATATGCCACCCAAACATACCAAAAAAAAAAAAAAAATGGCAACCAGGGATGAAAACAAGCTAAATAAATTATGGCATATGTCCTGACAATGGGATTCCATTAGCTAGTGGTTCTATATATTCTCTTGTGGAAAGACACCCAAAAGGTATTAAGTAAAAAGGGGAAGTTGCATAACATTATGGATAGTATACATACACTATGTGTAATATACACATTTTTTTTTTTAGAGAGAGAGAGTGCACATGCACATGTGTGTGAGCTGGTGGTGGGGAGGTGATGGACAGAGGGAAAGGGAGGGGTAGAGAATCTTAAGCAGGCTTCATGCCTAGCATGGAGCCGGAGGCGGGGCTCCATCTCACGATGTTTGACCTTGAGATCACCACCTGAGCCAAAATCAAGAGTCAGACCCTTAACCGACTGAGCCACCCAGGTGCCCCAGTATGCATGCTATTCTATGTATATAGTATGTGTACATATATTTCCATAGTCCCATACACACACACACACACATGTGATTATAAACACAAAGAAAATGGAAGTGTCCAAGAAACTGTTGACACTTAAATCTGGGAATGAGATATAAGAACTCAAGCTGTACACTTGTACAGTTCTGACTTAATTTTACGACGATCATGTATTACTTTTGTAATTCCATATTTTAAAAGAAATTGTTTCAAAGACCTCCACTGGCAACTCTCACATGGGGCCAAGGGTGAGAACCAATGGTCTAGGGGGAATAGCCCCTGTGGATGTAAGGAGATCAGACACTCAAGCTTCTTAAGGAAACCCACCGCCCACACAAGCAGGAGTGTGCACACCATGTCATACTTCCGACTTGCCAGAAGATGGCGCTCTAGAGGCAATCATCCAGCTCTTCAGTCAAAACTTGTCAAAACCAATTTTTCATTAACCACAGTCTTTTTACTACTCCAAGGACGATTTTATGTGTGCCCAAAGCATTCTTTGCTGCTGCTTCCATAAACAGAGGTTTACCCATATTTATGTCATATGTATTTTTTTTTTTCATAGAAATCCACAGGCTGTTCAATAGTTTCAAATACAACATTGGGGAGATGTTTTCCTGAAAGGAATTGGCATATTCCTTGCTCAGATCATCCCCCTCCACCTCCGCACTGTTTCCCTGTTGTCTTTGCTCTGGTTTACTCATCTCCTTATCTTATTCCAGAGTCAATGCCACAAAGGCAGGTGGTAATCAGCCATGTGGGGCATGCGTCCTTCTAAATCTATCCACACCTTTGGCCCAGAAAGTATGGGCCACAGGGCAGCCCAGGGCAAGTGCCACGAGTTTTTCTGCCCTCCCACTAACACTGATTTTCTGGAAGTGGGTGTGTTGCCACAGCAACTGTCAAATCACATCAATTATGCCGCCTCTAACCTCCCAACAGCTTCTTTAAACATACCACGCTTGAGACACGTGGCTGGAAGTGCCGAGCACCAGGCCCCTCACTGTACAGCAAAGTTTCCTTTCTCTGGGTCGGAGGGAGTTAGCCCCTTTGTGGATTAACTACCATATACATTCATTTTATTCTCTCCCCCCCTTTTTTATTCCAGTTCAATGTTACCACATAACTCTATGATCTGAATTGTTTCCAGTGCACTTTTTTCCTCTGCATATTTAATAGAGACTAATTCTTAACATCAGTCAAGAAAAACTCAATGAGTCACTTAAATGTATCCTTCCTATTAACATAATTTTTGCTCATTCTTCAAGACACAATCAAGGATTATCTCTGATACTCCCTCTACACCTCATTCGGAGCTGACCACTCTTGCCTCAAGAGCTTCTCAAGTTCAATGGCCAGTATCTTTCTCATCTCTGAATCCCCAACACCTAGTGCAGTGCCGGGTAAGCAGTCGACTCTCAGTAAATATCTGGTAAGAAAATGGGTAAATGGACTCCAAAACAAATGTTCATTTGCTTGTGGTTCTCCATTAATTTTTATTATGTTATTGTTATTAAGTAACAGGGATAATGATGTGATGACCGGGTATCAGACTTGCAGTTAAGACCTAAACAACACATTACAAATCCCTTTTAAGAGGAAGAATACAGAAAGTTCATTCCTGAGACTTTTATACCATCTTCTTTTTCATTCTTGTTTTTTTTTTTTTTCCCTGATCCAAGAAGTGCATTGAAAGGGAGGCTTCTCCATATGGGGAGAAGCAACGAAGCCCCAAAGAAGGAAGCGACCACATTCCTGGAGTCCTCAGCAGGCAGCGTGACATCTGGTCCGCACTCGGGGAAAAGAGGCCACATCCTCACATGGAGATCTATTTTTGCATTCCGAACTGCTGATGCTTCACTCATACAAGTTGCCTCACACACAGGAAAGGGAAGGGAACCGACATTTACCAAGTGCCGGCTGCACACGTTCTGCTGCTTCCCTCACACACACAGCCCTCCAGGAGCTGTCAGCCCCATGGGCGGAGTCTGCAAGGAGCACCCCCCAAGCATGCTTCTGAGAGGCACACGGAGGGGAACACGGAGCAAGCACTTCCAACTGCTTCCATTCATCCGGCCGACAGCAAATGCAGAGCCGATGCCCAGCATCTCCGAGTACCCATGCATGCTCCCCCACCCAGGACTCCTCCGGGTGGCGGACTCGGGAAATCCACAGGTCTCCCTGTGGCACTGGAGCAGGTCAGCGGAGGCTGGGCTCAAAAAGGCTGAATCCTGTCTTGACTTACACAAACTGTGCTGTGGGCTGAGCTCAGAGGCAGTAAATGTTCCTATTACCCAACTGGAGCATCCCTGTATCTTCCTGGATCTGCGTGTTTATCATTTCATGGTGTTTCACATTTAAAACTATCTTGGAAGGCACGGTGGATTTGAGAATCATACAAAAGCGCAGAATTCATTTTTCAGTTAAATCCTTCCTGATTTATCAGTAAAGCCTGTCTCTTGAAAACTAGCCTCTCTGTGTCCTTTAAAAATCAGACTCCCTGGGAATTTGCTGAAAACTGAGGACCGCCACAGACACGCGCTTGGGTCAGACTGAGGTGGCTCCTTCGGTCTGCATCCCTTCCACATCTAGCTTCCCGGGTCATCATGAATCACTGTGGTGTACCATGGACACAGGTATTCAGACGTTCCAGGACTTCTGCCTTCCACAGGCCAAATGCCTTCTAGACTAGAAGCAGTGGCGGGTTCTGGCGTCTGACTGTGGGGCTTCATATTCCAGCCCTGAGTCCACTGAGCATGCTCCCTTCAGCATGTGTTCGATTCCCTGGGCCTGTTTTCTCACCTGCGAAAGAATGCTGGGAGTGCCTACCGAGTACTAATAATAGTAGTACGCAGAGGTTGTTTTGAGTTTTAATAAGATCATACACGTAAACCACCTAGCCTAGTGCCCAGACCGTAGTTAAGTGCAAAAGAAGGGTGAGGTAGTCTGTGTCTTTTCTATCCATCCTGTCTGATGGAAGCTCTATGTTCAGAGAAAAACTGGTCCCCACTGCTGACTGATCCTCAGGATCTCATCAGTCAGGAGAAAAAGCAGAGGGACAAGCAGGAACCCCGGGTCCTTGGGGTAAGCCAGCATCACAACGCCCTCCTGGAGTCCTCAGGCTGCACCAAGTCCTTCTTTCCTTCTTTTAATGTTGGTTTTGTGTATTTGTCTGCTTGTCTTCAGCTTGGAGGGAGGAAGGTATGTGCCTCCAGGGTTAGAGGATGCTCCTTTTACATTCAAAGGGAGATATCCAGAAGCGCCTGAGCAAGAGCCACCCTAGGCCCTGTGACAAGGGGCAACCCAAGCAAAGGCAGCATTCAGCTGAACTAGCCTGGCCTTTTTTTCTAGACTAAAAACAGGCTAATTTATTAATATCATGGAAGCAAGGTGCTAGGAGGGAGTTAAGACCTGAGGAAACAGACTCGGAACGACTTCAGGGCTGCTTCAGGAGTTAATACATTTCTCTTTTTTAAAAAGTTCCCCACCACGCGATCTGTAATGTTTAAATTCATAGACGACTGTGTACATACATTTGCATATGAATAGCTAAGGTCAATATGTTCAATTGTTAATTCTGGGAGAAAGAAGGAAGGGAGCCTGCTATGTACTATTTTTTGTATTTTAAAACTTTTTTCAAAATAATGTTTCCAGTACCTCAGTTGCTTGACTAATTCTCCACACTCTTCTAACCAGAGACCTTTGCCACCTCACCCTGGTGGGAGGGCTGTGCTTCTCCTCAGCATACTGCTAAACTGAGGCAGAGTAAAGTGAGGAACCACGGCACTTGCGGGAAGGCTCCAGCATCTCTGGGCATCGCTAGAAGGTTCAAGCTGTATTTCCTGCACACGGCATGTGGGACACTTAGAATGGACTCTGCAGAGACAACGCTGAGGACATCACAAATGCAGCTCTTGACCTATTGCTGCGGGGGAGGCGGGGGATGGTGGGCCCACAGCATGCCCCTGAGTGTGGGGCTGCAAGCCTTCAGGGTGGGGACCTGGGAAGCCCCCCTCCTCTTCAGCAGGGCATGTCTGCCTCCGCACCCCAACTCCAGTGGGCATGGGCAGAAGCACCCTTCTGTAAACCAACCAAATCCTACACTCAGAGAAGTCACCCCCAACATGCCACACACCAAGGGGCATGAACCAAAGAAAAGTAAGTTGGTGCTTTTAAAAAATAAACGTCCCTCTGCACTTCTCCCTGCCCCCAACCCAACATGGAACTCCTCTACTTACCCAGCTAAAATCCCAATCAAGAACCTGTTGGATAAGTTTTAAGAACTGTTACAGGTGATCTGGGAACATGCAGGCTGGAGCTAGCGCCTTCCAACTCTGTCACTGAGGGAAGGAAAATTGGGGGGTCAATATCCACTTTTATTTGTGAGCATCAAAATGCTCTTGTCTGAAAACACTCTTCATCCTTGCCTATTAAAGAATCAATTGGAAAACAGCAAAATGTTAACACAGAAGAGCAGCTCACTGGAGCCTTATGAGGAGCTCGGGGGCTCTCACCGTGTCAGCAGGGGTGTGTGTCTGCACCTTGCCTCCTCCGAGACCACCCCGGCTCAGCTCTGTCCCAGAGGAGCTCATCAGGCCATCCTCACCCTCTGCAAAGACAATCTTGCCAGCACCCCTGAAGATAGGAAAGTTGGCGCAAATTCTCTTTTAAAATCACTTATGATGAGGGACGCCTGGGTGGCTCAGTCAGTTAAGCGTCTGCCTTCGGCTCAGGTCATGATCCCAGGGTCCCTGCTCAGCAGGAAGCCTGCTTCTTCCTCTCCCACTCCCCCTGCTTGTGCTCCCTCTCTCGCTGTGTCTCTCTGTCAAATAAATAAAAATCAAATCTTAAAAAAAAAAACCACTTATAATGAAAGTAATGTCTTTGTTATTTCAACAAATGTTTCCTGAATGCCAACTGTGGTCTAAAGCATGGTTTAGGTGCTGGGGATAAAAGCCTCGTCCTCTAAGAAACTCCGAGTCGGGTGCAGAGTCAACAAGCACCTACCGCGTACATGCAGAAGTGCTTTGTGAGACAAGAGCATAGTGCAACACACCTTCACGGACTTCATTTTATGCAAAATGGAAAAAAAATTCCTGCAGGATTAAAATACTCACATTGGTATGAGGATAGGCCAGACTCAAGACCGACAACTTACTGATTTTCAAAGCAGTGCAGGTATAATCTGTTCCCAATGATAACTGCTCTGCCATTATAACGCATGAAGAAAGGCACTGTGCGTTGCCCCAGTTAATTATAAAGAGAAATTACATTCCCTGGACACTTTCCCAAGTGAGGGCAAGGGGTAGAGGCCTGAAGGAGGCGCCTGGCTGGGTGGTAAGTGACAACTAGCCAGGGCTTACACATTTACCATGGCCGACATACCAAGCGGAGAATCCGCACAAGCAATGGACAACTGACACCTGACGCTGACCACAGGCCATCTCCATCATCTGCTAGAGCTGCCGTCAGTTGGTCGAGAAGGAAAATGCGATTAAAAAACACCTGTCTGGCTTATAAGGGGAAGGAGAACAAAGCTTCAAATAAACTTCTGAACCTCAACCCTTTCTCAGTACTTTCAGACCTCTTTGAAACGGCAGGGCGACCGCCATCTCCCCAGTAACCTTCTCTAACCTCACCTGGAATGACTAATGTGATTGCAACAGTGTTACTCTGTCAAGTAGCACTCGCTCCACCCCCCCCACTGAGCTGATGCATCTACCAGCCATGTGAGAACTTGGCATTATCTTTAAAGCTAATTACCAGCAGGTTTTTGTGACAGGTGGAATGCGTTTCTGTCACTTCCCTTCCGCAGAGTAAGCAAAGGCGTCACCAGGTGACCGGCGGGAGGCTGCAGCCTGCTCCCCGAGGTTCTGGGCGAACGAGGGGGCTTCCCATTGATGGCCTGTCCTATGAAACAGCAGCCTGGCAGAGGCACCCTGCTGGAAAAAGGTCCTTTAAATCTTACTTCACTGTGGCTTGGCTGGATGGGACTGACAACAACAGCAACAGTCCATAGCCGAAAACACTAGAACCATAATAAGGCTCAGCACTTGGGAAATCCCTGTGGAATTTATGGCTTGGCATGACGGGGAAGGAGGAGTTTTACTTCCAGTCATTTGTTACAAGATGGGTCTATTTCATTGACAGAAGAGAAGTTAGCCTTATTCCCATAAATCTTTTTTGAATCATTTTGATCTTTCCTAAGGAGGGTTTAAAATTCCAGAAGCAATGTTATTTTCAAACCCAAGTCAGGCACCAGGCAGCCACCTAGAATAACTGAGTCTAAGGGGATACCAAAAGAAGTATATTCTATTAACCTCTCTCTTCTGATACCTCTTTTTAATTTTTAAAAAAGATTTTATTTATTTATTTGACAGAGAGAGACAGCGAGAGAGGGAACACAAGCCAGGGGAGTGGGAGAGGGAGAAGCAGGCTTCCCGCGGAGCAGGGAGCCTGACACGGGGCTCAAACCCAGGACCCCGGGATCACGACCTGAGCCGAAGGCAGACGCTTAACGACTGAGCCACCCAGGCCGCCCCCTGATACCTCTTTTTGAAATGAGATCTATGTTTTCCTGAAGGAAAAATGATCAGGTTGGTCCCTGAGAAAAGGAAGACGGAGACAGGACCAGAGGTGAAGTGGGCTGGGGGAGGGGTGAGGGTGGGTATTACAAAACCGTGACGTACAAGGGGCGGGGGGGTAAATAAAAAGGGACCGGGAGGGAAAACTGAATGGAAGAGGTCCATTTGTTTATTTTCACAGTGTTTGCCATTCCAGGAGGCTTGCTGAAGTTCCTGCCTTCAGTGGTTGGCCCTGGACCAACATTTGAAAGTCTTAGATCTTTGGAAAGAAAGATTTGGACAACAAAGCTGTTTTATCTGGGAGGGTAACCAGTTTACTCAAGAGTTCCAGGACTTTGGTTTTGATGTTATTACCTTGGCCTAAGCTTCTGTCCTAGGCAGTCCTGGCTGTGTTTACTGATTTAGCAAGGGAAACAAAAGATCCCGGGAGGGAGGGGGGCGTCTCTCAGGCCCAGCTTCCACCTTTGGCTGCAGGGCCTCATTACCTGGGCACCCTGCAGACGGCAAAGATGGGGAAGAGTCAAATATTTTTTAAAGGTCCTATCTCTCTCCACTCATAGGAGGGAAACAACACTTCTCTAACTTACTCCCCAAATAGACCCTGCCGAGGATGTTCTGCCAAGGAGTGATGCGAAAGTGTGTTCCAAAGTGAAATGTAAGCTTGGCCCGGTGCCCAGCTCGCGACTGTATTTTGCACAGAGCTGCAGGCTGGTGGTACTGAAGGAGCACATTTCCCTCCACGTGACTGCAAGAGCCAGGCAGCCCAAGCAGATTTCTTTGTGTTAATAAAATGTGATCTCTAGACAGTACACACCAGCAGCCCTGGGAAAACGTGAGCCAGGGAGAAGGACCCGGGGAAACCCACGCACAGTCCTGGCTGCAAAGGGACGGCAGTTGCCGGCAAACTCATTGGTGTCAAGGCGAGGCCTTCCAGGCCTGCAAGTGCAAATGGAGAGCAGAGTCTGGGAGGAAAAGACCTGTCAGGTGCTTGGGGGAATGCTGCTAGAGAAATAAAAATAATCCATGGAATCCTATCAAACATGATCCCATGCAAATGTTTCTTGGTAGTCCTTTGTGGACACCTTCTCAAGATTTGGAGTAGACCCGGCATTCTGGGCACCTCGCCCCAAAACTGAGACTACCCCAAATACGGCAGTTTGACTCCCAGGTTCAATTGTATATATTCTGATCTGGTGTAAGGGGTGGTAAACACATATTTCTATTCCCTCACCCCACAGCGGCCCAGCAGATGCAGTCAACTTTTTATGAACACAGGCAACCATGGGGAGGGAATCATAAGCAACCAAAACAATCACCATGGGAAGGCCTGCCTGGACCATGAAGAGCTTGCTTCTGTGGCCGACTCCTGCCTCGTTAACCACTGTGGCCTTGGCCTCCTCTGACCCCAGGAGGGAGCCACTGCTCAGGGCCTCAAGCCTGTCAAGCTGTATCTTTGTGGGGGGGGAGGTTCACAGGCTGAGGAGGAAAAGGGGGGATTAGCCACCCCTGCTCACTGAGCCTCCTTTTAACACAGCAGATCACAATCTCCAGGATTTTCCAATTCACTATGCCCTCTGGCCAACTTGATCTTCCCAATGTGGAGAGTGTGTGGAGGCTGGAGTACCAGGGGCTCCCAAGGGAGCTTCTGAACCTCTCAGGGACTATGCTGGAGATGGCAGGACTTTATGGGCCAATGGGTTCCTCTGGTTAAAGGGAGTGGAAAGTCCTGGAAGACATTGCACCTCTGCTCTCCTCCCCTGCAGCAGCCCATCCCCCGGGCTCCTTGACCACGGGCAGGCAATCAGCCATAACCAGCTAATTATGGAGCAGCGAAGTTGATGAGCACCTCCCAGGCCCAGGTGAGCCTTCACCTTGGTTAATCTGCAAACCAGTTAATCGGCCTCAGGATAATTGAAAAGTTAATCGTATGCAGAACTCAAGTGCAGTCACTGGAAACAGCAAGAAACCACAGTAGCAGAGGAAGCCAGGTCCACTCTCTGCGAACTCTCTCGGTCCGCTTTCTAGATTCTCCGCAGACAATGTTTAACCTCAGGGCCACCGCCCCCTGCCTCACACACTCCCGGACCCACCCCTTGCCACACAGTAACCTTGATCCCAGGGAGCACATTGTAAGTTCTCAATAAAATGTGACCACTATTATTCCACTGGCGCAGTGCATGGATCCCAAGCTAGAGACATCTGGCTGGCTATGGGAGGCATACTGGGAGAGCTGTGAGCAGCATCACAGGTTCAAACATCACCAGGAAAGCAGATCCACAGCACAGACACATAAAACTCATTCTAAAATGGAAGAGAAATAAACTTCAGAATATCGGTTCCATCAGCATGGATAACGGAAGGTCATCCCAGGCCCAAGCAGACTGTTAAATTCTCCAATGCCTTCTTCAAGAAGGTGGAAGCACAAGAATCACAGTGTGGAGGCACTGAGGGGCCCAGCCTCCTGTTCATTCCAAGGTACAGGTTTTTCAGGGAATCTGCAGCCATGACTGCTGGCCACAACTGCCAGGCTCGGTGGTTTGTGGTGGCCTTTGCTGAAGCAGTGAACACCCACCCAAGCCCGACCTCCACTGCAGTGTCCCCTGGAACCTGATGGGGATTGTTGCTTTTACAACTTTTCTCCACCTTGCAACTCCTGCCCTGTGATCACGGTGCAGAATCAAGAGACTTCCCTTCTTCCATTCTATCAAGCTCCCCAGAAGCAGCCTCCCGCAGAGCACAAAATAGTATGTGCCAGGGGTTCGGAATAACACTTTTCCAGAACACCAGAAACCGCACAGGCCCGAGTCCTTCATCTTCTGCCCAAAGGAGGGACAAGTACTGAAGGATCTTTCCAACCTGCTGTCGGGGCAGCAGATACCTGGCACAAATACTGTCCCACCTATGCCCGTGGCAGACATCCTTAATTCATCACAGAACTCTTTGCACTGAGCCCGGCCCAGGCTTCAGTCTTCCAAGATGACGTTCCAGGCACCTACCAGTGCATTGCAGCCAGCTGGGAGCTGCAGCCTGCTGCCATGGTGAGGGGTGGGGAGCCACAAACCTGAATCCAGACATGCAGGGGAGCAAGCCGGAAGCAGAGCTGGCCACTGCCCTCCTAGAGAAGTTGCCATCAAAAAAGCGAGCTGTGGGGCTTGGGGTTTTCCTTTTCTCCCCCCCATAAAAAAAAAAAATTACTTTGTCTGGCTAGTAAACCACTGCTAAAAAACCCAACTCCTGAAGCAGTAATTCCAGCCAGATAACCTGCTTTCAGGGTTACTCGGGAATGGTGAATACCACAGAGAAGCCAGGAGTCCCCATTCAGAACAAAGGCCATTTTTAAGGAAGAAACTAGCTTTTAATGCTGTTATTTTTTTTTAAGATTTTATTTATTTATTTGACAGAGAGAGAGACAATGAGAGAGAGCACACAAGCAGGGCGAGTGGGAGAGGGAGAAGCAGGCTTCCCGCAGAGCAGTGAGCCCGATGCGGGGCTCGATCCCAGGACCCTGGGATTGTGACCTGAGCCGAAGGCAGATGTTAACGAATGAGCCACCCAGGCGCCCCAATGCTGTTATTTTTTCCAAAGGTGTCAAATGTCTTTTGCTTTTCAGCTTTAGTGTTTAAACTCCATCATTCTTTATGAGTGGCAGAAGGTCAGAGTCTTAATCCATCTCCTTGCTTGGGAGCAATACCATCACCCCAAGAGGCTCTGCATTTTTTGCACCAAAATTTGAATGTTAGTCTTCCAGCTCATAGTAGCCTTAGAACAGAGTCACAGAGCTAAAAATAGCAGCCACATTTTACAGATAAGAAAATGGAGTCCTTGAGAGATTCGGTGACCAGGGACACACAACCCAATCCTGGCAAACTAGCTCCAGAACCTCGATTTGGCTGACTCCAAATTCAGTGCTCCTTGTAAATGGCCTACCTCCAAATTGCTGCTACGTGTTTTCTCTTTTTTAAGATTTTATTTATTTATTTGAGAGAGAGAGAGATAGCACGAGCAGGGAGAGGGGCAGAGGGACAAGCAGACTCCCCACTGAGCAGGAAGCCCGACATGGGGCTTGATCCTGGGACCCTGAGATCATGGCCTGAGCCAAAGTCAGATGCTCAACTGACTGAGCCACCCAGGTGCCCTATCCCCTCTTGCCACCTAAAACCCAATGGAAATAAGAATGCTAACCCAATGTATACTTTGAATTATACTTTGGTCAATTTTCTAGTGGCTAACTTATATTTATGACATACTTGTAAATTAGAAGGATGTAGATTATTCTCACCTTACAGATGAAGAAGTAAAACCCCAGAGAGGTTGATAACTTGCTTGAGACATGTGATAGCACAGCTGGGACTATAAAGTAGATCTTAGTGTACCTAGAGAAGCATCATGAGGCTTTGCAAAGACTCAGCCTGACAACACAGAAATCTGGGAGAGTCCAAACACTGAACTACAAGTACCTTTTAGAAAGTAATCTTTAAATACCAGATTCTCGGGGCACCTGGGTGGCTCAGTTGGTTAAACATCTGCCTTCGGCTCAGGTCATGATCTCAGGGTCCTGGGATGCACCCCACATCAGGCTCCCTGCTCAATGGGGAGTCTGCTTCTCTTTCTCTCTCTGCCTCTATGCTCTCCCTTTTCTCTCTCTCTTTCTCAAATAAATATTTAAAAATACATAAATAAATACCGGATTCTCACTCTGAATTAAAACTGAGTGACAACTGTGAACAGGCACAATCCCAGGTCCCTTCACTGATTAGCCCATTTAATGTAATTTAACCCCATGACCATCCTGTGATTGGCCACCACGTTCCGGGTGAGGAAAGGTGGGGAAGGGGCTCATAATTTAAGTGACCTACCCAAGGTATCATGGGTTCTCAGGGGACCTCAACTCCAAATCCAATTTAGTTTAGTTCCTAGAGGGTCCAACCATGACATGCTCGTGCTATTAGGACTGTGTTTCTTTGAATATCTTTATCAAAGCTTGTTATTTCTGCCTCAAAGATGATTTCATCCTGATCTCCATGGTTTTTGGCCACCGAGACATGCCCAAATTTATTTTTAAGCTGCCTGTAATCAGAGTGGAAGGGCTGATGAAGAAAAGAGAAAACGTACTTTGGCGACATAGCCACAATATGCAATCCTCTTGGGAGCAGACTAAACTCCAGGAACCAACATCATTTCTAATATGAGCTGATTTTCTATAACCCCTTCCATTAAGTGCTTAGCACCATCCTGGCTTTAACACATAATGGGTATTGCTATGATTTCATATGCATTTAGCTGATTTAAACTTAGGAGCATTGTGCCCACTCCTTTATGAAAGAGCAGAGATATTTCATTAGATGTAAAAATATGCTCAGGGAGCTCTAGCTGGAATCCAGAGGGGGAAATCTTGCCTAGTTTGATGTACTTTGTTAATCTTAAGACAGGACTATTGTACCTTGAGAAGCTTTATCCTGCCACACCCATATGTACAGTACACAAAGTACTATAGCAAGACCTATGCCAAGAACTCCACATCTCTAATCTGGTTGAAAAACAAAGTCATATCAGGTTAATTCCAATTCTTAAATTAATCAACTTCTCGTCATCTCCTTTGTGTAAAGAACTATTTTCATACTTTTCTTCCAAATAATCTCCTTTGGTTTTCTCAATTTCCTCACGTTCCCATTCCACTTCAACAGAAGGGTCCATTTTTCCTATCTGGAGACCTCCCCGCCACTTTTCCATCTTGTAGGGGGATTTAAGAAGAAAGTGTCTCAGAGGTTTGCACTAGGGGGAGCAGAAGGTCAGGGAGTTGGCTACCACTGGGGACCTGCCTTCCTACCTCTCCCCACCAAACAGCCAATCACCAACAACGAGGGGGGCTGCTAGTTCTCCATCACATGACTCTAAGGTGTCACCAAAGAGAAAAAAGAAGAAACCCAACTCACAAATCTTATAGCATGTTGGAAAGGCTTGAGAGTCCCCAGAGAAATGTATATAAGTTCCATTTCTCCGTTCCCCCTCCCACGCTCTTTCAGACACAGAGTCAGAGGCTGGTAGGGGGACGGAGATGAAAGACACAGCCCTGGCCCATGGAGCATACATCTCCTAGCAGAGCTGCCCAAGAAAGCAAGTGGTTACACTGTTACAGGACCACAACCAGAGTTTCCAGGTGGAGTAGATCTTTCCCCAGAAGTTGATACACAGGATGCTCAGCTGCTCTGCCTCCTCATTACTCTTTCTTCCCTACCAACGGGGGAAACAGAAGGTGGGAGAGCCGTTTCCAGGCCATCAGTACTGTAGCACGAGACGTCCTCCTACTTAAGTGTCCACGTGATGATGATGGAGGCAGAGGAAGAGGAGAATACAGATTCCAGTGATGAAAGCTACCACTCCTGTACTGAGCACTGCTCAAGTGCTTTGCAGGTACCACCTCATTTACTCCTCCAGGAATCCTCTGAAGCAGGTATGATCTCCCCCACATTCAGAGCAAAAAACAAAGGCAGAAGAATTACAGAGCCGAGATCTAAGTTCAGGCCAGAGGTTTAACCCCCACGTTATTGGATGCAGAGAAGGGGAAGATTGAGAGGAAGTTGCTCCAACAGATGATTATTTCATTAGTCGAATTCAAGAAAAAAAAACAAAAACAAAAACACTATCCTTGGGGATTGGTCTAGGACATCCTAGATGGTAGGTAAATAAACAAAAATGCTCTTTTGGTTCCATACACTTACTGTATAGGAAAATTTAAGTTTATGAATATAAAAGGTAAGTGTGGTGGAGCAGATGGGGGAGGGAGGCAGACAGAGAGAAGCTGCAACAATTTGGTGGGAACGCCAATCTATACTGCCACAAATGTCCAAAGGACAGACCTTCTCCTGCCACTCACTGATACACACTGTGATTATGAACATCAATTTATATACACACACGGGTAAGGTCTTTAAAGACAAATTTGTACTCAAATAAGTAAATGTGCCTAAGATTATATTTGCATCATTAATCTGTTTGGTGATATCTTTCTTCATAAAGAAGATGTAAATTTCAGCTTCATCAATTAAAGGTCAAATGATCACAAAATCTGAATCAATGCGATGTGACTATCAGGAAAGCTGAAGGGTAGGAAGAGAAACAGAATATAAATAAATTCAAATTGCTTCTTCACACCTAGTTTTAGGAGTAGTGAAATTTCATTCATCTTCAAACTTGTAAGGAATCTAGTAACTAAATGCTACTAAATGGCCTGTTCTGTTTGAGTAAATTTCACTTACAATGCTAAAAAATAACTTATTTTTTTACACAGATGTAGATATTATTTTAAAAATCATTCAGGTGGTTACTGGTCATTTGAAATAAATATATGCTAGATTCTACCAGGAAAAAAGACACTTACTTCCCCTGGGAAGGTGTCTTAATATAAAGAAATCAACTGTAATGAAATAAAATCTATGAAATTCTTACAAAGTCAGTTTCATAAATTTATCCTCAGAAAGTCTATTAAGGCTTTTACTTCTCTCTTTACACATTCTAGATCATCACTCTTTCCTCTCTAAATCTTTCAGTGGCCTTTGGTCTCTTAAAAGCAATATTATTTTGACTGGATCTGAGATCCCCATCCTATTTTTAAACTTTTCTCTAGTAGAAGTCTCCCTAATCTCCTTAGTGATACTAACTAATGAAGCCCACAGCATAATGAATCCATTCTAAGGTGAACTGAGTGTTCTGTTTAATCCTCAGGGCGGACGGAGTTTAACTGTTTGCCACTCTCCTTTAGAAGTACTGGGTGGCTCAGTTGTTTCGTGTCTGCCTTCAGCTCTGGTCATGATCTCAGGGTCCTGGGATCGAGCCCCGCATCGGGCTCCCTGCTCGGCGGGAAGCCTGCTTCTCCCTCTCCCACTCCCCCTGCTTGTGTTCCCTCTCTGTGTCTCTCTCTGTCAAAATAAATAAGTAAGTAAGTAATCTTTAAAAAAAATAGTAGTACTCTTCCTATCTTGGGGTATTGAGATCTCTGATGTGGATAATCTGATTACTGCATATCTCGATGATCTTGTTCATCTGCTTTACAGCACGGATTTCCATTGGTCAGGGCCCGGTGGCATCCTTCCCCAAACAAACCTTCCCTTTTCCCATTCAATTCAATTCGAGAGGCGTTTATCGTGCATGAATGGACAGCCTCGCTTCTTAACTCTTTCCATTAAGAGCAGAAGCACTTACAGAGCAGCAAAGAGACTTTTCTTCTCTGCTCTGCTGTCCAGGCCTGGATTCCATAGCAAAGACATCAAATCAGACTGTTAAACCCAGAGCTAATTAGAAAAGAAAGCATTGCTCTTCCCCACTCAAGGAGTTTTCTGCCAAAGCACTTATTTTTGCTGATCCATTTATGCAATCCCACTTTCTAAGAGAACATTTTGTCACAGATGATTTAGTGTTGTAGCTCCCTGGAGCATCTTTCTGTAGCAGGCGCTCATTGTTTTTAGGAATCTATGGTCTCCCAGGCAAGATTTGAGAGGGAAAGAGGTTTTATTAGCCACAAGCCATCTCTCATTATAAGACCCCAAATTCTAAAGCATTCTTCCAAAAATCATTAATGAAAAAAGAAAATCCCAGATTATACTTCTAAAAACAAAAGTTTCGGGAACCTCGTTGTGACAGTGGAATGGTGTGATTTTTCAGGACAGAAGGTGAGACTGGATTCCCATCCTGAGCTGGATGGGTAGGGAGCTGAGACAGTAAGGATATTTGTTAAAGTCAGAAAGAAAACAAACATTTTAGGAATTTCCACCTTCAGTCATGGAGTGTGTATCCACCAGAAGCCAATTTCACAGAAATGAGTACTGTACGGTTTTCCCCCAACAGACCCTCAATTCTGCCAACACTCCCGTAATTGTCTACTGTACATAACTGGAGGTGAAACTGCACACATTGACTGCTATTTTTAAGTTAACTGGTTTAGGTGAGGGCAACTCCTCCAGCTTTCTGTCATCTTGGCCTGATACCAGAGTACACTTCAGGGGAATGCGGGCAAGTCACCTTATGCACGTGCCATTCGGCGTCCCCATCCCATTCCCCAGACCCTGTCCCCACAACACAAGGCCCCTTTCCTCTAGCAGCATTCCTGAAGCAACACACACACACACACACACACACACACCCCACATCCACCATATCTAAGCATGATGCGCAGTTAATTCCGGTTTCAGGGAAGAAGGAAGCCACAAATACAAGGTCAGGACTCAAGAATGCAAAACTATAATGATTCCTTTGTCTCTCAGGAGTGAAATTAATAAGCTGGCCAGAAACTTGGCTAAGTATTTTTAGCTGGATATTACTGCTGCAGGTAATCCTTATAATCAAGCACGATTTGTATCACTGAGGCATTAAGGTCTTCTATCTTTTTCTCACATACACATATACACAAAGAACAACAACAAAACCACACTCAGAAGTCAGTTCAATACACTTGTTTGCAAACCTAGTAAGCTTATAAAATAGAGGCATTTAGAAGTGATGAATGTTAATGGGTTGGGTTTATTAAAATCTGTTTCTCTACTCCTGTGAGACCAGGCCTGCTTTTGGACTTTTAAATTCTGAACCATTCAAATCCCTCCAACTATTTCCTTGCCAAAGAGTGTTTCCCCCAATCACTAAAATCATAAAGCCCAAAATGATGGGCTTTGTAAGTGAAACCTAAACCCTGTGTTTTTGAATTACTTTCTCTAGATCATTAGAACATTGTGTTTGCAAAAGCTGTTTGATGTTCAAGGGAGAGTATTTATTTTCAAAATAATAATAATAAGGAAGTCCCAGTTTGCCAGAGGAAACTATTGTGAAGTATCTAAAATGTTTCAGATCCAACCTTGAACCCAAGTGGAAACGGCCACATGCTACTTCCCTCCGCACAAACCTTCAGTGGCTCCCCACTGCCTACTGGATAGAGTTCAAGCTCCACAGCCGGGCATTCATGAAGCTGCTAGCCTGCCTGGCACCGGCCTCTCCCGACGCCTCTCCCTGACTCCTTCATAGGATTTTCCTGCACCAGCCGAACTGGATCTACACCTCGTTCCCTCAACACCCGGCGGGCGTTCCTGCCTCTCCCACTCTGCCATTCTGGTGCTCCGTCTCTCATTCCCAGACCCAACACAGGGGCCAGCGCTTCCAAGAGGACTCACCTCAGGCTCTCTTACCCCCGAGGCAGCGGCTGCTTCCTGTGAGGTCTGGTGGTTTCCTATTGTCTGCACTGCTCCCTTATTTATCTTTAAGCATTTTACTCACTTTCTTGATCACTCTTCCACCTCCTCTTTTCAGTAGATTTATTGGAGGCCTCTCTGTCCCCATCATTTGGCACCAAGGACATGCTACTCTGTCCTGTCGCTCACCTTTTTACCTCAAAGTTCTATCTTCCCTACTAAATTGCCATCTCTTTGAGACCAGAAGCCAAGCTGTACCCTTGTCTGTCCTCCCCAGGGCACACCACAAAGTGAAAGCTGATGCTATTTCTGAGGACAAGCCACACTGCTCCTAAAACTTCCCCTGTCGCTCCCTAACCTTCACATCACTGACAAGAGAAAAGTAACAGAACTGACTCATGCGTGGTAAGGCTGGCCCCCTGTGGGCCAGGGGCCATGCTGGACCCTTGCACATTACATTTAGAAAGCTCACAGAAACCAAAAAAAGATATTACCTTATAGATGAGAAAAGAAAGTACAGGAAGAGTAAGGATTTATCCATTATAGGACCATTTGGGGGAGAGACGAATCACTACTCTGGAATGCTTATGCAAAGTCTTGCTTATAAGCAGGAAGGTAAACTAGACCTCTCTCCTCCTCCAGCACCGTGATATGCCTTACGGCTTCTTTACCCCTGAGGTCCTTATATTGCCTTCAAGTAGAAATACTAATGCCTATTATTAAAAATTCAATGGTAACATCGATTGATTGATTTGCTAGCACATATGTCAGGGAGAAACCTTCTAATCAGGAATTTCTTTGAACTGCGTTTTGCTTGTTTTAGTTTTTAATCTCACGAGCAAGGAGGAATGATTACAGGTTGCAGTCAGCTACCCCAGGTTACTTAAAACTCAGAAGCTAAGAGGGGCAAGCAAGACTGGGCAGAGGAGCAGAGGACAAATTCAAATTCCTTGACCAGAGGCCTTCATGGGCTAGGAAAGGCAGCGTATGCAGACTCACCAGGAGACCAATTCTAGGTCCTCCAGGGAGAAAGAGAGATGGTAATGAGGATGCGACTCACAGGCAGTTACAAACTGTTATTGAGCGCTTACTGTGTGCCAGGCACTGTGCCAAGTACTCCATATGCACCAGCTCACAGGACCTTCCCCAATCCCACGAGGCAGATCCAGTGATTATTTCCAAGGTTCGAGATGGGAAATCAGAAGCAGATCATGTAAATGACCTGCCCGAGATCCTGAGCAAGCACGAGTCAGGATTCACACCCAGGTTGGCTGGTTTGTTGGATCTTAAGCTCTAAGCCATTGCTCTATGGTCCATTCAGAGCTGCCTCAGACAGGCCATTCTGATGGGTGCTGTGAACGGGGGTGGGGTGGGGGGGGGTGCACCAAACATCTAGGTCTTCAGGAAATTTAGGTTCATTCCAAAACAATGGTTTAGGGGCTTTTGGGTCAAGACATTTGCTGGAGGAGTATCAAATATATACTAAGTGAAAGATATTCTCAACCATCTCCATTAATGAATCAAATGCAGACCCTGTCCCTCCCTGTCCCTCCCTGACGTGTTCCTTCCCAGTGTTTTTTTTTTAATCCTGTGACTTCCCCTGCTACTTCCCTCTTCCCTCCATTTTCACTGCTGAGACATAAAAAATGACTCCCAGGGAAGAGTGATCAGTGCGGTTGCAGGAGAGGTTCCAGAGAAGCCTAATAAATCACTGCTGTCTTCTTATCCTCTGGCTTTCTACACTTGGATGTTATCAAAGCTTTTCGCTTTCCACCTTGCCCACCCCTTTCTTTCTCCTCCACCTAGTTCTGTCTTCATCTTGCTATTTTTCTAGTCTGGTAGGCACAGTGCTCAACTGGAAAGACTCTGCCAAGACCCTTGGCAGGAGCCGGCCTCCAGGAATCCTGCCCGCCACAGTGGTGCAGCGAAGACAGGACCTCTGGGCGGACAGGCGCAGGAGAGAGGGCCGAGTCTGGGGTCTGGCTACAGGGCTGGGCAGAGCAGGTTTCCCTGGCGTATGAACAGCCCTACAGGGCTCAGCTTTCTCATGCCAGGGTCAGGATTACAATTTCTTGCTGGCACTTGCTGTAGCTCGCCTGGGAAGAGAAGCAAGGGCTGGGGTGGGGGACGGAAGCAAGCCAACACACCACCCGGAGTTGGGCAAGCTCAACAGGGCACTGCCACGTGCCTGAAGCACACGGTCACACAGGCAGGCGGCCAGGGTTGCAGGGCTCGCACGAGAGCCGGGGGTGGGGAGTAGGAGGGGGGCTGGGCACCAAGCCGGTGGCTCTTTCCACACTGGCAGAACAAGAGCTGCTAACCTAGAAGCACCGCTGCTGGGTTAACACTAGGAAGTCACTTGTCCTAACCCAGAATGAAGGACCAAAGTCAAGCACGCTACACAGAAGAAGGATTGGGCATGTGGAGGGGGAAAAAAAAAAAAAAAGAAAAGCATGTCCTATTTTTGCAGATAGAAAGGGACTGGATGAAACAAATCCCTAAATGGAAAACGGGGGTTGGGAATACAGTCTAGTTCTTTCCCTGCTCCCATGCCACTGACATCAGAACAGCAGATCCAGACCCTGAGTATCCATGTGCCACACGCCGTGCCAAACTGTCAGGTGCCACCCCACGTAATGCTGCCAAAACCCCACGGGAGGGGGACTATTTATCATCTCCCTGCTATTGAGAGTAACCTGAGGCTTAAAGAGGTATGGAAATCGACAAAAAGTTGCCCAGCAGGCCCATGTGGGGCCAGGACAGGAACCCAAACCCCCAGGTCCAGAGCTTATGCTCTTCACCGCCGACCTGCCTTCCACACCCACCTGAAAATCCCTCTTGCCAGAAGACTAGGAACTCCTGTCCTGGGAATGTCACAACAGATCAAAGCTAAGAGAAAAGGACAAGCCTGTCCTCTACAGGGTGTGGTGGGGAAGAATCACTCTAACAAGAAACAGAAAAACGTCTGACTGCCTCCAGAAGAAAGCTGACTCTCTCCCCTTCATGATGTCCTTGATCCCAATGAATGCAAAACACTTCCAAGCTGCTTGAGACGCAGTGCACAGCAACTATCAGTCACGATGCTCCCAACCTGCAGACATATCAATGTGCTGGATGGGAAGATATAGAACCGCACAACCCTTAAGGGGAGGGAGAAACTGAAGCTTCACCTTATGATGTGGAGAAACGCAAGAGCTTCCCGTTGCCTGCGCAGGACCTCCCACAAGCCCAGACCCACCAGCACAGAACTCCCGTCTGTCATTACTCGGATCCCACAGCCAGCATGTTCCTTCCACGCCAAAACCGTGTCAGGAAGGAAGGTCAGCAGAAACAGAACACAAATGCCATCTTGCAAAGGTACCATGGGTTCTCCCCCACCTCCCCACGCTTCCTTTGCCACCCACTCATGCCCTCCTCTTCCCACACAGCACCCGCCGAATGGAAGGGTTTTCACTTCACTCTGTAACCAGCCTTCATCAGGACCCGGTCTCTGTGCTCACAACTAGAAAGACAGCCTTCTTAATTCTCAGCTGAATATGGGTCTAACTGTGGTAGGACACCCCCAAGCTATTCAAAGAAAAACCACCAGAGGAAACGATTTCAAATCTGGCTTTACAAGCATGTGATTTAAAAATAACTCTGCCTTTGTCTGCTACAGATGACTTTCCCTAAAGGGACTGCTGTCCTTAAAGCAATCGCTCAATTCTCTGGGCAAACAGATTCTTATTTTTCCAGTACCCAGCGCATACCTCCAGGAGAGCACTCCTGGGGACCATCTCTGATAGCAACTGAAAGGCAAACATCGAAGCGGTCAGGATGACTCCCTCTATCTCCGCGGACCTGAGACCACCAGGAATGTGGCACCTTGGACACCAGAGAAGACGGTGCAGGTGGCTACAGCATCCAGCAACCACCGTCATCAAGACGTCAGCCCAGAAAGCTGAGCCATCACCCCATAGCCATGGGAGGTTTCATAGGATCCCTGAGTTACTTCTTCAAGGAAAACTGTATTTCTTCGGATATTTGACTTATTCTTTGATCAGACAGCTAGAGGAATAAGGATGGGGGACATAAAACAGGAAAGGGGGTTGGGGGCCATCATGGTAAGTGGTTAAGAGAATTAGTAAGAACGCTCACCTTATCGTTCCCAAGACACACTTGGGGTAGACCTAGAAATGCATTAGTTGTCAGCTTATGGCTTAATTTCCTTTCAACCAGACAGGTGGCACTAATGACACCAGGCTACTGAGCATAATTCAAAAGATGCATGCTGAGCAAATACAGAAAACAAATGTTTAATAGAATTGCTTTGCAATTATCTCCCGATCCGCTGGACGCCAGACTTTTATCAACTAACAGCGTATAACCATGCTCTTATTAGCATGATATTTCTTCTTGGCAACCCAATGTCACCTGACCTTCTCAAAAGTTTTGCCAGAAAGAATTACAGGAGACAAAAAGCATCCATGTGCATGTGACAGGATCCTGAGTTATGCCCAGATTTTGCTGTCCAAATTGAAAGTCTCTATCAGTAGTTCTCAACAGGGGTGATTTTGTACCCCCCCCCCCCAGGGACAGTTGGCAGTAACGGGAGACATTTTTACTTGTCACGGGGGGCGGGGCAAAAGTCACCCCCCCACCCTGGCTTCTAAGGGCTAGGAGCCAGGGATGCTGCTGAACATCCTACAAGGCACAGGACAGTGGCCCACAGCAAAGACTTATGTGAAACCTCAACAGTGCCAAGGTTGAGAAATCTTGATCTAGACTGAAATGATACAGTTCCCAGAATGCTCAAGGCTACACATGTGCTCTTCCCTTCTGGGGACTTCTTTTCCTCAAGGTTAACATGGTATTTCTGTTCTGGTCATGACTGGGATTGCATGGAACGATCAAGAACCTTCTTCCTTTTCAGCTTTGTTTGGGACATACCATCTGTCCATCCTGTCCACATCCCTTAGACATTTATTTTGCATTATAAACTTTGTAGTGACCAACATGGCAGAGTGTTATTGTCTCTGTACTTGGCATTTGAAGAAGACCTTTAGCTTCCCCGCCCCCTTCTCGTTAGGATTAGTGAGTTTTCAATTCAAAGATTATTTTGAAGTATGTTTCCATTACCAAAAAAAGACATTTAAATGAAGAGCTTATTTCTAGATTCCAGTGCCCCCTTTGATCCTAGTACCTAACAAAATGATTTCTGCTGAAACTCAGGAGTTCTTTGTCACAGATTACAAATCTGATTGGGGCACCCCAAGTTTTTTTGGTTTTGTTTTGTTTTTTATTTTTTTATTCTTGGGCAGCTTTATTTTTTTCCTCCCAAATATTATATTTAATATTGCTACATTTTTGTATGTTTTTAATTCAATTAATTAATATATAATATATTATTAGTTTCAGAGGTAGAGAGGTCAGTGATTCATCAGTCTTATATAATACCCAGTGCCCATTACATCACGTGCCCTCCTTAATGCCCATCACCCAGTTACCCCATCCCCCCACCCTCTCCCCTCCAGCAACCCTCAGTTTATTTCCTATAATTAAGAGTCTCTGATGGTTTATCTCCCTCTGATTTCATCTTGTTTTATTTTTCCCTCTCCTCCCCTATGATCCTCTGTTGTTTCTTAAATTCCACATATGAGTGAGATCATATGATAACTGTCTTTCTCTGATTAACTTATTTCGCTTAGCCTAACACCCTCTAGTTCCATCCATGTCATTACAAATGGCAAGATCTCATTTTTTTGATGCCTGAGTAGTATTCCATTGTATATACATACCACATCTTCTTTATCCATTCATCTGTCAATGGACATCTGGGTTCTTTCCAGTTTGGCTATTGTGGACATTACTGCTATAAACATTGGGGCACTCGAAGTTTTTGAAAGTCTTTGATTAGTACTTATTCTAACAAGCTCTGACAAATGGCTTCTAAGGAAGCCTCCAAATCTCAAACCCTGATTCTTGATTCTCAGTAGGAACAAAGATGTTGGGACTCAATATTTACATGCCTTTTGGGAAAAAATACATATTTCTAACCAGGCACATATCTTGCATTTGCCAGGGAACGGAGAAATACCCGTCAACTGAGTATCCGTGTTAAGGCTGGAACACACCAATCCAGTAACTATTGGCCAAAATCTTTTGACATTTCTTTCCAGAAGGGGGGAGGGTTATATACTGTTCCTAAGTATTTTAAGAAGGTATTTCAGAAGGCAGGATTGAAATCAACGATAAAAATTGACACAGGTACAATGACAACTGCTCTCATTAACAGAACATCTACTGCTAGTCACTGGACTCTTTATATATATATTACATATAATGTTCACATTAACCCAATCCCATAAAAATCATGCCCTTTGATACAAAGGTAAACTGAAGCTCTGAGAGGTTACAACACTTCCTAAAGCTACAAGGTGGTTAAGTCTCACTCTGCAGAGCAGAGTGACTGAGATACGAGGCACCTTCTCACTGGGGCTCCAGCCCCTTCTCCCTGGTTTCAATGGTTATTTCACTGATTATCTGTTCCTGGGAAGAAACAAAACCATGGCACTGTCCATTCCAAGGAATAAGGGCTTGGGGTCACACCAAGGAGTACATTCCCCAGCTTCTGCAGCCTCCTGAGGTGGGCAGAGGTTAAGACTTAATTCCATTCCAGCCAGTGGCCTTGAGTTATCACTCAAAGTAGGTTTTGGAGAAGGGGGCCAGCACAGAAAGACCTGAACTCCAGTACTAATACTTCAAGGCAGGGATGTTCTCTTCCTCCTTTGAATCATTTCCTTCCATTTTAATCTTGCTCTGCATGTCAAAGAAATTCTTCATGAGGCAAGGACACAAAGTTCAGGAATGATCTCCAGCACAAGTCCTCCATTGTCCTGTTTTCTGTGTTCCCTGCAGCAAAGGCCCTCAGCTCGGTGACCTTCCTGACAATTTATCTGGCTGAATCTTTGTTCCTGGTTACCTGTGCACATGAAATGTGCTTTCTTCCTGTTCATTTTGCACCAGAGTGTTAACGGCATAAAAGCCAGGGCTGAGCCACTTCAACCTGTGTATATATCTGAGCACTGAGCAGGGGGTTTTGAAGTTCTGGACATTTTGGGTGATGTTTCTACGTAGTATTTCAACACCACTTACAGCCGACCTTGCAGGCTTTGACATACATGGAATAAGTGTGATGAACAGATGAAAATGAAAAAAAAAAGTTACTGGAAGAACAATTTGGTTTATCGGAATAATGGAGTTCTGGTCCTGAAAAGGCTAAACCATGCTTAACAGGGAGAGGTGCTTTTAGATTCAATCTCTCAATCAAGGAGAATGCAACAGGGAAAGGATGAAAAAGTGATCAGCCCTACACCTCTAACTCCTATTTTCTTTTTCCCTTCAGGTGAGAGAAAATGAATGTAGGTGAACCACACACAGCCTTGGAGAGTCTACCCACATCTTTCAGCAAGATCCTATATCTATGTATTTGGGGAACGGGGGCAAGCGGCAGGAGGAGATGGGTGCCTACAGTATCCAAACCATTCACTGTAAGCTGGTGTTTCTTAAACTGCAGTCCTTGGATCAGCTGCATCAGTACCCCCCGGGGTTCAAAATGCATATTCCTGGGCCCTTACCCCAACCCTGAAAAATCAGAATTTCTAGGGGTGGGTCCACAGAATCTGCATTTAGCTAACTCTCCCAGACATATGGATGCTCACTGATGTGGGACGATCAGGGCTGTGATTGAAATACAAGCTTCCTCTTTCAGAGCCAGCCCTTCTCCCTGACTGTGAAGATATTTGTGCCCCCCCCCCCCACCCTGTCCCTCCCTTTCACCCTCTTCCCCATCTGAAGGGAGAACCTTTTCAGAATTTACCTGGTCTGATGGGGCTCTGCATGCAGTTCGGGGACGGGATGCCAGGGTGAATGGGTGCAGAGGCCCGACTGCTGAGGTCCATGACGGAGGGGGCCGCAGAGGAAGCTGGCTGCAGCCCAGGAGGGTGAGGGCTGTGGTCATGCTGGGACGGGCTGGGGGGAATGCCATTTTCCGACAAAAACTCCTCCAGGTCCATGTATTCCAACTGGAAAGTATCTCCGTCATAAGGAAGGGTTTTGTCCCATAAGGTGGGCCCCAAGAACGCAGACTGGGGGACCGTCGGGCTATTACTCTCATCATCCAGCTTCTTTTCCTTGTCTTTATCTTTACTAAATGCTGCAGAAAAGGGGGAAAGTTGGACTTTAAAAAAGAAAAAAAAAAGTGTCGCTTTTTTAATCACCCCTCCTGGCCTCTGCTACAAAACACCTCGTTCAAAATGTTCTCACAAACACCAGGGTTCTTCTCTGGCTGCTGGCTTTTGTGGATCTAGAGTTAAAAGTTCAGACAGGACATGGATCTCTGCCTGTTTTTCAACATCTTCCTATTTACTTTGGAAAGAAAGCCCTAGTCCTTGGGACAGGGCTACAGGCTGATCTGCGATATAAACAAGGGAATGCAGTTTTCAAGTACATGATTTGAGGAGACAAATAATTTACATCTACAGCGAGAAAGTAACACCTGCAGTTACATACAATTGCTGTGATTTTTTAAAAAAAGAGCCAATAACCAGGCATCATTTCTCTTCCAGGAAATTCATTACAGTAACAACATGAGGTCATTCAGACTTAGCCAGTGAGCTGGGGATTCTAATTTTGGTAAAGCAGGGACTCTCCACCCTCCTTTGAAACCATGCTTTGAGCACCTACTATATACCTGATACTTTCCATATATTATCTCCAAAAATCTCATAATAAACCTGCAAACAGCTATTATCCCCATTTATAATGAAGACATAGAGGCCCTAAAACCTGAAGGAACTTGACCAATGCCTCACGCTGGCGGAGGAGAAAAACTGAGAACTTCCTGAGCCCACATATGTTTGTTTAGAAAGCCGTTGGGGCACCTCGTATTTTACAAAAGGAGGGTTTCTTTTTTTTTTTTTAAGTATTTTTTTCCCTCCTCTTCCCCAAAGGCTTAAGTATGATCCAATTCACAAAAATTACACATGTATGCAATCTGTCAAAGGCACAGCTACGGGAAGGGTGATTACATACCCTCGATGGAGGTATGCAGCTATGTCCTACCTGGAAGTACCGCTCACCCCAGGTCGTCTTTAAAACCTGCTCTGGATTTTGCCCATTCTAGTACTCAGGCGCGGGTGGAATCTGGGATTAGGGAATCTGGCTTCTGAGTTTCTTCCTCAGAGAAACACAGCCTCCGCTGCCATCCATTCTAATCCTCTAGTCTCATCTCCTGAGAATTTGACTTAAAACACCCACAGATGCAAAAGACTGCAGGCAGCACCTTCCTCCCAAGTGCTACTCCTTAAAGGAGAGTTAAAAGGGAAGCTATACTTTGCAGAAGGCGAACCAAAACCCTCAACTCTTGCAATGCAACAGGTTGTCCCCCTGCTAGGAGAGAAGATGAGAGTACTCCCAAGCTATTTGTAGCCAAATGATCTTTCAAGACTTTTACACTCTAAGCCGCACCGTCCGCATTGGCTACTGTGACATCGAAGGCATGAAACAGCATCAGCCCAAATGACAAAACCCTGGCGGCACCAGCTCGGTTCGGCGCCTCCTCGCCCGACCCCTCCTCTCCCGCTCCAGCCAAGGTTGCCTGGGGGAGGTTTGGAACTTACCAAGAAAGGGATCAAGCCAGAGGAGGCTCCTGCGCGGTTACACGTGAGCCTACTCCGCTCTCCCCTCCCACCAGGAAAAGTGCACTGGAAAAGTGTCAGAGCTGGAGGCGTGCACAGCTTCCCGCTCAGAGACCACTCCCCCCGCCAGCCCCAGCCCCCACCCCGCTTTCTGAATTACCCCTGGCAGGGAGAGCACAAGGCTCCGCTCACACCTCGCGAGTTCCGGACGCCAACTAACACACAAACAGTAGCACGATCCCAGTACCTAGGCTACGCTGCGAGACCACCCCCCTCCCCCGCAACAGAACCAGGCCCTCTGCTTTCTCCTCCCCAGCCCGGGAAGCTCTGCCCTCGAGCAGGCGGTTTTGCTCTGCGTGCGGGGAAGCCTCAATCTAGGGAACACTGACCTGTCAAGTTACGACTCCCACCTGCGCCGCAGGACCGGGACCCAGAGAGCCTGGGTCGGTCCCAGCATTATTTTAAACGTTGCTCAGTGAGGGGATTCCCCTCACCTCTTTTGGGGGGGGGGTGATGGGTAAGCTCTTCAAATTTCAACAAAGCAGGGATAGGGTGCCAGGGGACAGGGAGGGAGGGGATGGATGCTCCAGCAGGGTTGCCCAGCCGAGGAAGGGGACCCCAGGAGCGTCGTTCCTTCCCAGAGCAGGGCAGCCAGGAAGGCAGCGCTCACCGTCTTCGTGATGAAGGGGGAGCTTCAGCGGGTTCTCCAACAAGGACCTGAGCACGCCGTAGGGAGGCGGAATAAAGGTGGGATTCAAGGGGAGCGGTCGGGACATTTTCTCCATCGCGATGCACTCAAATTTTTTTCTTAAAAAAAAAAACCCAACCGCCCCCCAAAATGTTGCTGAGCTTTTTCCTCCGTCCTTTGCCAAAAGTACTCGCTTTCAAGGCGGTGGGGACAAGAAAAAAATTACTTATATCTTTATAAATACATCTGCATAAGAAAATAAAAACAAAAAACTTTCGGGTTCCCAGTGCAGATGGTCCCCGGAGAGCGCGCCAAGTGCCCGCGGGCTCCTCGGCGACGTGCAGGATGCTCTCACCTGCCTCGAACCCCTCGTCCTGCAAAATGTTCAAAATTGCGAAAAAGAAAGAAAAAATATGCAGATGGCTGCAGAAGGGCGGAAGGCACCGCGCCGGCCCGGCCCCCACGCACCAGCACCGGAGGCTGGGCGCCGTCCCACCCCACCCCCCTCCCCGCGCCGGCGGCCGCTGCTCCCCCGCGCTCCGCGGCCCCGCAGCGCCGGGCTCAGCGCATCCGGCCGCCCATGTGCCGCGGCCCTGACAAGAGTGACGTCAGGGCCCGCACCGCGCGCCGATAGGCGTGCAGGGGCGGAGCCACGCGCGGCACCGCCCGCCTGCCCCACCCGCCCCGCCCGCCCCGCCGCCACGTGTTTAGCGTCGTCGCGCGCGCGGATTTTCCAGGACCCTGCCGAGCTGGCCCGCAGTAGAGACAGGTGCTAGATCCCCTGGATCACCGACCAGGGCTGAGAGCTCAACTTTTTCAGAGTAGGAAGAGGAATGAGGAATGTTTTTCAGTAGTTTTCAACCTGGGAATAATCTGGGGAGTTAAAAACAAAAACAAAAACCCAGATGCCCAGGCAGCATCCCAGATCAATTAAATCAGACCTCTGGGCTGACATCCAGGCATCATTAGTTTTTAAAGTTCCCAGGGGTTGGTTCCAAAGAGCAGCAAGTTTGAGAATGTCTGGTTTAGATCGAATAGAAGGTAAATGCTCTTCTAAATATTTCTCCTGGCCACAGCCAAGCTTAGCACTCACTCTCTCTTGCCCCATTCCCAAAAATACTGAAAAATAACAACTTGCTAGAATTTCTGATGAGATACACAAGTAGTGTGAAGAGGGGAGTGACAGAGGGAGCGCCATCAGTGGTTTCCCACGCTGTCAGGAGGGCATTCAGAGGGATACACATTTGCCTGCGATTGAATAAGGGCAGAGGAGACACACACACACACACACACACACACACACACACACACACACACACACACACACTAAATGGAGTTTCAGAAATATTTGCTGTAGAAGAGTACAGATGACAGTGCCCTGGTCAGGTTACAAGGTTTGCACAGTAATTATAATAGTTTTGTGAAGTATTCCTTAAGAAAGGTCTCAGTCTTCACTGCCATAACAGCGGGGTAAGCACCTGGCCCTGAGGGTTGGAGCCCGCGGTGGCGGGAGCCTTCTCCCCACCTGGGGTGGCCACTGGCCTCAGGCATGGAGATCTCCAGGTGGGCAGGCAGGGTCTTCCCCTCTCGCCCCATATCTCCACGCTAAGATCAGGGTAGCATGATCTGGGGAAGGGTCTGCAAGAAGGAATAGGCACAAATTAAAGAAAATGTTCTTTCAGTGAGACATGAAGGCCTTCGTCAAGGCTGTCTCTGAGGTGGGATATGGTGGAGTCTTGATGGATTCTACTTCCCTGAAACTCACCCCAGGAGAGAAGTGTAAGAGAGAAGGCACCTAAAAGCCAGGAGACCTGGAGGGCCACAAATGGGCACCAGGCAGGATGACTTCTAGCAAATACCTTCCCCTCTGAGCTGGGCTGTGATCAAGTGACCTCTACAGTTCTCTTCACTCTAAAATTATAATTAAAAAGTAACATTCTGAGATAGTGTGATGATGTTTCAAATTTCAGCCAAATTCTGAAAACATCAGACTTTTAGCTAATGCCACCTACATTTGCTGAGTACCAACTGTATGCCAAGGACTATGCTGGGACTGGGGAGAAAAAGATGTGTAAGACATAATTCTAATGTAATAGGTTACAGCCTGACATATGCAAACATTATAATATAGTCTTAAAAGAGCAAAAATGCATAGATGAAGGTGACACAGGTACTTATATAAAAGAGGGATTCCAGAGAAGGTGTCTGAGCTGGGCATGGAGCTAAAGATCGTTCATCAATTTCCCAAATCCCGCAATTCTACTATACTGTTTTTCACAAAAGAAAGGACTCTTCCACCTTCATTTCAGAGAGGAAGAGGCTATTTCCCTGCCTTCATTCCCCTACCTACCTGTAAACTTACTAACTAGGAGAGCTGAGAGCATCCTCTCAGACTGGTCAGAAACATTATAGATTCCAGGTGCACAAAAGGGTAACAGTCCACTAGCATTCCCTGGCACATCCAAAATGCTCCACCTGCTCATGGTTTTCTGCACTTCCTCACTTTCCCATGAAACCCCTGTCAGCTCAAGTGATCTGGTTTCCCAGAGCGATCTTTTCCTTACCACTGGAGAAAGCCTAACACTGTGGCTTGAAATTAGATTTCTCATTGCAAATGGATACACTGGCATCCTGGTTGATCAACCAGTCTCTTGGGAATTTGGTTCATATAATTCAGTTCCTCTGATCAACTCTGGATCATGGGCCACATTGAGGACCGGCCCCTGAGACCAGGATGCTGAGGATGCACAATATTTGTACATGCAGAAGTCAGAGGGATGGGAATAGGAAAAAAGGAACTCCAGAAGAGAATGGCATGGGGAAAGATACGGAGAAAGGAAATTGGCAGACACAATTTGTGAACATGTTTTCATTTCTCTTGCATAAACAAATAGGAGTGGAATTGCTATAACACGGGGTAGAGATATGTTTGACTTTATAAGAAACTGCAGAACAGTTTTGTTTTCTGTATTAGGTGAATTCTCCTGCATTGCCAGCAGCAGCTGAGAGTTCTGGTTGCTCTGGATTCTCACCAACATTTGGTGGTGTCAGTTTCTTAAAATTTTAGTCGTGTTAAATGGGTGGATAGTAATGTCTCATTGTGCTTTTAAGTTGAATTTTCCGGATAACAAATGATGTTAACCACTTTTTCGTGTGCTCATTAGTCATTCTGTATCTCCCTTTGCAAAGTATCTATTCAAGCTTCTGGCCCATTTTAAAATTGGGTTGTCTGTCTTGTTTTTATTGATTTTAAGAGTTCTTTACCTATTTGGTATAGAACTTCCCTTGCCAGATATATGTGTTGTGAATATTTTCTTCCAGTCTGTGGCTTGCCCATTGTTTTAACATTGTCTTTCCGTGAGCAGAAGTTTTTAATTTTGATGAAGTTCAATTTACCAACTTGTTTTTTATGATTATTACTTTCTGTGAACTAAGAAACCTTTGACCACCTGGAGTCTTGGAGATATTTTCCTCTAAAACTTTTATAGTTTAAAGCTTTTCTATTTAGGTCTATGACCTGTCTCAAATTAACTTTGTATACAGTATTGAGGTAGGGGTTGAAGATTTTTTGTTTTTTTGTTTTTTTCATTTGTCTCGTGGGGACTTCCAATTGTTCTAGCAGCAATTGTTGAAAAGATGTTCATTTCCCCCTTGATTTGGTGCATTTATACAACTGTATAAGTGTGGGTGGTCAAAACCATTCTTTAAAGGATTTTATTTATTTGTCAGAGAGAGAGAGAACACACAAGCAGAGGGAGCGGCAGGCAGAGGGAGAAGCAGGCTCCCCACTGAGCAGGGAGCCTGATGTGGGACTCGATTCCAGGACCCTGGGATCATGACCTGAGCCCAAGGCAGACGCTTAACCAACTGACCCACCCAGGCGTCCCCGGTCAAAACCTTTGACCTCAAGGGAGAAAATATTCAAGGATAGAATAATGTTATTTGTAAGTTTCCTAGGCTCTGATTGTTATCAGGCAACAAAACAAAGTTCATCAAAGTTCATGGCTAAAATAAATGGCTTGCTTTCAATGGCTCATTTGGTTTGTTACAAGACCTTCTACAAAGTTGTCCACATTAACCTAAGTAAAAGCCTGAAGGCAGAAGCAATGGCTAACTTGTTTTTTTATGTACATGAGCAAATATTCATCTCTTGGAGGCTCCTGTTTACCACTATCAATATTTCAATGCTTTAAAAAAAAAGTAAAAATAAAATCCTTTGTTGGAAAAAGCCAAACAAATATTATACAAAGAACATTTGACAAGTCAGTGGAAAACTCTTCAAGGAGGGAAGGATAGTAGAGGCTTCTGAGGTGTGAAACTGTTCTAAAAATAGGAATGCTCATAGAAGAAAGGTTTCTCAGAATTAACTTCTTAAAAGATGCCAGCACAGCCTGACTCTGATCTGAAGCTCTGGAAATCGGCTTCTGCCCAGCCAGTGGTTTCCACCTGTGCAGTCATTTCAGGATTTTGAGTAGTGAGGTTGGGTAAGGAAGTCTTTCTTGCAGCCCCGTGGGTGCAGGTGTGAGGCGCCCATTGTTGGCCCCAGCTCCACAGGTCCACAGGTCTGCAGAAAGAGCTCATTTGAGGTGTAAGCAGTGTCTGTGTTTCAGATTCCCAATGGGTATGAAACCTTGCTGAGTGTACAATGCCTGCCACTGTACCCGACCAGGGGCTGGCAGCCTGGGGTGGAAAGAGCCCAACTTTGTGGTTATGAAGGGCTTTATACACCAGCGAGCCAAACCTCTAGATGAACCTGTTTATCTCGTTGCCAAAAAGGGCACTTTGTCCAGGGAATTAATTCAGAAGCGAAAGGCATCACATGGGAGTTCAGCTGGATACGCCTAACTAGCTCGTCCTCCTCGTTCTGAGACCTCTAACCCAGCTAAAACACTGAAAAGGAAAATTATATTGCACTGGCTTAATTCCTGGAGACCCTCAAATCTATTTGCTTGAGACAGGAACATGCAAACCAGAAACAAAAAAAACCCCACAGATTGGGAACGCTAAGCTCTCCTCCGAAGGATGACTCATGTCAAAGACCATGGCTAGGCTTTCCTACCTTTTCTCTGAGTCCTGTGGTGCTCTAGTAAATTCCAGTGAGAAAGACTAAGACAGACATAAGAGGCAGTAAGCCAAGGGTGTGTGTTTGAGAGTCAGACGCTTTATGTAAATGGAATAGGAAGGTAGGAGGAGGAAAACGGTGTGGAAGAGAAAGAAAGAAAAGAATACATGTGGTAAAAGGTGAGAAAAAGATCAGTGCTGTGCTTTCCAATGGAATGGTTTAGGGCCAGACATACCCAGGTATTTACTACTCCTCCTACCAAAGTAATAACCATGACAGTATGAAGAGAAGAAGGCACATTTATTGTGTGCCTAACTGGGTTCTGGCACAGCATTAAACACTTTTAATATATTATCTCATATATAACTCTCAACGATGGTATAGGGTATGTAGCATTATTATCCCCATTCTACAGATGAGGACAGTGAGGGTCAGAGAAATTAGTGACACGACACGGTCCTGTGGCTATCTAATACATGGAGAAGCTATGCGTTGAAAACAGCTCTGCTTAACTCTGAAGTTTGTGCTCTTAACCTGGATATCATAAATGAATGGCAAACATCCATCCAATAAACTCACTGGGCTTCCAACTGGTTCAAATTCTGCCCCTGTCCTGTAACCTTGGATAACCTCTTTGATCTCAACTTTCTTTGTGGGAAATAGAAACTAAGGCCCGTGTTTCCCAGCTCGCAGAGTCGCTAGGGGGACTAAACGAGATCACGCATCTGGAGGTGCTTGGTAAATTGTGAAGGGCTAAGCAAATGCGATGACTTGTTAATTGGGGCATATTTGCATTTTGTGGAGATGCTCGCACCTGAGAGTCTGCATCTCTGTGTAGTCTGATCTTAGAGGCTACTTTCCATCCAAACACATGTGTCCTTTTTTCTTCACCTCTTTCTCCCTCCCACCAGGGCAGACACCTTCTACTGCTCTCAGGATCCAAAAGAAATATGAGTTTGAGTGGGAAAACAAAATATAGCAGATTCCAAATAGCCCCTCAGGCAGGGTAGGGAAGCGAAGCCCATTTCCTTTATCTTCCTAAGGGATGAGAGGAATAGAAATTTGTGGATTAACAAGTGAAAATCGAAGTGTTTCGATTTCAATCTTTGAAAATCGAAGATTGGACAAGTGTCCAATCGAAGAAATATTGCTAAAGTTAGAAACATTTGAGCTATAGAGGCATGCAATCACCGTGACTCAGAATTTAGTATTGCTCAGGATCCAGGGTTGATCAAGTTTAGCAAAACTGGCTTACATCAACCACACTCTAAAATATAATTTCTCAGCTACATGTTAGGCTCTTTAGGTGCAACAGAAATATAAGACTAGATGCCCTGAGGTGATGGATTTCTTGTTCGATCTGCTAGGAGCATACACGTGCTCAGGGACCAAGTACAAACATCCTGCTGACCCAGGGAGAATTGGAGCAATGGCCTTTCATCATGCAGGGATATAGGACCAGCTTCCCTCCATCCATTGTGCCTTCATCCCAAGACAGATGTTCTGATTTGTAGACATTGTCACCATCCTAAATGGAGCTCTGGCATTGGGCAGACTTTCACGGAGCCATCTCATAAGTGATTGGCCAACCAAATGCCTATAAATGGGTGTCTTTGTCCGGACGTTGGTAATTGGTCCAATTACTAGAGGCCAAGGCAACTGCTTTAACTCAGACAAATGGCACAAACCATATGCAACCAGATTAATTTGGTGTGGCTTTCCTTTAGAAAGAAGCTCCGGGCATGTCAGATATGTTTGAACTTCAAGCAGTACTTAAAAATTGGTGTCAGCTGGACAGTGTGCTTCCTGCCCTGTAGGGACACTCTCCATGGGAGTGTTTTGCTGAGCATGGAATTAGAGTGAGGCAAGCAAGGTGGATGGCCTTAATGACATCAGGCAGTGTCAGCCAGGTGCACAGGGCCTTGCTGTGACTTCTTTCCAATTGAGTAACCGAGTGGATGTGGACATTTCCATCATGGGGACTCACAGCCAGGGTGAGAAGAGCAGGAGGAAGCATCCTGAAGGATCTATTCATTATGTCTGGGAGGCATCACATCTGCTGGTTTTGCAAGGCACTAGAGGTAGTAATTCCTGACGCTTGGATTCTGCATTTACTAGGCCCCAAGCACACTATTCCTCATCTGTTAATTCTTTTTCTTTCTTTCTTTCTTTCTTTCTCTTTCTTTCTTTCTTTCTTTCTTTCTTTCTTTCTTTCTTTCTTTCTTTCTTTCTTTCTTTCTTTCTTTCTTTCTTTTCTTTTTCTTTCTTTCTTTCTTTTTCTTTCTTTCTTTCTTTCTTCTTTCTTTCTTTTTCTTTCTTTCTTTCTTTCTCTCTCTCTCTCTCTCTCTCTCTCTCTTTCTTTTCTTTCTTTCTTCTTTCCCTTTCTTTCCTTTCTTGTGGTCAGGCATAGAACATTAAGATTGAGCTTAGCAGGCTGGTGCAACCCCTCTGGAAAACAGTATGGAGGTTCCTCAAACAGTTGAAAATAGAGCTACCATACGATCCAGCAATTGCACTACTGGGTATTTACCACAAAGATACAAATGTAGGGATCCGAAGGGGTACGTGCACCCCAATGTTTATAGCAGCAATGTCCGCAATAGCCAAACTGTGGAAAGAGCCAAGATGTCCATCGACAGATGAATGGCTAAAGAAGATGTGGTATATATACACAATGGAATATTATGCAGCCATCAAAAGGAATGAGATCTTGCCATTTGCAACGACGTGGATGGAACTGGAGGGTGTTATGCTGAGTGAAATAAGTCAATCAGAGAAAGACATGTATCATATGACCTCACTGATATGAGGAATTCTTAATCTCAGGAAACAAACTGAGTGTTGCTGGAGTGGTGGGGGGTGGAAGGGATGGGGTGGCTGGGTGATAGACATTGGGGAGGGTATGTGCTATGGTGAGCGCTGTGAATTGTGCAAGACTGTTGAGTCGCAGATCTGTACTTCTGCGACAAATAATGCAACATATGTTAAGAAAAAAGAAAAAGAAGAAAATAGCGGGAGGGGAAGAATGAAGGGGAGTAAGTCAGGGGGGAAACGAACCATGAGAGACAATGGACTCTGAAAAACAAACTGAGGGTTCTAGAGGGGAGGGGGGTGGGGGATGGGTTAGCCTGGTGATGGGTATTCAAGGGGGCACGTTCTGCATGGAGCACTGGGTGTTATGCACAAACAATGAATCATGGAACACTTCATCAAAAACTAATGATGTAATATATGGTGATTAACATAACAAAAATAAATAAAAATTAAAAAAAAAAGATTGAGCTTAGCACGTCTGCCTTCCTGAGACAGTACCCTAATCTCTTCCCCTCAATGCACAAAACACTAGTGGAAGGCTCTTCTGGGCCAAGTGCTGTGCTGGATGCTGAGGAGTAAAGCAAAGAAGTATGGAATCAGGTGGGGAGACAGCAGCTTAACCAGATGCCTATCTCCGTGCGATATGTATAATTGATAGATAAAAAGGGAGCATGAACAGGGCAGTGATAACCTGTGTTGGAGGGGCTCAGGGAAATCTTCACAGAGGGGCCTCAAGGAAGGTTCTATAGATAGAAGTAGCTCAGGGAGGAGGGGAATGCCAGGTACAGGGGACACAGGCACGGTAGAGCACGGTCTGAACTATAGGCTGTTCAGTTGCTGGAACGCAAAGTTGACAGAGGAAGAATGAACTTTCTTCTAACACCGCCTGCAGAGCACTGAATGGGCCAGGCATCAGGCTACCTGCTTTGTGTGCACCACGGCAGCCTAGTGTCGGAACAGCCCTGTGAGACAGGTGTTAATACTTCCCAGTGATGAAGATCCTTGGTTGTGTCCTAAACCAAAGTCACACTGCCCCAGGCAAATGGGGGTGGGATGGGGGTTGGAAACCTTTTCATTGTCTTTTCATGGTCTCATGCTTTCTCTCTTTGGGCTGACTTCATTCTCTCCCTGCAGGCTGGCTTCTTCTCTACGCTGGGGCCGTGACTTCCAGCAGCTCAGGGCGTTCATGTCTTTAGTTTTCCTCCATTAGAGAGGGAAAGACCTTCTGAGTTTTAGCTCCAGAAATCCAGGAGAAGGGCTCTGATGGGCCCAGCTTAGATCAGCTGCCCATTCTTGGATTGAGTCACAGTGGCCTGTAGCTGGTAAGAGTGAGGCCACTCCAACTGGGATCAAATGGTTGGAGTGGAAGGAAGAGCAATTCCCAAGAGGAGGGAATCTTTGGCGGACAACATCACAAATGCCCACTGCATTCTTCATTTTATAGATGAGGATATTGAAGCTTTGAGAGGTTGAGCAACACGTTGAGGTCACACAGCTTATAAGCAGCAGAAACTGGGAACCAATCTAAGTCTCTCTCTGTGGTTCTCAGAGAGCGTTTGGCCCCCTCCCATAGGGTACATCTGGCAATGTCTGGAGATATTTCTATTTGTCAGAACTTTGGGGGTCCGGGGGTGGAGCCGCTTTTGGCATCAAGTGGGTAGAGGCCAGGGATGCTGCTAAAATTCTACAATGCACAGGACAGCCCCCAACAAGGAATTAATCTGGCTCAAAAATGTCAATAGTGCTGAGTTTCAGAAACCTTGGTCTATCTGAATACCAAGCCACCACTACCCTACAACTGCTCCCCTCTCCTAAAGGGCCCTGGTTGATCTCCTCCCTACATATTTACAGATCATCTGTTTGGGTATTACAACCTCATCTTCTTATGTTTTGATTCTTATGTTTCCCAGTCACAGACTAGCTACCTTGCTTCCAGGTGCTGGGTTCCACTCCCACCAACCACCTATAAATGCTAGCTAAATGCAAAACAATGCACAAATTGAACTCAGATCCTTTTAAGTATTTTATCCAAATGAAAGCTGATAGTCTAATAAAACGCCTTCGAACTATGAGGATAATATCCTCTCTCCACCCAGAACAGTTTTTCCATGAGGACAACTGGATTTGCAATGAGGTGAACATATTCTTTCATCTCTCCTCTCAGTTGTTTGTGGCCAAGGATAAGAGTGCAATCTGAGGCCATGGAAAGGTTCTTTTGGTGACAGAGTTGGTGAATTTGCTGGTGTTCTGTGCTCTTTTAGGTGATGGTCAGTCAGGCATGGCTATAGGAAGAGACAAAAGAGAGGCTGAGGACAACAAGTTTATTATACTCATAGGTCCTAGAAACCAGATGCAGGGCATACCATGCAGGGAAGCACCAGCACCAGGCAGAGGCAGAAGGGCAGCGGCAAGGGGAGAGCCAAGGCCATGGCTTTTGCTGGAGTTTACACGGGAAGGCAAGGCAGGGCAGGGTGAAGAGTTTAGGATTAGTCAGTTTGAATAGTTCTGGGGATCCCTAGTTGCCCAGCACCTGACTCTGGGATGATTAAAGAGCTTCAGGTCTGGGGCACCTGGGTGGCTCAGTTGGTTAAGCGTCTGTCGTCGGCTCAGGTCATGATCTCAGGGTCCTTGGATCGAGTCCTGTATTGGACTCCCTGCTCAGCAGGGAGTCTGCTTCTCCATCTCCCTCTGCAGCTCCCCCTGCTCATGCTAGCTTGCTCGCTCTCAAAGTATTTAAAAAAAAAAACAAAAAAAAAACCTTCAGGTTTCCAGGCTGGATAGAGGAAGAATGGCTCTGGATTGGTTCACCTGTATATCAAAGGCATACTCCCAGCTGTGTCTTTTGCTACATTTAAGAACTGGTTACCCCTAAGGGCACAGCCTCTCACCCTATTCCAGCCAGAAAAATGTTAAGATGTCAAGGCATCATAATATAGAGAAAATAAAAATAAAAATAATATGGACTAGCTAGTACAATTTTCTAACTCAACCAAGTAAGCGTAGATGCCACAAGCCCTGCAGTAAGTCCCAAATATCTAAGACTCTAATTCTCTTTGCAATATAACCCTAATTTTAATCTCTCTTTCTTCCTACCCTCAAAGAAACCAAATTCATCTTTTTGTATTACCTCCCTCCCGTAATAGTACCAATTTACCCAATCACTAAGTTAAAAGCTGCAGAATTGACCCTCCTGTCTTCCTTATCCTCCAATTTGGCTTTTTGAGAACAAAATGCAGTTCTTAAGGCCAGATCCTAACTATTTCTCAGAAATACCTTCTCCCTTGGGGCAGCTGGGTGGCTCAGTTGGTGAAATGTCTAACTCTTGGTTTTAGCTCATCAGGTCATGATCTCAGGGTCTTAAGATCAAGCCCTGAGTCAGGCATCAGGCTTTGTGCTAGGCCTGGAGCCTGCTTAAAATTCCCTCTCTCCCCGTCTCCCTCTGCCCCTCCTCCACACTGCCCCTATGCTCGCTCTCTCTCTCAAAAAAAAAAAAAAAAGAAAAAGAAAAAGAAAAAGAAAAAAGAAATACCCCCTTCCTTCCATCCTCTGTGCCATGGCCTTTAAGTGAAGACTTTTTCAGCTCTCCTTTAGAAAATCCCAATGGCCTATTTACTCCTCTCCTAGCACTTTCCTTGTACATTCCCAACCCAAAATAATCATCCACTGAAATCGTCTCTTAAAAGTCCTGATTTTATTTTTTCTTGCTTATGAGTCATCGGTGTCTCCATGCTACACGTAGAATGAATCGCAAACTTCCTATGGTGCAGAAGACCCATTCCAATTGAGCACCAATCTCCAGACTCAGGTCAGGCTCCGGCCCACCCCCTTCCCTACATCTATACCATAGCCCCACTAGGAGGAAGCAGCACGCAGTATATAGGTGGGCAGCTCTGGAATAAGACCACTACTGGAGTTCAAATTCTGGCTCCACCATCTGTTAGCTGGGTGACTTTGGGCAAGTCACTAGGCTTCCTGGTGCTTCAGTTTCCCCAACAGTAAGATGAGAATCACAACTGTACCAACCTCACAGGTAGGGATTAGGTGCATTAATACACACAAAGACCTTAGACTCCTGCCTGGCACAAAGTATGAACTCAGTAAATCAGAGGAGTCATGCTTTCATACTTCATGCTCACTTCCTTTCTTCACCTGATGAACGCCTACTCAAATTTCTAGGTTCAGCTTAACTGTCACTCCTTGCTGAAACCTTCCCCAAGACCCCAGAAAAAGTTAGTCCTTCTTTGGATTCCTGAAACCCTTGTTTACATGTCCATCACTCCCACTCCCCCTCTAGGGTATGGCTCTTTCCTCTCAACATTCATCACTGTAACACCATACTACTACCTAGAAGACACTCAATAACTGGATGCATAAATATATAGATTTCATGGGAACAAGACCAAAACATAGAGTCAGCTGCCTAGGTCACTTAAACGTGCTCATCTGTTTTCCCAAGCATTGTTTCCTCTAACGCTCACATTTCAATTATTCTTACATGCCTACTTCAGAAGGAGTGAGAAATACCATTTACAGAGTTCAGTAGCTTGGTCCTTTCTCCTTTGCCTGTCAGCTTTTATCCCAAAATGAATGTTAGTCGTGTTTGTTATCGAAACTCCCAGATTCTCCATTACCTCTCCAGCTTGGGTTTCTGTTTACCTGCCCAGAATAAACCCTGACCCTTCAGCTCTCCTTCCTCATTCGTTTCTGCACACACTGATTCAGAAGGTTTCCCATCCAGTGAAACCTGCCACCATGTTTTGCTTGTGCATCCAGTTGCTACGCAGTCAGTGCTTAAGTAATTGTAAGTCTCCAATAACTAGTAATCTGAGTATTTAATACAATTGTCTAATAATCCTGTGTTCTTTGCTAAGGAAATGGCAGGCAGTCTATGGGATTTCCTTTTTTTTTCCTAATTGAAAAAAAAAATCTTGAAATATTGGGCTATTGGGGCTATTTTTGTCCTGGATGACAGAAGCCACACTCAGTCATTCTTATCAGGAGCTGTCAAACTTTATAGACCGAAGTTTAGAGGAGTTGGTTAGAATGCAGATTCCCAGGCCTGCGGCTAAGGATTCACTTTCAGTAGACTGGGTTAGTGCCTGAGCATCTCATTTTTGACAAGGTATCAGTTTCCTAGGGCTGCCCTAACAAATTACAGTAAACTTGGTGCCTGAAAACAACAGAAATTTTCTCTCATAGTTCCGGAGGCCAAAGATCAAGGTATTGGCAGAGCCAGGATTCCTCCAAAGGCCCTTGGGAAGACTCCTTCCTTGCCTCTTCTGGCTTGTGCAGGCTCAGGCTTTCCTTGGCTTGTGGCTACATCACCCCCATCTCTGCCTCCTTTGCCTGTCTGTGTGTTTCAAATATCCCTCTACTTTCTCCTATAAGGACACCAGTCATTGGATTTAAAACCATCCTAAGTAGGGGAAGAATGAAGGGGAGTAAGTCAGAGGGGGAGACGAACCATGAGAGACGATGGACTCTGAAAAACAAACTGAGGGTTCTAGAGGGGAGGGGGGTAGGGGGATGGGTTAGCCTGGTGATGGGTATTAAAGACGGCATTCTGCATGGAGCACTGGGTGTTATGCACAAACAATGAATCATGGAACACTACATCAAAAACTAATGATGTAATATATGGTGATTAACATAACAATAAAAAATAAAACCATCCTAAGTATAGGGGGATTTCATTTAGAGATCCTTAATTTAATCTGCAAAGATCCTATTTCCAAATAAGGCCCCATTCACCGGTTAGGACTTGGGGACATATCTTTTGGGGGGTACAAAATTCAACCTACTACAGAACAATTATCCTGATGTGTGGAGTTCCGGGATCATACAGTAAACAATGCTACCCTAGATCAGTTTTAGTTTATCTTGACATTAATTCTCACAGTATCTTGACAGTGCTACAGTAGGAATACTAGAGAGTTGAAAAAAATAAGCAATAAAAGAACGAATGCTCTCCCCCCTGACAGAGCACATCTTCCTTGAGCATTGCTATGGTGGTGGGGAAGGAAGGGGAGGAAAAGCAGGGCTATTCCATATTGTGTATGCTTTCTCTCCCTCTTAAAGCAAAGTTCTAGGCTCAGGCATTGCCTCTTCATCAAATGTGCTGAGCCTGCTGCTTGAAACACAAATATTAAATATATGAATGAATGAACAAACACACAAAAGAATGGATGCATTTCCTTTTCTTTCAACTCATTCAGGATTTTGTATATTGAACCTTGAAAAAAATAATCAACCCTTCCTCCCTATAATCCTTACCCTGGCTTTCTCCTCTCTATAGCTTATCAGTATAATTTTACCTTTGCGATAAGAATCCTCTTTCTCTTCCTGTGTGTGAGTCACCTTCCCCATCCTGTTTCAAACCAAAGAAGTCTTGAAAACAAAGGATCTACGATAATACCTGCTTTTTCTGCTAAAGTACGGGTGTCTTCATTTCGTGGTTGCAATCTGCCTTGTCTACAAGAGTCTCGTCTCCTTTGCCATACGTTCACTTCTTATACACCTAATCCTGCAACTATCAGTTACAAATCCCTTAGCTGGTGCCCCCACTTCAGGCAAGATGCATTTCACCTACTATACTGACCTCAATTCCTTCTCCTCTGGGCAGTTTCCGGGTCCTAGAACCTTTCCAGAAGCTGTGACCTTCTTTGACATTGGGATCAGGGCCAGTCACTGGGTTCCATCCCAGAGCTCTGCCTCCCTCTCCTTACTCCATTGTCAGATATTATCCCAATAGCAAAGTCTGGCCAGAAGTACCTCTTTACTGGTGTCCGCCTCTCCCATCCTTGGACCCCTGCTATTCATTCTCCCCTAATGAATCCAGTTCATGCAATGATCTGAATGAATCTCACAAATACAATGTGGATGAAGCCAAAGAGATCAGCCCCCCAAGAGTATGTCCTCTGTATAAAGTTTCTATGGGTTTAAAAGCCAGTTTAGTAGTGTCTACCCTTGGGGGTGTATGTGGGGTTAGCAATTGGCTGTCCAAAAAAAGAAAGCTGTGTTTTGTAGTATTGGCTGATTTCTCTGATGTAAATACCCTTATTTTGGCCACTCTCAGGCTACTTAATGTGATGTCAGTTAATACAGAGTTGGGACGGGCTGTGCTGTAGTACATCATCTGGGATTTCCACTAGACACATACAATAATAGATATACGTAACCTGAAGAGCATAAATAATAATAAAATGTAGAATATTTAGGAAGTGGTGAATTTTGAATATTTATTACATTTTTGTGTGTGTACCAAACAATCTTCCAGCACCTCACTCACATACAAATTTGAAAGCCCCAACAGCTCATGTTACCTGAGAATACAGGATTAAAATAATGTTCAATTACACTCTTGATTTCCACCATCCTCAAACTCTCCTAGTCTAGTCTATATTTATTTAACTTGTCAACAAATACTTAGTGAGCTATGTTCCAAGCACTTTTTCTTTTTGACAGTTCTAGTGAAGTGTAACTGAAATACAATAAACTACACATGATTAAGTATGCAATCTGATAAGTTCTGACATCTATATACACCCATGAAACCATCACCACAATCAAGATAATGAGCGTGTTCACCCTCCCCCAAATTTCCCCGTGCCCCTTGGTGACCCTTCCCTACCCTCCTCCATCTCCAGGCCACACTGATCTGCTTTCTGTCACTATATATTTGTTTATATTTCCTAGAAGTTCGTGGCTTTGCTTTTAAAATAACTTATTTAAATGCAAATTTATATAAATTAAAAAAAAAATAGTGGCTGTGTTTAACAACCAGCTGATAAATTCCTGAAAATTTAATCATCACTGGGGCTCCTGGGTGGCATTGTTGGTTAAGAGTCTGACTCTTGGTTTTGGCTCAGGTGGTGATCTCAGGGTCCTGAGATAGACCCCCATCCCCCTACCCCCCACATAGGGGCTCAGTGGAGAGTCTGCTTAAGACTTCTTCTCCCTCTGTCCCTAGCCCCCACTCCCTCTCTCTCAAATAAATAAACAAATCTTTAAAACAATTTGATCATCAGCACTTGCAGGACTTTAGGAGCATAAGACAGGGGTGCATAAGGGAATGGAACAAAGCAGGAGGGGGAGATTCTGGGCTTGGGGTGACACTTTGTTTCTGGATGCTGGTTAAATAGCGATCTCTACATTGTTAAAAATGTATTGAGCCAAACACTTAAATATGTGGACTTTTCTGAATATATGTTATACATCAATAAAATTTACCCCGAAAAAGCAGTAGGATTAAAAATGGATAGGGATATTGGGTCACTTTTCTTCCCTATTTAGAATCCTTCTCTGGCTCTCTGCAGCCTTACAATTAAAAATCTAAGCCCCCTGTCACAGCTTTTCAAGGCCTGCCCCACAGATTCTGGTCCCTGATCATATTTCCAGCTTCGCTGACTCAGGTTTGAGGAACTGAGGTTCCTCAAACCTGCCCAGTTCTTTCCTGCCTCAGGGCCTTTACATATGCCTTTCCTGTTGCCTGGTGCTCTTCCCGCCACTTTCCCTAGAACTCCCACCTCCTTTGCAACCTGTCCCGCTCAGCCTAAATAGCTACCCGTTTTCAAGTTGAGCTGCTCTTTTTCTCAAAGCTTTCTTTCCAAATAATTTTAAAACTGTGTAATTGTTTATGGCCAGCTCCCCCCCACCCCCCGCAGTGTAAGCTCGGTGAAGCCAGATACCCTATGCATCTTGTTCATTGGTGTGACCCAGGCACCTAGATCATGCTCAACAAATGTTGAGTGAACGAAGCAGTTAACCCCCGGCTTCCTTGGGGAATGCAGGGAGGCTGTGGCCCCTGGGATGTGTGTGGACCTAAGTAATGGGAGCAGAGAAATTGGCCTAATAAGCTGATTGTGAGGCATCTGGGGTCATTTCTCAGCGGTGGCAGGTTCCACATCCTTCCATTTTCAGATGAGGAGATAGAGTTCAAAGTGGCCAAGGTCATGAGAACTCCCTTCTCCTGACTCCTAATCCCAAGATCACCCCTCTTTCTCACATGTTGGAAGCTCAGGGTAGGGTGTGGGGTTGGGGGCAGGGGCGAGGAGGAACAAGAGTTTTTAATACACAGAGACATGGAAGAGAATTTGGCTTTGTTTCTAACAGCCTTGTTCAGCGTTCTTGGACAAACAGCCAAACCCCCCAAGCCTCAGTGTTCTCATCAATAAAGTGGGGATCATCATGACGGTTTCTAGGGCTCTTGTGAGGAATGAAAGAAACAGTGTATGTAAAGCACCCACCTCATTCTTAGTATTTGGTAGAAACCCCACTGGTAGCCTTTTCCATCCTGTGGCAGCAGCTGGTGGGGGTTGAGCATGCGTTCCCAATCATGGCTCTGACTGTTGCCCAGTTTAATTAATGCCCTGGCAGTGGGTTGATATTCACAGGCCTTAACAGACTAAGACCAGAGCGGTGCTTACACACTGAGCTTCTGCCACTGAATATCTAAGGAATCCATTCCTGAGGTTCTCAGAGAAGAGAAAACCCAGGTAGAGATCTGATGACAAGCTATCCATAACAGTGAAAAGGCAAGAAATCAATGCCTCACTTTCCCAAAGAAATGGAAACCTTTTAACGTCAAAAACATAACAGCTCCTGACATACATGTGTAGTGACACTATCCTCTTAAGAACCACCTTTTCTAATTACAGGTAATATTTAATTTCCCATGAAAATTCAGTCACACTCACCTTAGGGCCTCCAGGCATGAAAAGGAGGTGCTGAGTGAAGGGGACGGGGAAAGGCACTGATATGTTTTTAGTATATACCTTGTTCCAAACACTGTGCTAGGTGTTAGTCTCCCTAGGAGATAGGCATACTCTTCTTCAGATTAAGAAGTTCACATTTAAGTGTGAAAGGAAATATATCCGTTAGGCAGGATCTAAGATGCTGTAGCAAAGAGACCCCAAAAGTAGAGAGGTTTCAATAGGTTAGAGTATACTTCCCTCTCATAGAACTGTCCATACGTAGGCAGCATCAAGATGATGCAGCAGAGGGAGCAGGCATTGCGGATTCAGAAACAGGAGCACCTTGAGGCGCCTGGGTGGCTCAGTCGTTAAGTGTCTGCCTTCGGCTCAGGTCATGATCCCACGGGATTGAGCCCCACATTGGGCTCCTGCTCGGTGGGAAGCCTGCTTCTCCCTCTCCCACTCCCCCTGCTTGTGTTCCTGTTCGCATTAGCTTTCTCTGTCAAATAAATAAATAAAATCTTTAAAAGAAAAAGGGAGCATCTTTTCTTTTAATGGAATGGTCCAGCAGTACCACACATCATTTCTACTGACAGCTCTGAATAGCCATGATTTAGATAATACAGAAGTTCCTCTCTCATGTAACAGTCTGAGGGTAAGCAGTCCAAGGCCCTCCAGAGTGTCAGAAACCATCTTTCTTGTTATTTCCCCCACCGTCCAGAGTTTGCTGCCTTCTCCGTGGTGGAAGGTAGCTCACCACTACATGGGTCCATGTGCCAGCCAAGAGAACTAGGAAAAATAAGAAGGAAAGGACAACTCTTTTCCTCCTAAGGGCACAAGCTAGAAAGTGTTCACGTCACTTCTGCTTGTCTCCTATTGGCCAGGATTTGATCATCTCGTCAAATGGGCTGCAAGGGAAGCTGGGAAATGTGCTTCACTAAAACTGGGTAATTTTATTATTGGAGAAAGAGGAAATAAATGGTTTCTGGTAGAAAGTGACCCTTTTTGTCATAGGACGCCAGTGTAGAGATCTGTGCAAGCCAATGACAGCATGTGACTACATTTTCAGAAGTTATTCTGGACACTGGAGGACATCAGACTGGAGGACACAAGTGGAAGAAAGGGAAACCAGTGGAGAGATGAAGGTAGCCTGGTCCAGGGTGGTAGTAGGCGAGGTGCTAAGAAGTGATCTGACTCAAGATACATTTTGAAATCACTCTCAGAAACCCTCAGCAGGATTTCCTAAGCGGTTAAATGTGCCATGTGACAAAAAGGAGCTGAGGCTCTTTGGGTGAACGGTTTCTTCAGGTCCTTCCGGGCTCAGCTCAAACACTGAAGTTGTCCTTGATCCACTGCTTTGTGGTGGTCATGCTGTCACATCATCCTGGTTTTTCTTCCTAAAACGTATCTCCATCTGAAATGATGTTGTTTAATTATTTTCTGCCTCCTCGCACTAAAAAGCATGCTCCATGGAGCAGAAACTTTGTCCATCCTCTTCATTACTCTATTGTTGGCATCTGGAACAATGCCTGGCTGGCACACAGTAATATGAAGAGTGGTGGCCTGGGGCACCTGGGTGGCTCAGTCCATTGACTGTCTGACTCTTGATTTCAGCTCAGGTCCTGGTCTCAGGGTTGTGGGATCAAGCCCTGCATCGAGCATCAAGCTCAGCACAGAGTCGGCTTGAGATCTGTCTTTCCTTCTCCCTCCACTCCTCCCCTTGCTCTCTCTCTAAATAAATAAAATCTTCAAAAAAAAAAAAAAAGAGTGGTAGCCAACATTTATTTAATATTTGTTGAATGGATGAGTAAATTATGATGGTGTTTTTTAAGACAACAGAATAAAAAGAAAAATTAAATAGCAAGAAAATGAAATAATGGAAGCCAGAAATTTATACACTGAAGAGTCTACAATATTCTTTTAAAATGATTAAATACTGACCAATGTTGTCCATAATCTTTAAGGAATTGCTATTCCAAAGTTTTTACACTCTGCAAGCACCCTAGCAGGAGAGTCAGGTCACTTTTTTTTTTTAAAATATTTTATTTATTTATTTGTCAGAGAGAGAGCGCACGCACAAACAGGGGAAGGGGCAGGCAGAGCAGGCAGAGGGAGAAGCAGGCTCCCCACCGAGCAGGGAGCCTGATGCGGGACTCGATCCCAGGATCCTGGGATCATGACCTGAGCCGAAGGCAGATGCTTAGCCGACTGAGTCACACAGGTGCCCCAGTTAATTTTTTTTTAAAGGCTCAATTGTTCTTCTCCCCTTCCCTCACAACAACTAAGGGACAGTTTACAGTCACCTGCTCTGTACTTTACTAATCTTAGATTCTGTAAGAATTGAGGTCTTGTAAATACTACTATCCTGTTTGAATCCAGGTCCCCCATACTGAAAAAAGTGGTGCCAAATTGTAGCAGCAGGTCAACTCCAGGGAGTATGAGTTTTCACTATTTTTCAAGGAAAGCTATTAATTCACAGCTAATGTGCAGTTCAAAGGAAGTTTAAGGGCTTCTTTCTTTTTTCCCCTTGAGAAAATCACATACACTTTAGTATTTGTACACATTTTGTGCTTCATCTATAGAGAGGTAGCTACTTCCAAGCTGGCATATTCTTATTTACCAACAGGCAAATTAGAGCTTTCTAAATTTAGTCTAATTCCTTTTGAGTTCTCTCATTAAGAGGAAACTATGAAGAAAAACCAAATTCTTGTTTATTGCACCTATTTTTGTTCCTAAGGAGATAATAATGATGATGTCAGGAACTACTTGCGGATGCCTATTATATTGCATGCACCGTCTCTACCCCGATCCTCAGAGCAACCAGCTCCAATGAGTGTGACTTCCACCCTCTACAGGTCAGGGTCCTGAAGCTCCGAAGGGGTGACAAGTAGTTACACGTGTCAACCAGTTGTGGCAAGAGTTGCTGGGGGTTGAGCCAGTTCTGCTCGACTCCACAATATCCGCTTATTCCACTCCTCCAAGAACTGGACTTCTGGAGGAAGCAGGAAATTCTTTGTTTTTCTATGTTTTGAGTAACGTTTCCTCTTTTACTCTCCTTGGATGTTCTTTCCTGGTGTCCAGTGAGAACAAATTCCATATGCAGCTACAGAACAAATTCCATATGCAGCAAATGTGAAGGAATGGAAGCCTAGAACCTGTTTAATTTACAGTTCAGCAAACACACGTAACTCCCTTGAATAAACCCTCCAGGAGTGTTAATGGAATCAAACCTCCTGTTATGTTAGTGCTGTAATTCCAGAATGTACCTCAGTGATTTAACAAAGAACACAGATACCAAATATTACTCTTAATCTATTGCCAGTGCCATACAAAGTTTTATTGTTGTTTAGAGGACATTGGCTCTGTAGCAAAACATTCTACCTAGTTTCAGAAATAACTGCAATCAGAGTGGCAAAATAGGTAAAATTTTATGAATTATTTAGATTTTTTTTTTTTTTTTGCACAGCCAACTAAAACATTTAGAAATTTTGGAAAAAAGAGGTGCCTGTCCTGATCGCAGATATATTTTCATTAATGGGAGCTGTATCTGTAATACAAGGTGTTTTAGTACCATTGACTAAAAGGACCCGGGAATGGGAAGGAGGTAAGGATTTGGACCAAACCTGCAGCTCAGAGCTGGTGGTACATGACATTATACCCGCAGAACTTTCCACACATTCAGGCCCTTCTCCAGACTCACTGATTCAAAATGTTGAGAAGTGGAATCACAGGCATGTGTATTTTTAAAAAGGTGATTTTGATGTGTATTGCTGGTTAAGAAACTCTGGGCTGGAGCATGCCTTCCCTGGGCCGGCACCCTGAGTAACAATGATGTAATAATGGTGGTTTCCACTACCCAAAATTCTTCCCTTCCCCCTTCCCCCCTGTAAAATCAATCAATCAATCAAAGAATTGTTCAATGAAATAAACATGGGCAGATAGTCAAAGATGGCAGATATGAATCATCTCATTCTCAGAGAAATGCACCTTTTTTGTCTGCTGTGAATACCTGACGTTTTCTAGCCACTTGTATGCTGGGGTTTCATAGCCACTTATATGCTGGGAAAGAGTTTTTGAGAACAATAAATACACATTTTACTAGCAAAGCCCAACAAAGAAACCAAAACACTTTCTTTTCATCCAATCATATGATGAGTAGACAGAAACGACTTAGAAATCATGGAATCCAACAGGTTCATTTGACATGTGAACAAACAGCCCCAAGTGGGTCACACAGCTTTTCCCTACAGCACAAACCATGCATCTCAGGGATCTACCTAGGAATGCAAACCAAGCTGTCCATTCTTTTTTGGAAACTTGCCTTACTGATATTAGAAAGAACACAAACAGCTGCTCAACCATGTCTAGAAAGGAGATTCTACTCTTTGATAAAGCACCAACAGTTTAACCAAGAAGTGTTAAGGGAGAAAAGAAAAGTCAGCCTGAAACAGTTTCCTTAGAAAAGTTACCCATCTCCCCAAAGAGTAAAACAACCAAAGCTACCTTAACATTTGCTTTCCTGTCATCAATGTGAATTGTTCTTTGAGGACAGATATTTAAAGGCAGACTTAGCCAGAAGTTCACTGTGTGCTGTTTTCTGGGTATGTACTTGCTCTTCCAAACACAGTCTCTCTCCTTTCCCCAGCTCCGCCCCCCCCCACACAAACACACAAACACACACATACACCCCCCCCTTAACAAAAACTTTAGAGATGGGAACTAGAATAAGGGAGAGGATCTGATTTTATTTTATTTTTTTTAAAGATTTATTTATTTATTTTGAGAGAGTGAGAATGAGAGAGAGAGAGACAGAGAGCACATGAGAGGGGGGAGGGCCAGAGGGAGAAGCAGGTTCCCCGTCGAGCAGGGAGCCCGAGGTGGGACTTGATCCCAGGACTCCAGGATCATGACCTGAGCCGAAGGCAGTCGCTCAACCAACTGAGCCACCCAGGCGCCCGGGAGAGGATCTGATTTTAAATAATCCATATAATAGCATTAATTGTGCCCCTCACCCCATTCATATCATGAAGTCCTAGTTCCCACTACCTCAGAATGTGACTATATTTGAAAAGAGGGTCTTTAAAGAGGTAACTTAGTTAAAATAGGGTTGTTAGGGTGAGTCCTAATCCAATATGGATGGTGTCCCTATAAGAAAAGGAAATTAGGACACAGATGCACACAAAGGGAAGCCCACGTGAAAACAGCGGGAGAAGGTGACAAGTCAAGGATAAAGGTCTCAGAGGAAACCAACCTTGCCAACACTGTGATCTCAGACTTCTAGCCTCCAGACCTGTGAATAAATTTCTTTTCTTTCAGATACCCAGTCTTACCACCCAGTGGTATTTTGTTATGGCAGCCCTAGAAAATGAATACTCTGAATCACTGTATTCATCTGCCATGGAGATACGATTTAATCCCATTCTTTAACAAGTTCATGCTCATAAAGGAATGCCAGTGTCATCATTTTGACCCTTGAGTTAAAATGAGGACCTGGGCTTGGTATCAGTTAGGGTGCTGGCAAACAAGAGAAAACCCAACTCCATAACTGAAGTAACAGACAGGATGTATTTGTCTCAAACAAGTGAAATGTCCAGAGGTAGCTCAGGCTGCAAGAACAGTTGGATCAGGGTGTGGCCTCTTCTGCCCCTCCTTGTTTATCAGGCCTGTGGTTGGGTTGGCTCCCCTCAAGGTGGAAAGATGACATCAGTAGGTATACACACTTCTTCACCCCCATCCAAGAAGAAGGACTGGCATCCCATAACCACTGAAACACGTCCAGGCTTCTCTGATTGAACCAGTCATTGTTACACTAGTATCAACAACAAATGTTCATTGAGCACTAAATACATGCCAGACACTCTTCTAACTGAATTTGCTTTTGGTGAATTAACTCCAGTAATCCTCATAAAAAGAGCAAAGGCAATGCCCTGATTTGTTAATTCAACTGAGGCCAACCCCTGGAGCTGAGGAGAGGTAAGCCCCCTGCTCCTAAAATACACGGTCATTACACAACGTGCAGAATGGATATTAAGGACACCCCACGGGATGAACAAAGCCACATCTCTGGAAAATTATAACTGCACCATGCTTCAGTTATCCTTCATGACCTAGCTTAATACAGGCAAAAAGCAAGATCCTCTCTGCTTTCATTGTCCATATGACATAAATTACCCTTTTCCTCCATGTTCTTCTGAATGTCACTGGACTGTTTTCTCCTTGCAGGCACAGATGCCAACAGAGACCAAGTTCAGAGGCACGCAGGTTTCTGGAGATTTGTTCCCAAACACATCACCAGCAGTGGCCTCTTGGGTCAAATCTGGGCCTCTTTGAATCTGCTGCTCTTGTGACATTTGTGTGGAAGCCTCTTGGCTTGTTCTGACTTGTGTGGCGCTACCTTCTCTGTTACTCTCTGTTACTCTTAATTCACAGTAAGAAAGGAGCAATCAGAGACAGACATTTGGTGCTACTTTAGTTTGTCTCACTCCTATCCTTCCAACCCCAACCTTGTACCTGGCTGGGTGGTTCCCTGTAAAGGATTAAACGCGCTAGTCTGATAGTTTCCATTTTTTTAAACTTGAATTCAATTTGAATTTTATCATGGGTCACAAAACCCAGAAGTGCATGTATTATGATTTATGGCATTCTACTAAATCAGGTGTTAATCTCATCAGGCTTCACTGATTTGAAATAAATAATGGGCCACTTAACTGCCCGAATGCTAAAATATTTCAACGCTATCTTGGCACAACTTAGTGCAACTTTTTGGGAACATAATTTGGTCATGCTTTATTAAAAGTTACCAAATATTTGTATCTTTTATACAGTCATCCCACTCCTGGGACTTATTTAGAAGTGGACACGTAAAAGCATTATGCGCAACTATGTTCATTAAAGACTGGCTTAGAATAACATAAATGGAAACAGTACACATTCTAACCACATGCACGGCTAACACAATTATAGTAAAGGGCTCCTTGAGGGAAATATTAAGTAACTATTAGTAGCTTCCTTTGTTTGGAACCCTTTTCCACCCCCTCTGCCTTACTTTCCTGCCAGCTAACTCCAACTTAGCCTTCAAGACTCAGGGTACCCACGCCATACTTGCCCCCCCCCCCCTCCGTGCTTATGTAACACCTGGGCACACCTCTGTGAAAGGATTTCTAGCCCGTGCCATTGATTGTGCTTGTCAGTCTCCCCCACTGATTGCAACTCATTGAGGCGGAGTCTGTCCTTTGTGCAACAAGTTAAAAACCAGAAGGGGCGGGGGCAAGAAATAATATTATTCCTAATACAGAAAACTCAGGCTTCAGCTGATTTCAGTCTGCCTTCCTACCGACCCCACCCCTGCCCCTAAACACCCAGCCCCAACAGCACCACGGTCACCTCTTCAGTCTCTTGTGGAAGGTGAGAAATCTGCTTAAAATCCCTCTACGGGGAGTGTCTTTTGGGGGGCAGTGGGCAGGAGTTGGGAAATGGGAGGCCTATGGAATATTCCTGCAAAACTCCAGGAACCGCTAACATTCTTTCACATTTCCTTCCACAAAGTTTGTTTCTATGAATGTCTGAGTTACCTTATATACAAATAGAGACTGCAAACGGTCGGGGTGATTCGGTTTACACAGAAACGCGCCGCGCGTTCCCTCCTTTCAGGCAGCACTGCTTCAAAGAGCAGGAAAGGGGGCTCAGCCCAGTGCCGGTGTCAGGGACTTGAGGTCGCTTTCCTCGCCCATCTTCTCCAGCCGGGCTCCCGGAGGCTCCGCGCCGCGCTCCCTTTTGCCCGCCCGACTTCTGAGCGGAGCGCTCCGGAGGGAGGAGAACCGGCGAATCCTCGCGGGCTCCGGGCGCTCGCGGACCGGGGCCCGCCCCCACCCGCGCCCGGCCCCGTCACGTTGGCTGCAGAGCGCATCCCGGCTGCGCCCTGGCGGGGAGGCGCCGGGGGTAGCTAAGGGGAGCAGGTCACGTGAGAGGAGGAGTCTGACCTACTTTCCCTGGCGGCAGGCGCATGCGTACCTGCGGGGTGCACGCCTGCCGGGAGGCTCACGTGGAATCGCACGTGCCGGGTGCTCCCCGCCCAGGGCTCGGGGCGGGGCGCACGCAGGGCGGGGCCGCGTGAGGAGACGGGCTGGGGCTGCGAGACCCACCAGTGTGCCGGGAGGGAGCGGGGGTAGAGCGTGCGGATCCCGCAGCCCTCCACCCTTTACTCGCAGCCTTGGAGCGGTGTTTCGGCGCCCCGGGGGGCTTCCCACTAATTCATCGAATTCAGTATTAAGGCAAAAATTAAAACAGAGTTCCTGCACATAAGCCCTTTGAATCAGCAATTCCACCACTGGGAATTTGTCCTACAGATGGGCTCCCACTTCTGTGAAATGTCACTCCAGGAGGGTAATCGTTACATCACTGTTTGATATCACACGCGATGGGAAACGGTCTGTCCAACAATAAAACTGGTCAAATTCATGGGAACATAAATTATGATTGGGCGTATTTGGAATTCTCTGCAGCTGTTAAAAAGAAATGGACAGCTCAATAGACATTGATATGGAGAGACCTCTAAGATCCATTCGGTGATCCAAGAAAATTTAAATGGAGCAGAACAGCATGTATGGGATGCTGACATCTGTATGAACAGATACACATATATGTTTGTAAATGTATAGAATAGCTCTGGAAATATGCATAAGAAAAGGAAGGTATGTTGGATGACTGAGGGGTGGGGGGGAGGAAAGAGATTGTACACTTACACACTTTTGGAACCTTTACATTTCGTACCCTGTATGCTTAATTTATTTTTAAATAAAAATTTTAAAAATGAAGAGTTATTTAGCACTGACTCTGTGCTGGGCATCAGGTGTGATGTAAATCATTTCCTTCTAGAAAGTTTGTCACATACAGTATCTGCAGCATTCCTATTCTGTTCAGCTTGTATCTTAATGTTTCAGGCTTTCTGATCAACTCTGATGAGAGATTTTTTTTAACTTCCAAGATGAACAACCCAATAGGTCCTCTATGTGGTTAAGATACTCTCCAAGTTCAATCTCTTCAAGGAAGACATCTTAATTAGGGGACTCTCAGCAACAAACATTTGTACAATAAAGCCTACACAACATTACTGCATTGGTAATTACCCTTAGCTCTCCCAATTACTCTGTTTGTATTGCAACTATTACTGTCATTGTAGTTATTATATATGTGTCAGTTATAATATATTTGATTGCAAGTAACAGAAAATCGAACTAAGTGTCTTGAACAAAGTTCCTTTAATTGAAGTCCAGGGTAGGGTGGACTTCAGGAATAGTTTGATTCAGCAGCTAAACAATGTCATGAGGACTTGGTTTCTTTCCATTCCTCTGCCATGCCTTTCTTTCATGGTGTGAACTTCATCTAAAGCTTTGGGAAGGTCTCACTTGGTGAAAATGCTTCTTTCCTAGAGGCAGTAGCAAACATCTCATAATTCATTGGCCTGAGTTGGATCAAGTACCCATACCCGAACTAGTAAGTTGGGGAGAACTAGAAAAAACAAACAAACTGGGTTTGGATGTTGAGGAAGCAATGATGATGCCCCTCACATCACTTCTACTATCACTGCTATCACTATTACAGTTGACCCTTGAGCAACACAGGGGTTGGGGACACTGGCTCTCCGTACAGTCCAAGATCCACGTATGACTCTTAACTACTAATAGCTTACTGTTGACCAGAAGCCTTACCAATGATACAGTTGATTAACACAAACTTTGTATGTTATATGTATTATATACTCTATTCTTACAGTAAAGTAAACTAGAGAAAAGAAAATGTTAAGAAAGTCATAAGGAAGAATACATTTATAGTACTGTACTGAATTTACCAGAAAAAAAATTCAAGTATAAATGAACCTACACAGTTCAAACCTGTGTTGTTCAAGGGTCAACTGTATTTCCCCCCTTCCCAGGTATGGATTGGGTGATAGTCCTTGGCTTGCCCCACATTATGCAGCCAGTGCATTAGCATTTTCCCTATATACCTTCCCAGTGAGGGAGTAAAAGCATCAATGAATTAGGGGAAATCTATCTCCACTACTAGGAAAACAACTTGAGTTATGGTGAGCAATAAAATTTTCTCACTTTGGCAGGATCATATAAAGGAAGTGTACAATCACCACACTTATGTGCTATTTCTTCATCCACCCCTCCTGTAAGTATCTGACTCCTACTGTATATATATGGACACACATGGCCTCTTGGAGAAAAACAGAAGACATTCACCACCAAGACCCTGGCCCCAGAAGGAATATGGTCAAGTCAGGCAGATAAGATAGACGCTTGGAAAATGTTAAAATAATGATATGAGACAGCATGTAATTAAGTCCTACGTAGATGATAATGCAGTATGGCAGGTATTCACAGCAGAGGGAGACCACATAGGCAGAGATTGCTGGAACAAAATAGCAAATAGAAGAGGGCCTTGACAGAATGCTCAGATTAGGTAAGATAAACAGGGGAGAAGAGAAGGGCTGTATAGATGGTCAGACACTATATGAGCTAAGGCGTGGAAGTCAAAATGAATCTAGTACTCTCAAGATCAGAGACCAGACTTACTGGCACGGGGTGGGAGATGATGTTGGAATGTAAGGAACCCTGTGCTGCAGGTTTATATCCCTTGTGCATACAGAGGCAGAGTAATTATTTAAACTGCACTGACTCTTGCTCCCACTTGCTCATCCTTTCCAAAGCTCATCCAGTTATATGAGAGAGTACTTAAGGGTCTTCCACATGTGATCACACATCAGTTAGCCAATTACAGTCACCCTACGCCAGGTTCCTCCTGTCCTGCCCTGGTCCCCCTCCTATCATCTTTTCCCAGGAAAGAGGGATGAAAGGTGGCTCACCACCACTTGACTGGTTATATGGGGAAGAGAGAGAGGAGTCAAGAGCGATTCCAAAAGTACACACCGTGTCTATTGCATGCCATGTCAGCGGGGTATACATGACACACAGAGCATGCCCGTCACTGGCATGTTTGTACTGTAAGGGGAAGGATCTCCTCCAGCACACTAGGTGTTCAAATACTCCACAACTGTCAACTCAAGATCAAGGAGTACTCCCCAGGGCAGAATCTGGACTAGCATGAGGCAAATGAAGCCTCAGTTGCAAAATTTGAGGAGGCACCTACTCTTGGATCTCACAAGGGCAACTCTATGGGAATGGCGTGCCATTGTCTTTGTTTTGTGGTCTGGAGAGGCCAAAACTAGAAACCTCAAAGTGTCCATCTGAGACTTTTAGACACATAGCATTTTAAGGAAGGTTTAACAGTTGTTAGTGACAGATGTTGATTTTGAATGACACCCATATATTTGTCTGTTTTTTTCTCTATTTCTTTCTTGTGAAAGTCTTTTTTTCTCATCCTTTTTTCCTAAAGCCTAAATCACTACAGACTTTGAGTTACAAACTAGATATGCGAATGTGTATGGAAATATAAGTCATGTGTTCATCTGATAATTGAACATACATGCATGAAGCGCCTGCAGGAATAGACTAGGGATGCATTAGTTGGGACTATGAAGATAATAAACAAAAATCAGTGGAAGGCTTGCTTTCCAGGAAATCTCAGCCTATTAGGGGAGAGGGTCTATAAGGACAAGACAAGCTTGTCAACAAATAAGGGTAGTAAACAAGTATAAAAGTTTATTAGGATTGGGAGAACTTAAGAGTGAATGGGGGACAAATACCACACATCTCCGGTGAGCTTGGTCTAAAAAGACAGCATTTAGAGGCACCTGGGTGGCTCAGTCGGTTAAGCATCTGCCTTTGGCTCAGGTCATGATCCCAGGGTCCTGGGATCGAGCCCTGCGTCGGGCTCCCTGCTCAGCAGAGAATCTTCTACTCCCTTGTCCTGCTGCTCCCACTGCTTATGCTCTCTCTTCTCTGACAAATAAACAAATAAAATTTTTAAAAAAGAGAGAGAAAGTGATTGGCTATCTCTACCATAGAGGGCAGTGTGGGGGAGATAGGAGGAAGTCAAGAAAGGGCGTCAGGTAGGATGTGATATCTGACACACGTCTTCAGAGGTCAGGCCCCTCATAAGCCAGGCATTGTGTTAAGGAGTTGGGGTAGGGAATGGAGAGTTATTAAATCTCAGATATTAAAAAAAAAAAATTACAGTCCTCTTGGGGACAGGCCCGAAGACAGAAAATTGCAAAAGTCCTGAGAAGTGATCAACAAGGATTTCTGCCCAGTGTGTTGAAGGGACAGGAGAAAGGGCCAGGTGCCTGATGTGTGGGAACTGGGAGACAAGTTTGGGGTGTGACAAAGCTACCCATTCTCCTGGTATAGACAGCTTAAAGATTACTGAGCAGGCTTGAGCATATTTGCATAAGGAACCAAGTTTTTCAAGGGCTGGAAACTCCCATTTTCTTTCCTTTTCGATGTTCAACACTGTAAATTCTGATGCCCGAGATAGTGCTGACTGATACTAGGAGATACAAAAGGATAGCAAAATGTCACAGTGATGGAGAGGTGGTGTGGTTGGTGATAGGGCCCTGATGGTCAAATTGAGGATGACACATGTGTTCAAGGCTGAGCCATCTTATCACCAAGGGAATATTGACTTAAAATAATAAAGAAGTATTTCCTGCTCATACTACATATCCGTTGCAGGTTGGCATGGACTCTGCTCCATCTTGTCATTGTTCTCAGTTCGGGACTGAGATAGAAGGAAGAGCCATTATTTGAAAAATTGCTCGTCTTGGCATAGGGAAAACAGAACCCTGCCGGGTCCTGCATCAGCAATGTTCCAACAAATATTCCAGCTGGGAGGAGCCGGCCATTGCTTCCAGTCCCAGCCCATTGGCCAGAATTAGTCACGTGGTCCCACCCAAACACAAATAGTTGAGTGCGCGCAATTCTAGCCGGTGCCAGGAATGTAAGGGAGTTGGAATACTTGTGAATTACTACTATGCGTGTGGCACCCTTTTCCTTGAGCTGGCTTGCCAAATTCAGGCTCCAACGGACAAACTGGAAATACTAGGAATGATATTGATGGTAATAATAATAAATAATATTTCTCGAGTACTTGCTACTGTATTAGAATCGAGGTAGACACTAGTCTAAGCACTTTCCCTGTAATAATTTAATTCTCCCAACAAGCTAGAATCACAGGAAAGGTAATCCTAGGGCAGGGAAGAATAACCTGGGAGCAGCAAGTGTAACCTTAGAGTCATAGAGATTTTTATTATTAACAGTAAAACGAATCTATTTTATAAACCAGTTCTATGAAGTGGAACATACTGATTTCATATATTTCATCTATCTATCTGTCTATCTATCTATCTATATCTACTTTCACTTTGTAAAGGATGGATTCGGTGTGTAACAAAACCAGGGAAGTGTAAATTCAAAAGCATGAATAAATGAACTAGGCACTATTTCTTGTACTCCATTGTCCACAGTAATAATAGTTACTTTATCAGTTCATGCACAACATTTTATTACAGGCTATCCTTATGCCCAGCAACCACAGGCTCCTAGAGGGAAACAGTGATTAGAATGCTTTCCTCCATATTGGCTCAGGGATCAACCCCAGAGAGGCCAAGTCAAGAGTGCTTACTGTGAGTTACTGTTTGCAGAATTCTAATCCAAGAGACACCCGGAAAAGGTGTGTATGTGTGTGAGAGAGACAGAGACAGAGAGACAGAGAGAGATCAGGCATGCTTCTGTATCTCTAAGTGTGTTTTCTTTTTATGTCTGCATATTTTGCCTGCTATAGTTTGAATGTTGGTGTTCCCCTAAATTCATAGGTTGAAATCCTATCCCCCCCCAAATTGTATTAGAAAGTGGACCTTTGAGAGGTGCTTTGGTCATGAGAATGGAGTCCTCAGCAATGGGATTAGTGCCTTTTAAGAGAGGCTGCAGAGAGATCCCTAGCTCCTTTTACTGTGTGAGGACACAGCCAGAAGGCACCTGCTCTGAACAGGAAGGGGATCCTCACCAGAAGGCCACCAGGCTGTCACCTTGATCTTGGACTTGCCAGCCTCTAGCACTGTAAGCAATGAATTTCTGTTGTTTATAAGCCAACCCATCTGTGCTGTTTTGCTAGAGCAGACTAAGACAATGCCTAACTATTTATAAGCAGCTTATTGAGAGTCTCCCCTTTATATTTTCTCTATTTTCACAGCCCCCAAAGGGAATTACTTACCAAATATTTTTGAGCAATTGCTGCTGATTTGGGAAAAATGTTTTATGAATTGCATGCAAAAATGGTAAAATAATAATAGCTAACATCTGAGAGCTTATTATATGCCAGGCACCATGCTAACTACTCTATGTGCAATCTTTTTTTAAAATTGAGATGTTTATTTATTTTTCCCTTAAAATTTTTTTTTAATTTAAATTCTAGTTAGTTAACATACAGTGCAACATTAGTTTCAGGAGTAGAATACAGTGGTTTATCACTTATATACAACACCCAGTGCTTATCATAACAAGTGCCCTCCTTAATGCCCATCACCCATCTAGCCCATCCCCCACCCACCGCCCTCCATCTACCCTTAGTTTGTTCTCTATTATTAAGAGTCTCTATGGTTTGTTTCCCTCTCTCTTTTTCTCCCCCTCCCATATCTTCCTCTGTGTTTCTTCTTAAATTCCACATATGAGTGAAATCATATGGTATTTGCCTTTCTCTGACTTATTTCGCTTAGCATGATACATTCTAGCTCCATCCACATTGTTGCAAATGCCAAGATTTCATTCTTTTTTTAATGGTTCAGTACTATTGTACATATATACTACAACCTCTTTATCCATTCATCAGTTGATGAACATTCAGGCGCTTTCCACTGTTTGACTATTGTTGATAAAGCTGCTATAAACATTGGGGTGCATGTACCCCTTCAAATCTGTACTTTTGTATCCTTTGGGTAAATGTCTAGTAGTGCAATTGCTGGATCATAGGTTAGGTCTATTTTTAACCTTTTGAGGACCCTCCATACAGTTTTCCAGAGTGGGTTGCACCAGTTTGCATTCCCATCAACAGTGCAAGAGCATTCCCCTTTCTCCACATCCTCACCAACACCTGTTGTTTCTTGTGCTGTTAATTTTAGCCGTTCTGACAAGTGTGAAGTGGTATCTCAGGTTTTGATTTGTTCTACGTGCATCCTTACTCATCCTCAAAAGAACCCTATGAGGTGAGTAATGCTATCCACTCACGTTGACAGAGGAGGAACTGAGGAACAGAGAAGTTACAGTACTGGTTGCCAGAACCAGGGTCTTACCTACTGCAGAGCCCACACTTAGGAACTCTCTACCAGCCTGCCTTTGCAAGCCTTCCTTTTGTCCACCTGAGTCTGGCACTGTGTTCTAATCCTGACCTATCTTTACAACTTATTGTCCTCTACCCACTTAGACTTCCTGCTGCTGGCTCTTCTGTTGTTTTCCAAACACCTCCAGGTTGATTCTCCTGACTTTTCACTCATGGCTCATTCTGTCCTCTCTGCCTGGTTGGGATACAGAGATGAATAAGATACTATCCCTGCTCCTGAGTATCTTGCAGCATGGTGACAAGGTAGGCATATAAACAAATCGTTTAGATGCAAAGCAGGGTAAACCTGATGCTTTATCAGAGGAGGCATAGAAGGGGACTCGTACTTACGGAGAGTCATTAGATGTGATGGAGAAACGACAGCTTTGATCCAGCCACAGCGCTAGGTAGTGAAAATGGAGGGATTAATAAAACAGGGTCCTGCCCTTAAGCAGCCCCACAACCAGTAAGACCTGGGATGTTGGTATGTAGTCTGTCTGTGCACACGGGGGATCATGTTCCTGGGTGGATCTCAGGTTCTTCTCCTCCACCACCTTTTGCTGCCCTCAACTCCCCTCCGTGTTGGGCCATCACTGTATCCACATTATGGGATCAGAAACTCAGATTAGGAGGACTCCTCAGTGACTGTCTCTCTTCAGTGGCTTTCAGATTGTCCTGTACAGCCCTTTCAGGTTCCCAGGGGCTCCAACAGAGGCAGGTGGAGGTGAGTCAGTGGGACAAAGAGAAATACACAGGAAAGATTAAGCCACATCCCTTTTAATTTCAATGAGGACAGCTCTGTTTTTATTTGTGTTCATTTTCACATAAGATCTTACTTAAAGGGTTAGGAAGCTGGAAGAGGTTTGGGGGGGCATTGATTTTATTTCTACACAGAAGAAATTGGGAAGAAAGGGGCTCTTCAACAGATCAGAGTCAGAGAAAGCTAAGACAAGAGCCTGGGTTTTCAACTTTGGGGCCACGGCACTTCCCACTGGGCCACACTGCCTCACTGTGCAGAGGGGTACGTCTGCAGGGGGCCCCCAGTTTCTTCCTAAAGTGATTGGAGACAGGTCCTGTGAGGGGTTCACTTTGGGGATGGAATGGAGAAGTGTGGAAGAGGTTTGTGGCTACTGCTTAGCACCTCTCCCTGCCTGCAGGTCAAGGTGGTGTTAATTTCTTGTGTAGAACACGAGAGTGTGCTAGAAAAGAATCCAGAAATGGGAAGGTGGCAGGAATTAGTGTGTTTTGAAAGAGAGATTGCTTAAGAAGTGTCCCAGGAAAAACTGATGTAAGCAGCTTTTCCCTGGGCACCAGGAACTCAGGTAGCTTTTAGGATAATAATGCATCCTTCGTTTGTTTGCTGACTGCCCTTGGGGGAAATAAAAGTAAATCAGCCATTGGCCGTGCCATAAAGAAGCGTATAGACCAGGGGGGAAGTTAAGGCATTTGCATTTGTCAGTATAACAGGAGGGGGAAGGAAAGAGTACCATAAGAGATAGGAGAATGTGTGCCCTGTGGGCTAGCCATTTGTGAAGGGAAAATCACTGGCACTCCTGGTGCAGGGCTGCTTTGAGCTGGCCCTTGAAGCCGAGTAAGCCATCACGAGATGGGAAAGAGCACTCCGTCCAGAGGACACAGCAGGAGACAAGGCACAGAGACAGGTCATCACTATGTCTGTATGGGGAGTGGGGATACTTTAGTCTGTCTTGCTTATACACTCTGAAAGGTGGTTTTGGAACTCTCCCATTCTTTCTAGAACTTGAGGGGATGTCCTCAGGTGGCCCTATTTCCTGGAATGCTGTGGGCCATAGCTGACATAGTAGCTTTTGGAGGATTTAGATTTGGTGCGTTATGAGAGGAAGCCGGGATTGGGGAGAGACAGCCCAATTCCAGGTGATACAACAGCTCATCTTCTCATCCATTCCTTCCCAGAGGGAGAAGGTGAGAGCTGATGATCTGTGGGGCCAAGCAATGAGTCTGGAAAGGTGGCAGGCAAAATGGAATTGCCTAAGAACTCTGTCCCCACGTCTAACTTCAGCAAGCAGCTTGGAAACCAGCCTGAAATTACCAGGAGTTACTAGCCTTCTTCAGCCAGTTTGAGAACAGTGTTTAGGGTTCCTTTGGCACTTCCCCAGGCCAGCCACCTGACAGAACTCACAAAGGTGAGAGGGGAGAAGGGAGATGGGAGAGGGGATGAAGCATGGCAAATGGAGGGCTACTTCCTCTACCTTAGAGAGAGGGTAGAAACGTGTCAAAGGTGGGGAGTGTGTGATCAGGTGGACAAGGGTCTTCATCCAGAGAGCCTCAAGCTAGAGACACAGCTAAGTGGACATCTTTGGGGGTCAGTTGTGATAATTTATGTTTTCCTTTTAAAAAACATCTAAATTAGCATGGAGTCATACATAATATTTTCTTAACATTTAAAAACAAAAATCCCCTCTCTGTACTTTTAAAAAGTTCTCACATGCATTCTTCAATGAACCTGCTACAGAGTAATATTCATTCTCATGATCAAAACACCTTAATAGGGGTGCCTGGGTGGCTCAGTTGGTTAAGCGACTGCTTTCACCTCAGGTCATGATCCTGGAGTCCCGGGATCAAGTCCCACATCGGGATTCCTGCTCCACGGGGGGGGGGGGGGGGGGGATCTGCTTCTCCCTCTGACCCTCCCCTCTCTCATGCTCTCTCTCTCTCAAATAAATAAAAATCTTTAAAAAAAAAACCACCCTAATATATTATAAAGTACAAAAAGGTAGCAGTAAAGTATGAATCAATGTCATAAACACACACACACACGTATAGACACACACAGAAGATGAAAGAATGGAAAAAAAAGAATGAAGATACATATACCTTTATGCTTATCTGTCTACTCCAAAATTTCTGCATTGAGCATATCTTTGTATTCAGCTAAGTTTTACTTTTGTAAAACCAAGGGAATTCCTTCCCTTCTTCTTCCCTGGGAATAAAGGGGGAACATTCATTCATAGGATATGGTTTCAAGTCTCTCCACTTTATTTCTCAAGATACACCAGCATGTTCAATACATAGAAGCCGGTACCTATCTCAAGATGTGGTGTGACTATCACAGAGCACGCAGAGAGCATCAACAACCTCTCTAATTTCTGGCACCATGAATATGGCATTATGACTCAAGTTTACGGTGGTGTTTTGTTAACCTGTCTCATGGTGAGACCATTTGTGTTGTACTTCTAGCAAACTAAGGGCCCACATTTTCCTTATGTGTACCAAGATTGGTGAATGCTTCAAGCATTCTGTCCTTAAGCTTTCTGTGATCAGAGAAGGTGCTGGTATGGGTCCTGGAGACTGGGCTCAAAGGTGCTAGAGTATAAACCAGATGGGGTCAAAGCAGGGGAAATGGGATTATAGTAGCAGAGGGGAGCTCATGGTCAGAGCCAAAGGGCAAGTGTTTGGCCAATGTCAAGAAATGGAGCAAGGCATCAGGAGCCTTGGTAACAGACTGGGTCAAAAAATGAATTAGCTCTGGGGCACCTGGGTGGCTCAGTTGTTAAGCCTCTGCCTTCGGCTCAGGTCAGGATCCCAGGGTCTTGGGATCAAGCCCCGCATCAGGCTCCCTGCGCCGTGGGAAGCCTGCTTCTCCCTCTCCCACTCTCCCTGCTTGTGTTCCCTCTCCCGCTGTGTCTCTCTCTGTCAAATAAATAAAATCTTAAAAAAAATGAGTTAGCTCTGACCTTGGGAAATAGGACTCTAGACTTGTGCTCTTGGAAGATGTCAGGGACTGAGTTTTCCAGGATATTCACTGTGCAGCTTGGAAATGGTTTGGTCGATTTAAAGGAATTTAGTTGGATGGAATATGTGATTAATATGCTGAACCCAAGTTCAGCGTGCCTTGATACTTATCTCTATTAAATTCAGTCTTGCTATATTTGGTCCATTTTTACAGCTCAATAAGAAATTTGTGGGACCTGATTCTGTCACCCATGTGTTAGTTCTTATTTCTAACTCTGTCTGTGATCCACAGATTTGATCATTGTGTATTCCAGGTATTCATACCAAATCCATTGAAATCCATCACCAAAGACCCCTGCTGCATCCTCTGGGGATTGTCATTCAATCATAGGCCAACTTTCCACCACTTTCCTTCTTGTCTCTGAGGATAACCTGAGAGACCCCATGAAATCCTTTATTGTAGAACATTTCCCCAGATCCATCGGTTTAATGACCCTAACCAAAAAAGACATGAGATGAATTTGACAAGACTTGTTCTAGTGAGCAGATTATATCTTGTCTTAGCATTTTCCCCTCCAGGTTAAGTAAGAACAAGGGTTCTAATCTTTTCCTGATACCAGAAAGGAGAATAATGAATTGCAATAAATAGAGTGACAATAAGCTAGATTCATCTCCAGTTGGGTGATATACAAATTTCCATTCCCAAATATATTCATTCCCAAATATTTTTATTGTTGTCTAGAGTCACTTTGCCTGAAGATTCCAGCTGTCTGGATATCCAGGCACATACCCACAAAATAACCTTATCTTGGTACCAGATCTGGTCTGGGGCCCAATAATTAGCTTTGTTGGTCTAGACTCTTCGATCAGTCCTCGAGAATTGAACAGATCCAGGAAACCCGACCCATGACAAACATACATTCATTCAACTAATTCATTTATTCATTTGAAAAAAAAAATGCTTCTTTCGTATCTACTTGGTGATTGGCACACTGGTTCTGAACACTAGGATACAGCAGCAAAGAAGATAAAGTCTCTGTCCTCATAGTGTTACATCAGTGGGAAGAGGCAGATAGTAAATAAGTAGGCAAATAAATAAAAAATGGAATTTTAAATAGCTGTAAATATCATGAAAAAAATAATGCAGGATGGGGGATAAAGAATGATGACCCTGTGGCTGATGGACAACTGATCATATTAATATATTCATGTGTAATATGGATTTCCTTTCTTGTGGCCAGTGCTTGTGTCCTCACTCCTGGGCTTTAGTTTTTACTTACAGAGGGCAGGAAAGCTAATTGGAATGCATGGTAATTTGGAAATCAAGGAAAGCTAGAAGGATGGTAGGAAAGTCAAAAGTCTGGTAGCTTGTCCTGTTGTGTTGAAACCTCTAGTAGACCCAGTGGAATGGTAGGAAATGAAATATGGAAGAAAGAACTTTACATAACTGTGGTTCAGCAAGAAAAAAAATGTAAACCTAAGCTCAAATGACATGTTACAAATATGATCTGATGTAGCCTCTCTCTTTACTTCACCTCCTAATCCCAAGCTAAAAGTGATGAAGACAATGAGTGTGCAGTTCTGGGTTCTTCTGACTTGACAACTCCCTCACTCTGTGTGGGCTGTTGAGCCCACCCCATCTTGGGTATGTCACCTGAAAAGAAAAGGAAGGCATTGGAGACCTGTTCACTCATGCCAACATGTATTTATCATCTCCTTTATAGCCTGTGTTGTGCTTTTTGGCTAATATAGCAAGTAAAAAACAAAGAAACTTCAGCTGAGTCTGATTTATCAATTTCCACCTTGAAGCCTTCACCAGCCTCAAAGAAGTCTGGGTTAGCTAAGAATAAAAAATAATAAGCTATAATTTTTAAGCATTTTCTCTGTGCTGGTGCTATCCTACATCTTATACGTGGACACATCTCTTTAAATTCATCAAAACAATCAGTGGTGTACTAGTTAAGATGGCTAACTGCTGTATCAAATATGTCTCCAAAGGAATAATGATTTACTCAATAGAATTTAATTTTTTATCATACATATTGTCTAAGGTGGTTCCAGGTAGTAAAGGACCTTTGCTCCACACACTCACTCAGGTATCCAGGATGTTAGAGGCTTTACCACATCTAACAGTGGGAAAGTAAAGAGGATGGAAGTTTGAATATAGGAAGTTTTTAATGGGTCAGGCCTGGAGGAACTGCAGATTCTTTCTGCTCATATACTACTGGCTGGAGGTTAGTCACATGGCCACCCCTCAAAGTTTAGGAGAGGTTGGGAAATGTAGCTTCACCATATTCCCAGGAAGAAAGAACAGCAAGGAACTGTTAATATTATCTTGATTTTACATATGAAGAAACCAAGGCTCAGAAAATTTAAGTATCTTGTTCCAGACAGTAATTAAGTAAGTAAATAAGCAAGTAGGTAGGTAAGCTAGGGTCCCGGTGTTCCAACCAGGTTAATCCAACTCTAGAGACATTCTTAACAAATGCACTGTGTGGTTCCTTGAAGGATATGCAGACTGTGGTTAATCTTCCAAATGTACAACCTCTCTCCCCTGGTTAGGACTGAGCACACAATGCCAGGTTTTGCTGCTCTGATCCCCATTTATCTACACTTTTTTGACTGACCAACCTCCTTCTATTGCCATAGTCTTCCTTTGCATGGATTAATATCTATTAGTCTGGGATCAACTTAGCTTTTCCCTTTGTCCAGGAAAATTTTCCATATCATATTTCTGCATTGATTTTGCTGACAAACTCAGAATTCTCAAGTGTATTTCATTTCTTCCACTCGGATGATTCTGCCTTTAGTCAATAAAGTCACTGCAGAGAATTAGGCTATTTCTAGGCATCATTTTTATACCCGTGCATTCGAGACTGTCATGCCAGCTTTCTCTTTTGTTGTCACTAACATAGGATGTCCTATTTGCAGCTGTTACTCCTCTGAGGTTCCTGAATAACCTGGCTTTGCCTGACTATCTTTAGTCAGCTTTACTGACCTCATGAGCACCCTCTCATCACAGGGGTGAGCTAGTCAATGACAGTGGAGAGAATCAAAATTTCACAAAAGTTTATGTTGATTTAGGCCCTGCCCCACCTGTATTGCAACATCTTTCTCAATTCCTTCCCAGTTCTGAGTGTTTTCAAGACAGGAGGAATAAGCCTGACTTTTGACACCAGTTCAGAGGTGCTTGTCATCAGGAGACCAGATGTTCTAGCCTCCCCATCTCAGGGAATGATGCTCAAAAGCACAAGTGTCTTGGGACACCTGAGTGGCACAGCTGGTTAAGCTTACAACTATTTAGGCTCAGGTTGTGATCTCAGGGTCATGAGATCAAGTCCTGTGTCAGGCTCCATGCTCAGCAGGGAGTCTGCTTGAGATTCTCTCTTCTTCCCCCCTCTGCCCCTCCCATTTGTGCTCTCTCTCTCTCAAATAAATAAATCTTTAAAAAAAAAGAATCACAAATGTCTTTAACCATGAGAAGAACATGTAACTATGCACAAGGTAAAATTACAGTCCTATCTATATTTTGATCAGAAAATCCTTTGAGAAGAAGGGGAATGCTGGTTGTTCCTGCAATGCAGCATTTTAGGGAAGGTAAAAGCACTATCCTGAAGAGAAAGTGTAAAGAAATTAACTGGATACCTTTTCCCTTTAAGCTGGAGACCCATTATAGTTTAACCCAATTCTGTTTAAGTACTCCCATTTTCAAAGCTCTTGTAAATAGTAAATACATTGTGTAGGATGGGAAGTATAAAAGTGATCTTGTCACTCTTTTCTAAAATTGTGAATAGGTTCCTTACTATTCAGCTAGGGGGAAAAGTATGCAAAACATACAAAATTCACCCTCTATTTGTTATTTTCATCATGAACTTCACTGTGCGTTGCCTATAAAGTTTTATAATATGAATATTCAACTCTATAGGTTGACTATAATAAGATCAATATGACTGACCAATTTGGGCTGACAAAATTCCATTTTCATAATGACCCTCTACCCCTCTTGGGAAAAAATGGTGAGAAATGGAATGGACAAGTAGGTTTGTGTGACATGGGGATTAAAACATTTGAGAAAGGTAAGTAGGGGGAAAATGCCTGGGTGAAAAGAAAGTTCATCCCCAGGTGGAAAGAGAAGAAAGTTCTGAGATGCGGGGTAGCCACTGGTGGGAATGAATGCTTTTGAGCGTGAGCCTCAAGGTGCCACCCCAGATGTTTCTCTGCATCTGAGGATATTATCAGAAGTTTATTGGAAAGGAAGATAATTAGAACATTGGAGTATGTGCTCCACGAAGTCAGTGACCATCATTGTCTTGTTCTCCACTGTGCCCCCAGTTTCAAGTCCAATGCCAGGCATGTGGTAGCTGCTAATCAAATATTTGTTGAATACATGTTGAGTGAATGAATGAATGAAAATGACAGGAGCCAGGCTACTCTTTGGGGTTGCTTATAAAGAAGTTATAATAGGAGGGGGCAGAGCAAGATGGCGAAGGAGTGGGACACCTGGATTTCGTCTACTCTCAGGAATTCAGCTGAATAGGGATCAAACCATTCTGAACACTTACGAACTCAACAGGAGATCAAAGAAGAGAGTAACAACAACTCTCTGAACAGAGAAGCTACCACTTACTGGAAGGTAGGACGTGCGGAGAAGTGAATCTGAGGCGATATTCGGGAGGATTGACGGCAGGGGCGGGGGCCTCCGTCGGCCACTTCTGGCAAGTGCTAGAGCCGCGGAGCACAAAATCGGACCTTTTAGAAGTCGGCTCCACTGAAGGACATCACTCCAGTGGCTAAGCGGGAGGTGGAACCCTCGCAGGACAGTGTGGTCTCAGGACCCTCGGGGTCACAGAAAGACCGGGGGTGCCTGAGTGCGGCAGAGCTCCCAGGTATCGGAGCGGGGAAGCCGGCTGCAGAGACGGAGCCGAGGCGCGGGCTCTCAGCTCGGGGTTGCCATAAACTGCGATCAGTGACACAGTCGGGCCACTGCTCCTCCAGCAGGGACCCAACAAGCGGCAGATCCGGGGAGACTCTCCTTTCTCCCCCGGGAGGAGCAGCGAGGGAGCACACGGCAGGGATCTGCTGGGTTTGGAGACTGACACACGAGGTCGGGTGCCAGAGATAGAAATGCTCGGTAACAGGCCGGGTGAGCACAGAGTGTGGCCGGAGACCGGGGAGACAGGAGTGACTGCTTTTCTCTGGGGGCGCACTGAGGAGTGGGACCCTGAGTTCCCAGCTACGCCGGGTGGAGATTGGGAGGCAACCATTTTCACCCTGGTCTTCCAAAGCTGTGCCGAGAGCTTGCAGGGAACAAAAGCTCCTGAGAGCAAACCCGAGCAGCTTGCTTAGCCCGGACTGACAAGGGCGGGGCAATTCTGCCTCCGGCAAAGACATTTGGGAACCACGGCAACAGGCCCCTCCCCCAGAAGATCAGCACGAACAGCCAACAAGCCAAGACCAAGTTTACCGATCAAGGAGAACAGGAGAACTCCAGCACTAGGGGAATACTGCACATAGAATTCATGGCTTTTTTAGCATGATTCATTAGTTTTTCAAAGTTAATTTTTTTAACTGTTTTTTTTTTAATTTTTCTTTTTCCCTTTTTCAACCAACATCCTATCAATCACTTTAAAAAAAAAACATTTTTTATTTTTCATTTTTAGAGTCATAGTCTATCCCTTCAGAGTACTTACGCTTATTTTTGGCATATATATATAAGTTGTTCTCTCTTTAAAATTTTGAGATACACTTTCTTCTAACAGATCAAAATATGCCCTAAATCACTACTGTATGGCTTTGTTCTAGTCTCCTGCCTGATCACATTCTCTCCCTTTTTTTTATTCTTTTCTTTCTTTCTTTTTTTTTTAAATCCTGTTCTTTCTTTTTTCAAACAACGTCTTATTTTATCAATTCCTTTTATAAAATCTTTTATAATTTTCATCTTTACAGTCATCTTCCATCCCTTCATTGTATCAACCCTTATTTTGTACATACATAAGTCTTTCTTCCTTTAAAAGTTTAGGAGGCACTTTCTTCTAACAGATCAAAATACGCCCAAAATCTAGTGTGTGGCACTGATCTATGCACTAGCCCGATCATATTTGATCATATTCTGTTTTTTTTTTGTTTTGTTCTGTTTTTGTTTGTTTTTATCTTTTTCTTTATCTTTTTTTTTTTTCTCTTTCTTTTTTATTTCTTTCTATTTCTTTTCCCCCGGTTTCAGGTCTTTTCTGATGTGTGTAGAGTAAATTTGCTGGGGACGTTGTTAACCTGTTAGCATTTTGTTCTCTCATTCATCTATTCTCCTCTGGACAAAAAGACAAGACGAAAAAAATCATCCCAGCAAAAAGAACAAGAGGTAGTACCGTCTGCCAGGGACCTACTCAATACGGACATTAGTACGATGTCAGACCTAGAGTTCAGAATCATGACTTTAAAGATACTAGCTGGGCTTGAAAAAAGCATGGAAGTTATTAGAGAAACCCTTTCTGGAGAAATAAAAGAACTAAAATCTAACCAAGTCGAAATCAAAAAGGTTATTAATGAGGTGCAATCAAAAATGAGGGCACTAACTGCTAGGATAAATGAGGCAGAAGAGAGAATCAGCGATATAGAAGACCAAATGATGGAAAATAAAGAGGCTGAGAAAAAGAGAAACAACTACAGGATCACGAGGGCAGAATTCGAGAGATAAGCGATACAATAAGATGAAACAACATTAGAATATTTGGGATCCCAGAAGAAGAGGAAAGAGAGAGAGGGGCAGAAGGTATATTGGAGCAAATTATAGCAGAGAACGTCCCTAATGTGAGGAAGGAAACAGGCATCAAAATCCAGGAGGCACAGAGAACCCCTCTCAAAATCAATAAAAAGAGGTCAACACCCCGACATCAAATAGTAAAACTTACGAGTCTCAGAGACAAAGAGAAAACCCTGAAAGCAGCTCGGGAGAAGAGATATGTAACCTACAATGGTAGAAATATTAGATTGGCAACAGACCTATCCACAGAGACCTGGCAGGCCAGAAAGGACTGGCATGATACCTTCAGAGCACTAAACGAAAAAAATATGCAGCCAAGAATACTATATCCAGCTAGGCTTTCACTGAAAATTGAAGGAGAGATAAAAAGCTTCCAGAACAAACAAAAACTAAAGGAATTTGCAAACACGAAACCAGCCCTCCAAGAAATATTGAAAGGAGTCCTCTAAGCAAAGAGAGAGCCTAAAAGCAGCATAGATCAGAAAGGAACACAGACAGCTTAAGGAGACTGTCTGGCTATGTGTGTTTTAGTCAGTGTTCTCCAGAGATATAGAACCAAGAGGAGATAGAGAGAGAGAGAGATTATGACAAATTGGGTAAGAAGTCCCCCGATCTGCCGTCTGCAAGCTGGAGACCCAGGAAAGCCGTGTGTAATTCAGTCCTGAGTCTGAGGGCCTGTGAAGCAGAGAAGATGCGATGTTGTTACTCAAGCAGTGAGGCAGGAAAAAAAGAAGTGAATTCCTCCTTCCTTCACCTTTTGTTGTATTCAGGTCGTCCATGGATTGGATGATGCCCACACACACTGGGGAGGGCAGTCTGCTGAGTCCACTGATTGAAATGCTAATCCCTTCACCCTCACAGACACATCCAGAAATAAGGTTTTAATGTGGGCACCCTGTGGCCAGTCCAGGTGACACATAAAGTCACCTATCACAGTCTCTCTGCCATTTGCTGGGCAGGTTGATCCTTGGAGCCGAGGGAAAAATCATCTCCTAGGCCTGGTGGCCTGGTTAATACTGTCACCATGAGGACCACAGAACATATTTTGGGCACTATGTATTATCCCTTCTTCCTCCCTAATTTAAATTCAGATGTGTTTAATTTTTCATGTCTTGCTTTAAATAAAAATAATGGCATTGTCTAAAAAAAAAAAAAAAAGAAAGAAAGGAACACAGACAATATACAGTAACAGTCACCTTACAGGCAATACAATGACACTAAATTCATACCTTTCCATCGTTACCCTGAGTGTAAATGGGCTAAATGCCCCAATCAAAAGACACAGGCTATCAGATTGGATTAAAAAACAAGACCCATCAATACGCTGTCTGCAAGAGACTCATTTTAGACCCAAAGACACCCCCAGATTGAAAGTGAGGGGGTGGAGGGTGCCTGGGTGGCTCAGTTGGTTAAGTGACTGCCTTCGGCTCAGGTCATGATCCTGGAGTCCTGGGATCGAGTCCCACATCGGACTACCTGCTCAGCAGGGAGTCTGCTTCTCCCTCTGACCCTCTTCCCTCTCGTGTTCTCTATCTCTCATTCTCTCTCTCAATTTCTCAAACAAATAAATAAAATCTTTAAAAAAAAAGAAAGTGAGGGGGTGGAAAACAATTTACCATGCTAATGGACACCAAAAGAAAGCTGGGTGGCAATCCTTATATCAGACAAATTAGATTTTAAAACAAAGACTGTCATAAGAGATGAGGAAGGACACTATATCCTACTTAAAGGGTCTATCCAACAAGAAGATCGAACAATTGTAAATATCTATGCCCCGAACATGGGAGCAGCCAATTATATAATGCAATTAATAACAAAAGCAAAGAAACACATTGACAACACAACAATACAATAATAGAGGGGGACTTTAACACACTCCTGACTGAAATGGACAGATCATCTAAGCAAAAGATCAACAAAGAAATAAAGACTTTAAATGACACACTGGACCAAATGGACTTCACAGACATATTCAGAACATTCCATCCCAAAGCAACAGAATACACATTCTTCTCTAGTGCCCATGGAACATTCTCCAGAATGGATCACATCCTAGGTCACAAATCAGGTCTCAACCGGTACCAAAAGATTCGGATTATTCCCTGCATATTTTCAGACCACAATGCTTTGAAACTAGAACTCAACCACAAGAGGAAAGTCGGAAAGAACTCAAATACATGGAGGCTAAAGAGCATCCTACTAAAGAATGAATGGGTCAACCAGGAAATTAAAGAAGAATTAAAAAAATTCATGGTAACCAATGAAAATGAAAACACAACTGTTCAAAATCTTTGGGCTACAGCAAAGGCAGTCCTGAGAGGAAAGTATATAACAATACAAGCCTTTCTCAAGGAACAAGAAAGGTCTCAAATACAAAACCTAACCCTACACCTAAAGGAGCTGGAGAAAGAACAGCAAAGAAAGCCTAAACCCAGCAGGAGAAGAGAAATAATCAAGATCAGAGCAGAAATCAATGAAATAGAAACCAAAAGAACAGTAGAACAGATCAACGAAACTAGGAGCTCGTTCTTTGAAAGAATTCACAAGATTGATAAACCCGTGGCCAGACTTAATCAAAAAGAAAAGAGAAATGACCCAAATCAACAAAATCATGAATGAAAGAGGAGAGATCACAACCAACACCAAAGACATACAAACAATTATAAGAACATATTATGAGCAACTCTATGCCAGCAAATTAGATAACCTGGAAGAAATGGGTGCATTCCTAGAGATGTATCAACTACGAAAATTGAACCAGGAAGAAACAGAAAACCTAAACAGACCTATAACCACTATGGAAATTGAAGCAGTCATCAAAAATCTCCCAACAAACAAAAGCCCAGGGCCAGATGGCTTCCCAGGGGAATTCTATCAAACACTCAAAGAAGAATTAATACCTATTCTCCTGAAACTGTTCCAAAGAATAGAAATGGAAGGAAAACTTCCAAACTCATTTTATGAGGTCACCATTACCTTGATCCCAAAACCAGACAAAGACCCCATCCAAAAGGAGAATTACAGACCAATATCCTTGATGAACATGGATGCAAAACTTCTCACCAAAATACTAGCCAACAGGATCCAACAGTACATTAAAAGGATTATTCACCATGACCAGGTGGGATTTATCCCTGGGCTGCAAGCCTGGTTCAACATCTGCAAATCAATCAACGTGATACAATACATTAACAAAAGAAAGAACAAGAATCATATGATCCTCTCCATAGAGGCAGAAAAAGCATTTGACAAAGTACAGCATCCTTTCTTGATCAAAACTCTTCAGAGTATAGTGATAGAGGGTACATACCTCAATATCATAAAAGCCATCTATGAAAACCTACAGCGAATATCATTCTCAATGGGGAAAAGCTGAGAGCTTTCCCCCTAAGGTCAGGAACGCGGTAGGGATGTCCACTCTCACCACTGCTATTCAACATAGTATTAGAAGTCCTAGCCACAGCAATCAGACAACAAAAAGAAATGAAAGGCATCCAAATCGGCAAAGAGGAAGTCAAACTCTCACTCTTTGCAGATGATATGATACTGTATGTGGAAAACCCAAAAGATTCCACCCCAAAACTGCTAGAACTCATTCAGGAATTCAGGAAATAGCAGGATATAAAATCAATGCACAGAAATCAGTGGCATTCCTATACACCAACAACAAGACAGAAGAGAGACAAATCAAGGAGTCGATCCCATTTACAATGGCACCCAAAACCATAAGATACCTAGGAATAAATTTAACCAAAGAGGCAAAGGATCTGTACTCAGAAAGCTACAAAATACTCATGAAAGAAATTGAAGAAGACACAAAGAAATGGAAAAACATTCCATGCTCATGATTGGAAGAACCAACATTGTGAAGATGTCAATGCTACCTAGAGCAATCTACACATTCAATGCAATCCTCGTCAAAATACCATCCACTTTTTTCAAAGAAATGGAACAAATAATCCTAAAATTTGTATGGAACCAGGAAAGATCCTGAATAGCCAGAGGACTATGGAAAAAGAAAAGCAAAGCTGGCGGCATCACAATTCCAGACTTCCAGCTCTATTACAAAGCTGTCATCATCAAGACAGTATGGTACTGGCACAAAAACAGACACATAGATCAATGGAACAGAATCGAGAGCCCAGAAATGGACCCTCAACTCTATGGTCAACTCATGTTTGACAAAGCAGGAAAGAATGTCCAATGGCAAAAAGACAGTCTCTTCAACAAATGGTGTTGGGAAAATTGGACAGCCACATGCAGAAGAATGAAACTGGACCCTTTCCCTACACCACAGACAAAAATAGACTCCAAATGGTTGAAAGACCTAAACGTGAGACAGGAATCCATCCAAATCCTAAAGGAGAACACAGGCAGCAACCTCTTCGACCTCAGCTGCAGGAACTTCTTCCCAGAAACATCGCCAAAGGCACGGGAAGCCAGGGCAAAAATGAACTACTGGGATTTCATCAAGATAAAAATCTTTTGCACAGCAAAAGAAACAGTCCACAAAACCAAAAGACAACCGACAGAATGGGAGAAAATATTTGCAAATGACATATCAGATAAAGGGCTAGTATCCAAAATGTATAAAGAACTTATCAAACTCAACACCCAGAGAACAAATAATCCGATCAAGAAATGGGCAGAAGACATGAACAGACATTTTTCCAAAGAAGATATCCAAATGGCCAACAGGCACATGAAAAAGTGCTCAACATCGCTCGGCATCAGGGAAATCCAAATCAAAACCTCAGTGAGATACCACCTCACACCAGTCAGAATGGCTAAAATTAACAAGTCAGGGAACGACAGATGTTGGCGGGGATGTGGAGAAAGGGGAACCCTCCTACACTGTTGGTGGGAATGCAAGCTGGTGCAACCCCTCTGGAAAACAGTGTGGAGGTTCCTCAAACAGTTGAAAATAGAGCTACCATACGATCCAGCAATTGCACTACTGGGTATTTACCACAAAGATACAAATGTAGGGATCCGAAGGGGTACGTGCACCCCAATGTTTATAGCAGCAATGTCCACAATAGCCAAACTGTGCAAAGAGCCAAAATGTCCATCGACAGATGAATGGCTAAAGAAGAAGTGGTATATATACACAATGGAATATTACGCAGCCATCAAAAAAATGAGATCTTCCCATTTGCAATGACGTGGATAGAACTGGAGGCTGTTATGCTGAGTGAAATAACCCATCCACCCACCTCCTCTCCTCTAGAACCCTCAGTTTGTTTTTCAGTGTCTATCGTTTCTCATGGTTCGTCTCGCCCTCTGACTCACTCCCCTTCATTCTTCCCCTCCTGCTATCTTCTTCTTTTAATTTTTTCTTAACATATGTTGCATTATTTGTTTCAGAAGTACAGATCTGTGATTCAACAGTCTTGCACAATTCACAGCGCTCACCATAGCATATACCCTCCCCAATGTCTATCACCCAGCCACCCCATCCCTCCCACCCCCCACCACTCCAGCAACCCTCAGTTTGTTTCCTGGGATTAAGAACTCCTCATATCAGTGAGGTCATATGATACATGTCTTTCTCTGATTGGCTTATTTAACTCAGCATAACACCCTCCAGTTCTATCCACGTCATTGCAAATGGCAAGATTTCATTCCCTTTGATGGCTGCATAATATCCCATGTCCCCGGTCTCCGGCCGCACGCCTTGCTCACCCGGCCTGTGACCGAGCGTTTCTATCTCTGGCACCCGACCCCGTGTGGAGTCTCCAAACCCAGCAGATCCCTGCGGTGCGCTCCCACACTGCTCCTCCCCGGGGAGGAAGGGGAGTCTCCCCGGATCTGCCGCTTGTTGGGACCCTGCTGGAGGAGCAGTGGCCCGACTGGGCCGCGGATCACAGTTTATGGCAACCCCGAGCTGCGAGCCCGCGCCTCGGCTCTGTTTCTGCAGCCGGCTTTCCCGCTCCAATACCCAGGAGCTCTGCCGCACTCAGGCACCCCCGGTCTTTCTGTGACCCCGAGGGTCCTGAGACCCCACTGTCCCGTGAGGGTTCCACCCCCGGCTTAGCCACTGGAGCGACGTCCCTCCGTGGAGCCGACTTCTAAAAGGTCCGATTTTGTGCTCCGCGGCTCTATCACTTGCCAGAAGCGGCCGACGGAGGCCCCCTCCTCCGCCGTCGATCCTCCCGAATATCGCCTCGGATTCACTTCTCCGCACGTCCTACCTTCTAGTAAGTGGTCGCTTCTCTGTTCAGAGAGTTGTTGCTACTCTCTTCTTTGGTCTCCTGTTGAGTTCGTAGGTGTTCAGAATGGTTTAATCCCTATTCAGCTGAATTCCTGAGAGCAGATGAAATCCAGGTCTCCCACTCCTCCGCCATTTTGCCTGTAATCCATCCATGTATATTTTAAGTGAGGAAAAGGAAATCTACCTATCAAGAATTAATCTTTTTCCTCCTTATCTTTCTACTTTTATAATTTCATAATCTGATGAAAATATTATAAATTGACACATCAAGCAAAACTATAATCTTATTTTTGGCATTTATAATTTTTCCTTTGAATCCTATCAAAGAAAGGAATGCAGGACTTTCAGATGGCAACTTGCCAACATCACAGATCGGGATTTTAATGAATTCCCTCCTTCTGAGGCCTAATTTAAGTCCAATTTAAAGTAAACAAAACAAACATATTATTCCATAAAGGGAAATGAGCACCTCTTTGTTGTGCAGGCTTTGAATTTGAATCTTTTTTAAAATGAAAAATAGAGCAAAAAATTAGCTTAATAAGCTAGACTTCTCCTCTGCTCAGGCTTTTCTCATTAAATGTTTAATAACGTAGAATGTCATTAGAAAATGTAGGTTTGTGAGTGATTCAGTTTTCTTCTGCCTGAATGTTGAACAGTGAAGATTCTAGACGCAGGGGTCAGCATGTTTGGGAGATAATCTGTGGTTCATCGGTGACCTCAACCCTTTTCATCTCACATCTTTCTTCCCTAGCAAACACACATGCACACCTCCCCCACACACGTACACCCTAACTTTTTTTTTTTTGGTGAACCTACCCACCACTGGCGAGCAGTCTAGACTTCACATTCAGCCTGCCTCTTAATGATGCTCTGAATCCCACAAAATGAAAAGCCTATGACTGACACCAAGATGAGAATCCTCTTGGAAGAGGGGAACACGTGGTGGGATGGACAGTGATGTTCTCTGCAAGCCGAAACCATCTTTCAGCCTATGACATGACCTGCAGGACAACACTGATATAATGTGCTTTGTCTGTCTTAGTCCATTTGAGCTGCTATAACAAAAATGCCATAAGCTAGGTGGCTTATAAACAACAAGCATTTATTTCTCACAGTTCTAGAGGCTGGGAAGCCTAAGGTCATGGCAATGGCCGCTGATCCAGTGTTTGGTGAGGGTTTACTGCGTTCACAGGGTGGCAGTGATGAGGGAGTTCTCTGGGGTCTGTTTTATAAGCGTACTAATCCCATTCACGGGGGCTCCACTCTCATGACCTAAGCGTCTCCCAAAGGCCCATCTCCTAATTACCATCACATGGGTGTGGGTAGGATTTTGGCATAGGACTTGGGGGTGGGGGACACAAATATTTAGTCTGTAGCACTGTCCAAAGCATCAGCAGCAGACGGGAAAGAGCATAGACCATCTGATCACAGATCCCAGGCTGCTCACTTTCTTACTAAGAACAATGGACCACTGTTTAAAAACAACTGGCCCTGACGAGCAAGATGTGTGCTCACCATATTTGTTTCACTGAGCTTTCACCTCACCCTGTCACGTAAGTGTTTTTGTCCCAAATGGGCAGATGAACAAAGGTCCAGAGAAGCTTACCTCATTTGTTTGGGTCTTTTACTCCCCAGCTCAGGCCCTTCTTCCACCACTGCTCTTCTCTCAGCTAAGAGGACAGCCCCGGATAGGCTTCGGCTGGGTCTGGACATGAGGTGCCAGCTGTGCCATGCTTCCAGCACAGCCCTTGACAGAGAAGACCCGAACCTCTCCAGTCCTCCTCTCTACCCAAACTGTTAGAAAGAACTTCGTTTCTAGGGCATTTTTTCTTTGGTATATCACTGGGTCTCCTCACACAGTCACTGTCTGTTGAGAGTTGAAAATAAATAGAATTATTTTCCTTCAAAACCTTCAGCCTTCTCTTTCTTCCTGATAGCTCTTCATCCCTCCCCTTTTAAAGATTTATTTACTTATTTGAGAGAGAGACGGAGAGAGAGGGCCTGCACGAGCAGGGGGAGGGGCAGAGGGAGAGGGAGAGAAAGAGTCCCAAGCCGACTCCCAGCTGAGCATGGAGCCCAACTGGGGGCTTGATCCCATGACCCTGAGATCATGACCTGAGCCAAAAATCAAGAATCAGATGCTTAACTGACTGAGCCACACAGGCACCCCCCTCCCCTTTTATAATATGACTTAAAATCACTAACTTCTAATAACTAAAACTCATTTACACAGATATACTACCTCTCTCAGGCCTATTTTGTTTTCAAGGCTCATGTAATTAATTGTGGAGGAACAAACTTTATCCACTCTACAAAAATGTGTAGACCATAAATCACCATGGATATCTTTTTCCCCCTTCTTTCCCTTTCTATTCCTTTTCCTTCCTCTCTCCCTTCCTCTCTCCTTCCCTCTTTTTCTTTCCCTTCCTTCCCCCTTCCCTCCCTCCCTCTCTCCTTCCTTCCTTCCTTCCTTCCTTCCTTCCTTCCTTCCTTCCTTCCTTCCTTCCTTCCTTCTCTCCTTCCTTCCTTCCTTCTATCCATTCATCAAGAGGGTAACTATAGGGGCACCTGGGTGGCTCAGTTGTTAAGCATCTGCCTTCAGCTCAGGTCATGATCTCAGGGTCCTGGGATCGAGACCCCGTCGGGCTCCCTGCTCTGCAGGAAGCCTGCTTCTCCCTCTCCCACTCCCCCTGCTTGTGTTCCCTCTCTCGCTGTGTCTCTCTCTGTCAAATAAATAAAATCTTAAAAAAAAAAAGAAGGTGACCATACAGTCTTGTTTTCCCAGAACAGTCTTGATTGTCACATGTTGTACCAGTGCACCTATGACATTCACCTACTTTCACTATCAGAGATGTCCTGGTGTGAGTGATAAATTATATGATTTCTCAATCCAGTCAACAAGCATTTGTTGAGCATCTAATATACGATCTACTACACATAGGACACTGCTGGGTGCTAAAGAAGCAAAGAGGCAGTTCTCAGGCTGCAGTTAAGTCAACCAACATTGAGTGTTTCTCACCTGTGATCCTGCTAAGTGCTACAAAGCATGAGGATATACCAGGAGAATCGCCATGGCTTTCCAGGGGCAGACTACACTGGTTTCTAAGCCCAGTACAGTTTAGAACTTCGGCCAAGTTGGCCTCAAAGAGTCTCAGTTTCTTTATCTATCAAAAGGGCATACCCATGGGGCTGTGGAGAGGATTAAAACAGATAATGCTAATAAAGCATCTAGCACATAGCCTGGTACTTTGAGACTTAAAAATGGCAGATATTATCAATATTTTATTATTATTACTATCATTACTATTTTATTGTTTTTATAATTATAAAAGAATTGCATGCTTACTGTAAGCAAAGTCAACAACACAAGAAATATAGAGTGAAAAGCAAAAGTTACCCTCACATTGCTCCCCAATTCCACTGTAAAGTTGATCGGTGTTCAGTTTGGGGGTATCCTACATCTTGTTCCATCATAAACAAACTACATATATATCTCTCTGCATGAAGCAGAGGGGCATGTATGGTATAAATGTGACAGGATGCTAAATGGGATATTTCTTATTATTTTGGATTTGCAGTTAATGCACTAAAGATGAAGACGATAGGTATACGTGACGCATATTCTAAAGAGAAGCACAATACCCACTCACACGGGATTTACTGAAACTAAGCAAAATGAGACCAGTGACATCACCATTAAACTTATGTAAAAGCAGCTGGAAATTAATTTGGAAAGTAATTTATAGGTGTAGAGAGAGAGAGAGAGAGGTCTTTGGTTTTCCTCCTTTATTTCAGGCCCAGTAAGGGGACCCCCTACATGAATGGCTCATATGGGTGAGAAAGAAAACAGATCTGACTCCCAGGTTGAATGCCTGCAGAGCTGGATAGTTGGTAAGGGCTCTAACGTGAAGCAAGGCTGGAGGGTTCCAAGGAGAACCTGCAGTGCGTTCGCAGAAGTTTGGGATGTGTATGCACACAGTGACTGGTGACTACTTCCCTCCAGGAGGAGTCTGAGGAGGGCAGGAGGCTGTCTGCGGCTGCCTGGGGTGGCACAGACTGGAGAGGGTCAGCAGTCTGGCGAGTTGTATGTGGTGGGGAAAGAAAGTGTGAGCTTCGCAAATGGAGAATCACCTTTGGAGCCTTCTCCAAAGGGTGGTCTGTTGGGGTGCAGAGACCCCAGAAGTAAGAAGTTGTGGGTACAAGGTTATAGGAGGACAGACGGAGAGTGACTCCTTTAGGTTATGTTGAATTTTCCCATCAGTGTTTCTTTTTTTTTAAAATATTTTATTTATTTATTTGACAGAGTGAGAGAGAGTAAGAGAGGGCACACAAGCAGGGGGAGTGGGAGAGGGAGAAGCAGGCTTCCCATTGAGCAGGGAGCCTGACGCGGGGCTTGATCCTAGGACTCTGGGATCATGACCGGAGCCGAAGGCAGATGCTTAACGACTGAGCCACCCAGGTGCCCCTCCATCAGTGTTTCTGAAGAACTCCCAGATACACCTCCATAAGAGAGCTACATGAGAGAGCCTGCCTTGACAGAGGTCATTGACATAGGATTATCACAGCAGTGGCCACATAGGACATTTAGCTCTTTCCTTTAAAACCACCTTTTCCATGCCAACAGTAAGGGTGGAAAAAAGGAAGAAAGAGTACAAGAATAGACATGCCCCCCTCCTCTTTGCCATTACTGGTCTCCAAACTATGGTTAGAACTGTGCTGGTAGAGGGGAGAAGTTTTGAATTGGATGTGACACTGAAGTTTTGCAGAAGCAAAACTGATCTATCTTCCAGTGATCAGAAAGGAGGTTATGGGGCTGCCTGTTTTAGTTATATGACTGGGAAGGGGTTCATGGAAACAAAAGCATGGCCATTTTCTGCTGGTTACTGAGTTCAACTCACATATTAAGCCAGTCACGCACATGCGCACCAATACATCCACATGATATATGTAATAACCACAGCAGTAGAGTTTTTTAAAAAGACATCAAACCATAAAATTTTTATAACTCGCTTTCCTCACTAATCAATATATAGTCTATTATAGTAAGTCTAGAACTGCCTTGTACTTTTAAATAGATTTATAGTATGCTATTTAATGTGTGCACAAAAATTTAATTAACCATTCCTTTACATGGGGGACATTTAGATAGTTTGCAATTTTATACCACTAGAAATAATGCTTCAGTGTATTTCTTTTTATCCAAGTGCCAATATTTCTGTAGAGGAGATTCCTAGAAGTGAAATGATATGCATATTTTAAAGTTTGGTAAATACTGCCAAATTGTCTTCCATAAAATTTGCATCAATTTATCTTCCCGTCAAGAGTACATAAGAGCTCCTATCTCTTCACACCCTTGCCAAGAATGTATATAAATATTTGTTAATTTGAAAGGCTAAAAAACTATCTTACTATTATTTTGTGTTTAGATTTTTTTAATGTAGTGAGGTTGGGCATCTTCAAATAGGTTTTTAAATTTTTGCTTTTATGTAAATTGTCTGTTCACCTTGCACAATTTTCTATTAGATAAATTATCTTTTTGTTGACAATGTTAAGAGTTTTTTCTGCATCTCTCTATCTCTGTGTCTCTCTCTATGTACATGTATACACACAGGCTGAAGGACTATATATATGACAGATATATCTGTCTCTCTCTGAATCTCCCCATGTCCATACATATAAATGTCTGTCATTTATATCTTTCCCAGTTTATTGCTTACCTGTTTATCTCTTAACACTGCTTATGTTATCTTTTGCCCTACAAAAGTTTTATTTAATGTAGACTATCTTTAATTTGTTTTTACTTGTGTGTTAACCTAGGAAAGATTTCTTTAATCTACTTCAATATTATGACTGTTTGAATCTTTAGATCTTTAATTGATCTGGCATTAATTTTAAATGAGGTCAAATGCCTCCTTTATATATAATACATAATAAATATATAGTATATCCAACAATTTCATTTTTTTCCTTTATACAAATCCATTTGTCTATTCTTATCTCAGCCATCATACAGTTTTGTTACTAAAACTTTATAGTATAAAGACAAATTTTCCTTACTTAAAAAAAAGTTTCAGCGGAGAAGTAGGAGACCTAGATTTCGTCTGGTCTCAGGAATTCAGCTGAATAGGGATCAAACCATTCTGAACACCTACGAACTCAACAGGAGATCAAAGAGGAGAGTAGCAACAACTCTCTGAACAGAGAAGCGACCACTTACTGGAAGGTAGGACGTGCGGAGAAGTGAATCTGAGGCGATATTCGGGAGGATAGACGGCGGGGGAGGGGCCTCCGTCGGCCGCTTCTGACAAGTGATAGAGCCGCGGAGCACAAAATCGGAACTTTGAGAAGTCGGCTCCGCTGAGGGATGTCACTGCAGTGGCTAAGCGGGGGGTGGAATCCTCGCGGGACAGTGTGGTCTCAGGACCCTTGGGGTCACAGAAAGACCGGAGGAGCCCGAGTGTGCCAGAGCTCCCAGGTATCGGAGCGGGGAAGCCGGCTGCAGAGACGGAGCTGAGGCGCGGGCTCTCAGCTTGGGGTCGCCATAAACTGTGATCCGCGGCCCAGTCGGGCCACTGTTCCTCCAGCAGGGACCCAACAGGCGGCAGATCCGGGGAGACTCCCCTTCCTTCCCGGGGAGGAGCGGCACGGGAACGCACCGCAGGGATCTGCTAGGTTTGGAGACTCCACACGGGGTCAGGTGCCAGAGATCGAAACGCTCGATCACAGGCCGGGTGAGCACGGAGAGCGGCCGGAGACCAGGGACAAGGGAGTGACTGCTTTTCTCTGTGGGCGCACTGAGGGGCGGGGCCCCAAGTTCTCAGCTCCTCCGGATGGAGATTGGGAGGCCACCATTTGTGCCCTGGTCCTCCAAGGCTGTACGGAGAGCTTGCAGGGAACAAAAGCTCCTGAGATCAAACCTGAGCAGCTTGCTTAGCCGGGACCGACAAGGGCAGGGCAATTCAGCCTCCGGCAAAGACATTTGGAAACCCCAGCAACAGGGCCCTCCCCCAGAAGATCAGCCGGAACAGCCAGCAAGCCAAGACCAAGTTTACTGATCAAGGAGAATGGGAGAACTCCAGCGCTAGGGGAATACTGCACATAGAATTCATGGCTTTTTTTTACCATGATTCATTAGTTCATCAAAGTTAATTTTTGTTAAATGTTTTTTTTTCTTTTTCCCTTTTTCAACAACATCTTATCAATCTCTTTTTTTAAAAAAAAAATATTTTTTATTTTTCATTTTTAGAGTCATATTTTATCCCTTCATAGTAGTTACCCTTATTTTTGGCATATATATATAAGTTGTTCCCTCTTTAAAATTTTGAGATACAATTTCTTCTAACAGATCAAAATATACCCTAAATCACTAGTGTATGGCTCTGTTCTAGTCTCCTGCCTGATCACATTCTCTCCCTTTTTTCTTTTTTTTTAATCTTCTTTCTTTTTTCAAACAACTTCTTATCTTATCAAATCCTTTTATAAAATCTTTTATAATTTTCATCTTTACAGTCATCTTCTATCCCTTCATTGTATCAACCCTTATTTTGTACATATATGTCTTTCTTCCTTTAAAATTTTAGGAGGCACTTTTTTCTAACAGACAAAAATACGCCCAAAATCTAGTGTGTGGCACTGATCTATGCACTAGCCTGATCGTATTTGATCACATTCTGCTTTTTTTCTATTGTTTTGTTTTTGTTTTTACCTTTTTTTCTTTTTTTTCTCTTTCTTTTTTCTTTCTTTCCCTTTCTTTTCCCCTGGTTTCAGGTCTTTTCTGATTTGTATACAGTATATTTGCTGGGGACGTTGTAAACCTGTTAGCATTTTGTTCTCTCATTCATCTATTCTCCTCTGGACAAAATGACAAGATGAAAAAAATCACCTCAGCAAAAAGAACAAGAGGTAGTACCGTCAGCCAGGGACCTACTCAATACGGACATTAGTACGATGTCGGACCTAGAGTTCAGAATCATGACTTTAAAGATACTAGCTAGGCTTGAAAAAAGCATGGAAGTTATTAGAGAAACCCTTTCTGGAGAAATAAAAGAACTAAAATCTAACCAAGTCGAAATCAAAAAGGCTATTGATGAGGTGCAATCAAAAATGGGGGCACTAACTGCTAGGATAAATGAGGCAGAAGAGAGAATCAGCGATATAGAAGACCAAATGATGGAAAATAAAGAGGCTGAGAAAAAGAGAGAGAAACACCTACAGGATCACGGGGGCAGAATTCGAGAGATAAGTGATAGAATAAGATGAAACAACATTAGAATAATTGGGATCCCAGAAGAAGAAGAAAGAGAGAGAGGGGCAGAAGGTATATTGGAGCAAATAATAGCAGAGAACTTCCCTAATGTGAGGAAGGAAACAGGCATCAAAATCCAGGAGGCACAGAGAACCCCTCTCAAAATCAATAATAATAGGTCAACACCCCAACATCTAATACTAAAGCTTACGAGTCTCAGAGACAAAGAGAAAACCCTGAAAGCAGCTCGGGAGAAGAGATATGTAACCTACAATGGTAAAAATATTAGATTGGCAACAGACCTATCCACAGAGACCTGGCAGGCCAGAAAGGACTGGCAAGATATCTTCAGAGCACTAAACGAGAAAAATATGCAGCCAAGAATAATATATCCAGCTAGGCTGTCATTGAAAATAGACACAGAGATAAAAAGCTTCCAGGACAAACAAAAACTGAAGGATTTGCAAACACGAAACCAGCCCTCACAGAAATATTGAAAGGGGTCCTCTAAGCAAAGACAGAGCCTAAAAACAGCAAAGATCAGAAAGGAACACAGACAACATACAGTAACAGTCACCTTACAGGCAATACAATGGCACTAAATTCATACCTTTCAATAGTTACCCTGAATGTAAATGGGCTCAATGCCCCAATCAAAAGACACAGGCTATCAGATTGGATTAAAAAACAAGACCCATCAATATGCTGTCTGCAAGAGACTCATTTTAGACCCAAAGACAACCCCAGATTGAAAGTGAGGGGGTGGAAAACCATTTACCATGCTAATGGACACCAAAAGAAAGCTGGGGTGGCACTCCTTATATCAGACAAATTAGATTTTAAAACAAAGACTGTCATAAGAGATGAGGAAGGACACTATATCCTACTTAAAGGGTCTATCCAACAAGAAGATCGAACAATTGTAAATATCTATGCCCCGAACATGGGAGCAGCCAATTATATAAGGCAATTAATAACAAAAGCAAAGAAACACATTGACAACAATACAATAATAGAGGGAAACTTTAACACCCCCTGACTGTAATGGACAGATCATCTAAGCAAAAGATCAACAAGGAAATAAAGACTTTAAATGACACACTGGACCAAATGGACTTCACAGACATATTCAGAACATTCCATCCCAAAGCAACAGAATACACATTCTTCTCTAGTGCCCATGGAACATTCTCCAGAATGGATCACATCCTAGGTCACAAATCAGGTCTCAACCGGTAAAAAAAGATTGGGATCATTCCCTGCATATTTTCAGACCACAATGCTTTGAAACTAGAACTCAATCACAAGAGGAAAGTCGGAAAGAACTCAAATACATGGAGGCTAAAGAGCATCCTACTAAAGAATGAATGGGTCAACCAGGAAATTAAAGAAGAATTAAAAAAATTCATGGTAACCAATGAAAATGAAAACACAACTGTCCAAAATCTTTGGGATACAGCAAAGGCAGTCCTGAGAGGAAAGTATATAGCAATACAAGCCTTTCTCAAGAAACAAGAGAGGTCTCAAATACACAATCTAACCCTACACCTAAAGGAGCTGGAGAAAGAACAGCAAAGAAAGCCTAAACCCAGCAGGAGAAGAGAAATAATCAAGATCAGAGCAGAAATCAATGAACTAGAAACCAAAAGAACAGTAGAACAGATCAACGAAACTAGGAGCTGGTTCTTTGAAAGAATTAACAAGATTGATAAACCCCTGGCCAGACTTATCAAAAAGAAAAGAGAAATGACCCAAATCAACAAAATCATGAATGAAAGAGGAGAGATCACAACCAACACCAAAGAAATACGAACAATTATAAGAACATATTATGAGCAACACTATGCCAGCAAATTAGATAACCTGGAAGAAATGGGTGCATTCCTAGAGATGTATCAACTACCAAAACTGAACCAGGAAGAAATAGAAAACCTGAACAGACCTATAACCACAAAGGAAATTGAAGCAGTCATCAAAAATCTCCCAAGAAACAAAAGCCCAGGGCCAGATGGCTTCCCCGGGGAATTCTATCAGACATTTAAAGAAGAATTAATACCTATTCTCCTGAAACTGTTCCAAAAAATAGAAATGGAAGGAAAACTTCCAAATTCATTTTAGGAGGCCACCATTACCTTGATCCCAAAACCAGACAAAGACCCCATCCAAAAGGAGAATTACAGACCAAGATCCTTGATGAACATGGATGCAAAAATTCTCACCAAAATACTAGCCAATAGGATCCAACAGTACATTAAAAGGATTATTCACCACGACCAAGTGGGATTTATCCCTTGGCTGCAAGGCTGGTTCAACATCCGCAAATCAATCAACATGATACAATACATTCACAAAAGAAAGAACAAGAATCATATGATCCTCTCCATAGATGCAGAAAAAGCATTTGACAAAGTACAGCATCCTTTCTTGATCAAAACTATTCAGACTATAGGGATAGAGGGTACATACCTCAATATCATAAAAGCCATCTACGAAAAACCTACAGCGAATATCATTCTCAATGGGGAAAAGCTGAGAGCTTTTCCCCTAAGGTCAGGAACGCGGCAGGGATGTCCACTCTCACCACTGCTATTCAACATAGTATTGGAAGTCCTAGCCACAGCAATCAGACAACAAAAATAAATCAAAGGCATCCAAATGGGCAAAGAGGAAGTCAAACTCTCACTCTTTGCAGATGATATGATACTGTATGTGGAAAACCCAAAAGACTCCACCCCAAAACTGCTAGAATTCATACAGGAATTCAGTCAAGTAGCAGGGTATAAAATCAATGCACAGAAATCAGTGGCATTCCTATACACCAACAACAAGACAGAAGAGAGACAAATCAAGGAGTTGATCCCATTCACAACTGCACCCCAAACCATAAGATACCTAGGAATAAATTTAACCAAAGAGGCAAAGGATCTGTACTCAGAAAACTATAAAATACTCAGGAAAGAAATTGAAGTAGACACAAAGAAATGGAAAAACGTTCCATGCTCAAGGATTGGGAGAACCAACATTGTGAAGATGTCAATGCTACCTAGAGCAATCTACACATTCAATGCAATCCCCATCAAAATGCCATCCACTTTTTTCAAAGAAATGGAACAAATAATCCTAAAATTTGTATGGAACCAGAAGAGACCCCAAATAGCCAGAGGAATATTGAAAAAGAAAAGCAAAGCTGGCGGCATCACAATTCAGGACTTCCAGCTCTATTACAAAGCTGTCATCATCAAGACAGTATGGTACTGGCACAAAAAGAGACACATAGATCAATGGAACAGAATCGAGAGCCCAGAAATGGACCCTCAACTCTATGGTCAACTTATCTTTGACAAAGCAGGAAAGAATGTCCAATGGAAAAAAGACAGTCTCTTGAACAAATCGTGGTGGGACAATTGGACAGCCACATGCAGAAGAATGAAACTGGACCATTTCCTTACACCACACACAAAAATAGACTCCAAATGGTTGAA